>NC_134841.1:36535439-37785439 GCF_965363235.1 Mytilus galloprovincialis | reverse complement strand
AACCATATATATTAATGTATGGGACAATATAATAAATCGAATAAAATATAGGGGGAGTCCCTGTGGGTCATCCCTACCCTCCTGTTTGAGAACTTGGAAACGGTCGAGATCCCCACCCCTAAACCATATATATTCATGTATGGGTCAATATAACAAATCAAATGAATCATAGGGGGAGTCCTTAGGGTCACTGCACCCTCCTGTTTGAGAACTTGGAAACAGTCGAGATCCTCACCCCTTCACCATATACACTCATGTATGGGACTAAATAACAAATCAAATAAATTATAGGGGGAGTCCCTGCGGTCACCCCACCCCTCCTGTTGTTTGAGAACTTGGAAACAGTCGAGATCCCCACCTTTAAATTAAACCGAATATTTTCATGTACGGGACAAAAGAACTAATCAAATGAAATATAGGGAGAGTCCTAAGGGTCACCCTACCCAATCCTGTTTGATAACTTGGAAACAAATGAGATCCCCACCCCTCAACCATATATATTCATGTATTGGACAATATAACAAATAATGAATTATAGGGGAAGTCACTGGGGTCCCCCACCTCCTCCTGTTTGAAAACTTGATAATGGCCGAGATCCCCACCCCTAAACCATATACATGTATATTCATGTATGGGACAATATAAAAAATCAATTGAAAAATAGGAGTAGTCCCTAGGGTCACCCCACACCCTCTTGTGTGTGTTTTGAGAACTTGTAAAAGATTGAGATACTAACTCCTAAACCATATTCATTCCTGTTTGTCAATTCAAAAAGATTGAATGACATACAAGGTCAATCTCATATGTGTCACATATGCATATCACTTTGCTAGACCTAAACCCTGTCATTTTATTCCAAACTTAGACATCATGGACTTGGGGTGAAGGTGGGAGTCATTTACATTTACTATTAATATGGACAGGTCAGTCAGACCTCACCATTGATTCCTGTAGTAGTAAACATTTGTCTGATTTGTGTCTCATAACTTTTGTACTGTAGAACACAAGCTCAGTTTTCTTTCCAGGGGAGCAAGTCCATTCATACTTTTACAAGCTCGTACTAAAGTCAACTTGAACTACTAACAGTCAACTAATACGAACAATTACGATCAACTAGAAGAACTGCAATCATTGCGAATTTGTACCACTGCTGACTCAAGACTCATGACCACGAAAAAAAATATACTTGATATATACATGATATACGTTGCTATTGAAGACCTTGATAAATTATGAATTATTTGCCTTTATGATTAATTCATTAAATGAACATAAATGTACAATTATATATGGGCTATTTCAAAAAAAATGATGCCAAAGTGTGACAAACATGGTAAAAAATTAAGTCATTGCTAATCTTTTTTCTATCATTTTTCTTTAATCCAGAGACATTCAAGTTTACAAAACTACCAAGGGTAAATGCAAAATAATAAAAACAAAAATTTTAACAACATTTTACTCATAAGAATTCATCCACTTTTCAAAGGAAACAACATAATAATAATATCAACTGACAAACATAAATAAGAATATAAATATCAATGTAATTTTTTTGTTTGTTGCAATAAGGTACTAAATGATTTTCCTGCAATTTTTTTTTAATTATAAACAGTTTTTTTTTTTAAATATGTAAATTTCACCAATTTTTAGTGTATTCTTTAATATCTTATTTCAAAAGTTTTTATATCTCTTTGCAAAAGCTTTAATTTTATATAAAAAGTATAAGGAAGCAAACATATATGATCTAATTACATCCTCTGAAAATTTCACAACAATTGCTTCAGTCAATTCTAAGTTTTCTTCATTTAAAAAATACAAACATGTGTTTTTTATCCTTTTGTTACACTCCTGACATATTTTTTCAGTAACTGTAAGACTGTTTTTTAATGGAATGTTTAGAAAATCAGTAATGATATCTATTTTAAATTTACAATCTCACAAATAAATAAATTTATTAGATATTTGATTACATATTTTTTTAATTTCTGAGCAAAGAGCAAACTTTTAATATGTTTAATGAGAATTACACTTTAATTTTTAAGAATCTTTGGTGAATAGTGTGCAGAAAAATCACTTTTACAAGACAGATCAGCTTTCTCATAACATTGTAAAGATGTTACAATTATTTTAATAAAGAATCATGTTGAATTTTGTTATAGATAAGCTACATCAGAAACTTGTCAGGAGTGTAACAAATGTTACACTCCTGACCATAATTTATTGCTACCATATTTTAACCTGAAACAGACCTGAAATCATGTAGAGTCTTTATATTTCACATATTATTTTAGTGCAAATTAAGAACAGGTTAAAAAAAATTATATACTTCTTACATATTTACAAATTTTGCTAATTGTCTATTTAAAAAAAAAGATGGCTTTCCTTTAAACCTTGTTCAGTCTCTTGTTTGATACTATATATATGCTGTTTTTATGTCAGATAATGTATTATGATAAGTTTGTTCGTTCTACCAAAGATGGTAGCAGTATGTGCTCTGTATATTAAAAATTGTCCAAAAATGTACCCAAAAATGTCAGGAGTGTAACGCTTTAAAATGTTTAAGTGTAACATTCATGTTATTTTTTATAGAAACAATGTTGTTATTATTGGTTTTCCTTTCTGGAATTTGAGTGTGAACACCATCTGTTGCATATTTTCAGTAACAAACATGCCATTATTATGGCCTTTATTGCTTGTTTATGCTCAATACTTGTATGTCAGGACTGTAACACATTTAAACAAGCTAGTTCAATTGCAATTTTAGTTCAAAAATTTCAAAAGTAATGATGTAGACTTGTATTCTGTGTTAAGCTGAGGTGTAGTAATGTCATTTTATAATAATTGTCAGCTTGTTTTTCTTCCAATAACTTACCTTTGCTAATAAGATTGAAATAAGGCATTTTTTTGTGTTACACTCCTGACATTGAAGTATTGAGCATACAAAAGCAATGAAGGCCATAATAATGGCATGTTTGTTACTGATAAACTGTAACAGGTAATGTTCACTGAAATTCAAGAAAAAACAACAACTATAACAACATTGTTTCTAAAAAAAATACATCTTAACCCAGTTGTTACACTCCTGACAGACCTGGGTAGTCCTCTTATTGTAACCATAATATTCCAGTAGTAGAACTTCAGGGTCAACTGGATGCACCTGTGCCAAGCTATGATACTTACCTAAAAGAATAAACCGTGCAAGATGTACAGAAACATGTTATTTCACCTACAAAGACATTTTCTGGCAGCATATTGACTTTTACTAACATTTTTTTTTTAACACAAACTTATTTGACTTACCTTATGAGGCTCATAAAAATGTAGATATATGGAAGAATTAAACAAGAAATCATAGTCAAGATATAATAGTTGGATGAAAGATATTGTTTGGTATTGTATCTGCCCTTATTTATTCTATATCATCAATGAATGCACATGCTTTCTTCTAAATGTCACACTAAAAGCGTTACACTCCTGACATTTTGAGGTACAATTTTGGACAATATTTTTTAAACAGAGCACATACTGCTATTATCTTTGGTAGTTAGGACCAACTAATCATAATACATTATCTGACCTAAAAACATTACAGATATAGTATCATACAAGAGACTGACAAAGGTTTAAAGGAAAGGCATCATTTTTTTTGAAATAGCCCATATGAATGTGTAATGATTGTTCTTTTAAATCTTTAAACAAAAATTGAAGCAACATTGCCACAGCTTTCATAATTATGTTTGCCTTGGTTTTTGGTTAACTGCCTACAGTGCTTACAGCACTTTGATTTTAGAATTACAGTTTTTATTGTTGATAGAACATGCCATACATTGTACTTAAAATGAATCCATCTTGGGTTAAGCAAAGCTGGTCCAAAAAAGTTTCTGCATTGTTGTGCATCATACATCTTTTGATTCCCCTTTCAATGTACTGCAGGAATCTCTTGACTTTATTCACAAACATACCTCTGTTGTCCTTTTACTCTTGGCCTACATTCAAGTCCAAGTACATGTGAACCAAAGTATAAGCAAATGAAAACATGAAAGATTCAATATTAAAATCCTAGGGTAATAGTATGTAATATTAGATTAAGAACACTCTAAGTATGAGCAAATGAAAACATGAAAGATTCAATATTAAAATCCTAGGGTAATAGTATGTAATATTAGATTAAGAACACTCTAAGTATGAGCAAATGAAAACATGAAAGATTCAATATTAAAAACCTAGGACAATAGTATGTAATATTAGATTACGAACACTCCAACGAAGTATGAGCAAATGGAATCATGAAAGATTCAATATTAAAAACCTAGGGTAATAGTATATAATATACAGTCAGAGCTCAGTCATAAACAAGTCGATTTCTGTTTTTGACTTAAAGAAGTCAAAACATGTATTTATTGTAAAAATGTGTTTTCAATTTTAGACTTATCTAAGGCCAAAAAAAAATATATGTCTGTTTCCTGCTTCCAAGGCAAATAAATCAGGGTCGGTAGGTCGGGATTTTTTTTTTTTTTTTTTTTTTTTTTTTTTATTTTTGCACTCCCTGTCAGATTTGCAGTCGGTTACATGTCATGTTTGGTTAGGGTCCTGCACCCCAAAATGATTTAATCCCTTTAAAGAAGCTTTAATTGAATAATCCTCCCAGTGCTGACATTTTTTAAACCTTAATTGTAGCACATTTGTGCTGGGAGCAGCCATTTTGATTGTTTGGGCATAGTAAAATACGGATCTGGATCGGGCCGGAAATGAATTTTTCCGGACCTGAAAAGATTTTTTTCCGGATTTGAATAAAAAGATCTAGGGTCGGGGGGTTTGAGTCAGGGTCGGTCGGGAAACAGGAAACAGACATATATTTTTTTTTGGCCTAAGTCACAAAATGACAGACTTGTTTAGGTCTATTTATGTTGATGAAAAAACTGAACTTGACTTGGTGGCCAAAGTACACCACCTATGACAGCAAAAACCTGTCTGACTGTTCACAAGGACTTGAGCTATCTATATTTAATTATCTAATTGAACTTCCTTACTAAACACAGATGTTTTACCTCATTAAGTGTCAATCCAGGTGGTTGCATTGTAAGGTTAATTAACATGATTCCTCCATTTTTTAGCCTCTCATTCATATTTTTCTTTAGAAGACAAAGCATTGGCTTTCAATGTTGTCATTATTGATTTAGATGCATGACCTTTTTCTAAATATGCATGGGTCTTGAAGTTAACCACTTATCGACTTGTAGGAGTCAATATTTGCAACTTTTTGATTCTGGTCAATTATTTCTTGCTTAACAATATTTGACTTATTAAAGTCATATTTTGTCTTGCATTAAAGGGAGACAAATCCTAAAACTTACAAATTTAGACCTCTATGAGTCAAAAGCAGATTCAGACTTATTAATGTCTGAGCTCTGACTATATAATATTAGATTAAGAACACTCTAAGTATGAGCAAATGAAAAGATGAAAGATTCAATATTAAAAACCTAGGACAATAGTATGTAATATTAGATTAAGAACACTCTAAGTATGAGCAAATGAAAACATGAAAGATTCAATATGAAAAAAACCAGGGCAATATTATGTAATATAGAAATAAAAAAACATCTTCAGCTTTATTGAGCAGCTATAAATATATACAGTGTTATATAATCATGCTATTTAATTACAATGTACGAGGAATGAACTAGTCTTATAACATTTAAACAGACCATATTAACAATTTTCTTTGTATTGCCAGTGGCTGCACCAAGTGCACTGAGATAATGAATGTAATTGTATACCTATCAATAGGTTTATTTGCCTCAGTAGCTATCAAGTGCTATATTCATTTAGAAACGTTAAAATTTACCAGAACATTTTGAAAACAGCCCTTTCACGCTACTAAGTTTTAGTACTTTTATGTTAAAGGTAAAAGGTCATATGTTTAATTATTTGATTACAGATGTTTTCTTCTCTGTTTCAGTTCTAAATAAGAAGCTATCTAAAGACCAATTATAAATTTATTACATATATAATAGGGATGTCAAAAGATCTGAAATTTAATACTCGGATACTCGGTCATGATACTCGAGTACTCGTGAGTACTCGGATGAATCTTAAACGTCTATTGAAAAGTTGAGATTTAAAGTGGGATGCAGTGTTTTTGTTATATATAAAACTAACGTACTACAAACATTGCTCCTCTGTTTTTGTTTTAATTAAGCAATGAATTACCGACTGCCGTTTTCTACAAATAACCTATCATAATAGCAATTATTGTTTGTGTACGTGTTCATGAACCAAATTACAATAAAAAAAACCAAAAATATTTGCATATAAAGTCCGACAAAGTAGCCAATATATGTATCATCTGTTCATGAGGAGTTGGTATCTTTTATGATAGGATTTGTCCATTAATTTGGCAACAATAATATTGGACTTCAAATTACTTTTTTGTGTTGCTCAGTCTTCCCTTGCACCATCTTTGTCTGATTTTCTTTTTTTTAAAGCCATGACGTTGTCAGTTTATTTTCGACTTTTGTTTTTTTTTTAAATTAAACAATTATAGTTAAGTTTAAAATACAGAGTGATTAAATTAATTTAAATGTACATCTCATACCAATCACGTTTACATAGAAGTCTTGATTAACAAACAAAGGTGAGTTTTATGGCTTGTGATGAGTTAATTATTAATCCATGAAAGTGTTGATCCGTATACAAACACCATTAAAAATGTCCCTCATCTGTTGCGGTTCACCGCCGGTCACTTTGATTTTGTTCTTATTTAGAAATATGATCTTGTCAACAATTTCAGACGAAAGACTGTTTGACTTTCTATTTTTTGTTACAAGTAGTGCACATGAAAACATTCCCTCGGAAGGAAAGGACGTTGCTGATACTACTTTAACAAATAGTAGCCTCAGGATAAACATATTTATAATCTTAATTGATTTTATTTAATATTACAAAAGGGGATATTTCAACGGAACTAAAGTGAGTGGAAATGTGAAGAGAAAATATCTCAAAATGTATAACAGGCAAACGAGTATCTGAGTACTAAAACTGTACTCGAGTACTCTGCCTTCTGAGCGAGTACCCGAGTACTCAAGTACTCGTTGCCATCCCTAATATATAATAAACATGATATATATTATATATACATGTTTAATGGAACTAAAAAACAGAACAAAATCCAAGGTCCATGCATGTGTACATGTTTTTGAGATAAGAGCAATTGAAAAAAAATCTTTATTTTTCATCAGTTGGCACCTATTTTCATTCAAAATCCCTGAAAAAATAATAAGGATTTTCAAAATAGCTGTTCAATATATATGTAATAAAATTATGAAAAGAAAAAGGAAAGGTTTAGCCAGCATATTTTTATAATTACACCACATGGTCAAAACCAGATGTTCCAAATATCTGACAAAAATATCATTTTAGTGGATTGAGGATACATTTAATTTTTAGGGAAACTTGATTTCATGGTTTTGCCAAATTTTGTGTACACACCTATAGGAAATTTGCATTTTATTGAATATAACAATTTTGTGGTTCAACTATCACTATAAAGAACATAAAAAAAAATGGTACTCCACAAATAATAATGATCGATCCAATATATGTGATATTTATAGAATGAGGGTAATGGTTTAGTAGGAAATGAGGTATAAAAGTACTAAATATGAATTTATTCTATTGTCACAGGAGGAAGTCAAGCAGATTTTTGATGAAGAAAAAATCCCAGTATTAATGAATGAGTTAGATAAATTGATTGATAAAGCTTGTGATGACATCAATTCTTCAGCATGGTAAGAAACTGCAAAAGAACTTTTCAATATATCAAGTGCTAAAGATTTGTGTTGTTATGCACATTGCTTTGGTCATGTACATGTTGAGTGTATACAATATCATGCATTTGTAATTTGATATAGGTTAACAATATTAGGCTTGTGTAAATATTTTTTAATGTCAATCTGATACTGTCACAATTTTAGACCTTTCTTTCATTTTTAGCTCGTCTGGGCCTGAGCTTATGCCATCACTTGGCGTCCGTCGTCGTCTTCGTCTGTAAACTATTTCAAGAGTCTTCTCCTCTGAAACTACTTGGCCAAATACCTTCAAACTTAAACTTAATGTTCCTTAGGGTATCTAGTTTATAAATTTTATCCAAAGTTTTGCTCCATCGACAAACATGGCCACCATGGCTAAAATAGAACATAGAGGTCAAATGCAGTTTTTGTCTTATATCTCAAAAACTAAAGCTTTTAGAACAAATCTAAAATGGGTCACATTGTTCAATTGGTCAAAATATATATCAGCCCTGAAATTTTCAGACGAATCGAACAACCCATTGTTGGGTTGCTGCCACTAAATTGGTAGTTTTAATAAGGAAATTTTGCAGTTTTTTGTTATTATCTTGAATATTATTATAGATAGATGTAAACTGTAAACAGCAATAATGTTCAGCAAAGTAAGATCTACAAAAAAAGTTATATGACCAAAATTGTCAATTGAACCCTTAAGGAGTTATTGCCCTTTAAAGACAATTTGTTCATCAAGTTTGTGAACATTTAAAAATCTTCTCCTCTGAAATGCAGGTGAGCAATTTAGGCTCCTGAGAGCCTCTTGTTTATGATCCATTGTGAGGTTAAGTTTTCATGACATAGGTTGATCATTGTAAATGTAGAATTTGGAATACCATACCATGATTACTACTACTAGTTATTTAATTTTCGTCTGAATCAGATCCATATTTTTGGTATTACTTACCACCATTTGGTATGTGGAATATTTGTAAGATGTATATGTCCATTAGACTATTTAATTTGTTCTATATTCTTCTTCTCCTTCTTTTTCTTCTTCTTTATCTTACCTTGTCATGCTTGTATTAAACGTCAGGTTTTTGGAATTTTTATGACCCCCCAACGAAGTTGTCTGTGCCATATAGTTTTACCCTTGTCCGTCTTTCCGTCATTCCGCAACAAACCATTATACAGAGGTTTTTTTCTAGATAAAGATATTGGGCTGATTTTTGATATATGTGAGTAAACCATGATGAGTTATAGATCAAGATTAACTTTCAATCCGCTCCGCTAATTTATTACCAAAACTACGGGCTTCAGACTTTGATAAATTGTTGAAAAGCAGTTATACAGACTTTTTTCATAAACACTTTCAGATATTGGGATGGTTTTTGGCATGTGAGTTAACCAAGATGAGTTACAGATTTAAGTTTTGTTCTGCTCGGCTAATTTTTGCTGAAATTACGGGCTATGGACTTTGATAAATTGTTGAAAATCACAGTTATATGGACTTTTTTTTCTAAACTCTTTCAGATATTGGGCTGATTTTTGGTTTGTGAGTTACCCATGATGAGTTACTGGCCAAGTTTAGCTTGGCTAATTTTTGCTGTAATTTTGGGCTTTGGACTTTGATAAATTTTAGAAAATTTTCAGTTATTCAGACTTTTTTTCTAAATGCTTTGGGATATTGGACTGATTTTTGGTATGTGAGCTAACCATGATGAGTTATAGATCAAGTTTAAGTTTTGTTTAGCTCCAATAATTTTTGCTAAAATTGAAAAATGAAAGTTGTTGAAAATTATTATTACATAGCTTTTATATAGCGCCTACCAGTATCTAATAAACATAATACTCTAAGCGCTTAACATATAAAATTGAAGGAAAATATATATCACAATGCATACAATAATAGCAATTATATATATATATATATGAACATAAGAATGAAACAGAAATTAAATAGAATAATGATGTAAATTAAAAGCTTTGAAAGGGGAAATATATATCACAATGAATACCATAAAAACATATTAGAATATAACAGTCAACCAAAAATTAAATAAAATAATGATGAAAATTATAAGTATTTACATTCCCTGCGGTATATACACAAGTGAAATCTATAAAAATTTGCATTAAAGGATTTATTCACTTAACTATGAGAAAATATAAGTTAGAAATTTAACCAGTAAAACACAGAGAAAAAATAAATAAAACTGTCTCTTAAATAAAATCTTTAAAACTAAAAATTTAAATAAAATAAAAATAAAAGGCCCTATCACTTAAACTTTTAGAATAATAAATAAATATCACAGGTCTTACAGGGCGTATTGCATTTCCGATAATTTTTCAAAGTCCCAATACTACGTTTCCGCAAATTCAAAGTATACGTTTCCGCAATTTGTATATATTACTTTTCCGGAAAATTACCTGGTAAATTATAAATATTTGAATATATATTAGATAAATTAGGCATCACCTCTTGACCCCAAGAAAAGAGAACAACGAATAGTGCCTAGTCTTTCATGCCCACCTAAACGAGCGAGCAGTTTTACGCTAGCCATCCTAATATTTTTGTCTTTGTTGATGTGTTATTGAAATTGCAAACAACATCTTACATAAAGTTGAGTATTCTAACCGTTAAAGCAACCCTTCGGAAATATGGAAAGAAGAAGATGGACTAAGTCTTCCCTTTTAAACAAAATACAAAACTTGTAAACGGTGAATGTACTACTGTGGACTTTGTACGACGTATTGGCTACACATATTCTGCCAGAACTGGCTTATGAACTCATATATATCAAGATATATCTGATTAGTGCTAACTTTTGAATATACGTTTTGATACGTTTTATGACGAGTTTTGCTTGCATGTAATGATGACCTTTAACTTAATAAATATTTATTTTGTGATTATAACTTCACTTTCGATCGACAGGTATTCCTTAATTATTAGCGGAAAAGTAACAATTTGTTTTTTCCAGAATAGTTACTTTTTTTCCAGAAAAGTAAGATATTTATTTGCTGAAACGTAAACTTTTTTTGGTGGAAACGTCATATTTTTTTTCGGGAAAAGTAATGCCAATTTGCGGAAACGTAAAACGCCGGTCTTACACATCACAGTACGCCAGTCTAAAAATTTGTGTCTTTAAACCTTTTAAAAAAAAATCACAGTAATACAGACTTTATTTCTATATGCCTCCAGATTTTAAGCTGATTTTTGATACATGTGAGACTTATTAATACCATCATGTTTGTGTCCACACGTGTAATTGAAATTGCAGATTTTTCAACTTCTTGAGACAGGGCCATTTGTGTTGCTTTGACACATCTAGTTTATATGATATTTAAAGAGGATAATAAACTTTAAGTCATTTTTGTTCATAACATCTGTGGCAGATTTCTAATATCAGAAATAATTCTGTGAAAAATGTTAACAAGAAAAAGCACATCTGACATAAGCATATTTTTAGTTTTAAGGAATAGCTTTGAAATATTAAACTATAAATGAATATGATATGGGTAATTGTTTTATTGGTTATTTTTTTCTTTGTTGTAGTAATAAAACTTGTTATGCACAATTTAAACATTGCCGCTATTTTAAAAATTGTATTTCAATTTATTTTTACATATCATTTTCAATATGATTTGGAAAGAATTTCCTTTCTTTAATAGTAGAATTAGATATTTACAACACAGTTTAGTAGAATATAAGAAGACTTACTATTTCAGTATCTGCATCACTCAGCATCAGTACTATCATGACTGTTTACCTATATTTAGAAAATTGTTACAATTGTGATTTTATTTTTGAATACAAAAGATATAAAAACTCATGTCTTACCAATTGTATTTACTTTATGGCACAATAAATGCAATTATCCCTATTTTGTGCATTTTTCCTTTCATATTTTTTCGTGATAATTTTTCATATGATGCGACTCGTTTGAGATGGAAAATTATAGCTTGAAACTAAGGAGGCACGTGGTGTTGCTAATGAAATTGACAACGTCTTTATAGGTAAAATAGCGGTAAACAGATTATCATTGGTCATCTCAACTGGATCTCTAGTCTTAGAATTTTGTTTACTAGCATTTTCATGCATTTAGATTGGTTGCAGGGAAGGATCTAGCTATTTTTAAAATGGGGTTCTAAATAAGTTCTTTTTGAAAACCATTTGATCCTCCATAAAAAGGGGGGTTCCAACAACCCCCCTCCTCATGGATTTGCCACTGAGTTGAAACTATGAGTTGATGCAAACGCCAATGTTTTTAGCTCTAAAGGCTGTTCTTCAAACAGAACCCTACAACGATTGTCCAAACACAATATTAGTGTTGTTTAATTAGTAATCAATATATACATGATACATGTTTTGTAGGCGACCTTCGGGTGATCCAGTGAAGGATAGTGTTGCCCATACTATGCCTATTAAACTTAAACATAAAATGAAACTTGAGAAGATGGTCACAGAACTTGAATCTGTTAACAAAATGTTAAAAGATGCACACGAGAAGAAACAGAAAAAGTTGATAAAAACAAAACAGAAAATAGATAAAATATCAGATAAATGGTCAAAGGTTGGTACAAATAACAGTATAAAACAAGAAAGACAAAGCATAAAAAATATTTAGAAAAATTATTGGTCCATTCCAAAAGTACCTGTTGTATAGATACAAAAGTTTGAATGCATAATTTTCAAGTTATCTGAAGATCACGAAGGAAAACTTTAGGTGTTTTTATTAAATTGGATTTTATTATTGTCTACTAGTGACACTGTATAAATATTCATCTTATGTGTGTCAAATGTAAGAAAAATACAAATTATGAAAGTGATACTAACATGACTGAAGCATGTGAAGCAATAACAAGTTGCCAATGAAAACAACTGGTCCCATACCTGGTTGAAAAAGAGAACTAAAGCCATTTAAAAAAAATATGGATTTATTAGGGCAATCTGAATGCTTTATGAAATTATGTTTTAGTGCAAATGATTCTAGGTTTTCATAAAAACTAGTGGCACAAATGAGTTGTAGTGCAAAAGGACACATTTTTGGCACAAACAGATTTTCCCTTCCTAGTCTACTTTGAAATTCTGTTTCTGAATTGTATAAACACTAAGGTAGCAATACACAGTTAGGAAAAAAACTTAAAGTTGACACTCAAAATTTTTAAACACCCTCTTTCCCTTCCTTTCTAACAAATAAGGCTTAATATTTGAGTTATGCATGTGTATATCTATAGAAAGAGAATCTTCCATAGATTTGAATTCTAATGGTTATAATAATGAAATGTTATCTCTTTTTGATGTAACCATGGCAACAATCTGCATTTATTTGATACAAAATATTGCAAAAAGGGGGGTGAACATGTCACAAAAGTATAAAAAATTTGGTCAAAAGGAAAATTTCAATCAATTACAGTGATACCTTTGATACAGTGATACTGAAATCTTTGTTGATAAACACTATAATAATTCATGGACCTATGGGCGGTAGGGATAGGAAAATATGTACTGTAAAACATTTAAAAGGCCTATAAAAAAACATGCTAAAAACAATATTAATGTTCAAATAAACCCACTAAGAAGACTATATTATTTTTCAATTATCTAAAAATCAATTTTATTGTACAAAAACTTTCATATTTAAAAAAATCACCATGGCCTTAATGCAAAACTAAACTTCTAACTGTGTATTGCTACCTAAAACAACTTTAGAGGCCAAAGTAATAGATACCCAAATCTCAAAGAATCCAAGAATCCTGAAATAAATGGTTTAGATATAGGATTACAATTTATATATATCATGTAAATCATTCATTGTGCTATGATAATAGGGATAACCATTCTCTGTAAACAGTTGTTTTATTTATACAAATATACATATTGTATTATAATTCATGTAATTATTGGGAAATCCATTGACAGTCAACAATTATTTGATTTATACAAATAGATATTTTCATTGTCTCATGTTTCTCTCTTTCAGTTAAGTTTTAAAATCTATCAAAAATCTTATTATTTATGTTTATTTATGGTTTTACTAATTGCAAACTTTCATCTCTTTTGTTAGCAATTTTTATATCAATAAGTTGGTGTTTCTGGTCTGTTTTATGATTTGTTTCTTTCACAATTGAAATACAAATAGTGACCTGTCATCTCCTTTAAAAAATTGTTTATAACGATTATTGTCTGACAAGTCATTGTAAACATCTTTTGAACTAATTATGTGTTGATGCATTTATTGTTTAAAAGTCATTATAAAGAACATCAACCTCCATCATCACTAATGGAAATCACAGAAAAAAAGACATAGTGATAGTACAGAACAGGTTGATCATAATTATACTGGAAGGAATAAACCCTTACTTGAAAGACTGCTTCTCTTTTCCCAAAAATATGTCACAAGAAAAATACTCATAAATTTTAAATATTTCAGTAATGATTATTATTTTGTAAGATTTTTTGTCAAAAGATTGTACCGGGTAAATCCTAACTACACCTCTATTTCTATAGAAGAGAAAATGAACAGTGTAATGAAATTCAAATTAAAATTATGACAAATTCAGGAAAATAGTAGGCAAGACTCCTTTTGAAATTGAATGTAGACTAGAGTAAACTACAAAAAAAAACATGAATAAAAGTGTTCCACCTAAGCAATACTCCATGAGACGAAGAGCTACTTAGTTAATCATTTATCTATATATGTTACTGGTGTATTTTTAACATGCTGCTATTAAATTTTATGCAAAACTATTAAGAATACAAAATGTCTTAGATTTAGACAGGCAGAAAAACTGACTATACATGTATATCTATTTACAGGCTGTTGAAGATATTCAGAATGCAGATATGAAAGACATTGATTTGTATTTAGACAACCACCAAGATGATTTATGAATGTTTACCATTGATTATCAACCATCTAAACCTGAACAAGCTTGTGCTATCCATGTCTTTATGTTAACGTTAAAATATAACTATATAAATGTTGACATTTAAATTGACATGAATTATATATTGATAGAAGTAGCAGGCACTATAAAAGTAACATTAAATTGACATGAGATGATATTGGCAAAAACTTTATGAAGAATTATAGTGTTCATTGGACATTAAATGTATTTGTGTTAAACAATAATGTGCTGTAACTATGGAAAAAAATATATTATACAATAAATGTATATAGTATGAAATGTCAATAACAATTGTTAAATAATTGAAAACAACAACATGAAAAAAAATCATCTCGGTTCAATTAAGCCAAGGACTCTGAAATTATTTATACTAAATTTAGCGGGGAGGGGAGTTGAAGGCACTTTTCTTTAATGGACATCACCAATACAATTTCATTTTACTTTATGTACAAAACCTCACAAATTGAACTTTGTTACTCCACTCATACTAAAATAATTTCAGTACCTTTCAACCACCTTTTCTATTTTTTCTGAAATAGCCCTCGATTATATTAAATATAGAGATTAAATATGTTGGAGTAAAGAGTGTTAATTTTTTTTTTGTGTTAGAAAACTGCAGAAGACGAGCCTTTTTCTGATGTACATTTGTTTTCAGAAACTGGAATATTATGTAAATAAATATATTTAATAAGATTATATTTTTCCTTGAATCACCCTTTTACTGAATATGATAGCGATTTTGATTTTGCCATAAAGTCGGTCAGCGGGCGAGATTTAGTGATTTTCAAAATTTCTTAAAAATGTGTACTACTTCAGTCAAAATGGAAGTCATACTAAACTCCAATGCATTGCATATGATATTAAAGAAGGTATGGTATGATTGTCAATGAGACAACTCTCTACAAGAGACCAAATGACACAGAAATTAACAGCTATAATTCAATGTATTGACTTCAACAATGTGCAATGCCCATACTACATATTCAGCTATAAAATGCCCCAAAATCACAAATGTAAAACAATTCAAACGAGAAACCAACTTCCTAATTAATGTAAAAAAAAAAAAACGTTTTTGATAATAGGTTAAACTACAAATGTTCAACCATGAACAAAGGGAGATAACTCCTCTACAATCATAAACAAGGTTGATAACTCATGTACAATCATAAGCAAGGAAGATATCTCTAATTCAAATTTATTATTTTCTTGGCTTATTATAATTCTGTGTTTGTTTTAAATTAAGAAAATTGAAAAAAATGAAAGCAATCTTTTCCCCCTCAGTGCTCACAAGAACTTTAATTAGCTTTTGGCTATTATTCAGAAAATTATGATAGATTTTAGATGCAAAAATGTAACAAGCAATATGATCAGAAAGATGTGATTTATTTTAAGCTTATATATTTATATCAAGAATTTCTCAAGATTTTGGTATACAGGCTCCTGGCAAGGTCTTGTCTGTCAAACTGTTTTCACCTGACCTTGACCTTTTTCATGGTTCCTTTGTCAACATTTGTGACTCTGGTTAGTACATTCAGTTACTATAAGCAAAAGGAGCACCAAAGTTGCATATGGAAGAATTTAATGGAGTATATACCGGTCATGTTGGGTTTTTCTGGCCTTGACCTTTCCCTCTTTTTCATGGCATTGGTCAGTGTCAAGACTCGCTAGGCAATATAAAAAAGAAGATGTGGTATGATTGCCAATGAGACAACTATCCACAAAAGACCAAAATGACACAGACATTAACAACTATTATTCATATACTATATGCAATAGATGAATTATATTTGATGTATTGAATTATTGAAAGGTGTACATATAAAAATAAAAAGATGTGGTATGATTACCAATAAGACAATTCTCCATTGGAGACCAAATGACATTGAAGTTATCAAATACATACCGTACAGCCCTCAACAATGAGCAAAATGCATACCCCATAGTAAGCTATAAGTGACCCCAAAATGAAAATATAAAATAATTTAATTTAAACTAGAAAACTAATCATCTGTTTTATGTATAAAACCAATAATCTAAAAAACAAAGATGTCACTTAAGATTGTTCATTGGTGAAAACTTTTGTGGTTAGGTCTGTTTCTCAGATTTATGTAGTATAAACAAAAGGTCAACCATTATTGGTGTATTCAAAGTTTACATGTCTGGAAGGGTTTGTCTGACCTTGATGTCATTTACGTTAATAATCAATAAAGAAATCATTAATAGACTGTTGGATCTGTTGAAATAGTTTTCTTCTTGGATATTTCTTTGAAAATTAATATAAAACAGAAATTTAGATGAGATCCATAAGTATTCAACTTGACTGAAATGTCTTTGTACTTTTTTCACCTTCATGAATTGCCATTTTTATCTATGTTTAGCTAACAAGGCCATATGTTATCAATTGGAGTGATGTAGTTGCCCTTTGTAAACTTTGGGGGGAAAAAATCTGTAAATCAAGAAACTGTTGACACAGATATGTGTCTTGTTTATATGCACGTTTGATATAATACAAAAGTTTCAAAATCAATTGACCATGCCTGATGAGGCTGGGCCTAAATATCTCCATAGAAATAAGCCAACGCTATAACTACTGCACACAAAATATCATGGGCATCTCCAAAACTCATCTTCCCTAGCCAAGGCTACAATCCAGTCCCCTCTTTGCCACTCTTTGTAGATTAATGTAGAATTATCTACGAGATAATAATTTTCTTTGGTGACAGTTGTAACTGGCTGCATCCAACAAAAAGAACCTTTAAGATGATGTATATCTGTAGAACATGTTATTAACATGATTAAACGATTGCCATGTGTTGATAGTGCAACCATTTTTTACCTCCAAAACCCAAGAAGGTATTTAGTGACAATTTTATTATTCAATATCAACTAATTGAAGTTACTGGGTATGTTTCTCAAGCAAAAGTCAGAATGACAACATGTATTTTCAGTTCCTGCTTTACAAAATTTGTAAACACTAGACACAACCATTTTACATCTAATAAAGAGAGTTCAAGTGGTGCTATTGGTCAAGACTGATGTAGTTGGAATGGGTGTGACTTTTTGACCTACTGATGCTGCAGCATTATAAACTGCCAAGCCTGGAGAATATGGTACTGGAGTGTTACCCTTGTTCTTTTATAAGTGTGTTCTTAACTGTTTGATAATATAAAAAAAATAATTTCATGTGCTAGTCCCAAGTAACGAACATCATCTTCAGTTATTTTTCTGTCATATCTCATTGTTTATTGTTATTTTGAGAATTGGTGTTAAAGGCAGATCTTTCTGTTCAATTTATTCATAACTTGTGTGGACTCATGATGGTTCAGAGTTTGATGTTGTTTGGACACTGGCATAGGCGGATCCAGTGGGGGGCCCGACCCCCCTTTCGTGGAAAAAATTTGGTTGATTATATAGGGATATACTGAAGGATGACTGGAGCGGGCCCCCTTAGGTCAGTCAGCGCCCCCCCCCCCTTTTTAGGAAAAGTTCTGGATCCGCCACTGACTGGTCAGTTATTAAAGACTGTATGTTGCCCTCTTGATGTATTTTCAGCTTATTTTATTTGTTGGATTGCTGTCTCATTGATGTCTACCCTAAACTCCTTTTATTCCAATTCAAAAGTAAACAAACAATCACGAAATATCTCATTTTATTTGATTCCTAAATATCACATTTATATAATGGCCATCACAAAATGTTATCTTGTTCATTATGTAAAATGAAATTAATTTTATGTCGTAATGTATGAATGATCTGTGTAAAGTTTAATTTATAAAACTGCAAAAATACAGGAATGTACTCTTACTACTATATATACCATGTAACTACTAAGATTGACTAATAATCAACGAAAAGAAATATTTGCTTCTTGTAAAATACTTTTTTGGTTTAATTGCTTGTTTATAATTTTAAATCTATAAAATTACAAGTATCTTTGTCTCATTATTGAAAGAAACATTGATTTAAGATCTATGACAAACTTTTTTATAATAAGCAAAAAGGTTTCAAAAATAACATGTATTTCATTATTTCCATTAAATCAGTACAGTAATAGTTCGAAATGTACAAAGACTTGCATGTTAAAAATTTGTAATACACACAATTTGAAAAATATTGAATGAAAACTTATGTGTCAAAACGACTCGCAAGCCAAATATGTTGGTTCACCAATATGATAATCAGAAAAATAAAAATAATTCAGCATGAGAATTTAAATTCTTTAAAAAAATCACAGCACCATGATTAATATGAAAAACAATTTCAATTATGACATTTGATTTTGGCAAAACATTTCTGCAGTGAGCTCTATATATTAGTCAATCCAAATATGGATATCTTGGTCAAACAATAAATAAACAAAACTTATATAAAATAACCAGGAATGAAACTGAAACATTATCATCAGATTTATTCAACTCAAATGTAATTCACTCTGTTCAGATCGCTTTCAAAAATTATTAAACCAGATCAGTACCTTTTTTTAATTTCAATCCCCAGTATTAAGTCTAAACTTTTCAGAAGCAGTTTGATAAAGATATACATGAGTTAAATCTAATCAAAATCAATTCTTGCAAAAGCATGTAGCTAAAGCTAGATAGCATAGAGATTGAGCCAAAATTATTAGGAACAGAAAGTTGGTTGCAGTTCTCTGAAGGACCATGTTGAAGATAGAAAAGATAAGTGGTCACACTATATTTTCCATGGGCATATGCACTTGGGCATCATGATGACCTTTACAGATAATCTTTATTTTTAATTGTGAAATTAGCAATTCATGTTTTTTCTTAAGAATTCACTGCAATAAAGTTTTGCAAAGAGTTACCTCCCCTCTTGTATTTGATGAATGCTGTTTTAAGGTCATTCAGATCACTCGTGCATCTATTCTTTCATGGATGTCTTTGAGTTATCTTTTATATTGTCAATAACTTTGAGTAATCTTATATTGTCAATAACTTTGAATTCTATATATATAATTTTACACTTTGCATACTTCCCTTCTACATATAAATTTGATTAATCTTTCCCCCCCACAAAAAGTTATATAAACAAGGGAAATCATTGATGTTTATTGTTGACAGTACTTCACATGTGATTATTTTTGTCATGAGTTTGTTTGTGAGAAGTCCTTCAAGCATATTTATAACCTAAAGAATTAGGCTATAATTTTAAAACATCATTTACTAAAATAAATTATGGTAAATATATCAGACAATATTCTAATATAAAAATCTCATACAAATAAAGACACATGAATGACAAATACATAAATTGCATTGAATTGTATTAAAGAAAGGACTAGCTTAAGGGGGTTCACAGGTCTAAATCATTTATATAGGATTTCTCTATATTTTTTCTATAAATGAACTTTATTTTATAGTAAATAGAAAAATAAAATTAAAAAAAATGGGGTCACCGCTCATTTGCGCTCACAATCTGCCTTCGAAAGAAGCATACATGTTTGTAAAGGTGTTTTTTTTTCTGTTGAACTAATAGAAGAAATAAAGGTAATATCGAAATAAAAAAAAGAAATTTATTACAGAAATCGCTCAAATTTTACAATAATTTAGTTTAAGTACAGCATATATGGAAATTATATTAAAAAATATAGGTCACCGATGAGTTAAAAAAGATATTTCAATTTTAAAGCCAAAAAATGGCATTTTTCTACCAAAGGGAGATAATTTGGAACTTTTTCAATGATGTATACATTTTGAAAGTCATCTGGGGCCAACGCGAATTAATTGTTTTGAATAATTTTTGTACCATATGATAAAGAAACAACTACAAAAGGTAATAAATAAAATTTGTAATGAAAAACAAATGTTTAATTTTTTTCTGAAATTTTTATACCCTCGAGCCTCCTTAAGGTGGTACCTAACACTACAGGGAGATAACTCTGTAAAATCAGCTAAACGTTTTAATAACGTTGTGTTGGTAAGGGAATATTAAGCTTCTCAATGATCAAAATAAGTGTTTGTCAAATTGCTATGTAACCAGTGTAATTTTTCTGATAAATTGGTTGGTTCAAATTTATTGAAATTTTTATTTTTTTGTCAAAGGGTCAAAGTAAATACTACGTCAAAATTTTATGAAAATTAAATGAGCCAAATTAGTTTTAGTGAAAGTGTTCGGTACCACCTTAAATTGGGAATGTGTCAAAGAGACAACAACCAGAAGATCAGAAGAGCAGAAAACAGCCTCATGTGTTTTTGTTTTTTTTTTTATTGTTTAAGTTACCTGTTGTAGCCAGAAGTTATTTTTCAAAGTTGATAATGCTGATATATTGATAGATATTGGCACAATACATAACACAAACTATACTGAACATACATAGTGAAATTTCAATAAGAAAAAAATGGCATATTTATAACAGAAGTTCATGCATGACATAATGATAAACTGCTTCTAAAAAAAACACTTTGTACTTTAAAATGAAAAAAAAAACCCTCTTGTTCTTTATATGAAAAAAAATATTTAAGAGATTCAAATGAAATACAAAGTTATAATATCTGTGATTTATATACCAAGGAAAAACAAAGGGACTGACTATGTAATGCAACTTTAGCATGAATGAAAAAATGAATATAAAACTTTAGGTCTAAGTAAGAAATATATCAATTTTTTTACTTTAAATAGTTTGAGGCTTGTCAAGGTTTACTGAGCCTTTCAACTGTTGTATGACAAATACAATAAAGTTGATATTCTTCAGACATTGAACTATTATAATGTTTAAATACTGCAGCATAAAATAGCTACAATTATTGTGATGAAAATGTTAATATAAAAATAAATTAGATTTTTTTTCCTTAAAGGAACCCAAAATTACTTCATACTCATAGCAAAACACTATATTATGCCTTGTTCACACGTATATTAAATTCAAATGGGAATCGAATTGGCTATTCGCGTTCACACACTCTTCTTTTTTAAACGAACAAAAAAATGTTTCGAATGCGAATTAAATTAATTCGAATTACGTGTGAACTCAACATTAAACAGATCTTCTACTTCTACATTTGATTTTTCAACTTCTTTTTTGACAAACATGGACAGTAACATTTATATTGACTAAACAATAACAAATAAAAAATTAGCTAAGGCAAGTATATAGCTTCAATATGAGCAATTGCATAGCTCCATTTGAGCATTATGGAAATATAGGCTTGAAAGACAAATTAGAAAAAATATAATATAATACTGAAGTCTATTTATCCCTGTTATGAACAAGTGCTTCCCTTTTATCCATAGTGGTCAAATATCTATGAATAAACACCCTGAATCTGTACAGAAAAAATACAAAGCTGTGTATTAAAGGACAAACTATAAAACATATTGCCATTACATATATAAATGCTTTTTTCGGTGACTGACCATAATTAAGAACAGTGTAAATATATGGTTGTCCAAACTGGTTCAATCCTCCAAAGGACCAGTAAATTATGGTAAAAATAACGTAAGTGAAGCCTAACAATGAACTCTGGTAAACATGGAGTAGTCTCACAGGCATTCTGGTTATAAATGTATCTAACAGGATAAATGCAGCATTGATGCCATGTGTGTTTACGTTGATGAAATTATATCCTGTTCCTGAAAGAACAGAAAATTATCATGAAATTTGAAGTTCATTACTCATACAATCATGGCAATGATTACTACTTTTGTTTTTAGGAACTTAATTTGGTTGATTTTGTAGGGGTATTTTTGAGGATGTCCATGTACTTTTTGTAAGTTTAATATTTAAATAAACAAAGATTTAAACTACATTTGACAAAGTATTTCTTTTTATGCCCCATTTATGGACATTATATTTTTCAGTCTGTGTTTGTTCGTTCACTGTCGGTGCGTCTGTCCCACTTCAGGTTAAAGTTTTTGCTCAAGGTAGTTTTTGATGAAGCTGAAGTGCAATCAACTTGAAACTTGGTACACACGTTCGATTAAAACGGTCTTTCTAATTTTAATACCAAATTAAGAGTTTTGACCATAATTTTACGGTCCACTGAACATAGAAAACGATAGTGCGAGTGGAGCGGAGCACACTATGGACACATTCTTGTTTTATAATTTATTAACTGTAGAAACATTATTTTTCGTCACGTGTGGTTAAAATTTCGTGGTTTTGTCACTTTATAAGATTTCTTTGGGATTTAATTTCGTGGTTTTCATTAAATGGAAGTGATATTATATGAAGGGTAAATTTTTGTGGGGTTTTAATTACGTGGATATATTCTTTCCATAAAATTTAATCCTCCACGAAAGTTTCTGCTTTTACAGTATCTTTATAATCGCCAACAACCTTTAAACAATTCTTCCATAGGCTACTATTTTGTGCAAGGATTAGCAAAGAACAAATAAAAAAAAAAATCTGAGCTAAATGACATCAATGCAGCTGCATATTTAGCCTAAGTATGTTTTTTTTTTACAAAAAATCATTTTGTAATTATCAATTATCACAAATACTTTAAATCATACTTTTTTTTTAATCAATGAAAAGGCCTTAAGTATTCAACTCACCATCATAAGCTATAACCCAGTATAATATAGCTACTATTGGTGCAGAACCTACTGAGATGTTATACAAAGTCCACTGCCATTTCAATCTTTTAATCATCTGTAAATCTGTAAATAAACATGAAAATATTAATAAATTATACATCAATCATTGTCAATGAGACAACAATCTAGCAGGATAAGAGCCATCTTTTTTTTTTTTTTTATTATTTTGTAATGTATTTCTTCATATTTTTCAGTTTATTTTAAGAACTGACCTTGACCTTAACCAGAGTGACCTCAAAATCAACATTTAATGTGAATATTGTTTGAAGTTACAATCACACATATAACAATTGATTTAGATGTTAGACACCACTTTCCTGCACAAAATTCTTTTGGTTTATTTATGTAACTATGACCTTTACTCCAGCTCTTGTGACCTCAAAACCAAAGTCAAAACAATGAAGCATCTTCCTTTTCTTATATTAGCCCATACATCAATGTAAGGTTGGAATCTGATAAAGTATTTGATATTCTCCGGAAAACAAGATGACAGTTAGATGGGTCGAAAGCATTATACCCTAGCTAGTGTTGGGTATAGATGAAAGAAAATAATGATGAAATATATGAAATGTACCAGCAATGCAAAATTAAAAAAAAAAATGATAACAGAATGGGATTAATGTGTAATCCCAATAAACAATGACACTAGAATGCATTAGAATAAATACATTTGCACCTAAATTTAGGCATAAAATTATTTTTCAAACAGTTCAGGTTATTAATTTGTATACAAAATCACACAAAGAAATATCCCCCTGAAGAACATAATGTGTGATGTTGAATTGAGTGACATTATGCATCAAATTTAAATTATCAAGACTTTCAGACTATCAAATTGCAATTACTAAGTAAACATGGTAAACATTCTATTTAATTTCTTTTTCTAACCTTGAAATTTGAAATTTGGTGATTTCATTTCTTGAACAAATTGGTACCACAAATCAAATTGAAGTCAGGATTTTATTTACCTTGATATACAATAATACATGTAATTAAGGATTATTTTGGGAGTGTGAAAATGTGTCCGTTCGAGCAGAATGTAATACTCAGGTGTTAGATAAGGCAAGTTACACTGTACTTTGATCATGTAGATATAAAGAACAATTTTAAAGCTCTTCTCAACCTTAGACTTCCTTTAATTACAATGTAAATTTCTTTGTAATATTTAGTCTACAGTGAGTGAGTTCAGTTATATTTATTATTCATGTGATACCAGCTTTCCTGAATTATATGGTTAAAGGTGTCAGAACCATAAATTTAAATGTATTTTCATGAATATTTGATTTCTTGATTTTCTCAAGGCCTGCATATAAGTAAATTTTTTCTATAGGCTTGTATGCAGGATGTGCCAAAATCATGAAATCAAATATTCATGAAAATACTTCAAGATAATTGATATCCATAAAATTAATGAATACATAGTTTTATATTAGTAGCCATATCAATACCTTTTTTCTGCCTTTTTAAAGAGATGTAATGCCACACATTATATGCCCTCAGGACCTGACATGCTGTTAAGGTATATAGAGACCAGTAGGTTAACATTATAAACATTTTCATCTTCAGCGTTCCTACAATTGCTGAGTACATCACGACAAACAGGAAGTACAAGGCCACTAAGGTTCTGTAGATTGCATAGTTGACGGAGTCATTTTGATTTTTGCACCACTATAAATAAAACAAAATCTTTAAAAAAATATTCTCAAAATGTTTCAGGCTCAATTTAAAATATTTAATCATTGTGTTGAATCATTTTTTCCCCTGGAATTTGTGGGTTTAAGTAAATCCTAGATTTAAATGTTCAACAAGGTACACATTTTCTATCAATATGAATCTTTAATGGATACTTTGGTAAAACCAAGAAATAAAGTTTAAAAGAATATGCAATAGTTCCTCAATCCACCAAAATTGATATCCACCAAAGAAATTGGTGCTTGAATCTTGTCTTTTTTTGTGTTACGGTCTCATTATTTACTTCAAATTTTCTTTATATTTACATAATACAATGTAATAAGCAAATTGAATACAGTTTATTGGTGTTAATTAACAATGCATGTGTATGGCACCAAAACTGTCAGGTGAAGCCAATCAATTAATGGGTTACTTAATTTTCAGTTTAACAGATATTTCTTTTAGTCAGAAAAATGCCGAGATTTTTGCGATAAAAAAAGTGATACTTATTAGGTGTTTTTTTTTAAGTAAACTGATGCAACATCAAATCATTTGCTTATCTACTTAAAGATATATGACAATTTTGACAGCACTGGCTGTATATCTGCAGACCACAGCTAAATTTGATGGTGGTTAATTATTTAATACACTGAAAATACAACAAGTTCCTGTCTATTTTACCTGGGATTTAACAAAGTCTTCTGGTCTGTCATATTCCAAACTGTACCTAGGCTGGTATGGTTTCTTTGACATAGACCCATCTTGTGTTCCTTTCCGATCATTCAATGAATAGTATGCATATCTTGTGTAGGTCTGCATTCCTCTCTGTAGGGTCCGCACACCCCCATGGGTTGCCTGAACAAACTTTGCTGTTATCTTGAACATATTGTTATTTCACCTAAAATGAAGGAGTAAGAAATCATAACAATATGTATGTACTATTGAACTTCCTTCTTTCCTAACAAATAGCTTGTCCTGGGTCTAAATTTACACTCAAAGACACCCTGTACTAACACAGAAAACTTAGCTAAGTATTCAATAATAGTTACAAAATGTAGGTCACTGTATATATATCATGTATAGAAACATATATATATATGTGTCTTCAAGCCACAAGATTTAGTTCAAACACAATTATGTAACTTATTTTGATGAAACATGTTTTGATCCAATAGCTAGGTATAATTTGCTACTATAAGAATCTTAAACATTTTTGGATAATTTGAAGAAAAAAAACCTGAAAATGTAGTTATTTGGATATTTAATTCTACCTTTCCCTCCATTTCAGTATTTTTAGTCAAAAAAATATACCCACCTACAAGCTTAAAGCAAATTTCAAATTAAGGTTCAAATTAGTTTAATTATTTCATAAGTTCAGATATTTATTGACTGAGTCATAATTACAAATATAAATTAAACCAATCAAAACGAAACTTCACATCAATTCTCTGAAAGTTATCTTCTATCTTTAAAATCGTACTAAAATCTTCCTTAATGTGTAGGCCAACATTTAAAATATAAGCTGCACAATATCAGTCTAAAAAATGTTGATCTTGATAATATATATTGTTTCCTTCAAGCTTCCTAATCATGTTTGTGTAATTTCAATTTGAATTCATTATTCCCTTTATAGCTTGCTTAAACCTATAATGGTTTGCTTTTATAAATTGTTACTTGGATGGAGAGTTGTCGCATTGGCACTCATACCACATCTTCCTATAATATATATGTTTATCTTAAAATTAATATAACAAGTTTCAAAGGTTAAATCTGCAATAAAGTGTTTTTAATCATTTTAGGCTCAGGATTTAAACATGAAATTGGTAGAGCAATGTATATATCATAAGTGATATTTAATTGATGGTTAATAAATTTATAACTACTAGAACACACCCGTGATATCGCGGGTCCGTGACTGAATTAAAGTATATAACTATGCGCAAGCCTTATCTTAGTATTAGTACTGTCATCTGATAAAGTCATGCCGATTATAAGATACACAATTTTCTCTGCTTTCAAATCTTTCTGTTTGAACCCATCGAACTGGAACTTATCAATTATTGGTAATATTAAATATTTGGAAAACAAAAGGTCCTGGAATGGAGTATTTTTTAATCAACAGCATTGTCCTATATTAGTTATAAATAAAGTTGAATTCTTTGATTCGCTGTTTTACGTCATGCCCTCTAACAAATTGAAACTTATTTTTAGTCCAGATTTTTAGTATTCGTATTGTTATCTTAGAAAGTCTTACGGATTAAAATACTACAATAGGTAACAATTTGACAATTTAGTAGTGTCAACCCAGTGATTATGACCCGTTTATATAGAATATTAATCCTGAATACACCGTTTGGTGGTGCGCCTGTCAGATGCGGAACGTACAGATAAGGTAATAGGGAACAGGTGATTATACTATTGGTATCGGTATCGGACTCGACCCGGAACTTCCTAATTATTGGCGATATTAATTACGTGGAAAACAAAAGGGCCTGGAGTGGTGTAATTTTTAATCTACACCTTTGTACTATATTAGTTGTATATAAAGTTGAATTCTTTGATTCGTCGTTTTTACGTGATGACGGCTGACAAATTGGACCTCGTAATTTTAGTATTATAGATATATGATAATGTAAGTTATAACTTACCATGCTTACAGTTAAGATGATTGACAAAATCATAAAGTTAGAAGACTTTTAAGACAGCTATTTGCTTTTTATTGAAACATTACTTTTATATCATGTATATCTAATTAAGATTGCTTGATGGATGATTACTTTCACCAGGCAACATATTCAAGTTGAGCAACAAAACTTTAAACATCTACATCATACTAAAACATGTTCAAAATGTATATTAAATCTTGAATAACTAAATGTTATGTCCCTTAGAACATGCAGAAGCACAACATATTTTTTTGTTTATACTGCATATAAACATTCAGTTAAATTATAGTATACACATTTTCATATTATACACATACCTTTATACTTTCAAATCTTTCTTCAAATATTATAGATATATGGTATCGATCTACTAATATATTGAATCAAGATAAATCTAGTTCCTCTTTAATTCATTTAATCAGACACAAGTACGTGTATTTTTCACATTTTCACATTACACGTAATTCCAGATCTGACTACATTTATGTGGCAATACCATTAATACAACATTGTGCCAACTAAACAACTTTTAAATAACCTTATTACTTATATACAACAATGACTAGGATAGGTAAATATTTTGAAGTTAATGTACTGAAGCATATAACCTAATTTCAAATAACAGTCTAACTGTAGGTAATTACTATTTCATATGGTATGAAATGCTAGCAGTTTAAGGAAAGATAAATTTAAAAATAATATTGATATAATTTAATAGGTAATTTAAATACAAATGCAAACTTATAAGATATTAAATTTAATCATCTAATTATCATTTTATTTAACTAATATTTATTAAATATTAGAGAATTATGAGGTTGTTATTGAAATATATATTTAAAGGTTTTTCATGTTTATGAATTTTTGCAAATACATTTACAACCAGGTGCTCTGCAGGGCGCAGCTTTATACGACCCCAGTGGTTGAACCCTGAACAGTTGGGGCAAATTTGGTCACAATATTCAAGCTTGATTCTGTCTGAATTTGGATTGTGATCAAATTTTTGACATAATATAGGTTTTTGTCACAAAATTAATGTGGTCAAAGATCTAACAAAACTATTGCACAATACTTGCAATACTGTGCAATTGGAGATTTCTTGAATCTTTTCAAAATTCGAAATCGGAAAAATTTTGAAAAAAAAGGAATTAAGCCCTTCAAAAAATGGTAAACAAAAAATCCCCCCACCCAACTTTTTAAAACCCCCTTGGAGCAATAACCCTTAAACTCAATCCCATGCTTTCCTTTGTAGTATGGAACCTTGTTGTACAATTTCAGAGAGATCCATACACTTAAACACAAGTTATTGTCATGATTGTTTGGAAACTAGAAACATGCTTCTTTTTGGCCCTTTTTTAGCCTGTAATTCCTACATATTTTGGGCAATTAACCCAAAACTTAATCCCAGCCTCCCCTTTGTTATAATGGTAAATTGTGATACAATTTCAGAGAGATCCATACAATTACACACAAGTTATTGTTTTGAAACTAGAAAAATGCTTGTTTTGAATAACCCCTTGTTGGCCCTATAATTCCTAAACTATGGTCCCATAACCCCTAAAATGAATCTAAACCTTCTGCTTAAGGAATAACAGTACTGTAGTTGAAGAGTTGCCACCGTCAATTGTAGATTTGATGGTCGCAAATGCAGTTTTACTGGCGACGCGTAGCGGAGAAAGTAAAACGGAGATTTGCGACCGTCAAATCAAAATTGATGGTGGCAACTCTTCTACTACAGTACTGTTATTCCGATTCTAATGCATTACAAAAAGAAATTATACGATAAAACTTGGAAAAATGTCTAAATTTGACAAATAAAAAAAAAATCTGCGAAACTTCATGAAAGATTTTGGCGCAAAGACGTCATAGGTAAACGTGACTTCATACAAAGGAAAACTTACAAACTGGGGGTTATTACGTAAAATGGACGCTTCAAATTCGGATAAATTTACATTAAAACGGCAAATTCGAGGTAGGTGTTGTTTTATTTTCGATTAATGTAGTAGTAATCAAACATTTATTGATTCAATCATTTCAAAATGGTTGTCCCTCCTTAGTTTCGCCTAGTCAACTGTGGATTAAACGGCAACTTTTAGCCAATGAAAAAAATTGTTACATACAAATTTCATTAGAATTGTGGTTTTAAACATTGCGGTTTAATTTCAGAGCAATTGAAATACTTCTACACAAGTTATTATCCTGAAACTAGAAAAATGCTTGTTTTGGGCCCCTTTTGGGCCCCTAATTCCTAATCCGTTGAGACTTTCGTCCCCAAAATCAATCCAAACCTTCCTTTTGTGGTATTGAACCTTCTGTAAAAATTTCATGAAGATCTATTCACTTAAACTAAAGTTATTATCCGGAAACCAATGTGTCTTCGGACGAGGACGACGCAATCATACCAATATACGATTCCAAAATTTTTTTGGGGTCGTATAAAAATGTAACTAAAAGTTTAAGGTAATAGTACATGTTGATATACAATGTTATAAGCATTATGATAGATGATGATGAGTGATCGGAGTTCATATTTGGACAGATCACAAGTTTACTTATGATCATCCATACATCATGTACATTATATATATATACTTAATAACAAGTCATTACAAAATAGTATAATGTTTATATCACAACAAACAGGTGCTCAACATAGCAGAAAATATATATCTTTACATCTAGTGCTTTAGGGTCAATGAAAATTATTTTGATTTTGATTGGAATGTAAAATAATATAACTGTATATATATGGTAATAAATGTACATTTTGTTTAATTTTGTTTGATTTAAAGGGTAGTAATTTAAAAGGGTTAATCAACTATAGATAACACGTTTGTCTTTTCTGCTAGAAATCACAATATATTATAAATTCAATCTGGACAGATGAATATCAGTATGACATGTACCATATTTTTTCAACATTTAAAATAGAATAGACTGGATTCATTATCATTCCTTGGATACCATTTTCAAGGGTAATGGTGATCCATAAATTCAGATGTTGAAAGAAGTACAATTTGAGTTAACTATCATGACTATAGGCTTGTTTGTAGACCATGGTAAAACCAGATGCTCCACCATGTCCACAGGGCGCAGCTTTATACGACCACAGAGGTCGAACCCTGAACAGTTGGGGCAAGTATGGACATAACATTCAAGCTGTCAAGCTCTGAATTTGGATTGTGATTAACTTATAGTTGACTCAGCATAGGTTTCTGACACAGAATGAATGTGGTCTAATGAACTTTAAATTTACTTTTTTTGCTTTTGAGCAATATACTATGCTGTTGAATATTAATCCCCTCAAAAAAAATATTTGAAGAAATTTCTGAAATCTGAAATGAGAAAAATTATACTCCCCTAATTACGAGAGAAGCATCATTTCTTAAAACAAAATTTCAAGCAGTGTAAAAGAGGTAATCAAACAAATATATAACAGTATTCTTTAAATGGAATTGGATTACCTCCCTTACACTGCTTTTAAATTGTCTAAATTGTCCTTTAACAAGAAAAAAACATTGTTTTCCCCCTTTTTTGCCCCAAATTGCTAAATGATTTGAGCCATAACCCCCCCATAACCATCCTTTTGTAGAATGGAAATTTGTAGTTTAATTTCAGAGAGATTTATACATTTAACACAAGTTATTGACTGAAAACTACAAAAATGCTTATTTGGGCCCCTAATTCCTAAACCTTTGGGAGCATAATCCCAAAAAACAATCCCAACCCTATTCCTTCAGTGGTATTGAACCTTCTGGTAAAAATTTACAGAGATCCATTCACTAAAACTAAAGTTATTGTCTGGACTAAATGTGTCTTCGGACGACGACGCAAACGACATGATATCATTATACGACACAATTTTTTTTTTACGGTTGTATAACAACAAAATCAAATATCAATGAAAATGAATGAATCCATAATATAGAGTCACTTCATAATGAGATAGATAGATGGAACAATGTATACTCTATAAAACCATTATTTGATGTAGTTTTTTTTTAATGAATTTAAACCAAAATTTGTTTTTCTCTCATCTGCCAGTGATTTATACAAAATTACAAAATATATCTCAAATGAATAACATTGGTGGATCCAGGAAGAAGGTCCCAGGGGTTGGAACCCCCCCCCCTTTTTTGGACGATCAATGTATTTGAATGGGGACATAAAGTTGGAACCCCCCTTTTTCAAATGGCTGGATCCGCCCCTGAATAAGATATATTTATTTATCTATATCTAAAACTAAAAGTGAGGCACAGAAACAAGTAACTAATACAGATGCAACCTAAATATTATTTTCATAGATAATTTTTTAATGATCTGCATGTTCTTTACAAATTATAAACATAATAAAGATTTGGTAAAATTTGACCACAAAATATTTTGAACATTTCATCATGTTCATAGCGGGTAACCTATAAATGAAGTAAATAATTCAGGAGTTAGTTTCACAAAATAAACAAACTTACAACTAAGATTAGTCGTAAGTAATGAACAATTCAGTGTACTTACAATCAATCTTGATCTTTATCCTTGCAATTTAGCATACGCAGTATGCAATACTGGTTATTGGTAAACAGGATAGAAAATACAAGTTACAGGATAGAACATTTTAGAGTGGTAAATTACATCATTAACATACTTTCCTGTTACCAACAACATATTGACAAAAGAAAAGCAATACATTGTATGTGAGGGAAGTATTTGATGTAGAATTCATTTGAAAGAGTAAAAAATACTGTATATATATTAATACAAAAATTTTGGTGTTTTGGACTTACCATGTTGGTGGTAATTCTTACAAAATTTTCGTGAAAAGTTTAAGAGGTTTTTTTTCAATATACCATTAGCACAGGCACTTGTCTCAGAATTTTTTTGTTCATATATACCTTGTTATATTAAGGTATATATACGAAAAAAAATTCTGAGACAAGTGCCTGTGACCATTAGCATGATTAGAAAAAATTGATGTATCATGTACATGCATTGAATTTATTTCTCTCTTGAAAGCCACTTTATTTTTCATGAAAAAACAAGCTTAAAATTTTATTTATGCATTAAACAAATAAAGTGAAAAAAAATCCTCTCTGACACAGGTAAATCATGTATATGGTACATGATAGGTATATCAGTTACATATATTCAAACATGTGAATGATACATACATTACATTATAGGCAAATACATGTATAAATGCATCACCTATCAAACAAATTTTCAATTTTGTGTTTGAGAACATGTCATAAACATAATTTAGATTGAATTTTTTTATATGCTGTTCAAAATAATTGCAGTTGTTGATAAATATTGGGGCTGAAAAAGGGGGGGGGGGGGGTTCTGGCCTGGGGGTTCATTGGGTTGGAACCCCATTTAATAAAACACCAATGCTTTAAAACTGAAACATATGCACTCATACCACATCTTCTTATATCTATATATGATGGTTGGGAGTCCACCCCTTTTTTTTTTTTAAATATCTGGATTTAATAGGCCTTGTTTTGTAGGTTTTGATCTGCTCATGAATAATGCTGTCCAAATAATTATGACATCTAGTCATAATTATTCGATGTACACAAATATAAAATGAATATAGAATGTAGATATTAAGATATTAAGAGTTCTATTTTAGGAGAAAGTCCATGTGTGTAATGGTTTATTTCTTCCTCTGTGATATTTTATCCTGGGGATAATTTGTCACAGTAATTTTTTCCAGACATGGTATTTCACAGGTAGTTTTTTTCCAGAGGAGTGAAAATCTATCTGTGTTATGCGGATAGTATGTACCGGATAGTATGTACCAGTATATATTTGCTGTACCATATTTGTCCCATTAACTACTATGTAAGTTACTTCCAATCAATAAATACCTGACTTAATTATAAAATGTTTCACAAAGGTAGAACAAATTTGCATAATTTATCAAAGGGCGGTAATTGTAAGCAATTTATATTTTAAAGAATTTATAATATAATATACATGTATTTATATACTGAATCTATTTAATAGTGAAATTTTTTCTTGAATCTTATTTTTTATATATTCATTTATATAAAAAGATGACTAAAAATACAAGATGTTTTAAGAAGACAGATTATAACATTTCACAGATAAATACTATCCAGCTGTTAAAATTGCTTTTATTTCAATATATTGTTATATTATGATTTATCTGATTTCCATATAATCAACAACTACATCTTTGTCCCCAGACAAAACGATTTATATAGTTAACAAGAGTGCACATGCTGAAATGTCTCGCCTTCTATACTAATCATTGATATTATGTTGATAGTCCTAAGTATAAAGCTAAGCTTTATAACAACTGTACCATAAACTTAACATTAACCAAGATAACTAAACAAAGACCAATGAACCTTGAAAATGAGGTCAAGGTCAGATGAACCATGCCAGGCAGACATGTACAGCTAACAATGCTTCTATACAACATATATAGTTGACCTATTACTTATTGTTTAAGAAAAATAGACCAAAACACAAAAACTTAACACTGTGCAATGAACCGTGAAAATGAGGTCACGGTCAAATAAAACCTGTGCGACTGACATAAAGATCATAAAATATTTCCATACACCAAATATAGTTGACCTATGGCATATAGTATTAGATAAAAAGACCAAAACTCAAAAACTTAACTTTGACCACTGAACCATGAAAATGAGGTCAAGGTCACATGACATCTGCCCGCTAGACATGTACACGTTACAGTCCTTCCATACACCGAATATATTAGCCCTATTGCTTATAGTATCTGAGATATGGACTTGACCACCAAAACTTAACCTTGTTCACTGATCCATGAAATGAGGTCGAGGTCAAGTGAAAACTGTCTGACAGACATGAGGACCTTGCAAGGTACACACATATCAAATATAGTTATCCTATTACTTATAATAAGAGAGAATTCAACATTACAAAAAATTTGAACTTTTTTTTTTCAAGTGGTCACTGAACCATGAAAATGAGGTCAAGGACATTGGACATGTGACTGACGGAAACTTCGTAACATGAGGCATCTATATACAAAGTATGAAGCATCCAGTTCTTCCACCTTCTAAAATATAAAGCTTTTAAGAAGTTAGCTAACACCGCCGCCGTAGCCGCCGTAGCCGCCGCCGCCGCCGGATCACTATCCCTATGTCGAGCTTTCTGCAACAAAAGTTGCAGGCTCGACAAAAATATCATCATAATCAAATTCTTCCATTACTGTTAACAGTAGTATTGCAACTATATTTCTACCTTTACTTTTTAATTTATATTTGTACTGAGATACTTTTACATGTATTTCACTTACCTTATTAATCATGATATTATTTCACAATTACGATCTTTGAAATTACATCTGGTTTTTCTTTGAAATCCTTATGTTTCATGATAAAGATAATTTTCTTTTTAAAAGAATATTTACTTGAATATTTCAGGAAATTTTTTCAATGATAATTTGTGAAATTTAATATATCCCATTAAAATACATCTTTTTTTTTTTTAACAATTTAGCCTTAAATCAAATACACTATTATGATTTCGTAGTATTTGTAAAGGATAAGTTTTTTCTAATAAGTATTCAATAGTTAAACTACCCAGATAGAATTTCACGGCAAAGGAAAAAATATCCCAGGGAAATATTTTCCTCCAGATAAAAAAATAACAACAACTACTGTGACATTTTTTCCTCCGGATCAAAGGAGAAGGTTCAGTAAAACCCTTTTTTGGCCCCAAAATATAGCAGTTTTACAAAATTGTGAAAATGTAATCTTTAAATTATTTATTGGAAAGTAGAATGTTTCTGCTACACAAATATGGGCTGTTTTTGACCATGCAATGCACATATTTCGGGTACTTACATCATTTAGTCATGCTAAATTACTGAAATCTTCACAATTTTAGCATTTTAGTAAAATTTTTGACGGTTTCCGTCTTAAATGAAAGTGGGGCGGGCCGCATTCGTGTTCATTCATAACATTGAAATGTAAGTTGTATTTGATGATAAACATAACATATATAAAGGTTGAGGATGAACACGGATGCGGCCACTTCCATTTTTGACAAAAACTATCTGAAAAGTGACGATTTTTTGCATATTTGATAGATTTTTCATATTTAAAAAGCTTGAATCGGAACGTTTTTAATGACTTAATCAGTTCAAATCTTTCACATAAACTGATTGAAGGAATTGAAATAGACACTTAAGTGTTTAAAAAGTGTCCAAAATATTTCGTTAATAGATGAACCTGAATTGTGAGGCCAATATCGGCCCTTAGGGAGCTACCATTTGATTTTTATGGGGGGGCTAGGATGAAATTTGAAAAAAATAGGCAAGACAGGAATTTTGAGTTAAAAAAAAAAGGCAGGATGAGACACTTGCAAAAATAAAGTCAGGATGACAATTAAGGTATAAGGCAGCAACCATTTGATTTTCTGGGGGGGGCTATGGTTTTTTTTGGAAAAAAAAGTTTGTTTCCAGTTTTTGGAGAAAAAAATAATTTGTTTTTGATTCTGAGAAAAAAAAATTGTTTGTTTCACCCTCAGCTGCCACTATGTGTAATGCTAATATTGAAATAAAAAAATTGTTTTCGACTTGTCACGAAAAAAATAGATTGTTTTTCGCCGCAGGCGAAAAAAAAAGTTTGCACAGAAAAAAAAACCATAGCCCCCCCCAGAAAATCAAATGGTTGCTGCCTAAGAAAAAAGTCAGGATAAACTCCAAAAAAAAATGCAGGACCGAATAGAGTGAAAAATAAAAAGGCAGGACAGAGATTACAACTAAAAAAAAAATGCAGGACAAAATTTTTCATCCTAGCCCCCCCATAAAAATCAAATGGTAGCTCCCTTACCGGACCAGTACTCCTTTCACTCCGGATATAATTTTGCTTTACATGTGCACTTGTTTAAAAGTAAAACTTCAGCATTCAAGTACATCAAACATATCTAACTCTTTTTTTTTAATTTGATTGACAGTGTTCCACATACTTTAATATAAAAATACTGAAACTTTTTGGGTTTTATTCGTTTTTCAAATTTCCCGCCATAAAATACTATCACGAGACGTCACATGATAGAAAATGGTGGCGACAATGTCAATTCATATGTTTTTAAAGTGTATTATGAATCTATTTGGAGCGATGCTGATTATTTCTATCGTAACAAAACCTACGAACTGTGACACTTGTCCAAATGATACGTTTTCCAATTTTAAAGTTGGGAATCTATCAAAATGGTAGGCGAACAATCACAGCAAATCTAAAGTTTTATATGGTTTCGATTTCCTTGTTAACATTTTTTATAAACGTACCTGAATATGAAGCATATTACCTTTTTTCTTGAGCAAAGTATACGACTTCACGTGTCTACACTCCCGTTCCTCTGTTCCTCTGTTTACAAATACGATGTCTCCATTATCATGATTATGACCTCATTTGGAAATCACATGACTACACATTGAGGATAACGTTATCTCCCTTTGATGTAACAGTTTTAAAAAAGGGGGAGGGTATTTTTTTTTATTTAGGAATTGTTCTCCTATGTACACTTATCCTTTTCACTACTCTGTTTTTAAACAGTGACTTTGTACAGGGACTTTCTATACTAAAGCAGAGACATATAATACATGTATTATATGTCTCTGACTAAAGTTAGTATTATATAAGAAAGTCCCTGTTTGAAGCTAGATATTCAAGGAAATTTTTTCTTTAGCAAAACATGAAATGAATATAAACCTGAGCTTATAAATCAATTAAAAAAAATTAAAAAGAAAGTTATATTTTTTAGCTAGGAAAAGGATACCTATAAATTATTATGAGGTCTAGAAATTCCAATTTATTTTCTTGTTTTGACGCCTTGATCGAATCAACCAGTGACTTGTATATATGAGGGTAGTAATGCCCTTAAACGTCAGACAACAAACAGTCATTTTTGGTTAAGGTTAGCATCAAATTGGTTAAAATTCTACTGTGGTTTCTCAAAATATCCTTATTGTGATTCGTCAAAATATCCTTATCGTGATTTGTCAGAGGTGTCAAATAATTATCGTTACCATCATTTTTGGGGAAAAAAATAACGTGATCTGTCAAAATCAGTCCATATGTTTTTATAGTCTAAGAAAGTGTACATTTTATTGTCATACAGCAAGAATAACTTAACGTCATTTGGCAAGAATTTTTAACGTTATTTGTCATAAAGGTACCCCCATTATGCCCCTCATATATATGCCCCCGTAAGGCATCAAAGCAAAAATATAAAATAGCTTTTAATAATTAGACTTCATTATTATTTGGACTAGTTATATTATGATTCATTTTATCTTTTACAAAGTTGATGAAAGATATCGATCAGTCAGTCCAAAAAGATGATATCTTGAATGGCTTTTAAAAATATTTGGCTGTACATGCATCCATAAAAGAGGGGTGAAAGAATACCAGAGGAATAGTCAAACTCATAATACAAAATAAACTGAAAACACCATGACTATAAAAATGAAAAAGATAAACAGACAAATAAGGGACAACATCAAAAGTTCAATGTAGGATAAAAAACTTAATTCACATAGTTTTTTCACTGAACCCCCAAACCCCCCCCTCTTAACTTAATTTGGGAAAAATTGATTTACCAATAGGGATATATGTAAAAATCGATTTTAGATATACAAAACTTGCAGAATTTCATCCCCCCCACCCCCAAACTATTTGATTTAAGTTTTTTTTATCCTACATCGATCTTTTGATGTCGTCCCTAATAGTACACAAGAAACAACATAGAAAACTAAAGACTGATCCCTCTGGTCCCCATTCTAAATCCACCTCTGATTATATAATAAATTAACTGACTAAATTATCTAATACTGTTTTTATACATGAGTAATTTTTGAAGGCCTTGCTGCAAATACTTACATCTTTGTGCAATCAGTTTCTTTTTTGAATTATAAATGAGATGAAACATTGAACTATTATAAAAAAAAATCTGAGCTAACCTGGGAAAAATCATTAAAGGCATATGTTTTTACATGTCAAAACTTGAGAATTTTTGTGGAATTGTAAAAAAGAAATCCCTTATACAAGTGAATTTGTGAGAAAATTGAGGGGAGATTATTCAAACATTATAATTAACTCGTTTAAGTATATTTATTTTTACTTCTTCAAGTAAATAAAGATTACTTGTACATTCAAGTAGTACCCCTGACTGCATGTTTTTATTTGATTTTAAACTGTAGTATTAGTTCATGTACATGTACATTTGTACAAGTACATATTGTACTCTTTATTACATGCACTAGTTACTGGATAATTCTATCGTCTGTGGTAAATTCAAACTAGACAAATACAGTTATCACTTTTCAGTAAACCTCAAAGTCTGCATGCTACAGTTCTGAAATTTGTGTATATGTTTTAGTTACTGGTTATTTACATCACAGAAAGAAGGAATTGGTTGGAATCGATATAGAAACTCTACTGTAATAATGGGATTCTGTCATGGACTGCAAACAAGTATGGGATGTGGAAGTACTTCTAGTATATGTGTGCAGACTTACAATGGAACTGGAGCAAATGAAACGAAAAATTACAGTGTAGGAAAATTAATACCCAACAAAAATCCATATTCAGCAATAAAAGGCAATACAGGTAACTTATTGTATAAATTGGTGACATATTTATTTATTGTTAAAAATAATTAAAGCGATATCATCTGTACTCTTTTAAAAATAAAGTAGGAAAAAAAAAGAATATAAATTAGATATATGCATTCACTGCCTATATTCCAAGATAATAACTCAGCTATTAGTATTATCTATAACTCTCGGTTTTCCAGTGACAATCCAAAATAAATACTTTATTATACATGTATTTCTATTTATAGTCTTAGCTTGTCAGAAAACAGATTGATTGATTGATTTTTGTTGTTTTAAAGCCACTTTTGGGTTATTTCGTGTGGCCAGTTTTTAATGGCAGAGGAAACCAGAGTGCCCAGAGAAAACCACCAACCTTCAAATGGTAAACTGACAATCAATAGAAATTGATACACAATTATAATTTTACTGCTTCTATTCAGCAGAATGTATTGATTCTTGATATTTTAGCTGTTTTTAGAGTATAACAAACAACTATAAAGGTGTTTTCATATCTTTTATCAAGCTACAACCTAGATTTCGTAAATGATTAGTTGACCATTTGTTAAATTTTTCAACATGGGAAGGAAAAGAATCTTAAACTTAATAAAGATAATTAAGCATAAAAATCCTTCTTTTTGTGGTTTAAAGTTTCTTTAAACAAGGTAGATGCTGAACAAATATGATTTAAAAACAAAATTTCACATTATTTTTTCAATATGGTCACAAAACCATAAACTTGCAATTTCTTTAATGAAAAATGTGTGATTTAAAAAAAACCAAAAGCATAACACCTGGATTTTGTACATTTCATGAGCAGGAGATGGTATGATATAGTCAAATACAAATGTACAACCTCACCAAAGTATCATGCTTTACATAATTTTAAGAAAATCAACCAAAAACTGACAAAAAAGACTCAAATTTGCAGAGTTATCATCCCTTTCCATTGTTTATTTCCATATATGATTATGAAATTGAAATGCTAATTTTGAGTTTTCCTCACATTAAATTTTATGGGGACTTTTTTCTGTGTATATCTTGGGCTTAATCCTATAGATTAGAACTAAAACATGTTCTGACGCAATAAGTTTGAGGTTAAACCTTATTTGACTGAACTATAATGACAATTTTCAATTAACAGTAAATTTCAATGTCATTTGTCATGTTTGTTTTGAATTTGATTGATTTTTAGGTACTGATTTTAAAGCAAATTTCAACAGTGGGGCAAAGTACACCAAGAAAGATAAGACTGTGTGTGTGCTAAAGTCAGAGGTATATTTCCAATGCAACAGAAATATGAAATGGAAACCAGTAGATGCTGGTAAAACAGCATTCCTGCCTGCTAACTATATAACTAATGTTACTTTTGATGAAAGTAATTGCAAGGTATGCTATTGAGTATAAAATTAATATATGATATACATGTAGTACAAACACTTAACATTCAAACATATACAGCTACAGTACATATAAATTTCAAGTAAGAAGATGTTGTATGTTTGCCAACTAGACAACTCTCGCGACCAAATGACACAGAAACTAACTATAAGTATCTTCACAGACTTCAACAATGAGAAAAATCCAATCTGGAATGTTAGCCATAAAAGGACCCAAAATGACAAATGTGAAACGATTTAAACAAAATTTGTTTACCTTTTACTGCATGATATTTTCAATCTTGTATTCAAAGACCAAGTATAGAGAGATGGACTGAAAATCAATATTTTTAGCTCACCTGGCCCGAAGGGCCAAGTGAGCTTTTCCCATCACTTTGCGTCCGGCGTCGTCCGTCGTCCGTCGTCCGTCGTCCGTCGTCGTTAACTTTTACAAAAATCTTCTCCTCTGAAACTACTGGGCCAAATTGAACCAAACTTGGCCACAATCATCATTGGGGTATCTAGTTTAAAAAATGTGTGGCGTGACCCGGTCAACCAACCAAGATGGCCGCCACGGCTAAAAATAGAACATAGGGGTAAAATGCAGTTTTTGGCTTATAACTCAAAAACCAAAGCATTTAGAGGAAATCTGACATGGGGTAAATATGTTTATCAGGTCAAGATCTATCTGCCCTGAAATTTTCAGATGAATCGGTCAACCCGTTGTTGGGTTGCTGCCCCTGAATTGGTCATTTTGAGGAAATTTTGCTGTTTTTGGTTATTATCTTGAATATTATTATAGATAGAGATAAACTGTAAACAGCAATAATGTTCGGCAAAGTTAGATTTACAAATAAGTCAACATGACCGAAATGGTCAGTTGACCCCTTTAGGAGTTATTGCCCTTTATAGTCAATTTTTAACCATTTTTCATAAATATAAGTAATCTTTTACAAAAATCTTCTCCTCTGAAACTACTGGGCCAAATTAATCCAAACTTGGCCACAATTATCTTTGGGGTATCTAGTTTAAAAAATGTGTGGCGTGACCCGGTCAACCAATCAAGATGGCCGCCACGGCTAAAAATAGAACATAGGGGTAAAATGCAGTTTTTGGCTTATAACTCAAAAACCAAAGCATTTAGAGGAAATCTGATGTGGGGTAAAAATGTTTATCAGGTCAAGATCTATCTGCCCTGAAATTTTCAGATGAATCGGTCAACCTGTTGTTGGGTTGCTGCCCCTGAATTGGTAATTTTGAGGAAATTTTTGCCGTTTTTGGTTATTATCTTGAATATTATTATAGATAGAGATAAACTGTAAACAGGAATAATGTTCAGCAAAGTTAGATTTACAAATAAGTCAACATGACCAAAATGGTCAGTTGACCCCTTAAGGAGTTATTGCCCTTTATAGTCAATTTTTAACCATTTTTCATAAATCTAAGTAATCTTTTACAAAAATCTTCTCCTCTGAAACTAATGGGCCAAATTAATCCAAAGTTGGCCACAATTATCTTTGGGGTATCTAGTTTAAAAAATGTGTGGCGTGACCTGGTCAACCAACCAAGATGGCCGCCACGGCTAAAAATAGAACATAGGGGTAAAATGCAGTTTATGGCTTATAACTCAAAAACCAAAACATTTAGAGGAACTCTGACATGGAGTAAAAATGTTTGTCAGGTCAAGATCTATCTGCCCTGAAATTTTCAGATGAATCGGTCAACCTGTTGTTGGGTTGCTGCCCCTGAATTGGTAATTTTGAGGAAATTTTGCTGTTTTTGGTTATTATCTTGAATATTATTATAGATAGAGATCAACTGTAAACAGCAATAATGTTCATCAAAGTAAGATTTACAAATAAGTCAACATGACCGAAATGGTCAGTTGACCCCTTTAGGAGTTATTGCCCTTTATAGTCAATTTTTAACCATTTTTCGTAAATCTTAGTTATCTTTTACAAAAATCTTCTCCTCTGAAACTACTGGGCCAAATTAATTCAAACCTGGCCACAGTCATCTTTGAGGTACCTTGTTTGAAAAATGTGTCCGATGACCTGGCCATCCAACCAAGATGGCCACCACGGCTAAAAATAGAACAGGGGTAAAATGTAGTTTTTTGCCTATAACTCTGAAACCCAAATCATTTAGAGGAAAACTGACAAGGAGTTAAATTGTTAATCAAGTCAATATATATCTGCCCTGAAATATTCAAATGAATAGGACAACCGGTTATTGGGTTGCTGCCCTCCAATTGGTAATTTTTAAAGAAATTTTGCTGTTTTTGGTTATTATCTTGAATACTATTATAGATAGCGATAAACTGTAAACAGCGATAATGTTCATCAAAGTAGGATCTACAAATAAGTCCACATGACCTAAATGGTCAATTGACCCCTTAAGGAGTTATTGCCCTTTATAGTCAATTTTTAACAATTTTCATTAATTTGGTAAATTTATGTAAATTTTTTCCAAATATTTTTCTCTGTTACTAATGGGCAAAGTTCATTATAGATATAATTGTAAGAAGCAAGAATGTTCAGTAAAGTAAGAACTTCAAACACATCACCATCACCAAAATACAATTTTGTCATGAATCCATTTGTGTTCTTTGTTTAATATGCACATAGACCAAGGTGAGCGACACAGGCTCTTTAGAGCCTCTAGTTACTTCTAGCGTTTGGCTTTAGATTTTAGCTGATACTACTATAACACATAGTCTCAGATTTTAGTGAGGTCGGAAGGGTTAATCTTATGAAATGATATTGATTATCTGATATCATTTGGATAATGGAAGGAGCTATACTATAAAAACACAAAAAATTATTACCAATACACTCGATATCAAATTTTGTTAATTTTGCTGATTCACTTAAATTTTTTTCACTTATTTTTTTCTCTTTTGATTTGAGCGTGCTTGTTTTTATATGACAGTTTTTTTCAGTTCTCTTATCTCATTAGACGAAGGCAAACTTGCACAGAATATTCTGCATTTGTGTAGTCCGAAGTTTATTAATAGAGGTTCTTATTCCACATGTAAAATAAATGAACTATTATAAAAAAAATAAAACACGGCTTTAGTTTTGAAATATAGCACTGTTTTCTGAAGTCATATATATGGGGGTATAAACGGGACGAACTGATTAAAAAATAACAGGACCAAAAATTGTATATAAAACGGAAAAATAGGTGCTGAAATATAAATAAAAGTAAAATTGAAATAAGATAACATGGGAATTTGGTCTATACATACCTATTCTTATAATCACTTTTAAATTTTGTTAAATTCTGTACACAGGCACGGACAGTTTTAAATTGGTATGGTATAATTGATCAATTTTACCTGTGCACACCTGGTTCACTCGCGATCACGCACGTGATTCATTGACCTTGTTCATTGTGTATTAAATTAAACAAGCCTGCCAGGAAGTCGACCGTTAGAATACCCGAATATGTCACTTTTACAATACCCCGGTTATTACCGGTATTAAGCCATATTCTGATTACAAGAAGACAAGTTTTTGAACGTTGGTCAAGTTAGGTAAAAACCCAAAATAAACTAAAAATATGCGTTTGAAAAAAGCATTTAAAAAAACTTTTTCAAAAGAGATAAATCTCAGTTTATAATTCCTCCACAATAAGTATCTCCAAACTTTTTTAATTTTATTGAGACTACTATAACATTATTATAGCATAATTCCAATACAATACTAGCTTGATACTGTATCTCGGTGCCAAAAATGTAAATTTAATGACGAGCTAAAACCAATGTACGGTCTTATGTCATGTATAGCTTTTTAATCTGTCTTCAGCATTGTACACTGAATATTTAATCCTCTAAAAAATTTAAGATGTCTTGTAAAGTATTTTTTGAAATATCAAGGCCGTCGGAAGGGGAGGTGTGTCGGGTGCAATCGCACCCCCTCTTTCACAAAAAAAAATATAATAAGAATTATCAGGCACGGAGGAGCACTTGTCCTCCACGCTGACGGGTTACCGTGATCTTTCTGTAATAAATAATAATAAATAAGCTTTATTTAGAGTCGGCAAGGTATACAAACAGAGACAAACATAAGCTCTAATGAGTTTTTAACCGTCACAGAATAGAACACCTATGATGCAGTTTGAGAGATCATCTTAAGTATGACGTCCATTATCACTGAACTAGCATATATATTTGTCATGGGGCCGGTTGAAGGACACTTCCGGATGCAGGAATTTCTCACTGCATTGCAGACCTTCTGCTGTTTTCTGTTATATGGTCGGGTTGTTGTCTCTTGGACACATTCCCCATTTCCATTCTCAATTTAATATTTCAGCTATTTGAGGAAAAAAAAGATGTTTTAAAAAATTGACAGGAAATTTAAGGATCTTCTTGGAATGGAATCGAAAAAGTACGAATATATATTCTTACAAGCGTGAAAAACGTCAACCAAATTAATTCATAATCGGGAACGTCCTTATTAAAATAGTCTTTGTCTCACAACGTATAATACTTTAACTAATTGACCAATGATGTTTAAAAAAAAAAAGACAACGAATTTAATGTCATATTCTCCTTTTTTGAATGTAATTATAAGTCTGGCAAGAATGCCCGTAAAGCGAACAAGCAGTTTATTCTTTAAATTGCCGTCATTGAATATCAAGAAAGAAAATAAATCCCGAAATTGATTTGTAACTTTAATATTCAATAGTTTTCCTAGAAAATATTCACATCCCTTGGGGATTATTAGTGTACGTCCAGTTGCATATATATTACATGAATGTCGGAACAATTGTGATGATGACGAATTTCTTCCTTTATTCGAGAACAATCAAATGTCGATGAACCAAAGGAAGTTATATATCGACCTGTATTTAAATCAAATTGGTTCTCTTCTTCTTTTGGTATATGATAGTCTATCGAGTTCGATGACTACATACTGTTGGCATACGTGGACTAGTCTATTTACAAAACTTTTACCCCAATTTACACAAAATGTATGTTTCTTTCTTATGTTCAATGTATACATGTATATATTTTAAATTGCGCTATAGTTCCGTAACTTTCTATCCAGGCGTATAAACGAATCGTCGACAAGTACGTACATTTTTATGCCCCACCTACGATAGTAGAGGGGCATTATGTTTTCTGGTCTGTGGCTCCGTTCGTTCGTACGTGCGTCCGTCTGTGCGTGCGTCCGTCCGTTCAGGTTAAAGTTTTTGGTCAAGGTAGTTTTTGATGAAGCTGAAGTCCAATCAACTTGAAACTTAGTACACTTGTTGCTTATGATATGATCTTTCTAATTTTAAAGCCAAATAAGACTTTTGACTCCAATTTCACGGTCCACTGAACATAGAAAATGAAAGTTGGAATTTCAGGTTAAAGTTTTTGGTCAAGGTAGTTTTTGATAAAATTGAAGTCCAATCAACTTGAAACTTAGTACATATGTTCCCTATAGTATAATCTTTCTTATTTTAATGCCAAATTAGATTATTACCCAATTTCACGGTCCATGGAACATGGAAAAGGATAGTGCGAGTGGGGCATCCGTGTACTTTTGGACACATTCTTGTTTTAAATCCATATTTCTGATATGTTCCAATTTGCCCTTTACTATTGACAACGAGTATATATTACATTTTCCCAAATTAACCCTAGGAAAAAATATATGTAAATAGATTTTTATTTCATCAAATCTTTTTTTTGGGGGTATTATTTATACAAATGTATAATATTTTTTACACCAGAAATGTTATTTATAAACAAGCGTATGAGTTTAGTAATGACTAGTATATTATTTCACTTTCGGACACGCAAGATAGAGATGTATATTATACACCTGATACTTCAAAATGGAAAGTTATTAGTTATCGGTCGTGTACACTGATCAATACCTACAGAAGTGAAACGATGCATGAACTTGCAAGCCCGACAGGAAATCGCTTGAATACCTGGACGTGTCATCTCACACCCCTCACAATACCTTTGGGAGTAATACCTTTAGCCATGCTGGTGATCAGATGAGGGAAGGTCCGAATTTATTTGAATAACGTTTATTACTTTAAAGAATTATGAACGAATTAGATTTTCGAAAACAATTTTCACGGAACACTTATTTATGAATTGAACTTTGACTTTTTAACTAATTCCAATATTAACAGTTTAAAAATAACAGACTATAGTTATTTAAAAAAAATAAGAACATTTTCCGTATGAAGTTAGTTAGTCAGATAAAACAACCGTACGATTGACAAGATATCTATCGACACGCAATTACGACTACATCGGTTACTGTAGTTTTGGTCCTTTGTGGTTTATAGACATATCGTGATTTTTAATCGGAGGAGATGACAAAATGGCGGAACGGAGAGAATGGATACTCTAAATTTAAAATCGATGGTGATCTCTTATCTGGCGGAATAAAACTTTAATATCTATAAATTTGAGCATTTTTATACAGAATGGACATAATATCAATTTTTGATTTTTTTGCGAAGTTTCCCTTTAATGAAATTAATGTTTCAATTATTAAAATTTAATCTCTAGATTTAAAGAAAAAAATCAAATAATTTAACATGTAAAATGAACACATGTCCAACACACTGGTCAGAAACCCAAAGATTTTAGTTGTAAGTCTTCACTGTTAACATTTAAAAATTAAAAAAAATTCTAAAAAACTTTTTTTAAGAAAATATGCATTTTACCATGTTTGAAAATGTATTTTATAATTATTATGGGAAATAAAAAAAATGAATAAAGAGCAGAATAAGTATCTACAGGACACCATCCTTGCTTACATGTTTAAATTTTATGTTTAGTGAACCTTGATAAAAATGGGTAAATGTTTGCTAGTTAGAAATAGTCTCACATATTTAGATACAATTAAAGCTAAAAAGAGTAGAAAAAACCTGATAAATGGTTCACACAATAGGTAATAACTCCTTAGCCTTAAGATTTAAAGCGATTCCCTAAAATCTAGAAATACCTGTATTTTAATTTGAAATTAAAAAGGGGAGATAATTTATAATATATTTCAGCAATATTCCTTACTTTTTTAGTTTCAGTTTATGATGTGTATCATCTTTGATCTCAGAGACTCCAATATGATCTACTGCCATCCCATTAGGTAGGAATGATAGGAGGTACTCAGCTAAGTCTGGCTGGTCAGTCAACAATAGCTCTATATATCTTGTAGTCTGTAAATAAAATCTTGTTAGTTTTTTTTCCTTTTTATATATTGTTTTGAGAAAAAGTTACCAACAAGACCAGATCTACAAGTTAAACATGGGAAAAAACTGCAGGTGTCTTGAAATAGCAGTTATTGTTTTGAAATGATGATTCTTTGGAAGGTTTATAATACTTTTTGATTTTGGTATTATAATTGTCCTGTCCATAAGTACTTATGAAAATTATGTGTAATCTTAAAACAGTCCTAAACAGAAGTCTTGTCTTTGACTTAAAAGTCTGCCTGTTGACGGAAATAATATATGGACAACTGTACTTTTGTTTTCCTTCCAAAATAACCCAAACTGAATGATCATACACAAGGATGACAAATGCATACTACCTATAGAACAAAGGCATGATGATTAATTCAGTGTGGAAGTAAGAGAAGCTATACAGAAATTGATGTCTTCTCAATTAATGGTATAGATGTATATTATTATTATTATTCTTTAGTAATCTAATATACACCTATCTTTAATTATTTTTAACATATTGACAATAATGGTATATATTTTCATTAAATCCATTAGTAGAACTATATATCTCTAGTAGAGGTTGAATAATTCAATACATAAATTGAATAGTGTGTCCTGCACTACTGCAGCTTTTGAAAAAGGTAATATAGCTTTTTTACTCTGAGGGTTCTCTTTCATGAATTCAGTTCTGACCCTTTTAATTAAGGGCACCATTAATATGGGCATTGAAAATAATATTTGGTTTATTTTCATTTATAGTTAAATACATGTATGTAGTTTTAACATTTGAAATTATCAGTTGGTATTATTAGAATCTTTGTGTTTTACCCTCTTTTTGTTTTCTTCATCAATAGGGTCATAATCTCCAAGAATTCCTAGTATTCCCTGGTAAACTTCTTTCTTTTCCAGGTAGTTAAACTTGATCATGTTCATCAAGGCTGTAAAAGGTACCAACTCATGTCTGCTTATAGTTTCCATTCTGTGTAAAATCCCTGAAATAAAAAAATAAAAATATTAATTCAAATAAAGGCTGTCTGTCAGAAATTTGCAAAAAAAAAGATTTTGAAAGGAACAGGTAAACCCATTGTTTTTTTTCTTCATTTATACAACATGTATTAACAACAGTTTCTCACACAAAGATATATAGAAAAAAAGATGCGATATGATTGCAAATGAAACAATATCCATTTTAAGACCAAAGAATCATGCCTATCAACAAAACATACAATATAAAACAAACTATTAAAATCAGTTTGGGATTGCTTGCAATTGATTTCTAAGCACACAAAAAAAAAAAAAAAAGGAGATATGGTATGATTGCAAATGTAAGAACTATACGTTGTGTAAGACCCCATACCAAAAGATAGGGTGGGTCCAGGATTCGTATGATCCCCCCTTGAAAACAAATTAGCACTGTTAATAAAGTCAACATTCTGTTTGAATTGAGACTGTTAAAGTTGTGTTCGCAAGTCCAAATACCCCCCTCCCCCCTTTAAAATTTCTTGCTATGGGCCTGGACAAGAGTGGCACATCTCTCTCAGGAGCACAGAACCAATAGCTATAAACTATTAACTGTAAAAAAGCATACACCACAAGCACAGGGGACACTTTTTACTGCATACACTGTAACGCATCTTAACTTTGAGAGACGATCCTGCAATTATTTATCAAAATAAGGAGATGTGGTCTAATGTACATTTAGACTTAGTCTACTATTATATTAAATGAATAGATCATGTTTTTTGAAGACCAAAATATTTTCAGTACACTTCGAAAGGATAAGGCCAAAAAAATACATGAGTATCTATCAATCATATATGTTCCTACATGAACAAAGGATTTATACTGTTTATACAGTAACACACATGTAGAGAAATCCTTGAAGAATCTTGAAGAAACTTATTTTTTAGCTCACCTGGCCCATAGGGCCAAGTGAGCTTTTCTCATCACTTGGCGTCGTCGTCGTCGTCCGTCGTTAACTTTTACAAAAATCTTCTCCTCTGAAACTACTGGGCCAAATTTAACCAAACTTGGCCACAATCATCATTGGGGTATCTAGTTTAAAAAATGTGTCCGGTGACCCCGTTTACCAACCAAGATGACCACCATGGCTAAAAATAGAACATAGGGGTAAAATGCAGTTTTTGGCTTATAACTCAAAAACCAAAGCATTTAGAGCAAATCTGACATGGGGTAAAATTGTGTATCAGGTCAAGATCTATCTGCCCTGAAATTTTCAGATGAATCGGACAACCCATTGTTGGGTTGCTGCCCCTAAATTGGTAATTTTAAGGAAATTTTACTGTTTTTGGTTATTATCTTGAATATTATTATAGAGATAAACTGTAAACAGCAATAATGTACAGCAAAGTAAGACCTAAAAATAAGTCAACATGACTAAAATGGTCAATTGACCCCCTAAGGAGTTATTTTCCTTTATAGTCAATTTTTAACAATTTTCATAAAATTTGTTAATTTTAACTAACATTTTCCACTGAAACTACTGGGCCAAGTTCATTATAGATAGAAATAATTGTAAGCAGCAAGAATGTTCAGTAAAGTAAGATGTACAAACACATCACCATCACCAAAACACAATTTTGTTATGAATCCATCTGTGTCCTTTGTTTCATATTTACATAGACCAAGGTGAGCGTCACAGGCTCTTTAGAGCCTCTAGTTTTTTTAAATGTTGTATTGAACATACTTCATGCATTTATAATGTCTGTCAAAACTGTATGGAAAGAGTTTCCATTACTAATGTAAGAAATTATTAGTTGAATGTAGATTTATACTTATACATACCTTCAAAGATTTTTTACTTTTGAAATTAGGAAAAATTGTCAGAACTATTTTATTTTTGGAGAGGATATTTTCAATATTACTGTTAAAGTACTTTAATTCTTGGGTATCAATTTTCGTGTTTTGAGCAACATTTACATGTGCCATTTGTGGGTTTTTAAATTCCTGGATTTTAGTTTAAAAAAAAAAAAATTTGAAAAAATGAAGCCATTAGAAACAAAGGTTACAATGAATTTGTCTGTATTGAAGGAAATTACAAAGTAAACATGACCAGTGTAAATTGTATTGACCACACTAATTAACCCGAAATAAAGTGATCAACAGATTAAAGACCATCACAGGTGTTGATTAGGCTATAAACATGTCACCTAAAGAAAACAGTAACATACACAAATGCTATAAACGTATCTTGAATTGTAAAATAATTCTTATCAAAATCAAGCCCAGCATGAAATTATTAGTTCCCATGTGCATGAGAACTATGAGGATATAGAACGAACACTTTATCATACTAGCATTTCAATACTGGAAATCTGACTTTCATCGATCAAAAATATTTTTCATGAGAATTAAAAGATCAAAAGTTGTACAGTTTAGGTTATGAAAGATTAAATGAGTTTAATCGTGCATGCAGTTATAGTTCATAGTGCGTTGGCACTGTCACTACTATTATAGTATTCTCAGATTTGGCGATATTCAATTTATTCTCTAGATCATGTCAGAAGTCAAACCTACAGTGGGGATCTTTCCGTGTTTTGATTTGGACAATGGTTGTTTTATTTCGTTGGAAACTTAAATTTGTGGATAAAATCATCCAAGAAAACCATGAAAATTGGTACCCCACAATTAATAGTACTTTCACAGTATATGATTTTACGAAATATGTATACAAGGTATAGCACCTTTATTTCTTATCAGAAAACTTTAAACTTTAAGTGAATATTTTTCTTATGAAAGCCTTGTATTTCAATCACACTAATATTAGACAAAATTGGATAGATGATTGTAGATTTTATCTTGTGAATGAACAACCAAAGAAACAAAAAACCATTTGCAATACACTTCTATTTCAGTTTACTGTATACGTTCAATATGAAGGAGCCTGTACAGCCATAGCACCACCACAACCAATACCAGAAGATAACAGTCTAAGTCTAGGGTCTATCTTAATAATCATGTAAGTCTAGGGTCCATCTTAATAATCATGTAAGTCTACTGTACAGCCATAGCACCACCACAACCAATACCAGAAGATAACAGTCTTAAGTCTAGGGTATATCTTAATAATCATGTAAGTCTACTGTACAGCCATAGCACCACCACAACCAATACCAGAAGATAACAATCTTAAGTCTAGGGTCTATCTTAATAATCATGTAAGTCTACTGTACAGCCATAGCACCACCACAACCAATACCAGAAGATAACAGTCTAAGTCTAGGGTCTATCTTAATAATCATGTAAGTCTACTGTACAGCCATAGCACCACCACAACCAATACCAGAAGATAACAGTCTACCGGTAAGTCTAGGGTCTATCTTAATAATCATGTAAGTCTACTGTACAACCATAGCACCACCACAACCAATACCAGAAGATAACAGTCTAAGTCTAGGCTCTATCTTAATAATCATGTAAGTCTACTGTACAGCCATAGCACCACCACAACCAATACCAGAAGATAACAGTCTTAAGTCTAGGGTCTATCTTAATAATCATGCAAGTCTACTGTACAGACATAGCACCACCACAACCAATACCAGAAGATAACAGTCTAAGTCTAGGGTCTATCTTAATAATCATGTAAGTCTTCTGTACAGCCATAGCACCACCACAACCAATACCAGAAGATAACAGTCTTAAGTCTAGGGTCTATCTTAATAATCATGTAAGTCTACTGTACAGCCATAGCACCACCACAACCAATACCAGAAGATAACAGTCTAAGTCTAGGGTCTATCTTAATAATCATGTAAGTCTTCTGTACAGCCATAGCACCACCACAACCAATACCAGAAGATAACAGTCTAAGTCTAGGGTCTATCTTAATAATCATGTAAGTCTACAGTACAGCCATAGCACCACCACAACCAATACCAGAAGATAACAGTCTAAGTCTAGGGTCTATCTTAATAATCATGTAAGTCTACTGTACAGCCATAGCACCACCACAACCAATACCAGAAGATAACAGTCTTAAGACTAGGGTCTATCTTAATAATCATGTAAGTCTACTGTACAGCCATAGCACCACCACAACCAATACCAGAAGATAACAGTCTAAGTCTAGGGTCTATCTTAATAATCATGTAAGTCTACTGTACAGCCATAGCACCATGACAACCAATACCAGAAGATAACAGTCTAAGTCTAGGGTCTATCTTAATAATCATGTAAGTCTACTGTACAGCCATAGCACCACCAAAACCAATACCAGAAGATAACAGTCTTAAGACTAGGGTCTATCTTAATAATCATGTAAGTCTACTGTACAGCCATAGCACCACCACAACCAATACCAGAAGATAACAGTCTTAAGTCTAGGGTCTATCTTAATAATCATGTAAGTCTACTGTACAGCCATAGCACCACCACAACCAATACCAGAAGATAACAGTCTAAGTCTAGGGTCTATCTTAATAATCATGTAAGTCTTCTGTACAGCCATAGCACCACCACAACCAATACCAGAAGATAACAGTCTAAGTCTAGGGTCTATCTTAATAATCATGTAAGTCTACAGTACAGCCATAGCACCACCACAACCAATACCAGAAGATAACAGTCTAAGTCTAGGGTCTATCTTAATAATCATGTAAGTCTACTGTACAGCCATAGCACCACCACAACCAATACCAGAAGATAACAGTCTTAAGACTAGGGTCTATCTTAATAATCATGTAAGTCTACTGTACAGCCATAGCACCACCACAACCAATACCAGAAGATAACAGTCTAAGTCTAGGGTCTATCTTAATAATCATGTAAGTCTACTGTACAGCCATAGCACCATGACAACCAATACCAGAAGATAACAGTCTAAGTCTAGGGTCTATCTTAATAATCATGTAAGTCTACTGTACAGCCATAGCACCACCAAAACCAATACCAGAAGATAACAGTCTTAAGACTAGGGTCTATCTTAATAATCATGTAAGTCTACTGTACAGCCATAGCACCACCACAACCAATACCAGAAGATAACAGTCTTAAGACTAGGGTCTATCTTAATAATCATGTAAGTCTACTGTACAGCCATAGCACCACCACAACCAATACCAGAAGATAACAGTCTTAAGTCTAGGGTCTATCTTAATAATCATGTAAGTCTACTGTACAGCCATAGCACCACCACAACCAATACCAGAAGATAACAGTCTAAGTCTAGGGTCTATCTTAATAATCATGTAAGTCTACTGTACAGCCATAGCACCACCACAACCAATACCAGAAGATAACAGTCTAAGTCTAGGGTCTATCTTAATAATCATGTAAGTCTACTGTACAGCCATAGCACCACCACAACCAATACCAGAAGATAACAGTCTAAGTCTAGGGTCTATCTTAATAATCATGTAAGTCTACTGTACAGCCATAGCACCACCACAACCAATACCAGAAGATAACAGTCTAAGTCTAGGGTCTATCTTAATTATCATGTAAGTCTACTGTACAACCATAGCACCACCACAACCAATACCAGAAGATAACAGTCTAAGTCTAGGGTCTATCTTAATAATCATGTAAGTCTACTGTACAACCATAGCACCACCACAACCAATACCAGAAGATAACAGTCTTAAGACTAGGGTCTATCTTAATAATCATGTAAGTCTACTGTACAGCCATAGCACCACCACAACCAATACCAGAAGATAACAGTCTAAGTCTAGGGTCTATCTTAATAATCATGTAAGTCTACTGTACAGCCATAGCACCATGACAACCAATACCAGAAGATAACAGTCTAAGTCTAGGGTCTATCTTAATAATCATGTAAGTCTACTGTACAGCCATAGCACCACCAAAACCAATACCAGAAGATAACAGTCTTAAGACTAGGGTCTATCTTAATAATCATGTAAGTCTACTGTACAGCCATAGCACCACCACAACCAATACCAGAAGATAACAGTCTTAAGACTAGGGTCTATCTTAATAATCATGTAAGTCTACTGTACAGCCATAGCACCACCACAACCAATACCAGAAGATAACAGTCTTAAGTCTAGGGTCTATCTTAATAATCATGTAAGTCTACTGTACAGCCATAGCACCACCACAACCAATACCAGAAGATAACAGTCTAAGTCTAGGGTCTATCTTAATAATCATGTAAGTCTACTGTACAGCCATAGCACCACCACAACCAATACCAGAAGATAACAGTCTAAGTCTAGGGTCTATCTTAATAATCATGTAAGTCTACTGTACAGCCATAGCACCACCACAACCAATACCAGAAGATAACAGTCTAAGTCTAGGGTCTATCTTAATTATCATGTAAGTCTACTGTACAACCATAGCACCACCACAACCAATACCAGAAGATAACAGTCTAAGTCTAGGGTCTATCTTAATAATCATGTAAGTCTACTGTACAGCCATAGCACCACCACAACCAATACCAGAAGATAACAGTCTAAGTCTAGGGTCTATCTTAATAATCATGTAAGTCTACTGTACAACCATAGCACCACCCCAACCAATACCAGAAGATAACAATCTAAGTCTAGGGTCTATCTTAATAATCATGTAAGTCTACTGTACAGCCATAGCACCACCACAACCAATACCAGAAGATAACAGTCTAAGTCTAGGGTCTATCTTAATTATAATGTAAGTCTACTGTACAACCATAGCACCACCCCAACCAATACAAGAAGATAACAGTCTAAGTCTAGGGTCTATCTTAATTATAATGTAAGTCTACTGTACAACCATAGCACCACCACAACCAATACCAGAAGATAACAGTCTAAGTCTAGGGTCTATCTTAATTATAATGTAAGTCTACTGTACAACCATAGCACCACCCCAACCAATACCAGAAGATAACAGTCTAAGTCTAGGGTCTATCTTAATTATAATGTAAGTCTACTGTACAACCATAGCACCACCACAACCAATACCAGAAGATAACAGTCTTAAGTCTAAGCTGATGCAACACATAGAGATGACCTGTGATATAACACCTGTTATATTTATTGTGTAGCCTGCCACCAAAGCTGTGATGTTGCATTTGCCACTTTTTGATATATTTTGTAATCGACAATGTCAAATTTGTTAAAAAATGCAAAAACTAATTTTTAGAATTCACATCAAAAAAAGCAGTTTGTTCTATCATGGTCAGGACATTGAGTTTTGACCCTGATGTTAACTTTGACGAAAGTGGCTTTAGGAGTTTCGCTTACAAAAACATGGACTGAGCAGGATTCCACTTAATTTTTTTAACAATTTTCTACTTCCAAAAATTTGGTTGGGAGACCATGATGATTTCCTGAAATTCATATTTGTATGAGATTTCAACATTGATGATATATTATAATAATCTCGGTTTTATTTTATTGTGTCTCACAGTCTTAAATAAAGCATTAAAAAAGTTTGGTCTCATCTGATTGGTCGATTTAAATGTGCATTAAGAAAGTTCTTAATCATACTCTTAATTAGCAAACATTATTGAATTGGCAATTTTTAGAAAAGGAAAATCCTGGGTCTACAAAAAAAAGGTGAAAAAAATGACATTATCAATTCTCAGTGAAATAAACAATGATTTAATGATAAAAAAATAATAACTTAAGGCTAGATTTGATTTTTGTTATGTTTTTGACCTATATTTTTTTATTTTTTGCCTTCACTTGTCACATCCAATACGATAGTACAATTAATATTTGTTTCTTTTTTTTTCAGATTTGTAGTTGTTGTGTCAACATACTTTTTATTTGGTTGTACATTTAAATTTTGTTACGGATTCAGAGGGCCAGAAGTACTGCCACATTCAGAATTTTGGATAGATTTACCAGTTTTGATAACAGTTAGTATTTTATATTTCTTTGCATGCAAAGAAAAATTCTATGTTTTTTCTATTTCGTCAACATTTAGTCCAAATAAAATAGTATGTGCGTTTCTTAGGGAATGTAGTTGAGGATTTTTTTTTATTTTACAATTTTTTTTACATTGAATCTATGGAAGAGGAATTCTGAATAAACCTTGCTTATTGAAAAATGACCAAAAAAAAACTTTAAGGTACCGGTAGGCTATTTCTAAGCTTAAAATATAGGGTAGGTAGGGAAATAGAAAACACAAATTTTTATTTATTTGGTCTTAGGTTCAGTCTTTGGTTTTTGGTCAGTTGCAACGAAATTTGCTGAAACAAGACATCCTACTTGCTGTCATCTTTAACAGCATCAACATTTAGGTTCATTCTGTGGTTAAAAATTTAAAGACATCATTAAATTTGTCAACCCTTAATGGAATTGTTTGAAAATCTTGGACAGATGTTCCTTAATAATCAAAAGACAGGTGGTTAGTCATACTCTACAAAATCATCAATGCATAACGACGTGGCCAAATTATAATTTGAACAAAACAAGAAATGAATACATCTTAATTATTTTGAAATGATAACATCTGTGTAAATTTTCATATGTTTTTTATAGGACGGTATTGCCTTTACCCTTAAATGTGGAAAGACTGATATGGCCAGGAATTACGATGGTATATGATAAATGACAGACTAGTGGATTTAGAAATTCAATGATACAATACCTAGATATATATACAGATCATTTGATTTGAATGAATAGAAAAAAGACCATCAACAAACCATCTTCTGTTTAAAACTATAACCAGAGGCAAATTTTGTGGGCTAACCCCATTAAATTCATGTGGCTTATTTTATGATGCATTCCTTAATTCTATTCAAATAATCTTTTAAAATATTTTTCCTCAAACAAGTTACAAACGGGAGATAATATTGTGGACATATGAAAGAAAATTTCGTCCAGGTGGACCAGTTACTTGAGAGTGGATACTGACTTTTGGAAACTTGTTTTGAATTTTAAATAAGATAAATTCCCCAACAACTAATGACAAAAGTACATGAACTAGCCTTAGTTTTGTGATTTGTTCTTGGTAATATGTGTTATCTCCCTTATAATTGAGAAAAAATGTTTTAGAAGAAAGTAAAATCACAAAAATACTGAACTTCAAGGAAAATTCAAAATGGAAAGTCCCAAATCAAATGGCAAAATCAAAAGTTCAAACACATTAAGCGAATGGATAACAACTGTCATATTCCTGACTTGGTACAGGCATTTTCTTATGTAAAAAATGGTGGATTGAACCTGGTTTTATAGCTAGCTAAACCTAGAAAGGACAATATATATGTATATCTATTTTGTTATTGCTGCAAGATGTTGGTATATTTATCTATAAGATTTTCTATAGTGATGCCCTTATGTTAACTTCAAAGTGATTATTATGTTCTCTGCTGTTTTATAAAACTATATATTATTATATTATTATAAATCTAAAGATGCTTACTAATGATAATGTTGTAATTCTAATATGCTATAGTCATAACTGTGGTTTATCTTATCTTGTCATTTAGTGGTCATTTTATTGCCATTTCATGTATGTAATATTTATGAATTCCTTTTGTTTTTAAGAGATCTTGATAAAGATCTTAAACCAAATTGAAATAACACCGTTGTCTGCAATTTTTTTATTATTTTATTTGAAATCAAAAAAACACATAAGGGCTATTCCAGAAAAAAATGTATGGGGGGTTGGAAGGCAGTTTTTGTCAGCACCCGACACCCAGACAATTGTAATTGAGAATTAAAGTGCATATAGTGTGAAAAGTTGCTCTGATACCCATCACCCATGTATTATTAATATAATGTGCCTTCCAAACCCCCCATACATTTTTTTCTGGAATAACCCTAACTGAAAGTTATAAGTATGAATCTAACAATCTATTAGTATTTCATTTATTTGTAAAAAGAAGATTATAGCAACAATCATATTATAACAAAAAAACAGTAAACCAATTGCAATTGCGTAATATTTATACATTTAAGCTTATTTTATTTTCAATTTATAAAAAAAAGGATTTTTGTACCACAATCAATGATATGCATTGCAGGAAAAATTGCAAGCTCATTCCAATTTAAAAAAAAACAGTTGGCTGATGATAAATATTCTTTTATGATTTATTGACTTAGAAAAGTACAGTACCACATCTTCTTATTGCTTTTTAAAATGGTACTGGCATCAATAAATTGGTAAATAGATTTTGAGAAAGCAAAGAATGAATCTCTTGCTATGGAAATATTTTACTTTGAATTCTGATTATTAAACATTCCAATTTCATAAAATCAAATAAGCAAATGTAATTGATTTTTTTTTCATTTGCTAATATCTCATTTCTACATTTTTTTTTGTAAAGTGTTTATTTTACTCACACATTTATATATATATATGTTGCTAGTTGCTATAAGCAGAGACATACATGTATATACACATATGTGTATATACATCTATGTCTCTGCTATAAGTATTTGATAGTAAAAAAATAAGAATTATTCAAAACTGTTTGCCATGGGTAAAAAACAACTAACACACTAACCATTATTGGTTAAATTCGCTTTCATAATTTTGAAAAAAATTGCTAAATAACAGTTGTCACTGTAAAGCATTAAACGATGATGGTGGGAGCTTTTAACGACCTTGACTGCATGGTATGATATAGCAGCCCTCACATGGTCTGATACAATGAAAACACCAATTGTGTGGTACATTGTTAGCCAATCACAGACTTTATGTACAATCTTGAAATTTTTACCCTGAAAAAGTGAAGATCACGAAACAGCGAACTGCTACTTATGAAATGTCACTGTCTTGTTTGCTGTTATACTGATAATATATTTTTATTTGTTATGATAGGGCTGTTATAGATCTTGAAATATGCAAGGATTGAGTTGAGACTGTTCTCTATTGTTTTGTTATTATTAATTTTTTCCCATATAAATGTGTTGTATTTTAGTCTTATCTATTAAGCAAATAAATGAAAAAGGTACCTTGATATTTTTGTTAAGAAATTTGAAATGGATTGAGGACACAGGCATTTAATTTTGAAATTTAAAATTTTTGTAATTTTTTCTGATTTAATAAAATTTGGGTTCATATTTGAAGCCTTTATGAAAAGATACTCAAGGTTAAAAATAATACATTGTGAGATATAAGATACAACAAGTCAATACTAATCAGTATTTTATTTTATTGTATATATGTCTATCTATAAGTAGAATTAAAATCAAAAGTAAACTTATCAGAAACAGTTTCAGCTCTCCTAAAGTGCATAGCAATGTATATTGATATATATGTTTTTTTTCTGTTTTTATTTATACACTATATATACAAACAAAATTTTATTTTGAATATAAAATAAATTAATGCTAATAGTTACTTGAGTTTCAGTTGATTTCTTATTCCAGGTTCATAAGTAAATGAAGTATACATTATATTTATAAAAAAAAATCATGAAACAAATATAAATAACTGTAAAAAGATGGAGCATCTAATGGTTTTATACCACCAAATAGTAGAATTTCACATCTGGTTGCATACGAAAAAGTGTTGAAAAAAAATATTCACTTGAATTTGATAGTTGTTGGAAATTAAACCCTACATTTTATTGAAGATAAAAACTTCTGTGCATAAGCATATTTCTTGGGTGTTTCATAAAACCATTCTGTTTTTATTTGGTGCTTCTAAGAAATATTTTGGAAACTTGAGGTTACATGGTTACTATTGCTTGTACACATCGAAAAATGGGTGAACTTGAACTTCAAGTTATGGTTATTTTCTTTTATGCAATGATATGTTATGTGAAATTTTCTCTGCAGTATTGGACAGGGTCAAACTTTACTTGTGCCAAGTATTTCTTTATTTGAAACAAATATAAATTCTTTAAGAAATGCTTTTCCTAGCAGCAATCCATGAGTTTCAAACACACACATGCATTGCAAGTGGTCACTGGAAATCTCTATTTACTTCAAGACATTACTCCATGCGCACACTGCAACAAAACAGAAGTATCCTTGGAAAAACAGCAATACACATTTCGAAAACTTCTATAGATCCATTCTGTGTCTCTAATTTTTTATTTAGAAGAAATACTTGTCAGAAATCATCAAATTAGATAGCAGTTATTGGCTATAGAAGTCAGAGAGAAACAATAATTTACAAATAAGGCAAAACTGCAAAATTGTCAATGCTATGATGATAGATTGCTGTAAAAAAGAGATTTTTTTTCGTCATTTATAATTTATAATTTTTTTTTTATCTCAAAACTGTAATAGATAGTGGGGAATGTTATAAACTCTAAACAGTAAAAATGATCGTCATTAGAAGACATACTAATTGCAACTTTACAAGATCTACATATAAGCAGACATAACTGATTGGAAGACAGAAAATAAAATTAATAATATGAAAATGTCATTTTTTACAAGGTATACTGGAAAGTCATGACCGGCTCTTGTTTAAATATGTTTTAGACTTAGGAAAATGGTTTATTAAGTTTATTATTCAGAGATTTCACCACTGGATGCATAACCTGTTCTATACCCAACATTATACCCTTAAAAAAATCTGTGGTTAATTTTTTTCTTATTTTTTGCACGTTGATAAACTAAGTCTAGCTGAACATCTTAATAAAATTACAAAAGATTTGGACCATAGGTTTAAAAAAATTGGCAACTCAAATATGGCATCATTTACATTCAAAAATCGGTCAAACTTCAAAATTTCAGAAAATATGGGTATAAGGGTATATATATATATATATATATGATAATATTTTAAAAAATTTATCCTAAATTGACAATAGCATAGTATATAGTGATAACTGAGACGAATTTTAGATCACAGATATTCTTCACTTGTCAGGTTTTTATTCTGGATTTAAATTTGAGTCCAAACTAAAAAAGGGGGTCTCAAGTTCAGCCTCCAAAAGTGAATATGATGGGTCTAGTACTTGAAGAAGAATGTGTTGTCATTCATATAAAAAAAAAACCAATATATTTGAAAAGCTATATCAGTCTGTTTTTCTGGCAAAATTTTTTAAAAATTTGACCACCAGTTTTTTCCCATAAAAATTTAAAATATGCCCCACTCTCAACAAATGATAGCAAGAGCCATTCTTATAGATAGTACATAATGGCCGTAACTTTTTATGCCCCATCTAAGATAGTAGAGGGGCATTATGTTTTCTGGTCTGTGCGTTGGTCAGTTCTTTCGCCTGTTTGTTCGTCCCTGCGTTTCTCCGATCGTCCCGCTTCAGGTTAAAGTTTTTGGACAAGGGTAGTTTTTGATGAAGTTGAAGTCAAATCAACTTGAAAGTAAGTACAATTTTTCCCTATGAGATGATCTTTCTAAATTAAATGCTAAACTAGAGTTTTGACCCCAATTTCACAGTCCATTGAACACAGAAATCGATAGTGCAAGTTTCAGGTTAAAGTTTTTGGTGAAGGTAGTTTTTGATGAAGTTGAAGTCTAATCAACTTGAAACTTAGTATACATGTTCCCTATGATATGATCTTTCTAATTTCAATGCCAAATTAGAGTTTTTATCCCAAATTCACGGTCCACTAAACATAGAAAACGATAGTGCGAGGGGGGTATCCGTGTACTATGGACACATTCTTGTTATTCTTTTGATCTAGGACTTAGATATGTATCATGTTGATGTATCATCATGAGGTCAAGTGTCTTGTTTCATGATGACCTTCATGAGACCTTCAAATTTAACCTCAAGGTCAACTTATTTTTTATCTCCAAATAAACACGACCTGGCCATGACTTCTTTGTCTTCTGACCTAGGTCTAAAATCTTTGGTATGTGGATATATTAACTATCATGTAATGGTGTATCCCTGTACAATTATGACCTTCATGGGACCTTGAACCTTGACCTCTAGGATGATAACTGTATTTTTGGCATGATTTACCCTTGAGCAGGCCATGACTTGTTGTCTTTTGACTTTTAAGGGCCTGAGATATTGGCTTGTTAAAAATTCAATTGAATTCAAAGTCAACAAGTAAACAAATTTGGATGGAGAGTTGTCTCATTCACTCCGAGCATTCACACCACATCTTCCTATATCTAAATACATATTACACAAGTATTAATCAGCTATTCTAATCGACTATTCACCAATATAGACACATTATGACATCAACAAATTACATGCATACGAAATACATAAAGTATCTGTTACTCAGACAAAAAATACATGTACAGGTATAACATAAAAATTTTAAAATTTTAAAAAATCTCCACAAAAATATTTTTTCAATTTTACAAAAGGATTTTGCTTTTAAAACTTTAGTGCACAAGATATTAAAATAAAAAAGGGAGAAAGCCTTTTTGTTTTTGTGTCAAGATGAACTTGAAATTAACAGCATGAGATGCCAAAAATACAGAGGATACATAGGGAAAATTTAAAATCAATAGATACTTTTTAATTATCAATTAAGATTTCCTATTATGTTGGTTGATCTTGGTTCACAGATTAAAAAAATATATACTATTAAAAAATGAACGCGGTATCTCCATTAGTGCAAAGAACCTCAGCTCTTGAAAAAAATGATAGATTCTGTGTTTCATTATACTAATTAAATATTTTGTTGTTTTTTTGTTTGTTGTTGTTGTTGTTGTTGTAATTTTAAATATTTTATTGTTGTTGTTATTGTTGTTGATTTTTTTTGGTTTTTTTTTCAATATGTTGAATTTTTAAAAAGAAGGTTTTGTTTGTTTTTTGTTTTTTTGCTAAAATTGTTTTTGTTTTCCGCAAATCTGTCAAAATTAAATTCCGTCACAGGTTCAAAATTTAGAACCTCCTAACCGGAAGTTTACTTTCAACATGGCGACTTTTGGTCGAATTTCCAGCACGTGTGTTACGAAACAGGCAAAACTGCGACTTTGCATGACAATATCTAGACATTTGAGTGCTGGAGTTCATAGAGCAGTTATTCTACAACCTGTAGTATCGTCATGCTTATGTAAAAACTCAATTCATACAAAACCTGATTGCATAAACGAGGTCAAAGGACAGTTGCATCATACTTGTCTGCCTTTGCCAAACTCACAAGTTGCAATTAACAGAAACTACGCTTCCTTTTATTCTCTTGGCAATAGATTTAATAGAAGTGCCTTTACTAGAAATGAACCTTTCTCAACATTTAATATTTCTAAAAGATTTTGTAGCAGTAACAGCAGCAGTAGTGATGGTGATGATGGAGTCAGTAGCAGTGGAGGGGAGCAAGAGGATGTATCAGCTGAGACTGCAACGGAAGAGAAAACAACATCTGCAACTAATTCATTATTGGCTCCTATTACAGTCCCAGATTATTTTCCAAACCTTCCTGTCTTGACGATTAACCGTAACATTGTTTTCCCTGGATTTAGAAAATTGATAACTGTTAGTATTCACATGCATTTGATATTATATCATGCAATTCATTTACACTTATTTTATTACCCATCTACCATGTTTTATTTGTCCTTGAGAGAGCGATTATTTAGCTGTACACCCTACCTCTAAATAAGTACAGTCAGAGCTCAGACATAAATAAGTCTGAATCTGCTTTTGGCCACCATGTACATACTCCTTATCGCTAATTCCTGCTGACCCGGCCGCTTGAACTTTTGACGCATACAACAATCACTTTTCCATTGTGGCGTCAGATATTTTGTTTTATGACGGCAAAATTTTACGGGAACCTGTGTGATATCCAGTAATGGCGGACAAATAGCGATAAGGTGTATTGTAACATGTGTAAAATTAAATTTTTTCATCAACATAAATAGACTTAAACAAGTCTGTCATTTTCTGACTTAGATAAGTCTAAAATCGAAAACACATTTTTATAATAAATACATGCTTTGACTTTTTAAGTCAAAAACAAAAATCAACTTGTTTATGTCTGAGCTCTGATTGAAATAAGGAAAGATATTTATATTATCATGCATTTTATTGAAACCTAGCACAAGTACAAATGTATCAATTAAGGATTAAAAAATGAACTACATGTATAGATCTGAATATATTTGTTGTCATTCTGTACACATTAATGTACATGTGTAGAAGACAGAATTTTTTTGAAAGGACTTCCATGACTGAAATATCGTCTGGATTCAAGTTTTAAATGATCTTCTAAAAATAGATTTATGGAGGCCATCATAAATTGGTAGACTGATTCGATCTGTCAGTGTTATGATACTTAAGTAAAAAAATGACAACAACACTATAAACATGATAAATTTCATTCATTCAACATGTCAAAGCACTTATCTGGATTTAACTTCATCAGTGACGCACAAAGCTGAATATTTGCAAGAAAAAATTGTAGGCCAAGACATCACCTTAATCATGTTAATTTCTAAAATATTTTTTCCTTTAGGTGACCGATAAAGACCTGATAAGTCTTTTGGTGAGGAAGATGGAGTTGCGACAGCCATATGCTGGTGTGTTTTTAAAAAAAGATGAAAGGTATAGTGATGAAATATTTACCAAAGGTGTCAATCAATATTTTATTGTGAAACCACATAACAAATATTCAAAATCTAGTGTTAACAGTAAAGGTTCATTGGGCCAAATAAAGAATTATGTGTGTTTTCTATTACCCTACCATCCCTATATTTTAAGCTAAAAAATTGCCATTTTTTTTGTTGTCCTTTCAATAATTAAGCACTGTAAAAAGTCAAAATGTACCTCCAATTTAAATGTTAAAAAAAAAAGGTAATATAAAACAAAAATCCTACTTTTAAGCTACCTTATTTTTTTCAAAGATTTAATAGGAAACACACTTATTATTATTATATTTTTTTTGCCTTTTGTTCTGGCTTGCATATACTACATTTGTACTATACAAGGAAATTTAGCCTCTTATTAATTTTATTACTTTACTCCTCATGTACATGCATGTGGTTACCAACTGCATTTAAAGATGACTTTGATAAAAAAAAAAAAAAAAAGATCCGGAGAACAAACGTAAAATGGAAGAAAAACAAAGTAGTACTCTAACCATTCTAATATATTCTCTTTTAAAATAAACTTATATGCTGGCTTTGTAGTTGTTTAATATCATTGCTCTATCTCAGAATTAAATATGTTATACATTGTATAAAGAAGATAAAACTAAATTTTTGACAAATGGTTAATATGAAGTTCCCTATCAGAAATTGGGATCATGTAAACATAGAATAAAATTACCACAACTATTTGTTCCACTTGCATCATCAGTTTAAAGGTATATTAAAACCTTCTCTTTGAAATCTTCTTACTGATCAAAGCAAAACTTGTCTGATATTTACACCTTTCATGGTTTTAATTTTACTATTAAAAAGATCAAGTTAACTTTGGGATAACATTCCACGAATATTTCATTCTATCATGTTTAAGAAAGACTAGTAAATTAGTTGTATGATTTTATTGTTATTGATTATTTTACAGTAATAATGCAGAGGTTGTGGAAAGTTTGAGTGATGTTTACAATGTTGGAGTGTTTGTGAAGATTCTTTCTATGCAAGTACTGGAAGCTGCAGATAAAAAAATGATCATGGAGGTACAGGCTTACAGGAGGTAAGAAAGATGTTCAACAAACTGCAAATTTTCTATAATGGTTGTATGCAAATTTTGTCAAAACCACAAAATAAAATCTCAATGAAAATGTAGGTTTCCATCTATCCATAAAAACTGATTCCCACGAAAATAAATAAATCCTCAGGTACATTAGATATTTAGAAAAGTTATTGAAAATACCATATTTTTATTTTTACTTGGTTATTGGCATTTAGGAAAAACAAAATTTTTGCTTACTTTTATTAAGTATACAATGTTATCTAGAATAGTACAACATGTACAATAAAAATGATATGCTGCATATTTCAAAAATTAATGTGTTGCAAATTACTGATAACTGATAAAAATGTAAAGTTTTTAAAATATGATTGTGAGTTTTTATTATTGTGATCCGATACTGCCTCATCTTTTGCATTATTAAAGACATCTCAATAATTTCTGAATCTGCATATAAATAAAAATATTCCTAAGCAAGCTGACAGCTAATTGGTTGATTTATGATTTAGTACAAATGTATTTCAAACACAATTTTTTCAATACACACTATGTGTAATTTGTAAATTAAAAGATTTAATTTTACACAGTTGAGCCTATTTTCCTGTTTTACAGAATTATGATTAAGTCTGTGTTGACTGAAGATCAGAAACCAGGTAACTATGATAATATTTAACAAATACAAAGAAAAAAGGAAATGAAAAGATAGCTGTTTAGCAGTGTCAGTTTCAAGATATATAAACATATACATTTTGTAAAAGAAGAAGTTGTTGTGTGATTGCCTAAGAGACATCTGTCCACTAGAGAGCAAATGAAGTTAAAGATTACCATTTTTTAAAATGTGATTTATTTTTTTTTATTATTCCCTACTTTTGCGCAAAGCTTAATATGGTAAAATAAAACATTTAAAAGTATATATGATACATTAAAATTTAGTTTTAAACTAATATGAAATATTTTAACTAATCTATGTTAATCAACTTTTGAAGATGAGGAAGCAAAGAAGAAAGGAAAAAGAAAGAATAGAAGGAGGAACAATGTACTTGATACATTTCTTGAGAATCCCAAGGAAGATTCAGCTCCTATACTGCCAATTGAAGCATCTGAATTAGATGAGAATGGTAATCCTGAGTTGATCACGCCCGATCCTGAATTGATCACGCCCGATCCTGAACTGATCACGCCCGATCCTGAACTGATCACACCAACTCCCCCTCCATTGTCCAATGATATATTGGAAGGTTTAGTGGTTACACCTCCTGAGATGCCAAAAGTTCTGATGGTTGAAACAGAAAATATAAAAGATTTACCATTAACTAGCGATACTAAAATAAAGGTGTGTGTTTATTAATGTTAAAAGAAGGTAGTTTGTTGGATTTTTTTCTTTTTCTGAAGAATTCTGTTATTTTTCTTGCTGTAAATGTACAAAAATCGGTACAAAAAATTTATATTAAGGGGAGATAATTTGCCATCTTATGAAATATTTACAAAGTGCAAGTTCAACATTACAATAGAAATGTCTTGCTATGTTACTGAAATGAACATGACATTCACTATTCATTAAGTTTTTCCTTCACTGGCCCTTTTACTTTAAAATTTGTCGGTTTTAACTTCTCAAAATACACTTAGAAAAACTTGAACTATCGTTCAAGATAAAAATAATTTTCGAGATGTAATGGACTGAATTTCGTTTGTGTGAATCAAGGTTGTCATATATTTATGTTATTTTTTGTCATTATTGCAGGCCCTTACAGCAGAAATTGTTAAAACTATTCAAGAAATACTTATGATGAATCATTTATACAGGTATGTACTATTTTACTTTGTGTTTATGGCCCATCTAGGGACATTATGCTTTCTGTTCATATTTTCCTATAATTTTTAGATCATGATACTTGAAAATAAATCCTGAAACATACATGTACATAATTATTATTTATTTAGACAAAAAAAATTGGAAGAACAAACTATGACGTAATATGAAAATCAATAAAACCTATCAAAGTTGACAGTCTCATAAAACTTTGATGAACATTTGATTGCAAAAAGTCAAAGATAAACGTGGTGTCAAAATGAGAAGAAACTATGTTATGAAGTGTGTGATTTCACTGAATTTAATCGTATATTGAAATGAAAGCAGTGTCAGTTTTTGGAAAGATTAGAACTTGTTCTAAATCTTTACTAAGGCACCGGCGTCCCCTAACAACACGTTAAGGTGTGTTGATGTGCTGGTTTTTTTAAAAAACATTTTGATTAGGTAATTGGGTATCGATACAATACTAGTATGATTGATATCTGTCATCACTAAACAATCAGAGACAAGTTGGACCTTTAATTACAATACCCCACCTCCTACACTGTCAATCAAATTGACCACATTACTTATCAACCTCAGTCTTACATGATTATAGAGACCGTGCAATATACATCTAGATCTTAATATACAAAAATTTGACCTCATAATTAAATACACAAATGTATATATTAGATGTTTGATATCTATAAGGATGATATATTTATTTATTGCCTATTACTTTTGATCTACATTACATAAAGTGATTCTGTAAATTATATCTGAAAGATAAATGATTAATGGATTAACAAGATCTTTGAAAAAAAAGAAATATGAATATAATATGAATATATAAAAGGTATTCAAGTAAGGCCTGTAATTTACTTGATAAATTTCCAATAATCATCTGTAATTTGTCAACAATTTAGATTAGTTGACTTGGCTTGAAACAGTTTTTAAATTTAAAACTTTTAATTATAACAAACCATTTTTTATTAGTTAATTCCCCATCAATCATTATGTCTTTTTTAGTCATTTGAATTGTTATTAGAATTGAATATATATTTTTGCAATCAAGAAAGAATCCACATTTCAATAAAATATGTTTTTTAATTTGTTTAAGTTGAAAAAATACATTTTCAATACCAGTGTTGAAAAATACTTTAAAAAATTGAGGCACTCTGCAACTTTTAATCTTTAATGTCATATAACCTCTTTTTCAACTTACGAAATGCCCCAAAACAACATTTTTTGAATATTTTTGTTGACACTTTTAAAGTTTTTAGCTGTTGGTCTAAATTTTATGTCTTACAAGGATAGTGGTTAACATTTACCAGAAGATTTTTTTATTTGCAATTTTTTGTTTTTATTAAATTATAAGTTCAGAACAGGCAACATTTAATATTTGGATAAGATATAAACTGCAGTTTAAATAAAATTGTGCAAATTAAGAGACCTTTATTATTTAATTTGAGCTCATTTTATTCTCATACTGGAAAAGCATGCTTCCCTGCTGTTAATGCAATTTTCAGCAATAGTGCTTTGTTACTGTTCATTTCCCCCCACCATACCATAATATGAAATTATTCCAACTACTCTTCTAATCTTTCCATGAGTGATTTCCATCACTTTGATTGACTATATTCATTACTTTTCTTCCCTGTTTGACAGCTTTACATTCTTCTTTTTCAGAGATCAGTTACTGTCAATCTTAGATAAAGGATCAGTTGCAGGTGATCCAGTTTTTATGTGTGATCTAGGTAAGATAGCATGTATCCATCTGTTTTAGATTGTAAGATAGCAAGTATCCATCTGTTTTAGATCGTAAGATAGCAAGTATCCATCTGTTTAAGATCGTAAGCTAGCAAGTATCCATCTGTTTTAGATCAAGAATTGTTTACTAGTCATCTAATGTGTTCTATGCACATTATTGATTCAGTAGTAATCAATTTTAGAAAGAATTCAGCTTCAAATGAATCTTGTTTTTTTGTGTGATCGGAAGGAGAAAAATTACCAAAGATACATGCAAACATAAATTGGCTAGATTGAAAAATGAGAATTTATAGAATACAATTTGAACATTTATGTTGCTTCTACATCTGTTTCTTTTTTTATATGCCCCACTTAGGGGTATTATGTTTTTGGTTTATGGGTCTGTTCATTGTCTCACTATCTATCCTGCTTTTTCAGGTTAAAGTTTTTGGTCAATCAATTTGAAACTTAGTACATATGATACCTATCATAAGATCTTTCCTATTTTAATGACAAATTAGAGGTTTTACCCCAATTTCATGGTCCATTGAACATAGAATATGATTGTGCAAGTGGGCATCCACGTACTTTCAACAAATTCATATTTTAATATCAAAATTCGATTTCTTATACATGTTAACTTTCAAATTTTTATTCCTAATACTGCATGAAACTGAATCCCATAACACAATCAGCATCTGCCTGAGTAGAGTTAATACAATGTATCAAGTGGCAAAATACATATTTTATGGTTTTTTTTTCGGTCTGTGTGTCAGTCCATTGGTCCATCTGTCCTACTTTTGGTTAAAGATTTTGATCAAAGTAGTATTTGATGAAGTTTAAGTCCAATCAACTTAAAACTTAGTAGTACACATGTTCCCTATGGTATAATCTTTCTAGTTTTAATGCCAAATTTGAGTTTGATCTAATTTTTGACGGTCCACTGAACATATAAAATGATAGTTCAAGGGGGGCATCCATGTACTATGGACACATTCTTGTTTTTAAAATCTTTAAATAAACTTAATTACTTTGTTATTTCATTTATACATGTTATTATAAGACTTAAAAGGATTGTGCATATTAACCTTTTTATATTTTAGCTGCTCAGCTACTAAATTCAGTTGAAGCAAAAGATCAACAAAAGGTTCTTGAAGAAACTGATGTAAGTTAATTTCTATTCTCCACAAGTCCATTTTTACCTCAGCTTCAACTTCTTTTCCCTGTCAACCTCTTCTTTGTCTTTTCTTAGTTCAGAACTCATATGAAATAAAATGACTGTAAACATGTATGATTTAAAGAAGATTTTTTTATATAAAAAATAAGATGTGGTATGATTGCAATTGAGACAACTCTCCACAAGAGACCAAAATGACACAGAAATTAACAACTATAGGTCACCATCAAAAAGATATTTTTGTATATCTTTATGAAGCAGCAATCAAACAACTTCGCAGAAGAGGTTAATAAGATATTAAAAATTATTACAGGATTTCATATGTTTCAGCTGATATGCTACACAATAAAATGCAGTAGATTTTCATTGTATGTTGATTAATTCTATATCAGAATTTCAGAGTTGAATGAAAAATTTATGTTCTTGATTTTACTAGAAATATTATATTGGTGTTCTGTTATTCTTTGCAGATATCAAAAAGACTATATCTAACATATGAACTACTAAAAATTGAATATGATGTGTGTAAACTACAGAGAAAAATAGTTAAAGAGGTAAGATGATTGAAAAAAATGGGTGGAAACTTAAAAATCTTAAGGAGTGAAAAGGAACACAAGTTTATGGATAAGTCTAAAATTTTGCACAAGTTTTTGCTCTTTCAAAGCCTACACTTTGCTAATAGAGTCATATTTGACAGGATACATTTTTTTCAAAAAAAAAATAAAAAAATGATAGTATAAATACTGTTGCATATTTGTTCATTTATAACAAGGACTTCTAATAATGATAATTATTTTGGACCTTCTTAAATTATATTTTGATAGTTATTGTTTGATTGATGTATTTCAAGATCTAACTTTTAACCTTTTATAAATTGTACTAAAATAATTGATCTTTTTCCTCATTCCATCATGTAGGTTGAGGAAAAAGTCCAGAAACAACATAGAGAATACATTTTACGAGAGCAGTTAAAGGTCATAAAAAGAGACTTGGGTATTGAAAAAGATGATAAAGATGCTCTTGAAGACAAGTTTAAAGAAAGAATAAAGGTATTTAACTTTTTATTTTCATTATATATCAAACATATCAATTTGGTCTTTTTTTTTTTTTTTTTTTTTTTTTTTTTTTAGAAAAGTTTAAATTGAAAAAATGACATCAGCATAATCATATGTTTCCAAAACACAAAAGAAAGTAATTGACTTATATTTTGACAGTTTTGCATCTACTGAATTGTGTACACAATTTCTAGACTTGAATGTAGACATGCCGCAATTTTGCGCCTGTCCCAAGTCAGGAGCCTCTGGCCTTTGTTAGTCTTGTATGATTTTAAATTTTGGTTTCTTGTGTATAATTCGGAGTTTAGTATGACGTCCATTATCACCGTACTATTATGCATATTTTAGGGGCCAGCTGAAGGACACCTACGGGTGCGGGAATTCTCGCTACATTGAAGACCCATTGGTTGCCTTCGGCTGTTGTTTGCTCTATGGTCGGGTGGTTGTCGCTTTGACATATTCACCATTTCCTTTCTCAATTTTAATGTAATTTCATTTGTTGTAAAGGATTTTTTTGCAGTAAAGTTGGACCCGATAGATGAAGACTTGATTTTGAGTAATGTTGACTGAATAATAGGCATACTATAATTTCTGCATTTTCTCAGTGGAGGAGTATAGTCATGTTTTTTTATGTTGTAGGACTTAGTGGTTCCCAAACATGTAATGGAAGTCATTGATGAAGAAACAAATAAACTTAGTTTCCTTGATCAACATTCATCTGAATTCAAGTAAGATGTTCATAAGACATTAGTCTGACTGATTCATATTTTGGAATTAATCTCTTTTGTTTTGGCTTTAGACCTTAAAACAATCCACAAAGAAATGCCTGAAAAGTCATATTTTTAGATCTTGGTATTTATATCTAGATATAAGCAACGTCCTATTAAAGTGAAAAAGATATTTTGTGACCAGTAAAAATATGGTACATTAATTCCCTTTCGCTTATACACTGCTTACCTTTTTTTTTATCAGATGCATTAAATTTGGATTAAGATTTATATTCTTCAAAACATCAGATGCATTTATAAATAGAAAAAATTGAGATTTGGGACAATTTTAGGGAGGGGTTGTTACACTTACCCATATTAGTTCTTGTTTTAGGTAAAGCCCCTTCTTTTTTTTTATCAGATCTGTGTTTTATCTTTCTGAAGGTTTAAACCTGCGAGGTCTGTATAGCATGTATACTGACTTTATTCAAGAGTTGGCTTTTAAGATATATCACTTTTAATTCTTATAATTTGAAAGGACCTGCAGATCTTAAAACAATGTCAGCAGGTTACTCTACTTAGCTCTTCCTCTTTATACAGCGTGATTATGCGAACTTGCTCACTTCAGGTTTTGTCCTACCTTCTTTAAAATAAACTTTTGTCAGTAGTTTTTAAAAAATGTTAAATTGTTGTTTCAGCGTAACAAGAAATTATCTTGATTGGTTAACCAATTTACCCTGGGGTAAATATAGTGAAGAAAATTTGGAAATAGAACAAGCAAAAGAGGTGTTGGAGGAAGACCATTATGGAATGGAAGATGTTAAAAATAGAATTCTTGTGAGTAGAAAAATTACTTAGTTTGATTAATAGTATAAAATGAAGTTATACTGTGAATTCATCTATTCCTGTGGGTACCGATTTTAGTGGTTTGAGAAAAACTTACATATTTGTGAATATTTAATTTCATGGTTTTAGAAAAGTCTTCATACATTCTTTCGTAAAATTAACAATTTGTTGAACATTTCAATTTGTGGTTATCCTATATCCACGAAATCAACGCAAATTTGTATCCAACGAATATTAATGAATCTACAGTATTTAGAAATAAAAACTACTATTTTGACTATTTTTTGTAAGAATATATTTTGGGGTTGTTGTTGACACATTTTCTTTGCTTTAAAAATAGTAATCTGGATAAATACTGGAAAATGTCTAGTTTAAAATACCATGATATTATGATCAGTTTCAAATACAATTTTCATAGTTGAGAACATTTTATCATTAATTTTTTAGTAGATTATACTTCTTCAATAATCAGTGGTCTTCTGTGGCTTAATTGTATATATCATCTACAGTAATCACTATCCTGCAAACACTAGAGGTTGTTAGTTGAACAATCTTTGTAGAAAATAGCATTGAACTCAGAACTTAATTGAGTAGGATGGCCTGTTTTTTTGCTAAAGGTTTCTTCTGGGTACCCAAGCTTCCTTTAACATTAAAACTGGTTGTCATGATATAGCTAAAACTGCTGAAAGTAGTGTTAAATATCCACGATCAATTAATGATTATTATGAGGGTTTTTAGTACTAATCCAATGCAGGAAATCTGACCATCAATTATCTGGTCTTTTATTGTCCGTCAATCTCAATGATAATCAGTTTTTCATATTGCTTGATAGTAATAGTAATATTGATAATGATATATTTTCTATTTTAAAGGAATTTATAGCAGTAAGCCAGTTAAAGAAATCAACACAAGGAAAAATATTATGTTTTTATGGTCCACCAGGTGTGGGTAAAACAAGTATAGCCAGATCTATTGCTAAAGCCTTAAATAGAGAGGTGAGTATTCTGGTTCTCCAACTTTATATAAAACAAGTATAGCCAGATTTATTGCTAAAGCCTTATAAAGAGAGGTGAATATTCTGGTTTTCTAACTATGTATAAAACAAGTTTAGGGGTCATCCATAATTGTCAACCATTTTCCAAAGTGTACAAAACGTACACTTGGGGGGAGGGGGTTAAAAAATCAACATTTTTACCGTACGCTTTTTTTTTATTTCCGGAATGCATATCGTTTCCGTGACGAAAAATCGAGAATAGGCTTGGGTGTGTTTCTCTTCTTATTTTTTCTTTATTATTTTCACTTGATGATATTGATTTCGATATCATAATTCTAATCAATCGGGATTGAACGATTAAAAGATCATATCATATGAAAACTAAATCTTTCAAAAATGTGAACTTGTAAAATTATTTAAACAAAAAGTTTGCAAGCATTTCTCAGTACCCCGATTGTCAATTTCACCTGCTTTATTATTGATCGATATCGTTTTACTCTGTTTAATAAACAAAATTGATGGAAACACTAAATTCTTTGAATGTTTTGATTTTGACAAGACGCCATTTTGTGAAAAGATTTTAAACTGGTCCTTCGATTAATTTCTTTGTAATCCATTCCAAAATAGTAAACCAGTAAACCGGAAGTAAACTTATTTTTCTTAGTATAAGCCTCTTTTAATTAGGAGCACCTCCATATGAAGTTTAACCTTAACTTTTAAAATATCCAATATATGTACACGTTACAGTATATATACATCAACGATAATAGTGCCATGAATGGCATATTTACAGGTACAATGTACCTTTTAAATAGAAATACAGGCGGGAAATTTAAAAACTCACAATGTTTTTAAAACATTACAGTGTTATTGATTGCTGTCTTGAGCTCTGATTCCATCAACAACTGTCACTCCATACTTTACCAATGCAATATAACCATGTATTTCCCTTTCTTTGATTCTAAGCATAATTTATGTGCCCTTTTGTTAATCTTTTGCATGCTCTAGGTGCCCTTTTTTATTGGAGTTACCTTTCCCAATGTGATACGGGAAACACTAATCTTTGTGCTCTTTATTCTGACAAAACACAAGCATCACAGATAGATGTCATCAAATAAAACAGTCAGATACGTTTTAGTTTTTTTTCAATGCAAATTTCTATATTAAACTAAAATATAAATTATAGACAGGATCTTCTTTTTATTAAGAATGACTGATTCTTCTCTTGAAATCTGAAAATGGTTGATGTACACTTTTTGAGGGAGGGTGGGGGGTCTGAAAAAGTGTACGTTTTGTACACTTTGGAAAATGGTTGACAATTATGGATGACCCCTTAGCCAGATCTATTGCTAAAACCCTAAATAGAGAGGTGAGTATTCTGGTTCTCCAACTTTATATAAAACAAGTATATTTAGATATATTGCTAAAGCCTTATAAAGAGAGGTGAGTATTCTGGTTCTCCGACTTTATATAAAACAAGTATAGCCAGATCTATTGCTTAAGCCTTATAAAGAGGGGTGAGTATTCTGGTTCTCCAACTTTATATAAAACAAGTATAGCCAGATCTGTTGCTAAAGCTTTATAAAGAGATGTGAGTATTCTGGTTCTCTAACTATGTAGAAAACAAGTTTAGCCAGATCTATTGCTAAAGCCTTAAATAGAGAGGTGAGTATTCTGGTTCTCCAACTTTATAAAACAAAGTATAGCCAGATCTATTGCTAAAACCTTAAATAGAGAGGTGAGTATTCTGGTTCTCCCACTTTATAAAACAAGTATAGCCAAATCTATTGCTAAAGCCTTTAATATAGAGGTGAGTATTCTGGTTCTCCCACTTTATAAAACAAGTATAGCCAAATCTATTGCTAAAGCCTTTTAAAATAGAGAGGTGAGTATTCTGGTTCTAACACTTTATAAAACAAGTATAGCCAAATCTATTGCTTAAGCCTTTAATAGAGAGGTGAGTATTCTGGTTCTCCCACTTTATAAAACAAGTATAGCCAAATCTATTGCTTAAGGATGTACTTAGGTGAGGTTAGGTGAAAATTAATAAATTAAGAAGTTAGAATTGATACTATAAGCTGATAGAGCATCAATTAAGGATAAAAATAAGCTAAAAATATTGATAGGTCATGGACCTCCTTTTCGAGATAATTGAGATTTAAAATATGGTGAGAAAAGGCTGACTCGGACTTTTACCTTATATTTGCATTGGTATTATTAGGTCTCAAAACAAAAGAAAGAAAATTAAGAATCTTTTAAAATTTTGGTAAATGACCTTTCATGAGCTATTAAGTCTTATATGAAAAAATAAATGGGTGTTATGGGGCAAAATATTTTACATTGTATTGTATGGAAAAACACCAAGGAGTCTAAACATTTGACACAAAATCCAAAACCTCACCTAAGTACATCCTTAAGCCTTTAATAGAGAGGTGAGTATTCTGGTTCTCCCACTTTATAAAACAAGTATAGCCAAATCTATTGCTAAAGCCTTAAATAGAGAGGTGAGTATTCTGGTTCTTCAACTTTGTATATTCAGCCTTTTAAAGAGAGGTTATTAAATTGAAAACATTTATAGCCATATCAAATATTATAGGATTATGAATTGGTGTAAAAGTCTGCATATTAAGTTCAACGAATAAGCTGATACAGGATAGAAATACAGTTGAAATTTAAGCAAGCTTTTACAAACTATAAAATGAAGAGTGTATGTATATACATTTAAAATCAAATTTCTCTCAAACTAAGTGACTGTTTATTCTAAAGCATATACAATTCACAATCTTAAATTGTTAACCCATAGCTAACTCATGCATAGCAAGTCATAAATGTTTTATATTTTGTATGGTTTCAGTATTACAGATTCAGTGTTGGAGGTATGACTGACGTTGCTGAAATCAAAGGACATAGGTAATATTTACTAGTAGAGTCCTAAAATCAGAAAAAGGCAATAGCATTAAACTTACATGCATTTAAGTGTAATTTGTGAAAATCAAATTTTTATGCCGCACTTAAAGGCATAATGTTTTTCGTTCTATGTATCTATCAGTCTGTCCTGATCCAGGTTAAAATTTTGGGTTAAAGATTTCGGTCAAGGTAGTTTTTGATGAAGTTGAAGTCCAATCAACTTGAAATTTAGTATACATGTTTCCTATGATACGATCTTTAAGTTTTATGCCAAATTAGAATTTTGTCCCCAATTTCCAAAATGCATTCATGTAGCTATGTAAATTGATGTGTTACAAGTGGATGAAAACACTTATTAGAATAGACCAAAACAGCTTTTATTTTTATGCCCCACCTACGATAGTAGAGGGGCGTTATGTTTTCTGGTCTGTGGGTCTGTTCATTTGTTCCGCTTTAGGTTTAAGTTTTTGGTCAAGGTAGTTTTTGATGAAGTTGAAGTCCAATCAACTTGAAACTTAGTAAACATGTTCCCTATGATATGATCATTCTAATTTTTATGATAAATTAGAGTTTTGACCCCAATTTCACGGTTCAGTGAACATAGAAAATCATAGTGCAAATTTCAGGTTAAAAGTTTTTGGTCAAGGTAGTTTTTGATGAAGTTGAAGTCCAATCAACTTGAAACTTAGTATACATGTTCCCTATGATATGATCTTTATAAAAATGCCAAATTAGAGTTTTACCCTGATTTCACAGTCCACTAAACATAGAAAATGATAGTGTGAGTGGGGCATCTGTGTACTATGGACACATTCTTGTTAAAATTTCTGTTGAAAACAAACCATAATCTGTTTTAAGTAATGAAAAAAAATCAGACAGAACTAAGAGCATTAACCCCAAAAAATGAGTTTGTTGTAAGATGTAATTTTTATTTAAATATAAAATGTTTTAATGTTGATTGGGGCCTTTGTGGCCAAGTGGTCTAATTATTAAATTTTCTGTATCACTAGACAGACTGTCAACACTGTGGTTGTGAGTTTAATGTAGGCATGTAGCAGGTGTGCTTGACTCTAATCTTTTAAAATTGACTAGATTTGTCAGTTGGTCGATGGTGGTTCCTCCATTAATAAAAACTGACCGCCACAAATTAACAACATTTTGGAAAATGGTGTTAAACAAGTGTTGATTTACAATGATTGTCTCAATTCTTTATAATGTAAACATTGAAACACAAATAAAGGAGTTAATTTTAAACCTGTTTACAGGAGGACGTATGTGGGAGCCATGCCAGGTAAAATGATACAGTGTCTAAAGAAAACGAAGACGGAAAATCCACTTGTACTTATTGATGAGGTCAGTACTATTATGGGATGTATGTCTTCTAAAGCACTGTGCTTAAACGGCTGTGGGTAACTTAAGTTACCCACAGCCCAAGATGGCGGACTCTAAACTCGTTGATATTTAATTCATACAAAATGTACCTTTTGAGACGTTTTTCATGCAGAATGTAAATATTTATATGATTATTGAATAAAGAAATGACTAACAATTACCGTAAATTTGTTAATATAGAGTTCACTAAAGCGCAAGGCTAACTTTAAAAAATGCATAAGATGTCCGTAACTTTTTGATCGAAACTAAGCAGACTGTCCGTAACTTTATTTTTAGATGTGGGTAACTTTTGATTTGAAATTTTAAGAATTATAATTTCAACAATTAGAAGACAATTAACATCATATTTGTAACCTTCGCGGCGTTTATACTACTCATTCACCACCAAATGTGATTTTATTAACGCATCATACTTACACCACAGAAGTTTTATGTGGGGTTTGTGGTACTCCATCCTGGTTATGGTTTGAACTTTTATTTACTGATGTGCGTCTTATCGACGTTTTTCGCTTCAGACCAAGGCTTTTCCATACTATTTAATGTTTTGAGTTTAATTATATGTTTGCGGTTTACCTTCACCTCTGTTTCTTTCTATGTGTAGTTTGATGAATACCCTTCGACGCGGCTCGGTATTTATACATCCCACCAGTTAGTTATAGTGTTATGATTTTTTGAATATGTTTCCTAGTATGTTTTTCCTCTCTTTGTATGTTATCAGGGGTTGTTAGACTATTAAATTACCCTGTTGTCCTACGTAGTTATTTATATTTTTATATACTATGTCGAATTGTTACACTATGTTGACTGCTCTATTCCTTTTATTGTCACTGACTTTTACCTATTGTGTCTTTTAGTTTTATTCAGTTTAATGAGATTTAATGCAACTTGCGTACAAATGAAATATGCAGCTAGCTGTAAAACTAGGTTTATTCATTTATACAAAATGTCCTTTTTTTAAGTTTTCCCATTTGCTGCAAATTTTGCCAGGGTGCCGCAATATCACCGTGCGCAACGTTCCAGTGTGTCCAGATTGACACCCCTTTTATTTTACTGTCAATGCTGATGGGATTTGTTTTTGTGGGGATGAGAGAAAAGTGTTTTTGGCTTTTTCAAAAAGACGGAAAGAAGTTTGTGCACTTAAGTCTCATTAGTCTATCCACTGCATGCCTGGGCAATTTGGGTTCCCCTCCAAAATCCCGGATTCACGCTACCCTTGTCGTTGCTGGCAGAAAATCAGTAAGTGTATACATGCTACATGTATGTGTAAAAAATACTTGTGTAGTCTACTTGTTCAAACATAAAAACGAACAATGATGTTTCAACAGTTTATCTGCTATGATCGGAAACAACCATCCGAACTAGCCGATATGGGTACTCAACGTTATACAAAATGAGACCCGAGTTTTGCGGATTTATCGTGCTTTTTTCAAATTTTTCCCAATTTTGTCTTCCATCGATACAATGAATTATATCATACTAGACATCTACTTCGTTTTGTGAATATGTATTCGATGCAATCTCTATCATCAGTTTAAACATTACATCCGCGTATGTCGATTCTTTGAAAGTTACGGACATCTCTATTGGTATGATGAAAAAAGTTACGGACAAGTTGTTTTGAAGTTACGGACAGCCTAAGTGTTTTTTAAAATCGTGCTGTGATCGTTTATTTTGTAGAATTTAATCACCTTTCCAGTTTAGAGGTTTCCCTAAACGATTAATACAACTTTTAAATTCAGTTGTTTAATTGATGCATTAATGGTATTGTTATTCTATAGAAGAAAAGTATCTAACCGACGCAAGGCGGCTCCATCTTGGGCTGTGGGTAACTTAAGTTACCCACAGCCGTTTAAGCACAGTGTAAAGAACAAGTCCCTATATACATCATGCAAAGTGAGATTCATTGTTTTAGAAACTTACAAATGAAATATGTTGCTTGCTACTTTATATCGGATATAAATGATACAATTAGTATATGCTTTTTAGTTAAAACATATTTATTTATAGTTGATTGGGAAACAAGTTTTGCAACTTATATTAATCCCTTGCCACTTTGCGGGTGCGAGTGCTGTCTTGTAGCGGCATTAGCCTAATCTTTTTGAAATCTACAAGGGTGTCTTTAACGTGCAAGAGATATGGCTCTCTCTTAACACGGGTCAGCCATTTATCGTCCCCTTCCGACGGACTATCATCGTTTCCCCAAGACCATACTCGCAGATGGTGTCAAGGGAGAGCTGAAAATTGAGTTCCTGAAATTTTCATCCCAAACGGGAATCGAACCAGGAACATTTGTGTTATTAGTCCGATGCACTAACCACTACACCACGGCTCTCACCATATGCTTTTTATATGGACATTTACCAGGGGAAATATAATTTTAACAGAATTTGCAAAATAACTCCTGTTGAGGGAGATTACTCCAATAGTCTCCTATTGAATCTATTAAAATATGTATTGAATTATATGATTAAGATAGTTGTATGTGTATCAAGTTTTGTGTATATTTACAGGTAGATAAGATAGGTAAAGGTTACCAAGGTGATCCAGCTTCAGCATTACTTGAGTTACTAGATCCTGAACAAAATGCTAACTTCCTTGACCATTATCTTGATGTGACTGTTGATTGTTCTAAAGTAAGTTATTATTTTAACTAGTAAAAATTAAAAAAATTGTGAAGTTGTGGTTTTTCCTACACCATCCATGAAAGTTACGAACTATATTGTGTTTGACACATTTTTCAGAGTTAGATTTGTAGTCTTAAACAATATTTACCGATAAGTTTTGATGTACGTTTTTGCTCTTCAACTTCATACTTTATTTGGCCTTTTTAAATTTTTTGGATTCGAGCGTCACTGATGAGTCTTTTGTAGACGAAACTCGCATCTGGCGTATATACAAAATTTAGTCCTGGTATCTATGATAAGTTTATTTATGGTTTCTTCATAAAACATTATTTATTGCTCAACTAGTTTATTCAATTCACTTTGATATTTATTGATATGAAATTTTAATTTCTATTTAGTATTTTGAAACAATTTATGATTTTAGGTATTATTTATTTGCACTGCCAATGTGACAGATACTATCCCAGAACCCCTTAAAGACAGAATGGAAATGATTGATGTTTCTGGTTATGTAGCTGAAGAAAAATTAGCTATTGCTCAGGTATGTAGAACTAAGTCAAATAAACTGCTACGGTCACATTGTGAACAGTATATCTAATGGGAAATGAACCTGATAGACTTTTCAGTAATGAATTGATAAAATCCTGAACTTTCTGAGACTTTGCGAGATTAAAGCATTTTGAAAATGTCTTGACTGCAAAACCATTGAGGTAACTAAATAAAATAACCACATTGTCACAAACAAACAAAAATGTTTTATCTTAAAGTAGATATATTTTTATACCCCACCTACGATTGTAGAGGGGCATTATGTTTTCTGGTCTGTGCCTCCGTTCGTCCGTCCGTCTGTGCCTCTGTTCGTCCGTCCGGTTAAAGTTTATGGTCGAGGTAGTTTTTGATGAAGCTGAAGTCCAATCAACTTGAAACTTAATACACATGTTCCCCATGATATGATCTTTCTAATTTTAATGCCAAATTATAGTTTTTACCCCAATTTCATGGTCCACTGAACATAGAAAATGATAGTGCAAAGTTCAGGTTAAAGTTTTTGGTCAAGGTAGTTTTTGATGAAGTTAAAGTTACATCAACTTGAAACTTAGTACACATGTTCCCTATGATATGATCTTTCTAATTTTAATTCCAAATTAAAGTTTTGACCCCAATTTCATGGTCCACTGAACATAGAAAATGATAGTGGGAGTGGGGCATCCTGTACTATGGACACATTCTTGTTTCATATTAAATTACCAGTATAAGTATGAATAATTTGATGTAAATTGCTTTATATTGGTTGGTGAATTCAAGGTTACTGAGAGTGCCATCTGCGCCATTGTTGTTAGTAACCAGTTTGTATTCTGTACCCTTCTGTGATGAAATAATGTGATTAGGCTAAATTTAAAGTGACAAATTACAAGTTCTATACACCGGCCTCACTCATTATGTTGTTTGAATGATATTTATTGATACTATTAGAAATTATTAAGAAAATAATATTTTGCACATATCCATTTCCATATAATTTAATTTTGGATGTAACACATCTTCTGATTGGCTGACGTTATTTTGTTATCAGCCATGTGACCGTGACGTCATGAATGTTTTTTCATGGTTTTCTTCGGTTTCAAATGAAATTTAGAATTAAATTATAAGAAATGACTGTAATATTTTTTCTGTCTATTCGAAATAACATTAAAAATGTCTTGCACACTGTTAAATAACCTGCTTCGCCCGTTATTCAGTGTGCACCAAATTTTTTATGTTATTTTTTCATAGACAGAAAAAATATTACAGTCATTCCTTAAATAGTGTAATTTATTTACTATGACCCAACAACAAAATCCTGTATTATGATGTATTGTCAAGTCCCATCAATATATATGTTCCTGGGTCCTGTTTTTTATGTAGTGTCTTATAGACTGTTGTTTTACTGTTCATCATTTTTATTATTTCCCATGCTGTTGTCAGTGTATCTGACTAATGAAATAAATGACTTATGTACTCTTGGTATATTTTGTTTTTGTTTATTTTCACTTAACTCAAAGATCACAGGATTCTCATACCAAAATTAGATTTTCTGTATTGATAACAAGATCTAACAAATCTGATGGATTCAACCATTTTAACCAATTCAATGAAATATATTTTGAATATTTTTTCTTTCAGTCAAAACTGAACTATTTCATAAATGGAGTGTGTAACTTATATTTGTTTATATTTCAGAAATATTTGGTGCCACAAGCCCAGGAACATACTGGTATAACCAAAGAAGGTGTTTCTATATCAGATGATGCTATGAACACTTTAATCAAACATTATTGTAGGGAGAGCGGAGTTAGAAATCTACAGAAACAGGTGGAAAAGGTATGGTTCAGTCTTATAGACAAGAGAAATCTTTGCTCTACATAGGAAACTGTATGTAGACAAAATACATTGATAAGCCCTTAATATATAGGAATCCAGGTTTTCTGCATAAAGGATTAAATAAAGCAGTTGACATTTTATAATATCCTTTAAATAAAACTAACGATTTTTCGAGATTAATACTTTATTCATAAACATTCCAGTAAAACTATAGTTGATAGCCGTGAGATACATTGCGAAAACAACTGCAGAAAGTGTGATATTAGCACAAACATTTATGCTGTCAAAAAGGTAAAATTTTTGTCATTTCTAAGGTGAAACGGAATGGATATCTGATAATTAGTTTAACATATTATGGTTTTCATTCCTCAGTCCATCTGTAAATATGATGTTCTATCTATCCATAAATTTTGATTTTCTTCTGTGCCTATCTGTAAAGTTTGATATGAATAAAAGGATATGTTAGTTATAAGCCAATGTGACTGTAACCCCAAAACCCAATTAACAAAAATTCATTTAAGGTCAGCATACAATCTTTTTTCAAAAGACATACATTAACATTTTATAATTTGATGTACTGCAAGTTCTCTGTTCTGATCATGAATGTTCTTTATTTGACAGTTGACAGTTGATAGAAATTCATTTATATTCTTGGGAGAGAAAAAAGTTCTGCCTAGTTTATAAAATTATATGTTTTGTTTTCAGATATATAGGAAAGCAGCACTTAAGATGGTGAAAGAAAACACAGAAAATATAGAGATATCTACAGATAATTTATCAGACTATGTAGGGAAGCCATTGTTTACATCAGACAGGATGTACGATATAACTCCACCAGGGGTCGTCACAGGTTTAGCATGGACTGCTATGGGTAAGTCTAATGAGATCGAGAGACTTCAGATTTAAAGGGAATCAATCTTTCCCACTTAAGCTATCAGACTCTTTTTTGTTTATTTTTAGATGCAGTTTTACTTTGAAAATTTTAGAAAAATGAATAAATGAATCTTTATTACAAGGTCATAGACATGCTATTTCAAAATTAACAACATATATTAAATAGATATAAAACACAGATAGACATCAGAGAACAATAGTATAATACTATCACATGTAAAATTATGTGACTAAATGAGATGGAATTTCATGTGACTGTCATACAAGTGAGAGGTTTAGCTAGCTATAAAACCAGGTTCAATCCACCGTTTTCTACATAAGAAAATGCCTGTATCAAGTCAGGAATATGACAGTTGCTATCCATTCATTTGATGAGTTTGAGATTTTTATTTTGCCATTTTTGAATTTTCCTCATACATTCTTTAAAAACAAGTGTTTAAGAACAAGTAAGTTGTGTTCAAAAGTTTGATAATTATTAACACTTATTTTATGAATGTTAAAGTTATAATTTATTTTGTGAACATTCTCCCGTACTGAGTACCCAATATCATTCTAGGTGGTGCTACATTATATATAGAAACAGTATTGAAAAGAGCTTTAGAAATTGGTTCTGACAAAGACGGTGCTATGGAAGTTACTGGCAATCTTGGCAAAGTCATGCAAGAAAGTATACAGCTAGCTTATACCTATGCTAAATCATACATGACACAGACAGAACCTGATAATAACTTCCTACAGAAAGCACAGCTACATTTACATGTACCTGAGGTTAGATCAGTCAGGCTCTCATTTCTCCTTCAACTCTTTGACTTTATTGACAATAACTTTGAAGATACATATAAGGTCTTGTCTATCTTTTTAACAAGTAAAGATTATTTTATGATTGGATAAGATCTTGTAAGCAGTTTACTTTTTACTTTCCTTTAACAAAGTCATTACATCTTTTGTATAAGCTGTTTAAAGTAAACATTGGTTTTTCTTTTACTGGCTTGCTTACATACCTTTAAATTTTGGCAAATAATGGATTACACTTAGTTATGAGAAGATTTTGTAATAACTTAATATGACTTCAGTTGAAATTCAAAATTTAGACAATGCTGCAATTACTCAACAAGAATAGAACACAGTTATTATCACTTTAATAATCTTTGCTTATGCTATCAAATGTGTGATTGTAGGGAGCTACACCAAAAGATGGACCTAGTGCTGGATGTACAATAGTAACAGCTCTGTTGTCCCTGACATTAGGGAGACCATGTCGACAGAACCTAGCAATGACTGGAGAGGTGTCATTAACAGGAAAGGTACTCCCAGTGGGAGGTATCAAAGAGAAAACTATTGCTGTAAGTGAAAAGTTTCAGATTGATTACATGCCCTTACTATATTATAGAAAAGAAAGATAACATGTTATGATTGCCAATGGGAAAACCATCTACCACAGACCAATTAAGAAGATTTAAACATGTATAATTAACTCTTGGGCTTCAGCTTAAAAAGATGTTCGTACATAGAGTATGTTCGGTTTAATAATTTATCCATTTTATCAAATGTATGAGAAAACAACAATTATTTTTAAAATTGCAGGTATAAAAATCAATGGTGTACAGTTTTATATTGTGGATTCCAATTCTTTTTATTAGAAAAACTTGTTGTTACGATGATAATTGATGTAGTTGCCAGATCATTCTTCCCACCTACTGAAATAATTGTGTGGACCACTTCCTTCTTTACATAAGCACTTGAATGCCATTACATTTGTATTGTTTGAAAATTAATTGAGAGTTTATTTATTTTGCAGGCCAAGCGATCAGGAATAACATGCATTATCTTGCCAGAAGAGAACAGAAAAGATTATTCTGATTTACCAGACTTTATCAAAGATGGAGTTGAAATACACTTTGTAGAGAATTATCAACAAGTATATGACATTGCATTTCCTGTAGATTCATGACAGGATGTGACTGTAAAATAGCGAGTTCTGTCCAAGATTATTGCAAAGTCAATTAGATATTTGTGTATTTTATCTCAGTGTTATATAAAAAGACACAGTCAATTTATGAGTGTTATGAGTGTTTTTAGAAAGTTAAACTGGGAATTCACCTACCAAGTTAACCACCCAGTTGATTTGTTAAGACATATATCACATATTTATAATGACAATTTCTTCATGTTGAATGATTTTTTTCAACAACAAGAAAGGAACATAAAAATATGATGTTGGACTGATTAGACAATACTCACCTTAAACTGTTAATCAAACATAAGAATTGATTTTTTAATTCCAAATATCTCTAAACTGTTGATAAGACTGTAAAAATGATTTCTTGATAGATTGATAGAAATAAGTTATTTCTATGGGTAGGGATTTTTGTTACTATAGTTATATGTTTTGTAATTATTAATCAGGTATATGTTTATTTAGAAATACAGTACCACTAATCATACTAAATTAATGTGCCCTTTTTACATGAATTAGGCTTCATAGATGAGAAGTATCTAACATAAGAAATGATTTTTTAATTCCAAATATCTCTTAACTGTTGATAAGACTGTAAAAATGATTTCTTAATAGATTGATAGAAATAAGTTATTTCTATAGGTAGGCATTTTTGTTACTTGAGTTTTATGTTTTGTAATTATTATTCAGGTATATGTTTATTTAGAAAAACAGTGCTACTACTCATACTGAATTAATGTGCCCCTTTATTTATGAAGTCAGGCCTCAAAAGAATGAGTGTATTTCTCTTAATTTATTCATTATAGCTAGACCTAATTGTGGTGATTATGATATTTGTTTTTTTGTTTTATGTATATGATTTATATTTGTATCTTATAATGATATTTATTACACAACAATATTTAATGTCAAAAAAGGAATACATAATTGTTGCATGCAATCTTAAGTAACAACAATCAACTTACTTCCATTGTTTACTGCAATAAGTATTCTACTTTAAGTTCAATATTTTCCAATAAAAGCGGAAGACAATTTTCCGTTGAAAATATTTCTCACTAGGACATTTTCTTCATTTGTGACCTGAGGTTCTAATTCATTTATTTTATAGTAAAGCAAACTATGAATTGGGGATAGCTATAAATTTATCAAAAAGAAAATTCTCCTGAGTGATTTGGCAATACAATGTATCATAAAAATCACCATCTCCCCCCTCCCCGACCGACCAAAATACAAAAAATAAAGAAATGTCTATTATTTGAGACCAAATTTGAAATGTTGAAAGAATCTAGGAAAAAAACTATTGTCCATATTATTGACTATTGTTGAAACAGGCTATTATTTGAAGTGATCTGTTATAGATATGGAATGCACTGTATACATGCATACTAATTCTTTGTAATTTGTATTTTGTTAAAGCAGTTTGGTACAATTGTACAAGATTTTACCAATGGGCAGAGATAAATATCTATCAAAGTTTTACACTTTTGTTCATTTTTTTTTATTTTCAGTTTAGCAAAGATCAAATGAGTATAATCTTTCATAGAAACACACTTTTTGCTCAATATTTGAACAAATTGTAGAATGTTGTAGTTATCCTTACATTTTGTGATATGTAAAAACAAGTATACCAAAAAAATAATGTAAATAGAATAAATGTTTAAATATTACACATGTTGCCAATTTGTCTTTTCCTGCCATTCGGTTCAAAAGTATACTTCAGAAATCTTCTTTGATATATAATTTAAATAAGAATCTGTAACCTGCTTGAATAGTACAAAACAAGATGAATATATTATAATGCACTTCCAAAATCTATAAAATTGAGAATGGAAATGGGGACTGTGTCGAAGAGACAACAACTGGACCATAGAGTAGACAACAGCAGAAGGCCACCAATGTATCTTCAATGCAGCAAGAAACTTCAGCACCTGGAGTCCCCTTAAAAAATATTTATACTAGTTCAGTGATAATGGATGTCATACTAAATCCGAATTATACACTAGAAACTAAAATTAAAAACCATACAAGACTTAACAAAGGCCAGAGGCTCCTGACTTGGGACAGGCACACAAATGTGACAGGGTTAACCATTTTTTTTAGATCTCAACCCTCCCTCTATACCTCTAGCCAATGTAGAAAACAAAAACACACAATATACATAGTGAAACTCAGTTTAAGAGAAGTCTGATTCCGATGTCAGAATAGGTAAGAAAAGAGACAATAATACATAAATAACAAAAGACTACTAGCAGTTAACTGACATGCCAGCTCCAGACCTCAATTAAACTCATTGAAAGGTTATGCGCTCATCATATGACTATCAAGCACAATCCCTCCCTTTAGGGGATTAGTATTATACCATCATCATGAATTTTCATCTATTCACAAGATTTTTTTTTAATCGGGTAAATTAATCAATGATTGAAAGATTACCTTATAGAAAACTGTATTTAAATTTGGGCAGCAATTTGTGATACAATTAAGATATTTATATTAATAGTGCTAACATGATCTTGAATAGTAAATCAAAATCCACAAAATTAATACAAATTAATATACTAGGAAAATATGAATAACATATGAGGGGTATACACCAATGAGACAACATCACAATAAAGATATCTAGGAAGCCAATATAAAGGGATTCAACAATAGGCAAGAGTCCGAGGTCCAACTACTTTTCTTAGATTATTCTTACATAAATGATGAAAAATGTTTACATTTTTGTATACTTTTGCAAGTGAATATATTGATCACTGTTCAAGCCAATGAGTTTCTTTTATTTTGCACATAAAAGGACAACAGTCTTAAAAACATTTAAAAGAAAAGAGGAGCAAATGATACAAGAGAAACAGACAAACTCACCAATCGAAAACAAAGCGACAACGCCATGGCTAAAAATGAAAAAGACAAACAGACAAATAATAATACACAAGAAACAACATAGAAAACTAAAGACTGAGTAACATGAACCCATTCAAAAACTGGGGGTGATCTCGGGTGGTCCGGAAGGGTAAGCAGATCCTGCTCCACAGGTTTCAACCGTCGTGTTACTCATGTTATTACAAATCCGGTAAATAGTCTTATTCGATAGGTCACATTCATGAAAGGGGAAAGGGATTGTAGTTACAACGTAAGAAACATATCCGATATCATCTGTGTAACGTTTATTCCATACAGGTCAACTTACTCGTGATGGCGTCCGTAAAATTCACAAAGGGATGATTTTAACTTCCCCATTTTGAACTCTGGGTTTAATAGGTTCCATGTGAGCAGCAGCCCTCTATCAATGAAATCATAATAGGGAATATCGTATCAATTGGGAGATATATACTATGTATGCAGGTACTGCTGGAATGCTGCTACATAGAAATGGAAAGTTCACAATTTGGAAACTGAAATCATCTCGTTTGTCGTAATTGTTTTTAAACGACCCTCATTGTCAATTTTTAGATGTAAATAGATACGAGGCAAACTTAACTGTATCTGTTGTATACTGTATCTCTAGTTAATGTGATAGATGTGTTCAACATAGTCACCAAATTTTAAATTATTTAAGTGAGAGAACAGGAGAAGTCTGCCTAAATTAATTGATGCGAATGTCAACCTCTACAATAAAGCAGCAAAATTATCAATAACAAAAGATTTTGCCAAAACATATGAACTTATAACGCTAAAAAAAAGAAACAAATTAGTAGCAAATTTTGAAATAATTGAGAAGCTCCTTTTTTGAAAACAAGAATTGCTATTTAAAGTCAATAATTTATATCTCGTTAACAGGAAAATATTGAGCTAGATTTAAAAATATTCTTCAATTAATTTGATGAAAACTTTTACTGCAAACACCGCTAATTAAAGTTGTACGGTTAGAATTAATTAGGTCTTTCCACTTTTCGTATTTTGTCTTACAACATATCGAATGGATTTTTTGGCCAATGATGTTGTACAGTAATGGGGGTTTCAAAACTCACCCTGTGTGACCGAACACTTAGTCTTATAGGAGTTATCTCCCCACGTCCCATTTTTCTTGTAATCGCTATATCTCTATAACCGTAAAAGATTTTAGCAAACTGTTTTCACCACATTGTTTGTCTACTCTTGAGAATGATTTGGTTTATTTTGACTTGAGTGATCTGAAGACATCCTATGGGAGTTATTTCCCTTTGAAAATTTAAGATAGGCGATTTGTTGGATAAATTCATACGTTACAAGTCGTAGAGGCCTACAGTCTTTTGATATGAAGTCCTTGGTCCATTTGAAGAAAATTGAGGTCAAGGTCAAAGGTCAAAGTCATGTTCTAAATTTTGAATTTTGCTTGTTATCGTTATTCCACAGAAACTGTGAAAGTAAATGATATGATGTGTTTGCCAAATAACTGTTTACAATAAGGCGCAACTTCAACCTATTTCAGTCAAAGTGTTTTGGTTAACCCTTATAATAGTTTTCTCCCCTTATGTATTTCAAATCAGTATTTCTCTACAACCATACAAGTGATTGACCCCCGGTCTTCCGTTTTGAATTCACTGACCTATGACCTTGACATTGAGATTAAGGTCGAAGGTCAAGGTCATGTTATAAATTTTGAATTTCTCTTGTTATCGTTATTCAAAAGAAACTGTTACAATTAATGATATGATTTGTTTGCCAAATTACAAAAAGGCGCAACTTCAACCTATTTCAGTTGAAGTGTTTTGGTTAACCCTTATAGGAGTTTTCTCCCCTTATGTATTTAAAATCAGTATTTCTCCACAACCATACAAATGATTGACCTGGAGTCTTTTGATTTGAGATCACTGACCTATGACCTTGAAATTGAGGTCAAGGTCAAAGGTCAATTTGACGTTCTAGATTTTGACCTTTGGGGCTAAAAATTCTTTTCCGTTCATAACAAAAAAATTAAGTCTTCTGCATATACATATTAATCTAATGTTTATATCAATTTGAAGAACCAAATAACATCAACAAGGAGTGACATTTTCTAACATCGTTTTTTAGATTTCATTCTTATTATCGAGGTGGAAAGACCTTCAATTGTTCTCTGAACAATTGGTTTTTAATTCTACTAGCTATCATTCTCGGGGGGAGATGAGAGATGTATCTTATTCTGCAAACGGGTTATTTACACACAAAATATTGTTATCAAAATTAAAAAGACAACATCAAAATACCCAGTATCCAAACATAAGAGATCTGTGTTGATAGAGAAATAAATATTTAGGATTAATCTGACACATATCACTTTTTGTGTTGTAGAATTTTAAAAACTCAAGCTCAATATATCCCATAGCATCATGTGTACTTTTTTGCGTTTGTCTTCCGCTCGCCTCTGTAACAATATCAGATCTGCAATTCAATCTTTGATTCAGATTTACCATTTTTGTTTTAAATATTTGAACTAAAAGGGATTTCAAACATTTTGGCATTGATGTAAATAAAACACTAGCATCTTTTATCTTGTCTTTGTGATCTCACTTTACAAAAGTATTTTGTCAAGATGCAGGAGTCTATGCGAACTTATATCAGCTTTTGGGTTTACCCATTAGATCTTCAGAAGGATAGATCATGTATATAGGTCGTCTTAAAATTACTTATTAGCTTTAAATCTAATCGAGTGTCATCTTGCTGCCGCTAACGATATTTATCATTATTATATGACAAAGAATACGTCATCAGATGTAACGTTCACCCTTTCTCATAAAGGGTTCTATCTCAGGAATAGATTACTTAAACCTTGTTTTTGATTTGAGTGTCAATGATGAGTCTTTGTCAACGAAACGCAATTCTGGCGTACAAGATTGTATTAGCCTGGTATCTATGATGAGTTTACTTTATGGGCATTATTTTGAAAGGTTTATCCGATAACTAGCACTGACCACATCACATTGGAAACTATGTCATAACAAGGGTTCATTGATTCCAGTAGGAGAAAAAAACTACTATCTACGTACTGATACACTACATCATAAAACTAGAATTACGTAATGTTTGTTAAATAAAATTTTACTTCAGTTTTATTTTAATTTAATGACTAAATGAAACATAACACACCAGTTTTGCATAAAATTTTCGTATTATGTGACTGCTTTTCTTCCTTTCCCTTGCAATTAGATTCTTTGTACATTATTTCCTTGTGCAACGCTACAAGAAAATGTCATTATAACAAAGAAATACACGCTGATGCACAAATAATTTGATTTGTGTTGAATTTTTCAGGTCATAACAAAGACATTAGCTCGCACTGTTTTATATCAAAAGGAAATTTAGTGATCTAACAAGCAATTGTTTGGATCACAAAAGTCCTATCGAAACCTGAATGTACTATTTACTTTTCATGATGTATAACGAACAAACACAATAAAATTGAGAAAGGAAATGGGGAATGTGTCAAAGCGAAAACAACCCGACCACAGAGTATTTATTTACTAAACAAACCTTGAAATCAAGTTTCACGTAGTTTTATTTGTGTCCTAACAAATTTGTACACATTTTGATATCAAATCTGAGTACAAATGTACTAAACAAAACCTGTTTGCCTTTGCAAATCAATTTTTCAGAACAAAAGCAGCACAAAAGTTTATTGCATGGTCGGGATTTTGTTAAACAATTAACATGATATAGGTTATTTCCTTGTGATGAATAGGACATCACTACTTTCCTGTAGTGAATAGGACAATACGTTCTTTTTCTTCCATTTGTTAACGAAACGACATAATCTAGTAATTCGTGGTCTTTAATGAAACCGAACAATTTCCAATATATTTGATATTTTCTGGTAGAAAGTAATATAATTATAGCACACACATGTTCCCTAACTAATAACAAGTGTATAAAACATATGTCAGACAAGTCGTATACCTAAATTAGGTAAATATTGCAACTTGTCGGAAAGTACATAAAACTAATGGCTTGAAATTTAATGTGATGTAACGTGAATACCATCAATACAAATATCCACAAAAGTCTTAAAAGACAAGAATTTCTACATGTATGTAAGTCGCTATATATCCATCTACAATGACAAACATCAATGACGTGCAAAGATTTACAAATGTTCCAGATGGATATCCTCTTACTAGCTTACATTAATGACATCCGACAATATAAATGTTTTGCTATCAAACTTTAATCTCAACATCGATCTAAAAGCCTTTCATCCATAAATATTTCAATAGTCGTTAGGTATTGGATCAATAATAATATAGTGAAGACGTTTGGTAGACACGAGTGACTCTACATGAACTGTTTCTGTGTACAACACAGTATTATATTAAAACTTTTAACCTTCAGCAGGTAAGCTTAGGACCGAACGTTCTTCAAGCGATTATTCGCAAAATGTTTGAAACCTTGAGATGTATGTCTATAACTTGTTGGAACAACAGGGTAGTAATAAGGTATGGTTTGGTGTGTATTTTTGATATCCCAACAATCTGTTTCAATTGATCAAACTGGGAAAGGTCTGACTGGATGTCATCCATTTCTTGTTCATGCGTTTTGTACAATCATTGGGTTTCCATTCTTACGTGTACCGATTAACTATTTTATCTCTTAAATCACTTATCGTGTAAACATTAATTTGACCTACACTTACTGAATTGATTGCGGTTGAAACTGTTTGATCCATTTTATTACTTTCTTTTCTTTGCTAGATATAATGTTGAAAATGTAGAAAGGTAGAAAATGTTTATGTCAAAAAAATATTAATGAAATAACACATTTGAAGTAATGTTTCGTCTGATCTTATCTGTAGTTTTGACGAATGTAAAACTATATTATAGAATGTTTTTAAAAACTGAACTTACTGTCGACGATTCACACAGATTTCGTATTATCACACGGTAAGAGTTTTATTTCTAGCAAGGGAAGGGGTGTTCTATGAGAAATACATGCGTTTGATATGATTTCAAATATTAATTAAGAACTCTTCAGAGAATTTGAAAACGAAAAAAAAAGAGGAAAAATGAAAACATCATGTCCCCAATAATTCCCCATATTAGTTATGCATAATATTGCCACCAAACACTCAATACAAGACGTGTCAGCAAAACTTTCGAAATCTTTTCCCCCTTTTGTAAGTGGAAATTAGATCTGAACGGAAGATGAAGTTAAAACTCTTCAAATCTAAGCTGCAACTTGTTTTTTTCTCCAACAATATAGTATTAAGTCATTTGCTTGGATGAATATATTTTCAAAAGTAAAGACACACACATGTTATTTTATATTTTTCAAATGTCATACAATATTTAGTCAGGCTTTATCAGTTGAATAAAAAATTTTCCTTCTTATAAATATTATTTTTTCATTCATTGATTGTAAAACCAGTTCATTGTTTACACATATTTGCTTTAATCATCTAAGTGTACACAATTCTACCACCAACCTAATTAGTTTGGCTGTGGTCTTATGATGGTTTGTATAGGGTTCAAGACGACCTTGCTACAATTTAACAAACCGAAATCGACCACTGAATATTTATGTTGAATGCAATTCAATGTTGATTACTTTACGCAAACAACTCAAGGAATTCAATAAGTGTCATTGGAGCATAAACGTGTTTTTTTTCTAAAATCGACAGAGCAATCCTGCATCAATAGCTATGTCTACAATTGATTTTTAAAAATTTTGAAGGTTCAAAATATTTAAATATAATCCCTTTGATAACCTCTCTTACTTGATTTCAATATATAATATTGCCAAAACACGTCTATTGAAAATTATTCAAATGGATACTTCAATTATATACCTTTAGTTTAACTGCAGTATTATCGAAAACAATCTATGATATATATGCCTTTCCTAATTTACAGTATTAAATCGGTCTTTTTGTTTTAACATATGATTAGGATTTTGCACCTTTCAGTTGAAACACCTTTTGCTTTTTGTCTTCTTATTGTTTTATCTAGCCAAAACCCTTTTCCATATTGAATTTGCATCCCGATATAAACGTTTTTCTCTCCGGGTATATTTCCGCCAAATTTTCGTTATCTCCCCAAAAGAACATGTTTAATTTGCACCGGAGTGGTCCAGTTTCATGTCATAAAGTAATTTTCCTCTTTTGTTTGACATATTGGTATATTTAAGGGACATGCAAAACACAAATCAAGAAAACATAAAGACTTTTTATATGAAGTCCTGTGAATAAGTAAAATTTTAACAGTAATTATCTCCACTTAAATATTCAGAATAAACTGTTTGACAATATATATTCTTAATCATATCCAATAAGTACCGAATAAACATTTTGAGATTGAGATCATTGTCAAAGTTTTATTCAACGTTCTATATCCTGTCCTTTGCTATACCAAATGATTAAATCTTTTTCCTTAGACTACAAAATATGACCTTGAAAATGTTCAACCGGACATGACCTTGTGTAAAGAAGAAGTTAATTGTTTGCACTTATTTTTACAAATAAATCATATCTATTTTCAAAATCACTATCAGTGTAAATCAACACTACGAATTTTAAAGTCGGAGTTAGCAAATATCTCCATTTAATCAATCAAAAGTATAAAGAAACTATATATTTTTAGAATTAGTCCATTTAAATCTATCAAATTTGTCTATATTGTTTACATACATGTATGTTTTTAAGTTACTGAAAAACTTACATATCTGTGTTCTAAATCATTTAGTTTTTCTTATGAATATGCGAGTTGGAAGGACCTTCAAACGTTCTCTACAATTGCGTTTTATCAAGTGTATCAAGTCGTAAGTTATATATCTAAACTTACTGTAACAATTAATTTCATTACACTAAATAAATAATTAATATTTATTTCAAGAGGATGATGTCATTAGTTAAAACTAATCTTCCTGAGATAACAGTACTACAACACCAATTCAATCTAGCAATTGATAAGGGTCAGACACATATTTAAAGTCGCCGTGGCCCCAGTATGAAAAATGTTAACAAGGGTCAAATAGTGATATACAATTGACTTATAATAAATATTTATGAATAACAGTAATGGTGTACGATAAAAAAAAATTAGCGCTATCAAGAGTAGGTTGCCTGTTATGGAAGATCAGTTTAACAGATGATAGTGAATATCTCCCATATGTAGTACCTACAATCCCATCCCCTTTTCCTAAATGTAACCTACCAAATCAGACTTATAACCGGAGCCCTGAAGATCATCCAAAGTTTTTTTTTGTAATTCATATTGCTTAGTCTTCAGTTTTCTATGTTGTGTTTTGTGTACCATTGGTTGTTTGTTGTTTTCCTTTTTAGCCATGGTGTTGTCATATTTTTTTGACTGATGAGTTTGAATGTCACTTTCATATCTTTTGTCTCTCTTTCACACAATATCAGTGACGAATAAAAATTAATTTAGTAAACGTATTTCTTGTTCTTCAAAGTATTTTGGTTTCAAGCATAGTTTTGAATATTCCCCTTGACTGAGGTAAATTAAGTAATTATTCAATTCCTGACCATAATACTTATTCTTCTGATTATCCACAAAAGAGGATTCTTTGTCATGGAGTCAGATTGCAGAGTTGATATCAAGTTTGGTATTTTGGAGTATAAACTGAACGGGTATGAGACCGTCACTTGATAAATTGTAAAAAGTTCACTTGCACATAGTGAAAATTTATCATGTCTATGAAAATTGACAAATAGTTTGGAACTGAACTTTGTCAAAAGAGTCGGGTCTATGGTAGGTTATAAAAGATACCACACATATTTAAAAATGTCTGACTATTGTGTCATACTACTTGAAATAGGTTCTATAATATAAAAAAAGATGTGATGTTATACCAATGAGACAACTCTCCAAAAGAGACAAAATGACACAGAAATTAATAAGTTCTTTATTCGTTAGATATTTTGTAGATATTAGAAACTTAACATACCCAGTTTTATTAGGTGAAGGTTTGTTATTGTTTTTGGTCTTTACCTGTTTATCTCGTTTACATGATAAGCCATTATGTTGTCGATTACCCCCTTTGATATCTTCTTTGTCCATTGACATAATACATTAAGTTTAAACTGTTCTGTGTGAACGATTTTCAATAACTAATAAGAAACATATACACAGTTCTTTTGTTAAATTTTAGGTTAACATACTGTGCATAAAATAAGCCAAATTATTATATATATTATTTCAGAACTCGTAAAACATAACATGGCAGCGGAGATGATACATAAAAGAGATGATAATGAAGAAAATAGATGGAAGACTGGTATATATTTGTATTTACTTAATGACAAAATTTCTTATATTGTAACAACATTCAGCTAAATTAAAGTTTCTTGTTTTAATATTTACGAATTAATCTTAGAGGCTATTTTCTTTGTTAACAGAGCACCAACTTCATTCAGCACGAACACACTTTATAAATGACAGTGTGAGTTGACTTTGAACTTAATTTTTCAACCAGAGTTAAGTAAGCTAATATTTGACACAAGAAGGGATCATTAATGACCGATCATACCTGGTTTTTAGCTCACCTGGCCCGAAGGGACAAGTGAGCTTTTCTCATCACTTGGCGCCCGTCGTCAGTCGTCCGTCTTCGTCGTCGTCGTCGTTAACTTTTAACATCTTGCACTTCTTCTAGAGAACCACCGAATGGAATGAAACCAAACATAGCATGAATGTTCCTTATGAGGTGTTGACCAAGTGTTGTTACTTTGTAGCCCATCCATCATCCAAGATGGACGCCAGCGGGGGACTGAGTTTAATATAGGACCCTATGGGAAATGCATACAAATGACTTCTTGTAGAAAACCACTGAATGGAATGAAACCAAACATGGCATGAATGTTCTTTATGAGGTGCTGAACAAGTGTTGTTACTTTGTAGCCGATCCATCGTCCAAGATGGCCACCAGCGGGGGACTTAGTTTAACATAGGAGCCTATGGGAAATATATACAAATGTCTTCATTTAGAGAAACACTGAATGGAATGAAACTAAACATGGCATGAATGTTCCTTATAAGGCGCTGACCAAATGTTGTTACTTTGTAGCCGATCTAACATCCAAGATGGCCGACAGCAGGGGGACTTAGTTTAACATAGGAACCTACGGGAAATACATACAAATGTCTTCTTTTAGTGAACCACTGAATGGAATGAAACCAAACATAGCATTAATGTTCCTAATGAGACACTGACCAAGTGTTGTTACTTTGTCGCCATTCCAACATCCAAGATGGCCGCCAGTGGGGCACTTAGTTTAACATTGGACCCAATAGGAAATACATACAAGTTCCTTCTTATAGAGAACTACTGAATGGAATGAAACCAAACATAGCATAAATGTTCCTTATGAGATGCTGACCAAGTGTTGTTACTTTGTAGCCGATTCATTATCCAAGATGGCCGCCAGTGGGGGACTTAGTTTAACATAGGACCCTTTGGGAAATACATACAAATGTCTTCTTTCAGTGAACCACTGAATGGAATAAACCCAACATAGCATGAATGTTCCTAATGAGATGCTGACCAAGTGCTGTTACTTTGCTGTCATTGCAACATCCAAGTTAGCCGCCAGTGCGGGGGGGGGGGGGGGGGGTTAGTTTAACATGGGACCTTATGGGAAATGCATACAAAAGTCTTCTTCTAAAGAACCACTGAATTGAATGAAATCAAACATAGCATGAATGTTCCTTTCCTTATGAGGTGCTGGCCAAGTGTTGTTACTTTCAGCCAAATTTTGTATTTTTTTTTATGATTTTAAAAACACAAGTAGAATCAGGTGGGCCATACAGGCTCTTGAGAGCCTCTAGTTTATCAAAATTTCTCATCTCAAGGACAATCACTTCTATTTTTTTTTTTTTTTTTTTTGCCAGATATTCCGAATCCTCTTGTTTTATCAATGTAGTGCCATAAAGAAAAATGTCCGCTAACCCTCCGCTTTTCTTTTCTTAGTGTTGTTACGTATAGTTTAATAAGCCGTATTTGAAAATTCCATAAAATCCTTGTTATGTTTTCAACAAGAATGATGACATAGCAACGCATTTCAATCTGACAAAAATTAAGCTAGATTTGACTCTCTGTAATAAACATACATAAGTTGAATACTAATCTAAGACAAGAGAAACAATTGTTTGCCAAAAAAAAATATTGAAAAAAAACTAGTGTAGCGTATTTTGAACCTAACATTGAGATTCAAAAACTTTCAATACGTTATGATATTTATTCGTCCATGCTCACTATTTGGAAAATGTTTTGCTGATATCATGTTATATTGAAATGGGGTAATAGTGTGATATCCCATCATATGCCATAGCAGACAGATTAAAAGAAATTGAATGACCTTATAATGCTATCATTTTGATTAAAATTTGAAATGTTGAATTTTTAATTAATCTTTCCCCTTTTACTTATACAAGCAAATTCATCAATCATTTTCTTTTCAATAAAGGCAACAGTAGTATACCGCTGTTCAAAACTCATAAATCGATAGAAAATAACAAATCCAGGTTACAAACTAAAACTGAGGGAAATTCATCAAATATAAGAGGAGAACGTCGACACAACAGAAACGCAACATTAAAATGTAACACACACAGAAACGAACTAAATGAGGCCGTTTGGTTTCTCGTTTGAATTGTTTTTCATTGTCATATCGGGGCCTTTTATAGCTGACTATGCGGTATGGGCCTTGCTCATTGTTGAAGGCTGTACGGTGACCTATAGTAGTTAATGTTTGTGTCATTTTGGTCTCTTGTGGACAGTTGTATCATTGGAAATCATACCACATCTTCTTTATTATAAGCATTAGACAAAATCCGATGAGAATAACAAATATAACATCAAAACTAAATACATGAATTTGGGATAGAAAAGTACTGTGACACGTCTTATAGCAATGGGAATTCACACTCAAATATAAACGGAGACAAATGACACAACAGAAACACAACATTAAAATGTATCACACACTGAAATGAACTATTATATAACAATGACCATTTTCCTGACTTGGTACAGGACATTTTTTATAGAAAAAAATGTCGGGTTGAACCTGTTTTTGTGGCATGCCAAACTTTCCGCTTTAATGGTTATGTCAAATATAACATTATAATGACAACATTACATGACAGGACTACAATACAAATAAATCGGAGAACATATAGGACAGAGAAACACACTAATAATAGCTAACAAAAGGTACTAGGGTTAAGATTTAATACACCAGACGTGCGTTTCGTCCACAAAAGACTAACCAGTGACGCTCAGATGAAAGTTCGAAAGCCGAAACAAGCACAAAGCTGAAGAGCACTGAGGACCAAAAGTTCAAAAAAGTTGTGCCCAATACCGCTAGGGTTTTCTGCCAGGGATAAGAATATCCTTATTATTTAGAATAATTTATACTCTTGCAAGCAGTAAATTTTATAAAATTACTATATAATAGATATACATGATAAAACCGAAGTGTTAACTAACTACATATTAAAAACGGATACATTACATAAAAAAACATAATCCAGCACATAAAAATACACACCGAGTTAGCCAAAGCCTCAACGCACAAAGTGATGTCACATTTAAAATTCTAAAAAAAGCCACAAAGTGACGTCACATTTGAAATTTTAAAAAAGCACACAAAGTGACGTCATTTTTGAATGATTAAAAATATTAAAAAAAAAAAGGTTGATTTAAGATTAGATTTGTAATTCTGATATTAAAATTGAGAAAGGAAATGGTGAATATGTCAAAGCGACAACCACCCGACCATAGAGCAAACAACAGCCGAAGGCAACCAATGGGTCTTCAATGTAGCGAGAATTCCCGCACCCGTAGGTGTCCTTCAGCTGGCCCCTAAAATATGCATAATAGTACAGTGATAATGGACGTCATACTAAACTCCGAATTATACACAAGAAACTAAAATTTAAAATCATACAAGACTAACAAAGGCCAGAGGCTCCTGACTTGGGACAGGCGCAAAATTGCGGCGGGGTTAAACATGTTTATGAGATCTCAACCCTCCTTAATAACAATGAAAATTACAATACTTATCAATATCAAATTGTGGTAGTAATTAGATATATAATTATATTATATTATATAGCTATGTCGGTGTATCTTCTGAATCAAACTGTAAAACAAATATATCGTATTAATTTCGTTGAACCAAACTAAAATCTAATAAATGAAGGGGGAGACTAATTTTCTTTAATATGACACATGAATATAACAGAAAAGACGTTAAGACATTTGTCAAAATCCGATGAGAATTACAAATATAACATCAGAACTAAATACATGAATTTGGGATAGAAAAGTACCGTGACACGTCTTATAGCAATGCGAATTCACACTCAGCAAAACAGTCACAATCGAGAATAAGTCACGTTAGGTAATTAAGAGATAAGACGACGTAATGACAAACCACTTTCTAACACGTAGTAAAAATGTCCTTAGTTAGTTTGAACAAAAACCACATCGTATGGTGAGGGTAAATTCTACTGATTGAGAAGGGACCAGTGCAGTCGTGGCAATATAATTTGTTTTATCATAATTCTACACCCTTTTCTTAAAATAAAATACAAAGTGACACGATTAATGTCTAACTGAATGTCTGCCCTTATTATGAAAGGGTCTTTTATTTATTACAACGATTCCATGTAACAGTCACAAGAAAATGGTTTAAAACAAATGCCTTCAAATGCATTATTTTGAGTTATTTCAACTTACTAAACAAAACAACATACATTACCTTTCATAATTTGAAAACAGCTTTGTAAATGCATGTTGACTTATGAAGAAAAAAAATAATAAATCAAATAAAATCTCTTGTTACAGATCTTCAGACCATAATAAAAAACGAATTAAGAGTTTTAATAATCGGCAAGAGCGGTCATGGAAAAAGTGAAACTGGAAACACACTTCTAGGAAAACAAGTATTTGATTCAGGTCTTTCGCCTAATCCTGAGACCACAAGATTTCGCTTTGGTACAAAAGTAATCAATAATCGGAATATTGTTATTGTTGATGGACCAGGATTATTTTTTGATAGTGGTTTCACTGAAGTAAACATGAAGAAAGAGCTGGCAAAGGCAACTGCGTTACTTGCGCCTGGTCCGAATGTATTTATACTAATTGTTGGTTTAAATAAATTTGACGAGTCGGAAATAAGAGCAATAGATATGTACAAAAACGCTTTTGGTGAAGAACTGATGAAATATCTCATAGTAGTTTTTACAAGAGGAGACGAATTGATAAGAAATGGTTTATTAATTAAGGATTATGTAAACAAGTTTGAAGAAGGTCCGGTGAAGACATTTCTTGCTGATTGCGAAAATCGTTATACTTCCATTAATAACATTGCAACAGCTGATATTAAAGACAAAGAAGCAAATCGCATTCTTGAAATGATTTTCGCATTGGAAATACAAAACGGGGGAAAGATTTACCAAAATGCGGAGTTTATCAAAGCAGAGAAAGAGGTCGACAACAGAATTAAAGAAATGGTCAATAAATCCACTGAATCGTTAACTCATGATGCCATACTAGCTTTGAGAGCATCTGTGCGTAGCGAAATTGTAGAAGAAGCGAGTTGGTTTAAGACGATGATGGGTACTTTAATTGTAGGTTTTGGGACAGCAATCGCATTTTATTTAAGTGGACCTGGGGCTGTGGTAGGTGGCATGGCTTTGGTAACCAGAATAGCAAAATCATTTCCGAAACGCTTGTAAATAATCCAATTACAATTAGGGAATATACGAATAAACAACATATTGTGTAATTTAGTATCGATCCACGTAATTGAATTATTGTGTCCAGTACTTAGAAACATGCATACAGTTGTGATATTATCAGTAAGACAGATACATTTTTTTGTCTCAAGACAAAATGGATCATTATTCTTTAATGCATTTATCATACTTTTTGCTACATGATTTTACAGCGTGGTGTATTAAAGAAAGGCAACAGTAGTATACCGTTGTTCAAACTCATAAATCCATGGACAAAAGACAAAATCGGGGTAACAAACTAAAACTGAAGGAAACGCATAAATATAAGAGGAGAACAACGACACAACACTACAATGTAACACACACAGAAACGGACCAAGCATCAGACAAAATCCCACGAGAATAACAAATATAACATCAAAACCAAATACATGAATTTGGGATAGACAAGTACCGTGACACGTCTTATCGCAATGTCAATTTACACTAAAAAATAAGAAAAAAACAAACGACGCAACGTTAAATTGTAACACACATAGAAACGAACTATAATATAACAATGGCCATATTCCTGACTTGGTACAGGACATTTTTAAAGGAAAAATGGTGGGTTGAACCTGGTTTTTTGGCATGCCAAACCTCGCACTTTAATGGCAATGTTAAACAGTAGATGTTACTGTTTTCAGGTCAAACTCTACCGATAAATCCAATAAGGGCGAAATCAAAACTCTCAAATGATCATCAATATTTGATAATACTGGACAAAAAGAAAAGGAAAATTGTTAATCTGCATTACTTTTGAAATGCTTTGCTTTAGTTAGAAAAATCCTCTCCAAATATCCACTACTGTCCTACCTCTTATTGTGTTTGCACTGTATAATCCTGACCTTCACATTTTCAAAATGTTTTACATTGTAAAAACGCCATCTTGGTTTCTATGAGGATTTTTTATTGACATAATATTGCTACTCACCGGAAATATCATTGTCATTGATGATACAATTATCCGCGCTTTTTGCATAAAGATGATGGAAAGCTCCGAGAGACACGAGAAAATAGACAGCACGTGGAACTCTAAGGCAACACTTCCGGTAATAACAATGTCTGATTCCAACAAACAAAATAATCTTGGATTATGTGAAGGTCAGGATTATACAGTGCAAACACAATAAAAGGTAAGACAGTAGTGGATATTTGGACAGGATTTTTCTTCCGCTAATTCAAAAACATCATCGAGTAAATGCAGCCGATATCAAAGTCCAGTCACCAAAACTGTCTCTGGTGTATCCAGGCGTCAGACAAAACACTGAAACACAGCATTTCAAGAAAAAAGTGACCACCATTTAATTTTTGGGCAAGGCGAAGGATTTTGAAAAAGACACATGCGTAGCAACAGATGAAAATGAATAGTCAACCTGCACAATAAAAATGCCAGTCTCCTTATCTGTAGAATATCAAAAAAAAGTAGTCCTCTAGTTATTTGGACTAGTTATATAGTACATCATTAAAAAGGCATGCATTTTTAGTTCTGTCTAGGTGGCCAAATTGTCTAGTCATATAGTAAATGATGAATAAGGCATGAATTTAATAATCAGTCTAAGTGGCCAAATGGTCTAGTCATCATTTAGCACATTATATGGGGCCAAATGGTCTAGTCATCATTTAGCACATTTTATGTGACCAAATGGTCTACAATTCTATACACAGAGCAGGCGGTGTGTTGTCACGACATTTAGATACCACGAGTTCGAATCATAACAAGAGAAATTTAAAGATTTCACATTGTTTTGATGAACGTTGACGTTTTTCACAAGTTTGCCGGACTATACCCTTAACATAAGTGATATGATCATAACTGTGGCATAATGAACTTGTTTTACAATTGCATACCGATGATAACACTATCAATACAAGTTGTCATTAAACAGTTATAAAATGATTCAAAATTGATTTATCAAAATGCAGGATTTTTGGTCCTCAATGATTTCAACTTTGTACTTTATTTGGCTTTTTATTAGAGCGTTTCGCGTACTGAATCATACGCATAGTATATTTGGTGACCTATTTAGGCATTGCAAATGATTATTTTTCCAATATCGAATATATTCATGAAATGATTAAATTTTGGTAACTGCTTGGTACAGTTTACTACTAATTCATAACGAATTTTTTACATGTTAATCAGTATTCTTCTTTAAAAGGACCATTGAAATTCTACATGTTTAATGTCCTAGGTCCGAGACCACAATTAATTCGTAGTGCATTTCTTTTAGAACATAAATGAAAATTAATAAAATACCACCTGCGCTTTCTCAATGAAATTTTTACAGTGTGTTGTACTACCTTTGGGACAAATTACATCAAAATTATAGAAAACTTCATCGGCTCTAACTCAAAATATGGACAATTTTATGTTTAGGGCGTCTTGAAATTTTTTAACAGCTTCCGAAGTGCTAATTTTTAACCTTTTTCAGCTGGACCAAATCACTACTTTCCTTTACAAATCTGAACCCAACTTTTTTTACAGTGTAATTCCCCCTCCCCCCCTTCTTACAATTTGAGGCATAAAACATGGAGAAATAAATTTGGAAGGAGTAAAAAAAATATTGGCAAGTAACCCACTGTCAACATTAGGGACTATATGTGTGGACAACGAAAATCAAGGGACGACAATTGTGGTCTCGGGCCATTATGGTACTTGCTCAAACTGTATGTTTCAACTGGATGTGTTTCATATACAAATTGTGTACATCGTTAAATATTACCGAAGGTGCACACACTGATCAGTATAAGCTATAATTAGAAAATGATATTTTTTTTTATAATAGTCGTCCTAAATTAGATCGATGTTATTATGTAAAAAAACAGACACAAATTACCAATCTCAAAGGAATAACACAATTAATAATACGTAAAATCAGTTTGAGCAGAAACATATTTTTATATCAGTCAGTACACGAAAATGTAATAAGCAATCATAAATCCGATGACTTGTGGAGAGTGTGAGAAAAAATACTCGATATACGAATAAATGGCCAAGAAGAACAAAATTGTACACATGAACCAAAAAAACAAAAAAGGATAGAGATCGAAGTAAGCGTGAGACATTCAAATATATATTATTTATTAACGTGACAATAATTGGGATCCAGCAGTCCAACTTTACTAAACATACATGTACATCATGAATATACAACAGAACTTACCTAGCAGGTATAACAAACTTAAAACAAATCTAACAAAGAAGCCAGCAACACACATTCCTTATAGTTGATAATACAGTATACATATAGTAGGCATAATGACATAAACACCCTTTACTATAAAGTACATACGAGGTAAAATTTCAAAAGAATGATATACAAAATAGAATATAAAAAAATTAAAACTTCGAAACGAACCTCTCGAGCTTCCCAAATTTGGAACTGTTATGCCAACCTGAATATATAACACTAAGTTTGTCATGATAGTAGTTCTGGAACAAATATTAGCTATGGACTCACCTTTCAATTTCAATATGGCGGCTTCGTCAAAATGACCGCTCAAATATATCAAAATCAATATGCATCACTTGTATATAAGGATAAATTCAAGGTCAAATTAAGCAGCACATTTATGGGAGGTGTTTTTGGAAAAAAAGTTATAGACCCATCTTGAAATATCACAAAGTTGCATTTTCAAAGATGACCGTCCAGAATATCAATAATAAAACACATATCGCTTATTCATGATCAAGTTTGGTAGTGAGTAGTGTTCGATGCTTCGAACAATATAACCTACGGGCCAATGTTGAATTTTCAAAATGGCAGCGTTTTCCAAGATGGTCGCGATTAGATATAAAAATTAAAAACTTACCTCATATAGGGTTACAATGAGGTTTGTTTTGACACACCATCAGTAAAACTAAGTGCCCTTTGATACCAAATGTATACCACCATTTTAAACTTAAGTCAAACATAAAAAAAAAATGTAAAAATAGTATGGAAAATCACAACTACGGTACCATTCTTGCAGAAATGTAGTCTACTACGTGGAATTACGTAATAATACTGGAGTTATTCCAATATTTTAGCTAGACTTAACTATAAAAAATTATTGACTCGAACAATTTGTTTTTGTGATAAGTTGGAAGAGGACATACTACTAATCTAAACAAACTTGCAATAATTTGAGGCTTGCCCATTAACAAGGCAGTTGCTTACTTCTTCATTTAATGATTATATTGGTGTTGCAGTTACACAGGCAACTACAACAATATGCTTGTATGACAATGATATATGTATAGGCTGCACATTCAGGTAGCAGATATGTTTAAGGATACTTATTGATCACAATATAAAAAAGAAGATGTGGTATGATTGCCAATGAGACAACTCTCCACAAAAGGCCAAAATGACACAGAAATTTACAATTACAGGTAATCGTATGGCCTTCAACAATGAGCAAAGCACATACCGCATAGTCAGCTATAAAAAGTCCCTAAATGACAAATGTAAAACAATTGAAACGAGAAAACTAACGACCTAATTAATATAAAAAAAATTAACGAAAAAAACCTGTTTTTTCAGTTAAAAAAGATTAAAAAGGGTAAAATTATCTGTTTATCTATCTATTCTGTAGAAAAGGGCCAGTGACACACTATTTCTGAAATGTTATATAACGATATTACTGCTGGTTGACTGTTAATCCCGAGGATATCATCACATCAGCTCAGTAGTCAAGTATTCAGTACTGACTTATTAATGATATAGATTATTTATCCAAAATGTCCCGTAGGTAGATTCAAGGAACTACGTAAGGACTAAGGTTCAAACTTCATCATGCAAAACTGACATCAGATAAATTTGACTTTCTTTTTATGACCTATGTTGGTGTTAGAGGGTTATTTTCATTAAGATAAATACATATGTTAACAAACATACATACAAAGTCCATCATAGCACTATGCACGAACATATCTCTTTAGTTTCATTTAATATCAATAAATAATTAAATCTTGTAGATATTCATTTGTATATGTAACTTGTCGGTCATTCACTGTAAATGAATATCGATAAAAAATGTTAAACTGTTGTTACATTTAAGACAATGTTGGTAGGTATAATTTTATTGAAATAACGCATGCAAAATACATAACACAATGCAATCCTGTTCATACAAGTTAACTATGATACATATTTGTAATTAGAACATACTCCCCCCTTCTCGTTCAATGAAAAGTCAGTTTTTTGCCCTCTAATTTTCATAGTACATGGTTTTCCATGCACTATGAAATGCTTTACATGAATGACTTTTCATTGTCAGTTAATTATGAAAGTGACCTCTTAATAGCTGCACCAACGAAGTGTACAATCCTTTAAGGCATTTTTCTTGGGAAAATAGCCTACTGATTAAAGATGAAACAGTAAAGATTAAAATAAAAACATTTTGAATTTTGCAAAATTTCATGCATTTTTAATGGTACACATATATAGAATACACAAACAAAAAATTGGTAAGGATACAATGACATTTATTTAATTCATATACCTTACATTTGAGGGAATTATTTTCACTTTCTTTCAAAAAAACACAATGCCAGACTGCTGATATATAAAGCAAAAGACTGTTTTCGGAGAAACACAATACATTTAAATTTATCAATAAAAAGTAAGCATTTAATGTTGAATGGTCTGAATTCAAATATTCATATAGAGAGTTTTATATTTATAAAAAAATCAAATTTCAAAAAGGGGATTTATATAACATTGATTGTGTTGCTTTTCAGAATTAAAAAATCTAAAGATATATAAGTATTAAATTTTACCTGAAGCAGAAGAAAAACAATTTATCCTTCACAAACAATGTCAGTGCTGTTTCATTTCATCCATTGAAAAGATCATTACCTATGTTTTATATTTAGTTCATTATAAAAAGTGAACTCTTGTTTAGGTTTGAATATTACAATGGGAAAGGATAGTTTTGTTAGGTCACTCGAAAGTGTGAATATGCCTTGCGCTTAAATCTTCATAAAACATGACCAAGTATTGTCTAACCTATAAATAAAGCCCGTAATAGCACTCATTATGACGTGAATTATTCAGAGTTCGAATAAAGTATTTTAAATTATTTCACCCCTGACAACAGCTACAGGGAAATCTATGGAAACCGGTTAGTGTCAGAGTATAGTTTTATTTTTAAGTCGTTATACCGACTTATCTAACTTGTTTAAACGACTTAGCTAAGTTGTTATAATGACTTAGCATATTTATCTTGTTATAAAAACTAAGCTAACTTGTTTTAACGACTGGGCTTACTTGTTTAAACAAGTTCTTAAGGATCAATATTCAAATGAAGAACAGTTAGCCAAACTTGACTGACCCTAAATAAACTTTTTTAAACACGCATTTAAGGACCAAACATTTAGCAAGATATTATTCACAAAAACTTTCAATAGCAAACCAAATAGTTTATGAACAGAAACGTTCGCGATAATTGATTCAATATTACTATACATTGTTCTGATATTTTACACTTTTTAAATATATTCACTCTTTTCAATACAATTCGCCAATACACAGCTATTTGAAACGCTTGTTACGAACAATAGAAGATAGAAAACATAATTTTGTTTTCAGAAAATATCATGACTTGAATGTAAAGTTGTTTCGATAAAGGAAAGACAGCAAATGATTTTTAGCAAGAATCATTTTACTATTAAATCCATAAATTTTTATGATATATAAATATTAAAACACTTCCTCTGGTAGATCCACATCCATCTGTGTTTTTGGATAAACTTTCATTAAATAATATTCAAAAATTATTGCAGGATATAGGATGTGTTTCAAATTGATAATTAATCTTATTCTAGTGCCCTTTAAAAATGGGTAACAAGAGAGCCAATGTCGTACATGATTTCTATCATTTGTAATAGTGGGCTTTTTTGCTGTGAGGTCATGAATTTACCTTGAGCAAATAGCTGATTTTCAGAATTACAAAAAAAAAAAAAGCAAAAACATAAGAACTAGACAAAAGGCCCATCACATTTGTTAAAAATATGTTTAAAACCATATTTATATTCATTTTAAAAATATAATATAAATAGTTTTCATTTAATATCGATAAACTATCATTTTTAAAATGACAAAGATAAAAAAATCTAACATTAGGAAAACGGTTAACACACGAAAAGTCTTATATAGACACACAACAGTTCGTAAGTTCGTATCAATATATTAATGCCTAGATCATAACATGTGTTAGTTCATATCAAGAAATAAACGCCTAGATCATAAAATGAAGCTAGTATCTTTATCATTGCAGGTTTAGAATTCATTCAAGGAGTTTGAAGTCAAAACGGAAATGTATCAGACAAAATGTCAAGACATTAAAATACTTCAATCTGACAGACAAGTGTCTTTTGAATATTGTATTAATTTTTGATACGTTTAAGGATTCGATTTTAGATTATAAAAGGTCATTATCCACGTCCACTTGTATTTTTATCTATCTGATGAGTTAAGCTTTTTTCAACTGATTTGTATAATACGTTCTTATGTTGAACTGTTATACCACTGTCCCAGATTAGAGGAGGGTTGGGATCCCGCTAACATGTTTCACCCCGCCACATTCTCTATGTATGTGCCTATCCCAAGTAAGGAGCCTGTAATTCAGTGGTTGTCGTTTGTTTATGTGTTTTTCGTTCATTTTTTTTATACATAAATTAGGTCGTTAGTTTTCTCATTTGAATTGATTTACATTGCGATTTTAAGGCCTTTTATAGCTTACTTTGCGGTATGGGCTCTGCTCATTGTTGAAAGCCATACGGTGACATGTAGTTGTTAATTTCTGTGTCACGTTGGTATCTTGTGGAGAGTGGTCGAATTGGCAATCATACCACACCTTCTTTTATAATTATTATCATACCCTCTTCTTTATTGTTTTATGGAATTGTTTGTTGTGAAAACGACAGTATATTACGGATTGTGTAATCCTTACAAAAAATATTCATTTCTTTGATTAAAACCGTAGCATCGCGAGCACGACGTTGATAGGTTTTGCTTTAAGAACACTGATTTGCAATAATGAAATCAGATCGCTATAAAACGAAAAAAAAAGAATAAACTTTAAATACAATAATGTTGTTTAGAATTCCGATTGAAGCTGTGAAGAAAAAGTAGAAGTAAAAAATTGGTGTCAACACTTTGAAAAGTCAAGGATAAGGATGCACAAGAAGCGAAACAGTTGAGGAGGTTTATATCTTTTGTGGATAGTTGTCTCATTGGCAATCATACCATATCTTCTTTTTTATATGAAAATTGCCAAAATCCATGTAAGGTAAACTTTGTCTGAGGGAGTGGAAACCTTAGTTTAGATATATATTAAAAGTTTATCAACGGACGATTTCTAAATCATGTCATGCTCAATACCTTAATCTGAGTGAATACTGAGCTGATGTTGATACCGCTGTAGAAGAAATATCCTTGCACCACGAACGCATCATCTTCAGATATGATGAAATATACTTTCTAAATTGAGAGCAATAACATTTGTCAGTAAAAGAAGGCTTTGAAGGGAAAATTTATCGTTTTCTATATGCCGTTGTCAAACGATCAGAAAAGTATGTGAAGGACAATTTTGGGATGGTTGCTGTATGTTTGTATTCATTAAAAAGGTATTTGCAATAGGTTATTTTAAACATAATTTGTACAAGACAGTTTTAAAGGGGATGGTGAATATTGTTTTTGTGAGTATTTCACGTATATCTAATGTATCGTATGGTATGGAACGTCATTTATAAAAACATAACAATAGGCTTGGAATGTTCAATTACGATGTCTTTGCAGAGTTGAAAGAGTGATTACACATTTAGATTTAATTTCGATGCCATGTTATATGGGTCTGAGCGTTCCTGATAACACAAAACCAGAAAAGCGCCAATGCAAACATTAACTGAATGAAATTGGATATAATTTTAGGCCATTTTTGATCATATAGCTCCTAATTCTACAAACCATTTATAAATCCATGTTTTTCAAATGTTTCGGTTTGAACATTCCTCATAAAGCTTCCAAGAAAAGGGCATGGGACACACGATTTATGAAATGTCATTTGTATTTCTATCACTGCGCTAATACCACTGCTGGTTGACTGTTAATCTATAAGGATTACACCACATCAGTTTTGTAGTCAATGCTTCAGTACTGTCTTATTTGTGATTTTAATCATTTCTAAAATTAGGAGATAACTGTATTGTATTTTAAGCTCCGTCTGCATCAATTGGGGATTTGATGGTCGCAAATTAAGTTTACTGGCGACGCGTTAGCGGAGACAGTAAACGGGTATTTGCGACCATCAAATCCCAAATTGATGCCGTCGGAGCTTAAAATGCAATATTGTTATCTCCATTCTAATGAAACTGACAGAAAACAACGTTAAAACATGTATTTAAAAATCTGTCATATGCCGTTTGCGCTTGCGCGTACGTCCCATAGCATCAATTGTCAATTGATGCCATGTAAGAAAGTGACGTTATCCAATCAAAATGAACGTTACAAACGTTGTTGCATTAGAATTACCAATTGATGGATTCAATTAATTAAAACTAAGCTTCAAATTAAATCACGTGAAATTCACTTTAGACAAACTTGGCTTTCTTTTTTATCTTGTTTTTTTTTAGTTCCTAACTTTTCATGAATGGGAGTGTGAACAGCATTTAATCCGGTACAGGACTCATTTTCCTTTGAAATTGCATATATTTGTGACAAATCAAGAGCATAGAAGGCCTTTAGAAACATATTTCCTTTTGTAATCATAAGTATGGTTTAGGTGCATTTTCGAAATATTTTCGTTATATTTTATTTACACTACCTGTGCAGATGCCACTGCTCTGTAAATGTAAATCGATATGATTTAACTAGCCGCGCAGTCAGTCCTACGATGACATGCTATTATTTTATTATGATTTCTACGGTTTGAAAAAATACAATATGCTAATTTCTAAGTTATTTGATCAAATAGCCAATTATTCTTTATAATCGTTTGAACTTATGAATAGTTTTCATATAAGTAATGTTTTTTTTTTAAATTTCAATATCAAGTTATGATTTATACTATTGACTGAGAAAAGACATCAACACAAAACACTAAAGCCAAAGCCAACAAAAATTATAAGCAAGTATTTTTACGACGACTTCCAGTTCCCGTTGTCAACTGTAAGTATCAAATGTATAGTTGAGCAAAAGATGAATCATTTCGCAGGAGACAACAAATTGTCTGCTGTCTTAATATCCTAAGATTTATTTGCCCTCTGTGGTTAATACTTTTGTAAACGTATATATATTACATGATCATAAGGCAAACTTCAACACTTTTCCTCTGTAATAGTTGGTTCTATACAAAATTTAAGTAATGAATTCAAATTAGTTGAACAAATGATTTTGCAATGAGTTACTATACTGTTACCTTTAAAACTAAATGTTTTCAATATGAATGCACTTTTACAACTGAAGAAAACATTTAAATGTATTCTTTCAATATTGTAAACTTTATCACAAGAATAAAAATGTATTAATCAAACACTTTTTCTACAGTAATAGATCAAATTTGTTTATTTTGACGTTACACGCGGAAAACTAATTTGTTTAATTAATTAAACGTTTATTGGTGGATGATTATTGGATCAGATTGTTATTATTATACTTCTTTTGGTTTACATCGAATTATTATAAACCATACTTTGATTTCATGAAACAATATAGGAACGGTTGAGGGAATCATGCTGCGTAGTGTGCTAACCACTATAGTTACATTGAAGAAGAAAAATAACTATAATACTCTATAGGCCATATGCAAGGATAAAATGCATACGTAATAATAACAATAAAATGTCATTTTAGCATGTTCTTTCACTCAATACAAGTCTTAAAACAGTTAAGTACAGACTCTTGAGGATGCCGATACAATGTTATGATGTCTTCAAATCACATTACACCACAATATATTTATAGAACCCTACTTTGTGAAAAACCAAGTAATTCGGCTCACAATATATGCTTTGAAGAATGGTCCTATGTAAACTTTCATCAGAAAATTGAAAAGTTGGAATTGTTACTTTCGTCTGGTCACTTGTTTTCAAAATAAAGTGTGTAACTATTTTCGACCACTACAATTTTATTTGCAGTTTTAAAATGTATTATTATAAATCTCATTCCTAAACGTTCGATACAAAATTTAACAATGCAATGGAAAAACATGTAAGTGCATATCAGAACTTGCTAATGACAATTTTGTTTGGTCTAATTGGATACAGATCTATTTGCCCAACGTAATAAAAACATGACTTATCGCAAACCCTAGCTCAATCTATGACGTATGTATATTACAGCTGTTGTAGCAATATGAACTGTGGACACACATTAGGCAAATAAACCAACTACTTTCATTTAAAACCTTCTGTACCTTATATAAATGTATACTAAATTATTCTCATTGTAGCCTCGTTAGATGACAAATCACGTTTTTACAACGATACTGCTGTTATTAATGTTCTAGATTCGTGATACCCACGCATTCAATAAGACTATTAAACGCCAACAGTATGTTCTTAGACATTTAAATGGGAATAATCAAAACTTAATCTGAAGTATATAGTTCATTCAAATAAACGAACACTAAGCGATACGTATTGTTTGTAGACATTTCATGGTTATGTGATATCAATATTTAAAATTAAATGATAATTATAAAACTGCACTTTACGTTTACAGTGTTTGTATGGTCAAATATCATGGTAAAATCCAAACATATGTATTTTAATTGGCACCCCTTCGAATATCTGTGAGAAGTTTTAAGGGATCTTGAACATTCAAGAAAACTGTGTACTCAACATATATATTAAACATTCCAAGTCATGTTCATCTTAAAGTCTATTATTTTACATCTTCTAATATTACTGATAAATTAATGCTAGTAAGCAACATATACACAGATACATAACACAAAATCAAAACGAATACAAATAACAATAAGAAGTACCAGAATAAATACCACAAAACAGCTGAATTCATAACAATTTCTAAAGAACATATATCAATACATTATAAGTGTCTCTTTTAACAGAGTCAAAAAGCGAGACAAAGGTATGCTGTTTTCGGCGTTGGCGACGATATTTGGTATGCAGTTGTAAAGCGTGTCCGTAATCATGGTCTATTGACCTTGGAAATTTTGCTTAATTAACATGTATTAATTTGTAATTAGGTCAGTTCAAGGGGAATCATTAGTGTTAGGCCAAACTTAATTGGTATTCAGCTATTTGAGCTGGAGATTGAGCAGCCATGTTACATGTACCTCAGTTATGGTTCATTTACTATGAATATTTGCCTTATAACTTGAGTAACATGTTAAAGTATTGGTATTTTAATTTAATCATTTGCATAATCAAAATTACAAAAAAGCTAGATATATCTCTGTGATAACAGTTTATTATTATAAGGCTTATTTGTATATCATATATAGATTCGGAATGAAATCACAAAACATTTTTATTGGAAGATTGAAATAAAATAATTTTTAATTTCAAGCTGTTATCGATATTAAGTCTTGTCAATTTTAATTCCAACAATTTCTTTCACTGGGATGTTGATTAAGGAAAGATTTTCGTTCGAGAAAAGTGTTTCACATACCATTTATTGTCAATTCGCTAATAGCAGACATACTGTCATTAATAATCATTGACCAATGTTGAATATTTTACTGAATAGTTTGTATTAAAATACAGAATATAAATAGAATATAGAGAATAGAAAAAAAATAATAATGTTTAAACTGATAACTCTTAGATCTATTTTTGTCAAGAGTGCATCAATATATGAGGCTTCAGATAAATCTGTTAAACTAAAATACAGTAATTGGTGATATAGAAACTTTGAATACACTTCTTAGCCATCCCCTTTTCACAGTTTTTGCTTTGTAAGTTAACATTGTAGATGCAGGAAATGCAGTTGGTTTCCTATCGTTTAATGTGTTTGAGCATTTGATTTTGGCATTTGATAATGGACTTTCTAATATGAATTTTATCTGCGAGGTCAGTATGTTTACTATTTAATGTTTTTAACAGAATCTACCATTAACTTGACTGCAGTTCATACACAAACTGTTTGTGTGACTTAATATTTTCCTTAAGTAAACATAGCAAAATCCAAGCTCTATCTTGCAAACAATTTAAGGACTACCATATAAACTATATAAATGCCACCAGAAAGATCTCAGACTTCCTAAATAAAAGAACTCAAAGTTAAATCTGAGGTAAATGGTTCACTCATAGCGAGAAAATTATTGAGCTTTATTTGTAAATATATATTTCTTTGTGACAGTTTGACTGTATTGATTCATGTACATTTCAAATATAAAAAAGAAGATGTGGTATAATTGCCAATGAGAATAAAATGACACGTAAATTACGTAAGGCCTTCAACAATGAGCAAAGCCCATACCGCATAGTCAGCTATAAAAGGCCCCGAAATGACAATGTAAAACAATTCAAACAAGAAAACTAACAGCCTAATTTATGTATAAAAAATAAACGAAAAACAAATATGTAACACATAAACAAACGACAACCACTGAATTACAAGCTCCTGACTTGGGACAGGCATATACATAGAGAATGTGGCGGGGTTAAACATGTTTGCGGGATCCTTATTTCATTGGTAAAAACTGCAAACCGCCTTTGCAACTTAACACTAATGTCTTAAAAGATAAATATGCTCGATAAGCGCTCTCTTCAGTACAAAATCCGATAGTAATTTTATTGAAAAACTAAAGTTACTACGTTCATCCGTAATATTATTGTCATATCAGCACATCTGTTTATAAATTAGATTCTAATTTGAATACAAAATATTAGAAAAGTGCTTCATTTTATCTCTTTTGTTTTATTCATGTGTGACTTTCAGGGTGTTTTTTAACATCTGGAAATATTTGTTTGTACACAAAAAATACAAAATAAAAAGGTAAATTTTAGGTTTGAATAATAACATTTAACTGCCATAAAAACATAAGTTTTTTGAATGATCATTCTGTTTTCTTTCGAACATGACCTAATCACTGAAACTAAATCGTCGGATGCTTTTTTGATGTCATTTGTAATTGTAGAGATCGATATAGGATCATATTCTAACGAGACTACTTTATATTGTTTAGTCTTTGAAGACTGCATCTCTAGCCAAAGTATGTGTGTTTGCGTTCGATGTATGTTTGATATCATTAGAAAGATATAGTGCATTTATGCAATGAAACACAATATTTTCCTCCAAAAGAAGCAATAAATTTTTCATGAATAGCATTTTAAAAGGACTTAACGTTTTAAGATGCAACTATATTTGAGGAAAATGATAAAACAAATAATTTTAAATTTTACATTAATAGATTAGCAATTTTGTGATTCGGTTCAGCCTCATATTAACTTTTGGACACCTGTAAATACTCTACCTCTGATTTTCAACGTTTCATGTTAATAGTGCACAGTGGTGGATCCAGAAATTTTCATAAGTGGGGGCCCACTAACTGACTTAAGAGGGGGCCCGCTTCAGTCACGCTTCAGTGATTTCCTATATAAGCAACCAAATGTTTTCCCAAAAAGGGGGGGGCGGGCCCCCTGTCCCCCCGCTAAATCCGCATCTGGTGCAATCACAAGACAACATATCTATCAGTATGATAGCTAGACAAACATTGTGGTTATGTAAGTAGATTGTAAGTATTGAAAGCAGAAATCAATTTCTATACTTTTACCATTACGTTATTTTCGAAACTATTCTCAACTGGACGAGAGAGACAAAGGGATTATTTTATATGGATGATTTTTATTTTGTTTCAATTGGATTGAAAAGAGGGACGAAAGATACTGAGGGACAGTCAAACTCATAAATCGAAAATAAACTGACAACACCATGGCTAAAAATGAAAAGGACACAGACAAACAATAGTACACATGACACAACATATAAAACTAAAGAATGAACAACACGAACCCCACCAAAACTAGGTGTGATTTCAGGTGCTTCGGAAGGGTAAGCAGATCCTGCTCATGTGGCACCCGTCTTGTTGCTTATGAGATAACAAATCCGGTAGATAGTCTAATTTGCTAGGTCACAGTTATGAAAGGGAAGGGTATTGTAGTTACGACGTACGGAACATATCCGATATCATTTGTGAAACGGTTATTCCATAACGGTCAACCAACTCGTGATGGCGTCCGTAAAATTTACGAAGAGATGATTTCAACTTCACCATTTAGAACTCTTGATTTAATAGCTTCCTTGTGAGCAACAACCCTCTATCAAGAAAATCATGATAGGAAATGCAAGCACGGTAATATCGTATTAATTGGGAGATATATAAACCGTATGCAGGTGCTGCTGGAATGTTGCTACTTAGAAATGGAAAGTTCACAATTGGAAAGCTGAAATCATCTTTTTTTGTCGTAAAGTTTTGTTTTCAATCAACAACATGATAATAAAAATCAAGCTTTAATATCTGATTGCAACATCTAAAACAATTCTTCTCTGAAACAAATGTTTTGAAAACATTACATACTATCCTCACTTAATGTTGATCGGGTGGCAAACAAGGCTGTAACAATGGGAAATTATAGTTCTCAATGAAACCCGTATGTTAAATTAAATATACATTGTTATATTTTTTAATAACGTATTAGCAAATTATAATCAATTTACGAATGGTTTAAAAAAAAAAGAACTTAATGAGCGAAATGTTTTGAAAAATATTGGGATTGATGCAAAAAAAACAAAACAACACCAGCAGCTTAGTTGTCCTTTTTTAAATCTTTTTTTAAATTTCACTGTGTAAAAATGTATATTGTTAAGATACATGAGTCTATCAGGACTTCTATAATGCTTATGTTTTATGCATTAGGTTATTACTTGAAGAAAAGAGGTAAATGTCATCTTACAATGACTTATTTATTAAATTTTTAAGATATCATTACAGTGTCATCTCCTGTCGCTATGGATATTTCTTATTACATGTAGTTGACAAATAATACGTCATCAGATGTTATTTACAACCCTTGTATTACAGGTTCTTTCCTTAGGAATAGATTTCATTAACTGGTTTTTATTTGGCAAAACCTTCTCGAAAATTTGGGTTATGATTTCTCTTTATACTTCGTTTTGTTCCGAAAGGACGGAATTTACTACATTTTCAACGATAAATAAGTACTACGATTGGATTTCTTAACTTCAGTGGTTTAATGCATACAGTCACTGGTATCCATGCTGAGTTTATATTATGGGTATTATTTTGAAATATTTGTCCGATAACTAGGACAGTTCCATATAACAAGCGTTCATTGGTTCCAGTAGGAGAACAATCATTGTCATTATACTGATCATGTGGCACCACAACATTACATAACACAAATTACGTAATAACTGTTAAATCAAATTTTACTCTAATTTTAGTTGATTTTAATGACTAAATTAAATATAACACTTCAGTTATGCATCAATTTGTCGTTTTTCGTGACTACCTTTCGTCCTTTCTCTTGCAATTAAATTCTTTGTATGTTATTGCTTTGTGCAACTCTACACGGAAATGCCATTATAACAAAGAAATGCATGCTGATGCACAAATAATTAGATTGATCTTGAATGTTTTAGGTCATAATAAAGACATTATCTCGCACTGTTTTATATCGAATCGAAATTTATGAACAAACAACAATAGTTTGAATCGTAAAAGTCTTAACGTTACCTAAATTTACATTTTACTTTCCAGAATAATCATGATATTTATTTACTGTGCAAACATTTGAAATAACATTTCTCGCAATTTCTTTTTTTTTGGTCATACATTTAGGTACACATTTTGAAATCAAATCCGAGTACAAATATGTAAAAAAGAACCTGTTTTTCTATGCATAACCATTTTGCAGATCAAAAGCAACACACAAGTTTATGACGGGGTTTGGCCATTGTTGAGCAATAGACAGGAGCGAGGCTAGGCTATTTTCCTGAAATGAATATCAAAGCAATACTTCCGAGTTATGAACTGGACTTCTTTCTCTTCTATTTCATTTGTTCCTTACCGGTAGAACGTAAGATACTTCTGGTATACCATTTACAAACGTATTAAGCGTATGTCAGATAAGTCTTATCCTTAATTAAGGTAAAGTAAGATAATTTGTCGGTAACCTCATAAAGCAAATGGTATAAAGCTAATGTGATCTACCGTGAATGTAAATAAGCATTTTAACAAAAGATCCAATAAGAAAAGAATAACTCGCTATGTATTCATTTCTAATGACAAACACCCAAAACGTGAACATTTTGTAAATGTTTCATACAAGTAAGAGGTCTATCTAGTTATAACATCAGTTTAATCCACCATTTTCTAATTAAAAAAACGCAGGTAACAAGTTAGGACAGCAGTTGTCCACTCGTTTGATGAGTGATTTTGGTTTTGCCATTTGATAAGGGATATTTTTTCCGTTTTTAATTTTCCTTGGAGTTCAGTATTTTACTATTTCATAAGGATATCATCTAATTAGCCAAAATAGGTCACATCTGAAAATGTAATGATTTACAATCCAACTGTTATCTTATCGATTTAATGACCTTCAATCTATAGATATTTCAAGGTTCTAAAGGTATTGGATAAATATTAAAATGAGGAACAATTATCCGAACGTGACTGACTCTACATAAACTTTTTCTGTGCACAACACGTATTTCTTACCCGTCTTCAAGTTCACTTAGGACCTAACATTTAGCAAGCGATTATTCACAAAATCTTTGATTAGTAAACCAAATAGTTTATGAACAAAAACGTTCGCGATATTTGATTCAATGTTATCAAATATTGTTCTGATATTTAACATTTTATATATATTTACTCTGCTCAATTTCGTTAATATACAGCTATTTGAAACATTTTTTACGAACATAGATAGAACATTTATTTTTATACAAAAAATCTCAAAACACTTCCTTGTAGATCAAAATCCTTCTCTACTATTGGATAAACTTTCATTTGATTATGCAGAATTTATGGCAGGACATAGGATCTGTTACAATGTATAATTTTAAGATAATTCTAGTGGGTATTAACCATGTGTTACAAGAGAGCCAATGTTGTAATGATTTGTATAATTTGGAACAATGAGCTATGTTACTGCGAGATAAGAAAAAAATACTCAGAGCAAATAGCTAAATTAGAAAAAGATAGACAAAAGACATTGATTAGATCGGTGTTCAAAATAAGAAAACATGAAGCAAACAAATTAAGATTGCATAGCGATAAATTGGCATTTTAAAAACTGACAAAGATAAAAATCTCACATTTACATTATTGATAAACTATTTGAATTCTTACAGCAAATTATCTTTCTGTGGTCAGATCATATCCAGAAACTAATGACAATTTCCCAAAAATAAGACTTTCCAATGTTTGCAGTTTTGTATTTTATTCAAGAAGTTCGAGTCCATCCGATATGCATTGGTTTGCGCGTTCATAATGAATATATATCCAGGACAAGCGCTTGGGCAAAAATTAACTAAATGAAATTGGACATTGTTTTAGGCCATATTTGATCATATAGCTCCGAATTCCTTAACGAATTTATAAATTTCTGTTTTTCAAATATTTGGGTTTGAACTTTCCATATAAAGCTTGACAAAAAAAGGATGGGAAACACGATTTATGAAATGTTATTTTCATTTACTGGCACTGTGCCAATAGTTAGTCCCATAGGTTACGACCACTTCAGTTTAGTATGCAATGCTTCAGTACTGACATATTTATGATATATATCATTTCTCAATCCCTCTTTGATAAATTTCCGGAGTTACTTAAGGACTAAGGTTTAAACTTAGCCATGCAAAGCTGACATTAGATAAATTTGACTTCCTTGTTATGTCCTATTTTGATTTCACAGTGCTTAACTGTTAACCTTATCTATATCAATGCCTGTCTTTATAATGTTTTAATTTGAGGTTTCCTGATTAAGGTAAATCATGGAAAGCACTGAAAACGCTCGAAATTTAATAAGCGTTATTTTTTATTATATAAACACATTGTTTTAAAAAACCATACTCACAAGGTCCGTTTAAGCAAAATATTATTATGCACGAACATATCTCTTAAGTATCATTGACCAAATGTCTGAATCTCAAAGGTATTAATTTGTATATGTAATGTGTCGGTCATTCACTGCAAAGGTGAAAAAAGATTGAATTATAATTGTATCAGCTATTTTTCATGTGCGTTAAATTATGAAGAATACAGCAGATAAAGGAATAATCAACATATAGCACTCTAATAAGATCATTGAATATTATTTTAATTGGTATAAATATTGATTTTATTATCAGTAAATAAAAAGCAAACTAAATATAACTAGTATGTTATATTTGTTATTCTCGTGGGATTTTGTCTGATGCTTGGTCCGTTTCTGTGTGTGTTACATTTTAGTGTTGTGTCGTTGTTCTCCTCTTATATTTAATGCGTTTCCCTGGGTTTTAGTTTGTTATCCCGTTTTTGTTTTTTGTCCATGGATTTATGAGTTTTGAACAGCGGTATACTACTGTTGCCTTTATATACATATACACATTCATGGATCTACAATCTGTCGATACCTGTATCTTGACATTGCACAAGGTCATGTTTTTTCTCTGACGTCTTTACACTCAATCTATTGGATGTTGGATTGTTTTCGGATTGATAATTAAGTCTTAGATGCATGATTTTTTTATTAGCTCTAGTTCCTAGTGTATTTTTGTTGTTGGGATGTACAAGTACCCGGCACGTCCACTTGTATGTTTGTCCCTCTGATAAGTTAAGCTTTTTCAACTGATTTTTATAGTTCGTTCTCATGTTGTACTGTTATACAACTGTCCCAGGTTAGGATGAGGGTTTGGATTCTGCTAACACGTTTAACCCTGCCAAATTATGTATGTATGTCCCTGTCCCAAGTCAGGAGCCTGTAATTCAGTGGTTGTCGTTTGTTTATTTTTTACATATTTGTTTTTCGTTAAATTTTTTATATAAATAAGGCCGTTAGTTTTCTCGTTTGAATTGTTTTACAATGTCATTTCTGGTCCTTTTATAGTTGACTATGCGGTATGGGCTTTTCTCATTATTGAAGGCCGTACAGTGACCTTTAGTTGTAAATATCTGTGTCATTTTGGTCTCTTGTGGACGACAGTTGCCTCATTGGCAATCATACCAAATCTTCTTTTTTTTTATATATATAAGGTAAACACAAAATGCAGTTGTACTCTTCTGAATACAAAACATTTAAATCTATTTGTATAATAATGTTTGAACAAATTTTATCATTGATAATACGGAAAAGAATCGGTTTACTATACCTTTTTAGGAAAAACAGCAATGGCAAATTAAGTAAGTGAACACACTGTATATCTAGCTCTTCCACTCAATGAGCTCATTCAAAAAGGTATTTATACGGTTAGTTCGAAAAGCTTTTATGACACAACATTATGACATACGGGAACATTTGAAGAAGGAAGATATAGGTATGGTGGTGTTTATAGTTTATGAATAGCCCTTTTCGCTACAGGACTGAGTTATCTTTGATATTGCATATGCTTGTGAAACTCTAAGAGCAGAAAAGGATTTTATAAAGGGATTTGATATTTTGTAATCACAATTCTGGTTTATGTGCATCCTATCATTTTCCTAATCTTTTCGTAATTTTTTTATATATAATCTTTGTACTTATGCAACATTTTGTAATGGTTATCCCGATAACTGAACTTACAGCGCTGTCAATTCTAATAAACGGTCATGATATCATTATATAATAAGTTCCACGGTTTTCAGAAATATGCAACTTGATAATTTCTACGTTATTTGATGATAAAAAAAAAACAATAATGCTTCAGACATACTCGTTTTGAACTGAGTTTGCATGTTTATTATGCTTATTTTCCAACAACTTTGTATAAATAATTCTTCTGACTGAGAATAGAAAACAAAAGACAAAAAAAGAGGAAAAAGTGAAGGCTAACGAAAAGTATGTTTTAGCTAAGATATGACGACTTTTCTTGAATTCCTGTTGCCTACGTTAAGTATTAAAGGTAAAGTTTCGCAAATATTTAATTATTCCATAGGAGACAATGAATTGTCGAATTGTATCAGTGTTAATAAACCATATTTATTTGCCATCATCGGTCAACATTTGTGTTAACGTGTTATACATTATTCTAATGCTAACTTCAACACGTTTCCTACGTAAAAGAGGGGCGAAAGATACCAAAGGGACAGTCTAACTCATAGATCGAAAACAAACTGAAAACGCAATGGCTAAAAAAAAAACGACAGACAATTAATATTTACAAGACACAACATAGAAAACTAAAGACTAAGCAACACAAACCCAACAAAACACTGGAGGTGATCGCAGGTGCTACGGAAGAGTGAGCAGATCCTGCTCCACATGTGGCATCCGTCATTTTGCTCATATCATTACAAAACCTGTAAATAGTCTAATTCGTTAGGTCAGTGAGGTGGATTATAGTTACGACATAAGGAACATATCCGATATCATCTGTAAAGCGGGTATTCCATAACGGTCAACCAACTTAATATGGCGTCCGAAAAATAGACGAAGGGATGATGTCAATTTCAACATCCTTGGTTCTGTGCAACATTTTCATAATGACTACAAATGAAGTTGGTTGGAAAGATGATTTTTGTATGAAGTGCTTTACTATTGAACAAATATTTGCATTTTAAAAAACATTATTATAACTGTATATTTTAAATATTGTTACCTTATCACAGGTATAAAAGTGTACGCTACAAACACGTTTCCTACAATTATAGATCCAACCTGTTAATATTCACAACACACGCAAAAAAACTCATTAATATCAATAATTAATTATCCATTGGTGGTTGAGCATCAGATCGGTACTTACACTTCTTCAGGTCTTCATCGAAAATAATTTTTAATCAGAATTTGCTTTCCTACTAAAATCTAGGAATGGTTGAGGGAATCAGGCTACTTATTGTACGTTATACACGTTAGTTACGTTGAAGTAGAACACATACTATAATACCATGTAAGCCATGCGTAACAGTAGAATATATACCTCCTTATGACAATAAAACGTAATTTTAGCATGTTATTTCACGCATTACAGATCTGAAAACAGTGAGACTTTTGAGGATGTCAATACAGTGTTATGATGTCTTTTAACTATATTACATCGCACTGTATTAATAGAACCAATATAGAACCATACTTTTTGAAAAACATTTTGAATACAACTCATGCACACTTAATACCTTGAAGATTGGCTCTATGAATACATCCATCAGAGAATTTAGAATCTTTAATTTTTACTTTCGTCTTGTCACTTGTTTTCATAATGAAGAGAATGTTACTATTTTGACAACTAACATTTTATGCGTTTTTAACTTTTATCAATATAGATTTTATTCATAAATGTTCGATACAAAATTTAACAAGTAATGGAATATGATATAAGTACATATTAATATTTGCTACTGACAATATTTTGTCTTTTAGAGGGATACTGATCTATTTGAATGAAAACATGACATAACGTAAACAACAGCTCATACTGTGACGTGTGTACATTACATATGTTGTACCATTGTTGAACCACGTGGACACTTATAAGGCAAAAAAACAACAGTTTTCATTGAAATACACCTGTAGCTTTTATAAAGTATATACTAAATAATTTACACTGTAGCCTCATTACATGACAAATCACGATACTGTAATATAATTGATGTTCTAGATTAATGATACCCACGCATTTAAATACGACTATTAAACGCCAACAAAATGTTCTTAGACACTTATAATCTGAACTTGATCTGAAGTATATAGTGCATTCAAACTAGACGAGCAGTGTCAGTATAGATTGAAGATTCAAGAAAAAAAAAACAATAGGACAAGTGACGAGTCAAATTCCAAGTTACATATTATGTTCATTAGCGAAAATTCTTTTAACAGGGATATCAATTGATGCAAAAATGTAGAAGTTGCTTCTTATTATACGAGACCACATTGTTTAACACTGATTATCCTGTTCAATCTTTTGTTAACTGTTATTCATACCCTTACTTCCTGAAAATCAATAAATGATCCATGCATTTATTTATTTTTATAATGATTAAGATTATAACATTATGTTGATTGCTATACCAAAATTTTGAAAATTTTACCTATTATGTCTGTTTGGTTCGCGCAAACACTGTTGTCAATAAAATGAGGTTCTTTGAGAGAATACATCAAAATAATCATTTAATACAAGTGAGAGGTTTAGCTTGTTATAAAACAAGGTTCAAATTACCATTTTTTCATAAAAGGATATGCCTGTGCCAAGTTAGGTATATGACCGATCCTATCCATCGTTTGATGTTTTTGAGCTTTTGATTTTGTAATTTGACAAGGGACGTTCTGTTTTGTATTTACTTGAAGTTCGATACAGGAATCTGTAAGGAGTTCTATTATGCTTAAGTTTAATACATTACTTGAATAAAAAACGTTAACATCGTCTATTGATGACATTTTTTTATTAATAAATCATCACTGTACTGCCAATATGGATATTTATTATTATTACGCGTAGTTGAAAAAGAATACGTCATCAGATGTTACTTTCTGATTTTATTCATAAAAGGGTTTCTTAGGAAAAACTTGTATGAACAGCTTTTGGCAAATACTTTTGGGATTTGGGTCCTCTTTATTCTTTATTCTTCGTACGATATTTGCCTTCTTTAAATGTTTTAAACAGAGCGATAATGACGAGTCTTTGTAAACGAACGCATATCTGTCGAACAAAACTGTAAAGCTTGGGCCCGTATACAAAGTTACTTAAGTTAAGATTGGTTCCAAACGGACGGATCTTTCTACCTGTTCAACGATTTTAATGTTTTTGGACAAATCGTCAATGATGAGTCTTTGTAAACGAACGCATATCTGGCGAACAAAACTGTAAAGCTTGTGCCATACAAAGTTACTTAAGTTAAGATTCCTTCTGAACGGACGGATCTTTCTACCTGTTCAACGATTTCAATGTTTTGGACAGAGCGTCAATGACGAGTCTTTGTAAACGAAACGCATATTTGGCGAACAAAACTGTAAAACTTGGGCCCGTATACAAAGTTACTTAAGTTAAGATTTCTTCTGAACGGACAGATCTTTCTACCTGTTCAACGATTTTAATGTTTTTGGACAGAGCGTCAATGACGAGTCTTTGTAAACGAAACGCACATCTGGTAAACAAAAGTGTATAGCTTGGGCCCGTATGGATAAAGCTACTTAAATAAAGATTCCTTCTGAACGGACAGATTTTCTACCTGTTCAACAATTCGATTTCTTTACTTATGTGGTCTTATGCATACGGGCACTGTCTGGTATCAATAATGCGGCTACTCTATGGGTATTATTTTAAAAGATTTATATAATAAGCATAGTACCCTATCACATTAGAAACTATGTCATAACAAGGGTTCATTAATTCTCCAGAAGGAGAAGAAAAATCACTGTCATCGTACTGATACTGTGGCACCACTACACCCCTCTACAAAATTACGTAATAATGGTCAAATAAGTTTTCGTCAGTTTTATTTGAATTTAATGACTAAATGAAACATAGCACACCAGTTTAGCATCAATTTTATGTAATTCGTGACAGCTTTTCTACCTTTTCCTTGCAATTATATCCTTTGTACATTTTTCCTTGTGCAACACAACATGAAAATGTCATTATAACAATGAAATGCATGCTGATGCACAAATAATTTGATTTATCTTGAATTTTTCGTGTCATAATAAAGACATTATCTGGCACTGTTTTATATCAAATGGAATTTTGTTCACGAACCTGCAATAGTTTGAATCGAAGGACTTCGAACAGAACATGAATTTACATTTCAATCTCTATGACGCACATGAAATACACACAGTATTTATTAACTGAACACACATTGAAATAAGATTGCGCGTTATTTCATTTGACGTGTCCTAACAAATTGGCCATTGTACACATTCTAATATTAAGTTATTTTCCTGTAATGAAAAGGATATTTCACAGCAGTGAATAAGACAGTAACTCCTTTTTTTCAATTAGTTAACAAAACAACGCAATACAGTAATTCGTGGTCTCTCGAAAAACCTCTTAACGAATAATTTCCAGTGCATTTGATATTTTTCAGTAGATAACAAAGTACAATAACTCTTGTGTACATCGGTTCTATTATCCATTACAATTGTATGAAACGTATGGCAGGCAACTGTAAAGTTTGGCCATTTGTAAGTATAAAATTATGCTACAGAAAATCTTGATGCTACAATCTAAAGGGGTTACATTGACGTTTGTTTTTCGTTACACTTCAGTGTTTCTGTTGTTTCGTTGTTTTCCTCTTATAGTTTTTTTGCATAAAATTATGATAAATATTTATATTCTAAGCCCACAATAAAACTCTTTTTCAGATGAACTAATAAGAGTTCGAATTGAAGTATCCTCAAACAATTTTACCTGAAAACAGATACAGGAATAATCAACATATTAGGTAAACACGATAAACAGTTATAATTTTCTGAAAAGTAATACTTAATGCTATTGAGACAATAATGTTTGAACCAAGATGTGTAACAGATAAAACGGACAAGAATTTATCAACAATCGGTCTGCTATATTTAGTTAGGAATAAAAAACAGAAACGGCAAATTTAGTAAGTGCACAGACTGTATATCTAGTTAGTTTAATCAAAGACAAGCTCTCCCACGCTTTGTGCTCATTAAACGAATAATTTGTATAGTCATTTATACAAGCTTTTATGATACAACATAATGACATACGTATTCTATAATTTCTTAATTATTTGATCAAATGAACATTAGGGATTTAGAATCGTTTTAAACATATGAATAGTTTGCATGTAAATTATGTTTTTTAATCCAATAACATTTTATATTTGATACTACTGCTAAAGAAAAAACGAAACAAAATAAAAACAAACATAGCCAAAGCCGCAAAAATTATAAGCTATCTTAGATACTACGTCTTTCTTTGGATGTATTTATTGTATGGTCTTGTGAATGTACAATTATTTCACTGAGGGCAATGCATTGTCTGCGTGTATCAGTGTTAATAACCTAAGATTTATTTTCTATCTTTGGTCAATACCTTTGTAAACGTATTATACATGATCCTAAGGCTAACTTCGACACTTTTTCTCCGTAATATTTGGTTCTGTATAAAATTACGTAAAGAATTCAAATAAGTTGGTTAAAAATAGGATTTTGCAAGAAGGTACTATAATGTTACCTTTTAAAATAAATGTTTTCATTACCTATGCACTCTTATAACTGACAAAAACAGTGTAATGTATACTTTTATATATTGCTACCGTTTATATAAGGATTAAACGTGTATTCTTAAACACCTTTTCTATAATAATATATCCAATGTGTTGATTTTAAAAGCACACACGAAACATTCATTTGTATCAATAACTAAATGTTTATTGGTGGATGATTATCAGATCGCTTATGATATTTTTTCAGGTCTACATCGAAAATTTACTGATCGAGCTTTCCTGCTACAATCTAGAAACGGTAGACGGAGTCAGGCAACTTATAACGTAATATCTCCACTTTCGTTTCATTGAATGATAAACTTTAAAGTATTTCCCCTAGGTCAATTGTTAGAGTAGCATTTACCCTTGTATCAACCAATAACTGTTCCATCAAGCAATACAAGTCTTCAAATAGAGATGTACATACTTTTTAATGATGTCATTTCATTGTGATAATGTCTTTTTGATACATTACATCACAATATATGTCTAATAGCATACGTTTTGAACAACAAATTAAATTCTACTCACACTATATGCGTTGAAGAATAGTCCTATGTTTACTTCATACGATAATAATACAGTCGAAATTATTGCTTTTGTATAGTCAACTATATTTAGAATAAAGAGCCTATTACTATTTTTTAGACCACTAACATTTTATGTGTGTTTAACATTCATCAATAAATTTTATATCATATATGTTCGATACAAAACGTAACGATTTAATGGCATCAATGCATCAGTACATATCAACACTAACTATTCACAATCTTTTGGTTTTCTTTTTACGATTTGACCCATCCAAATGAAAACAGAAGGCTGGCAATTATGCCTTAACATAAACCTTTGACTCGTGCGTATTGAAGCGGTTGTATCAATTTAAAATGTAATCGCACATTAAGCGAAAATATCCCCAATGCCTTTTTTGGAATATATATATATATGTTGCTTATATAAAATGTATACTAAATTATTCACACTTTAACTTCGTTACAAGTCAAATCAGCCTTTTACAACGGCAAAGCTATGTACATAATGTTCTTGATTCATGATACACACGCATTTAATTAGACTATTAAACGCGAACAGGATTTGTTTAGACATCTCAAATGGGAATAATCCAAACTTAATCTGAAGTATATAGTGCATTCGAACGAGACGATCACTGTTAGTACAATTTGTAGATGCAAGAAAAAATACTTTTAAAAAACGTAAACAATAGGGCGTACAAGTGACGAGTCGAATTTCAGAAAACGTAATACTAGTATGTTAATTAATGTAAATATTTATACCAGAGACATCAAAGGTGGCACAAATAGAGTAGATACGTATTCTGCCTTAACACTTCAGATTAACAGTGGTTATGCTGCTCAATCTGTTTTCTTTGTATTGGTATCCATACCCTTTCTGAAACTAAATGAATGGTCCATGCATTTATTTATTTTTAAAGCGAGTTTAGTTATAACACCAGGTTGACTGCTGTACTAACATTTAACCTATTATGTCCGTTTGTGTTGCTTAGACATTGTTGTCAATATACTCTATATACAGGCTATGCGACTGTCATACAAGTGAGAGGTTGATCTACATGTAGCTATAAAACAATTTACCATTTTCAACCTAAGAAAATCCCTATGCCTAGTTAGGAATATGACAGTTGTTATCCATTCGTATGATATGTTAAAACTTTTGACAAGGAACTTTCTGTTTTGTATTTTACTTTGAGTACGATATGTTTGCTTTTTTGCTTTTTGAACAGAAAAAAACATGAACTTGATTGAAGTTCTTAAACATAAGGTTGGTGTCAGTTTATGTTTCATTTGAATAAACAAACACAAATCCAAGACCCTTTTTGACTCCCATCTTTCTATCTGCACTATATAAGATATGTATATCTCGAAAAATTAATATAAGGACTAGCATATGAGCTGTTTAATTTCTTCTTGAGCCTTTCAGCGCGACCGATATTTCAGAAATAGTTTTGACTTCAATGAAACCCACGCATTTAATTAGACTATTAAACGCCAACAGAAAGATTCCAGACTTGGAAAATAAAAGTAGTCAAAGCGTTATCTGAAATGAATGGTTCACTCATAGCGAGAAAAATATTGAGCTTTATTCATAGATATATCTTTCTTGGTGACAGTTGGATTGTATTGATTCATGAATATTTTAGATCTTATATCATTTGTATAAACTGAAAACCACCTTTGCAACTTCATATTATTTTTTGTAACTAATTCTGCTCGATAAAAACTTCTTTCAGTACAGAATGCGACTATAAAACATCCTTCAATATGGTTGTCATATCAACACACCTGTTTATACATATGCATTAGATTCTAGTTTGAATAACAAATGATAGAAGAGTGCTTCATTTTCTCTTTTCTTATTTATGTGTGACATTCCAAGTTCTTGTTGACATCTGGATTTTTTTACACACTTAAGGCATAAATACAGTGGTAAATTTTAGGTAAAAGAAATCATTGAGCGGCCATAAAAGCATAAAGTTTTTTCATATCATTTTGGTTTCTTTCGAACATGAGAGCACTCAATTTAGATCGTCATTTATTTTATTTAATAAAAAAACTTATATTATGTTGGGATCAATATTAATGACAATCGAAATTGTACGAATAAATTTAGAATCCTGTTTAACAAGTCTGCTTAACATTTTATTAGTCTTTAACGGCATCACCTCCTAACAAATTTTGGTGGATTGTGTTAGGTGATATATCTGACATCATTGGACAATTTATGTTGAATTTTATGCAATAAATAAAGGCAACAGTAATTTACCGCTGTTTAAAAAGTTATAAATCGATTTAGAGAAGAAAAAAAATCCGGATTACAATCTTAAACCGAAGGAAACACATGATTTATATCAACTTTAATAGGAAAACAAATAAAAGAAAAAGAACGGAACAACAGAAACACTAAACTGCAAAAAAAAATAATCAAACGCCACAATACATTAAAAACAAACAATATGATATAAAATGCAATATTCCTGACTTGGTACAGGACATCGATACACACGTTTTACAACCAGACAAGACAATTTATTTGTTGATGAATGAAATTTCTAAAGGACTGAACGTTCTATTATTCAATCCCTCTATCAAGGAAATCATGATATTTGTTCAACGAGGATATTGCTTATAACTTTCCATTTTTTTAAACTTTTTTAGTATTGTTAATATGTGTGTTTTTGAAAAGCCGTTCCAATTCTGAAAGTTGCATTTAGAATATACTATGTTCACCAATCGCCCAGATTCGGCACTCTTTAGAACAAATTGCTCAACGATCTGTTTTATATTTACCAACTGACGTGATGTGGTTCTGTTTTGTTTAATTAAATTCATCCATAATGGATTTTCTACATAATCAAAAATTACTGATTCATTAAAAGATATTTTTACCTCCAGATTTCAACAAACTGAATTTATTTCCCCTTTTATTGGAATTAACGACACATCGTTTGTTATCATATTATCTTTCTATTACATGCCTTCGACCTCAATGTTCAGGAATCCCACGCATCTATTAAGGCATCAACAACTACGTGATTTCCCAAGACACGACATATCGGCTTCAATTTAAATTAGTCGACAGTTAAGGTGGTTGCATAATAAACGGATGTCACAAAGCCTATCAAAGTTAAGTTACATGGTAATGTTTGTAACTTTATCATGGAGAAATTTAATCTAATATTGTTTGATGTGCAACTTGTTTTTGTCTTAGTGTTAAATGTTTTTACATTCAAATTAACAAAACTGAAGAAACGGGAAAAAGTTTCACAAAATTATATGTAAAACTTATCAAAGATACCACGGTTTAAAGGAATTTAATTTGACTGTCATAATGCTCCTGAATGTCTTAAGTGAAAGATTTAGCTATCTATAAAACCAGGTTAATCCTCCACTTTCTACATAAGAAAATGCATGTTTAAAGTCAGAAATATGACCGTTGTTAAACATTCGTTTGATGTGTTTGAGCTTTTGGTTTTGCCATTTGCTTTATAGGCACTTTCTATTTAGAATTTTTCCAGGAGTTCGGTCGTTTTGTTATTTTTCTGTTTGAGTCCTGTCAGATACACGTTTCGTCTAGAAAAACCCAATAGGGAGGTTGAGCAAATAATAGTTCCGTAGAGATCATCCGGATTTTGGTTTGTCATGTCTAAAGACATGTCATTATAATAAACAACTATACTACCGTATATGATGAAATTTTCGCTATTTTTTCGAATGTATCATAGGCTTAGATTACACGATTCATTTGAATGCCTTGTGTATAGCAATTAAGCATAAATAATAAACACAGTGAATTTTAAACAGTCTCAATTAAGGCTTTAACTGCAAACAAAACCCAACGCAAACGTTTAACGTATAACCTGACATACGTTTATCATTTATCAAACGGAATTCATGGTTTTCAAAACTCGTTAACGCCGTATCTGATCTGGCCTCCAATTGTTTCATTGATATGTTTATATTAATATATATATTTTTAATTAACTGTTAACAAAACTGAATTTTTGAAAAACTAAGGCTTGTCTACCTCAGGAATAGATTACATTAGCTGTATTTGGCAAAACTGTAGGTATTTTTGGTCCTCAATGCTCTTCAACTTCATACTCTATTTGGCCTTTTAAACATTTTTCAATTCGAGCGTTACTGATGAGTCTTTTGTAGACGAAACGCGCGTCAGGTGTAAATATAAAATTTTAGTCCTGGTATCAATGATGAGTTTATTTTCAATTAGAACACCACCGATGTGTCTTCAAAACCTGAAACGACGTGTGAATTGCATACCAAATTTAAGCATGGTATCTTCGATGAGTATATCTTATATTGTTTAATACTTTCTAAAATTCACTTTTTGAATAGTTATTCTATTTGTTATACTCTATAAACTAAATACAAGTTTACAGATACATACAATACAGATAAAAATACATCAGTAACATGTTTAATAAAAGGTAAACTAAATAGAACGAAATTTGTCCGATGCTTATATGTTTACATTTTCATGAAGAGACTTACTTTTGTCATTAATACGCGTAATAAATAAACACATACATTATATGTAAGAATATTTATTTTAGAACACAAATAGTCCGACGTTTAGTATTGGAAATAATCATAAAATAGAAGTAATTAAATGTTTTTAATTTATCGAATACAAACCCAGATGTCTTATCAATTGGAATTACAAACTTCCTAGCAATTAAATGGCGACTAAGAAATGTCATTTGTCGATAGAAATAACATGTTGGCCTAGTGAACTTAACCATCAAATTAGCTTATCACATTTGTGTTTTCTTCAAAGATATAAACTACAGCAATTCAAAAAATAAAAGTTATTTTAACACATGTTTATGTGTCTATTTTCAGTTATAATTAAAACTATTTAAGGACATCATAATACTAAACAGTAGAACTATGTGTTTACTATTTCATTGAATATAAGCAAGTTTCCATAAAATACAGACATGTAGAAATAATGGACAACTTCTTACTATCATACTTCATAGAACGTAATAATTTCATAGCTGTAAATTTCACCAAAAGATACACAATGGCGAGCATCAGTTTAGATAGCACTATTTAGTCACTAAGGAATTGTGTTCCTCTTCGTTGGATTTGTTTCTGTTTTCTCTCATTGGTGATCGTTTTGACTGCTTGAATGTCCTTTCAATCGTTACGATACGTTTACCAGAAACTCTGTATAAACCAGAGATTACAATTTAAACATTCCTTGGTACACAATAACATTGCACATCTCATATTTTAGGGTTTTTCAAAATAAGGTTTGAGGTCATAATGCAAAACATGGATATTTCTACAACTAAATATTGATTCTAAATCTCTCAGCATAACACTGAACTTACTTCAATTCGAGTTTCATATGAAATCTCATCAATTCATTTATCCGATCCCAAATTTTAGTAGGCGCTATGAATATTGCCGTATCCATGCAAATGGAAGAATAAGTTTAGATATATAAGCCGTGGAAGATTTTCTAGTTTTCGATTGTTCGTAGATTTGTTTTCTTTGGACCATGTTGTCTGAATCACAACTGTTTAATTTATTTTATTGTTTGCATTTTCATTCTATGTTGGCTTTTTTGACACGGTATTAGTTTCTGTCAAGTCATAGTTGTGATTTGTTAATATCTTAGCAGTAGAAACGAGTTAATTTCTACTCGGCTTTTTCGGTCAACCTTCGGACATCTATACATGTACATATGTCACTTTCTAATGATTTGAGAAATCGAAAGTAATTAATGGCAACATTGAATCGCAATAAAACGCATATAATCTGAAATAAAATGGTTAATAATATAAGAAATATCTAAATGTACGGTGTTTATAACTGGTTTGCTGCACTTAAGTATTACTTTGAGATTCATATATCTATTATCTGTGAATATTATATCTGTAGATATTGTAATCATCTTATTTGTGGCGTAATTATGAAATTCCACAGAGATTTGTATATGGTACTTACTGAATTATATAACTATGGCGCCTTAATATTTCAACACGGGCTAATTGATTTTGTAGAATGGATTTGTAAAGTGATGGAAATATTTTCACTTCAGACAAATGGAATATAAAACCTGAAGCAGTTTGTATAGTGCTTATAAGCTGTTAATAAATCTTGCAACCAGAATCCAACTTTTGATAAGTATTTGTCTAACGACAAATCAAAATGCTTTGCATAGTATGCATGAGCTAGGAATCTGATGTACAGAAGTTGTCGTTTGTTTATGTAATTTATAAGTGTTTCTCGTTTTTAATAAAGATTAGACCATCGGTTTTCCCGTTTGAATGTTATTACACTAGTAATTTTAAGGCCCTTTATAGCTTGTTGTTCGGTGTGAGCCAAGGCTCCGTGTTGAAGGCCGTACCTTGACCTATAATGGTTTACTTTTATAAATTGTTATTTGGATGGAGAGTTGTCTCATTGGCACTCATACAACACCTTCCTATATCTATGAATTTGATATAGAATATATATTTTCTAATGCAAACAGTTAATTTCGGCCCTGAAACTAGGAAAAGAATCTCAGACACATTGGTTATGTCCTTCTTTTCAATAATTGTTATCTTGCGCTAAATTAGTTACATTGTTTTTGGGTTGTGGTTTCTTCGATTGACTATGATAGCTGGACCTTTTTTGTTTCTATTACAAACAAATTTATGGCTTGATTACATTTGACAATTGTTTCCATTCTGTAGTAATGCATGATTCACAAATGGAATGTACATACATGTGTATGTGTATTAGGCATCAACAAACAGATCAACTCCAAAACGTATTAAATTCTAGCCAAAAAAATGAATTATTACAATAAATATTGTTTGCATAACTTTGTGTTAATTTGAAAATTAATTCCCAACGTTTGCAGAAAACAATTAAAACTATAATTCGAAATTTGAAATGTTTGTTCTTCAACACAAATAAATAAGGCAGTTATGTAAAATTTGTGAGCGAATAACTCCAGTTCACGCATCCATGAACTGCTAAAAATTAGAGTAGGTTCGATAAGGCCCTCAAATGGCCACTAATTTTAGCTTAAAAATCAAATAAGTATCTTTTCACCAAAATCACAATGATCATAGTTTATACAATAATTAAATAGGAAGTATTTTTTGTTGAAAATTTACGTACTTGCATTCTATTCATGGCGTAACAATATCAATCATATTAATTTCCCGGAAAATTTAATGAATACGGTCAAAATCTATTGTTTTTTTGGACAAGAAACGTGAAGTGCATGCGTTGACAAAAAATAACTTGAATTCTAGTATCTTTGGTATGACGTTTTACATATCTGATTTTAATGTTAAGTGTATCGGCAAATACGCTCTACATTTATTATGGAATAATTTGGTTGAAATACGAAAAATCTGGTCACTTCCGATTAAATCTCTAGTTTAAACTATATGGGATGTTAACATCAACGCTTTATATTAAAACCTAGGACAAATAGCTCAATTTAACTTTTTTCAAATAGATATAGGAAGATGTGGTATGAGTGCGAATGAGACAATTCTTCATCCTAGTCACTATATATAAAAGAAAACCATTATAGGTCAAGGTACGGTCTTTAACAGGAAGCTATGAAGCGCCCCAAAAATTACTAGTGTAAAACCATTCAAACGGGAAAACCAACGGTCTATATAAAAATGAGAAATGTCTTTTCATGAACTGAAAATAATTTTTATCTTGAAACATTGAACTTAATTATGAGGGGTAAAAACGGCCTTAACCGCACTGACTCCTTTAGTCAAGCCTGTAATACTACTTTATTGAGGTGGTTGCATCTCATTTTCTGACAAACTTGTTCATTAGTCAAAATGTCGCTCGTTTTACTGGACAATACTCGTGATACTGTACGAAATGATGCGTTTACTTACCATTGCATTGCTACTGGTATGACTTGCATGCTGGTTATAATAATTTCGATAGAACAAGCTAAGGTATTATGAATTCATTATCATTTACTGGATGCGAATTTTCTTAGATTGCATGGCTACAGGGGTAGCATAAAATAAAGGTTAAACAAATTAGGAATTTGTTGATGATGGAATACAGAATCTGTCAAAAACACGAAATCAAACATCCACAATGCATGGAAATCGATATCCACGAAATTAAATGAACCTACAGTAATAAGTTATTGCATACACAAAAAAATAAGAGTGTTTGTCCATTAAAGTCTTCCGTTGTTACATTTGTTAAGTGCTCTTTAAGGTTTCATGTGTTTTGCTTTCTCTCAATCAAACTCTTAGAAGTTACCCAGAAAACGTGTAGTTAGCCCTGGAATCAGTATCATACATTTTTTATACCACCATTGAGTGAATAATACTGCTTGTCAATTGACCCTCCCCGTCTATTCAGTCTATTCAAAACCAGGAACTAATGATCCTGTAATGGTTGATTTGTAAATTGCCTTGATAACTGCTTAAAACAGTTGAATCTGTCATACATTATGCTTACATTTCGAAATTGAATTTGAGGATCGGTTGAGATCAAAACTATCGACAAAAAGATGATTTCAGCTCCCTGGTTGTAAACTTTCCATTTCTATGTAGCAAAAATTCAGCCGATATGCGAAAAGATTGTGATTCGATATTCCATACCTTGAATTTCCTATCATTAGTTTCATGATATAGGTTGCTGCCTACAATGAAGCTACATTTGTATGATATACAGGTTTCCAAGTGATGAATCTAATGTCATCTCTTTCACGGACGTAATGACGAATTATTCAATACTTGTGGTGAGGTTGACTATATTGTTGTCTTCTCTTTCACTGCGCTTTTTTTTCCTCCCCGTAAATGAACTTACTCGTGCCACAATGTGGAATAGTATCTGCATACTCTTCAGACACCCCGGAGATTACCCCCGAATTTTGGTAGAGTCTTTTTGTTGTTTTTTTCTGTTTTTTTTTTTTTGCCACGGAGTTGTCAGTTTTTGAATTATGTCTTTCGTTAGAACATGCATTTGATATATTTCGTCTCTCTTTCACTGTATATATGATTTATGGTTTTTATTATGTTTTGTGTCAAATAGTGTGTTTAAGAATGTCGTTATGATGTTCAATATATATAATAAGATTTGATATAAGGCTAAATAAATAATTACAATAAAATTCCCAAGTCGTTTTAGGTGGGCGATAATCTTGTTCATTAGGAAATATACCTCTTCCTCCTTGGTATTATTTTACAGAATGGCTTTATGTATCATTTTGTTTTGTGTAATCGTATTCCTCAATAATTGGTGCTATTTAAGAATTTAAGTACCGTTTCATTTTTCGCAATTTTTACCTTCAGATTTTAACCTTGATGCTATTAACATATTGGAACTTTTATTTCTTTTCTTGTAGATACAAGGCGCATCATATGTTGTCAGATTATATTTCTAATGAATGCTTTCATCCTCAAATTCGAAGAAATCCCACGCATCAATCGATGCATAAGCAGCAACGTGATGTCCATAGACAAACAATATCGTTTTCAATTGATTTTAGGTCTACATTTTAGATTGTTGCATAAAGATAAAAAGATGCCAGAATACCTGTCAAAAGAAATATATATTGTAACGCCTGTAATTGTAATGTGATGAAATTGTATCCTGCTATTTCAAAATACATAATGTTATTTGTATATAGGCACTTATTCTCCGTTGCAAAGGGTAAAATCAAACACACAATTGAAATATTATTATAATATACAAAAAACAAAAAAACAAAACAAAAAACCATACGAACAAGGTTTTTACCTATTCGAATATTTTAAAAGGTGAATACAAAATCGCATGCAGAACTTATCGAACAAGATTAAAGACTAATCCTTACAATAATGATTGCTATAATAACAACACAGTGGTAAACAATGAATAAACCTATTTGGTTTATTTTGTGACCTATTTGCCATCATGGCATTTCAATATTTTCATTCAATCTGTGTGCTCAATCCGATTATCTCTGCTTATATCGAAATAAAACTATCATAATGTTAAGAAGATTAATTCTTCTCTTCCAGAGATATTTTTTGGTTCAATTTTTTAATGTCACGAGACGAAAGCCACAATTTAAAAAGTAATTCTTGATCTTTAGTAGGATAATCAATTAAGATCGAAGACGGCCTAACACTGGATATAACAACTGAATGGAACAACATTATTGAATGGTACAATGATAAAAATTGAGGAAACCATGGCATTCATTGAAATCTATAGACTTCACAACGCAAACCCCACCAAAACTGAATTTATTTCCAGAAGGGTAAGCATATCCTGCTCCACATGTGGCACCCGTCTTGTTGCTCATGTTAGTACAAACCCGGTTAAATTCTAATAAGGTAGGTCACATTCGTGAAAAGGCGACGGGACTGTTTTCTTACTGTTAACAAAATAAACATATATTCCATCAGATTTTTTATTTTGCAAATAAAATAATTATCAGTTTATTACTGTGATGTTACAAGGTATGACAAAATACATACTCGTAGTAAAAGAACTGTAAAAGTATGAATATATTTCAAAACCTTGTACAAGAATAGAAGCATTCACATTACAAATTCAACAAAATGTTTTCACATTGCCTTTCTATGATGTTGTATATAAAACATCAAACTTAATATAATAATCATTCTGATTATTCCCATTTCTCCCCAGATTACGGCGTATCATTTATATAGTGATTTCAATGATTAAGTCATTTACTAGAACCACTTCAAAAACGTCTATAGAGAAAGTTTTATAGACTCGAATCTAAAATTTTAAGTTCAATTAATTTTTCTGTATGTTTAGCCTAGGTGTTGAAAATGTCCTTATTAATTTGATTATAGTTATGTTATAGCATTCAATAAATAGACTCCCATACTTTTGTGATTATTGGATATTTTATGGTTTGGATTTCTTAACGAATAACAATATCAAACAAACAAATAAAAACCTTCAATTAACCAAGCAAATTAGTTAACCCTTGCTTCTGTGGATATCGTATTACTTGGCCTAGGCTTTCAAGTTTAGTCGTTTGTGACAATATATTTCATATCCGTTTATTGATATATACCATCTGTCTTATTGTTTGCTTAGATATATTCAAAAAATGACTTAAAATAGTTTTAATAGGCAGATTGAATGATTGTTGGTAATTTCCTTTGAACTCTTAATCGATTTATGACTTTTAAACAGCGGTATACTACTGTTGCCTTTATTTACCATATGCTGAATTAAATCATTTTTATAACGTTTTTCAATTATGACCAAGGATCCTCGTCTTATGTTCAAAACTAGAAATGTCTTATTTTAATATTGCAATTTTGAATTGTTTCTTCTACGTCAAATTTATTAACAAGTGAAAAAAATAATGAGCATAACATACAGACAAAGGCAATTATTCACATTTGTCAAAACAATTAACATCATAACTTCATGTGTCTAAAACTATATTGCGATAATATCTGCTTCCAGCATGGCAAATATAAAGCAATTTCCTTTGCAGCTATGATATTTATTAGTTTTCAGACGATGACTGCTACATGTCTATTATTTGTTTAATATGTGTTATCACCTTAAACGTTTTTACATGAAGTGACCAAAGCAGATAAGTTTATAAACACACATGACTTAATTAATTTGTCCTTAAAGGAAATGAAAGTAAATTATTCAAGTAAAATCCTCAAATATTTTGCAAAGAATAAATTCATGTTACGGTGAATAATAATTCACCTTTTTGTTAATACTAGTAAATCAAACAGGAGAACTTTAGACCTACAGCTCAAAAGGAATAAATCAATGTTTTCCTTGGACAAACAATCAGCAGCTGGACAATATCACTCCTAATCTTAAGATCTTTATTAAAGCTAAAATGATTACTATGTGGGTGTGATTAAAACTGTGAACGTGTTCTTTTCTAATTCATTTGATTTTGTTCTAAATGACATCAGTAATATATAAACTGAATCTAATTATTATCCATCTTAAAATAGATGCCAGATAACCGAAAACAACAGAACATTTTTATATCATTATTTTTCAATGCATTTCATGACAGACACGTATCTCTGAAATTATCGATAAATCAATGCAATTACCATGTTGTAATATAACGCTAAATAGTTTAGTTCATTTCAAATAAATGACTTTTTAAAATCTGGTTGTCATTTTATGTGAACCGTAAGAACCAATTACGTTTTCAAATATGGTTGCCCTTTTATGTGAACCGTAAGGATATTTTCAACTACAGGTTTCATTTTAAAACCAAATGTTGTTTTGAACGTCACTTTAAATGTATAATTTGTCACTTCTGAAATGTACATTATATATTTTGCATTATATTACAAATATAGATTTAACTGTTTCTTTCTTAGTAAAATATATCTTTGTAGTTATCCTTAACAACATTAATAAACATTTTCCAAACACAATAACACATTTTGTCAATCAATTACAGACAATCAACCTGTTAACTTGTGCCATTCAGCAATCTGTTTTCTTGGACAGTTCATAACTTCATTCCAATGATGGATTTCTTGTGGACTGGCTTTAGACCCTATCTCAAGACGTCCAACGACTTCATTTTTGGTCATCCTATCCCAGTCTAAGACAAGGAACTCTAGACTAATATTTGCCAACCCTTCATTATAAGGGACGTCAAACAAAAACGATTCATTATAAACAGGGTTCAGTGTTCTCTTCTTGACATGTGTTTTCTTTTTAGCAATTCTTTGGTTATTGTAAAGTAAGTATACTTTTATATAAGGATCTACAATATAAAAAGATAGGAAAATGTAAACAACAAAAAAACTAATACTGTATTTTGCATAAAAAAGGTTGTATACCTTAAAGCTATTTTATTTACTTATGACTAGTAAGCGAACTTGACAAACAAGGGTAAAGAAACGTTGATCAGTTTCTAAATTCGTTCCTAAGTTGAATTTTGCATGTTTTTACGAATATCATGACTGAAAAGGCTAACTAAAGCTATATACGCAACCGGTCTCTCGTTTCATTTAAGTTAATGTGGTTCCCTTAGTTTTTGTTTGTTATCTTGATTGTCTTCTTAATCAATGTAACGGGTTTGCACAAGGGTAAACTCTGTTCACCTTACTTTTGGAAGTTACCTCGCGCGCATGCATTAAGAGATTGAAAAAAAGATCATAATCCCGAAGCTCTTTGATAGATTTACCGTCATCAGGAATGTTCAAAGCCAAATATGTGAAAGCGAATGATTTATATGAATCGTAGCAATTGAACAGCTTTATGACCCCAAAATAACCAAAACCATCCAATCTGCGTTCAATCTGCGTTCAATCTGCGTCTTCAATTTAAAAATAAAAATATCAGTTCTGTATTTGAAACATTCATATTCTACTATTCCATTATATTTTCTGTTTTGCCTTAGACTTTTTATACTTGTTCTAATTTTTGTTCAATAAATCAGTTTCGATTTTCGATCAGTTAAACGATTTGAGATGTACCAATTTGTAAACACGTCAACACAACACAAAAAAATATCCCAGACAGTTGATATCAACTAAAGCAATGAATTTTAAATTTATTGTCTCTTCGTGAATAGTGTTCATGCGTACTACATGTTGACGATATTTGTCTACAGTGTTTTAAATAGTCGTGCTCTCTGGTGGAGTGACGGGTAAATAGCCATAATTACTTTGCAAACACAGTGTTGTTATTTAATTTCATTTGCTGACATTGTTCAAAGTACATATGGTCAAAACTGGTCATAAATTACTAGCCCTCAAATTTGATACCAAATTAGGAAAAACCATTCAATATGTAACCCGTTGGAAAAGTATTTAATTTCCTGTGTTTCTATTTCAGTACCAGATTGACCACTCTACCGCTGTTATTGGCGTGTTTATCGCACCAAGATTGCTCTTTGATATGATATATCCCCAGTAAACGATAAAATGTTCCATATATGGTATTATTTGTCAATTAATGAAACAAATCTGGAGATTGCCTGTAGGAACATTTTCATATGAAATCTAAGCTGTATTGATTTGCCGTTTCACTATGACTCTTAGTCAGTAATTCAGTCTGTATAAATCATTTCATAAAATTCCAAATTGTCTAGAACATTATTGATTGTAGGCGAAACTATACTTCAAGTTATATGGAAAGAGATGTATTTATCAAATAACCACAAAAATGCAAACATATAATTCCGTCCCCAAAACGACAAGGTTTTGTGGGATATAAGTCTGTAGTTTGCGTATATATTGAATAATGAGGGGTGAGTTCGATTTGCATATCTTGTTAAATCAGATGTTGGTGATATTATGAGAAAGATATGAATTGCGTATATTAAGCAATAATGATTTTCTTTTTACAAATTGTGACTTGGATGAAAAGATGTTTCATTAGCACTCATACCACATCTTCTAATATCTATGTCCACATTGTAAGAGTTCTCTTTCCATTTAAAAAAATCAACAATCCCAAAGCCGTCCAGTTTAAAAAAGGCAGATGAGTTCTACTAAATTCAAACAAAATAATTTCAATATTTTATCATTTGTACCTGACAATCCTGTTATGTCCATTTTTGGCAAATTTCTTGCTTTTAGAACTACTACTGTGAGTCTATTAGCCGCTGGTTGATAACATAACGATACCAGTATTTCTCCTCTCCCCTGAGTTTTCAACTACAAAATACGAAATATGCAATATCAGTATATGTGAGTCTATGATTTATGATTCCGTCAGACTGACATTATGCTATCAGTTTTGTCATTAATAATTAAACGAACAACTTCTATTACATACTATATGTAATCCTGCCTTTCAGGTGAAATGATATACTTTGTCGTAATATAATGGATTTGTATGTGTTGATTTGGCGCGTTTTTGTCAAATAAAATTCTATCAGCGAGTAAATTATTAATAGCAACTTTAACCATGGCCGGTTTATTTTTATTCAGCCCTAAAGGAATGAAAAATTTATGTGTATACTTGTGATTTTCTTATCAAAAGATAATTTTTTTTTCATAGTTTATCATTTCTTTTGCCATGGCATTGTTAGTTCGTTTGTTTACTTAAGTGTTATCTTAAATATTCAGTTGTTACCTTTTACCCTCGTCAAAAACAGCGATGCAAACATATACACAAGTTGAAAAATAGAATTATTAAAATTTGGGAATGCTGATTGCAAGCAATGTCAATAATTCTGAATATTGTTATCATATACAGAAACCAAACAATAAGTATGAAAAGATATAACTTTATCAGAATACATTAAGATATCATGTTCCTTCATCATTAAAACGGATGTTGTTCAAATATACACTTTATACTAGTATATATAATTATAATCGACATGTTCAATCATGAATCAAATTGCAGAGCATAATTATCAAGATTTTATCCATTACTGGATTATACTTGATATTTAATTCCTTGATATTCTCAAACAAGTTATATGAACTAGACATCAATTCATATCTTTCAATGGCAATTATCATGGAATATTATTAACTGAAAAATGAATCTTAAAACGGAAAGGTTAAACCTATTCATTTAAACGATCAAACTTCTCTTTTAGTGACATATTACATGAAATATTGTATTGACTGTTCCGAACATGGCTATAACAACGTAATGTTATTGCTTTTTCTGGTGGATGACTTTGTTTACAGTGATGGGTATTGATGAAGATGCCTACTTTCACAGGAAATAGACATCCAATATATAATGTAATATTGGTATCCGAATAGACATTTTTACTACAGCTTTTGTTTCGACAAATTGAGAAAAACAAATCAATGCAATAACATTTGTTGAAGACAATAGAATAAGCGTAATATAGGTCAGATCACTTTGTAATAACAATTAGTTAGAAATGCAAATACATTTCGAAGCAAATTTGGCTCTTGTCTACTCTAACATCTCTTTTCTCTAAGTTATATCTATTATACTATTAGAGAAAATTCGTCTTATTTAAATCGAACAATAAAACAAACTGCTAATATTATAAAATGTGACTGATCGAAACATCCTTTAACTAACATGAGATCTTTTTAAAATAGCATGTTGTGTAAATTTTAAAAAGGGAAAAAGACCTTTAAATAATGACATGTAAACTTTAAATGAATATCTGCCGACGCATTTTTTGTTTAATATTTTAGAATTATTCTTCACATGAATTAATATAAGACCACTATTTGAACGAAATGCTCATGGGAATAACTGATGTTTTTGAGCAGATATAGTCTTCCTGTCGACCATATTTCCTAGAAAATCAAGCCCTCGTTGTTTCGAAACTTACAAGCTGTGACCATGTCAATACAGATAAAAGCACTGCTTGATCAAATGCAGCACTGATAATTGGTTTATCATCGATTTACCCGAAAGAAAACCCCATACATATTGATATTGATTGGATACAATGTAGGATTGAATTATGAAAAAAAAAACACCAGCGCTATGATTCTTTACAATCTATGACAGACCTCAGTACTATGCAGACCGAATCGATTAAACTGTAAATTATCCTTTTCTTAATAAAAACAGGAAAGATCATAATAAAATCCGATAGATTATCGTGATTATAATTAAAGTCCACTCCTTGTGACAACATGCCAGGTGCATTTTATAGCATTTTCCTTAATGGAAAAAAGTGCAGGTATTCTGTCGGATCAATAGATTTCTGATGATACAGTCGTAGACATAATGTCTCTGTTCAAGATGTCTTTTTTTCTGTTGTGTAGTCTTTAACTTTTTAATTTCTTAATGTTACAAAGAGGTGTAGATTTGATATTCATATTAGTCAATTCAACCGTAGATGATTGCTAATTGTGTCTTTTCAATTTTTAGTTCTTTTACTTTTACCAATTTTTAAATCATCTTGCTTTTCTCCGTTTTCATGTTTTAAAACCGGAAAGATGATTGACATGCATTTACAAATACTACGCATATTTCATTGCACATTATTCAATACTGACCAGATATCTACATGATTTTCATAAATGTCATTTACCCACGCATAATCAATGTGAAAAATTCAATTTGTTTTGAAAGCCCCAAATCAGATTGGCATTCCGTTTAATGCTATGTCGTTATCAATCATGTCATATAGATAATGGGATTGTTCATATTCGATACCATATACAGTGTTTTTTTCTGTGAAGTTGATTGCTAAAGACGTATCGTTATGATACAAATAATATTTTTGGAAGTAAAAGCATGATGCAACTACATTAGCGTCCTTTAGTGATATTGCTTTTTTTCATTGTCTAACTTTAATGTCTGCTCAGGTCAAGCCATATACCCTAGGACATACAATTTCATAATGTTTGTGTTTCGGATTGCGTGGTTTTTGCATATTGTTAATAAAAATGAAAGTTTATGGTCAAAATGCGTGTCTAAAGCAGTAAAATTGGTACCGTTTATGTTATTCTCGCAATAGTTGGGACATCATCCGGAAATATATCACGCACTCCTATTTTAAATAGTCCCCTCTCAGTTTTATCTTCTATGAAGAATGCAGTTATTCATTTTTATACGTTTGGAAAACATCATATATTGATTAACCATGCAAAACCACTTTGGGCTTGCTTTAAGTCAATTATACAGGTTGTTTTTGATTTGTTTTGTTTTAAATATTGTTTATCATTGAACACAAAACAATAATTAGTCAATTATTGACTACACATGTTTCTGGAACACCTAATCTAAGATAAGTATTTAGTTTAATTATTTATATTTTTAATAGAAGATTGCTCAGTTCGTACATAATGAGCGATACCAAGCTTTTGTGGAAGATCAATAGGTTTAACTTAAAATAATCGTATATGGTAGTTGTAGTTTATGTACACTTGTTTCAATGGCATTTATACCGAAGCTCAATTTTTACTTCCTTCTATATCATACAATCACTTCAGAGAAATTTAAATAAAGGTTATGACAGTCAATAACGATGGACAACAACGAAATCATGATATTAGGGTTATTCTTCGTGTATTTCTTATAAAATTTAAAAAACTGAAGATCAATATATATAATGAATTTTAACGGATAAATTTGATCGTTAATGTTTGTTCCAGAAAGTCCTGGTGATCAAACAAATGAAGACTTTTAATAAATGTGACTTCTATCAAAGTCTACTCAGATGTGCGGTATTTCGCCTCTTAGAAATGAAAAGAATCTAGCAGGTTATTTTGATGTAAAATATACACAAATTCACATTGATTGAACACTGAAACATGAAAAATACGTCGGAAATATTTGATATAACTATTCATATTAAAAAAGCTTTGTCCTTTTACAAAATCATTTGGGTTTTATAGTTTACTAAGTTGCCGTTTGCAATCAACTTGCTAGATAGTGAAAGGTTCTCGGTATGAAGCAAGTGTGATGTTATCTGACCTGTTTTTCAGAGATGGCTTTCTGTTTAAAAAAAAAAGTGTGTGTAAAGACCGCCTGATTGTCACACTTATTGAAATCCTATTTGCTTTGATATATACTCCCTTCATAATCATGATTTTTAGATATTTTTTTTCTAAAAATTGTTTCCATGGTAGTTAAACTATTCCAACAGCACATTAAATATTTGATAGATGAGTGTGTGTTATATTGCCACAGTAACAAATATTGAAAACATGATATAAAGGGACACCATCTTGGTTGTGTAAGGAATTAAATGAACATAACCTATTAGTGTTGCCTGCTATTACAGGGACTTAGTCTTAGTTGTGCATAACATTAATCATTTTTGGTGTTAAATTATCCACTTTATCTATTTCTGAAGTAAAACATACCAATTTTAAGGACACAATAACTGTTTATCAGATAACAAAGCAATAATTCGTTGTTTAATAAAACAATATTTTGAACTAGCAACAAAAATGAAATGTCATTACGACAAAAAAAAAATCATTTTCAATTCAAACCGTTTTTATACAGGTGTTAATGAAGAGCAGGTGTTTTAAAGTTATTCCAATTAATACAAAACCGACAGTCAATCCCTAGAAAAAGGTAGTAAGAATAATTTGTACTATACTACACTTGCTTTATGCATTCAACTTTTCAGTAGCAATGAATAAAAACATGTTTATCTGTTTGTAATTCCAAAAATTGCAACTTGGTTTATCATTCTCGCCAGTTGACACGCACTGTAAAAATGTGCCTCAAAATAATCGCTGTTTGCAAAAAAGCCATACTGAATTATTTTTATTTATTGATTCCAATAAAATTGTTAATGCAATATAATCGAGTAAAACATATACAGTGTGACCTTTACCCTGTGCTCTTGTGAAAGGTCATTTGTTTCTAATTGTTTGTGTAGGTTTTTCATTTTCCTAGTCTTTATCACTTAGGTCTTATCTTCTCATTTTATAACTACTTAAGAGACATTTTGGTCAGAAGTTAATGATCAGTAACAACCGTCTACAAAAATGTTTCATGATTATCTAGTAACGAAGATGAATAAAAGTTCCGGAAACGACCAGGAAATGCAATAATAAAAATTCAATATTGTCTTATGTTTTATTTGACGCCTACCACTTGATTCAAGCCATAAATGTGTCTGACGCATTGCTAATGAACCTAAACATCAGACTTGGATTAATCTATGACTAAAATGAACTGAACGAATTTTCGTTCCAGTAAAAGTATATACATATATGGTTTTGGTTTGGTGTGTTACATTTAAAACAAAATTTATCTACATCGCAACAGATAACGGATAGTTAAAACAATAACCCCTAAAAAGAATGAGGCGATGTATATTATGACGTACGCGACTGTTCATAATTGTTAAAAGTCATACATCATATACACATTAAGAATAAGTATATTGTTGCCCTTTTAATAAGAGAATATGTATGTATTAGCGTAATGCAAATGACATGAATCCCTGAAGGTGCATAACTAAAATAATTTAATGTAATATTTTGTCTATACACCTACTTATCGTATTGATTACCAATCTGTATGAGGTGAACCAGCAAAAACGGTTTGATCTATTTAGGGTATAACAACATTTGGAGCATAGAATGTGCTTCGTACATTAATAAATAAAGCCTTTTTTTTTTATCTGTTTTAGAACAATTTATAGATGCATTTTATGCAATTGCTTGAAATATAATAATACAGAGCTAGCTGTAACAATGAAAGTAAAATACCAGTTCACAAATAAAAAAAAAATACTTTATAGGATTTCGTCCCAAATTTAAAACCTTTTTTACTGCTAGAAAAAAATATGTCTTGCTTGTTTGACAAATGTTTAACGATGCTTAGAAATAATTTATAGCTTATTTGGATTTCTTTGAGTCTGTTTGAATGGTTTTAACAATATAGGCGAGTACTATTAGTTACCTAGTGTGCTAGTGCCATAATACGGTATATATGGGGTCAGTAAATTCCATATGGGTTGAGATTGAAGCTCGAATCCCCATATGGAATTTACTGACCCTATATATACCGTATTACGTCACTAGCACACTATGTAACGAATTTATCATACCGACTATCTTAACGTGTGAAATTTAGACTAGTGACCTATCAAAATGAGCAAGTCTTAAATACTGTTACCATTAAGAAACAACTTTCATTGATCCTACAAAAACAGATGCCAACAATAACAACTTGTTAGGTTTAAATGTGTTTTATGAATTTATTTCAATCTTAATCATCAATTTCTTTGTCTGTTGAAACCTTTTAGATTTTTTCTTAGAAACCGTTTTGTTTTTATAAAGGGACGTTACACCACTACTAACCCTGTATGAAATAAGCCCCTCCTTCCTTCTTACCTAATATGGAATATAAAGGAACGTAACACCAAACTTAACCGTGTATGAAATTAACCCCGCCTCCCTACTAACCTAATATGAACCATACACGGTCTCCACGCTGACGCTTTTAACCAATCATATTCCTAGAAATGTATAGGAGGTAAGATAAATCAAAATATGCAAATAAATTGCAATCACAGGCAATTATAAGAGGCAATTCTATGCCAAACTTGTATCTTTCACGGTTAAGAAAGCCAACTGTAAAATGTAAACCACTTGTCAGGAATGTGACAGTTGTTATCCATTCGTTTGATGTGTTTGAGCTTTGAGTTTGCCATTTATGTACGATCTTTCCGGTTGGATTTTCCTCGGAGATTGATATCTTTGTTATTTTACTTTTTACTGCACATAAATACAGTACTGGTCATATTTCTGTGAACTTAAATTTTGTTGTTTGTTTATGATCTTTTGTAGATATTGTTGCTGTTTCCTGTTAATGATAGACACTACGACAAGGTTCTATGTAATACAATTTCATTGTAACGGTGACCTTTTATGAGTTTATTAACTACTGTCTCAGTCTACATATCTACACATGGCAGGCAACATTTCAATATACAGTTTTACATAGTTTGTTGCATTTATAAAAGATATTCATATAGATTGAGCTGTCAAAACAATGGAAGAATTATAATAAATAAGAATAGAAATAACAAAGAAATAATAGAATACAAGTATCTAAATTTCAATATTCATGTATGGTAGTTGAATTCATAATGCAAAGCATGTTTCTTCTTTATGCGTTTATGTCAAAACCAAACGGCACCAAGTTTATTCTAGAATAAGTTAATTATGAATTGAACTTACCGTTAGGTGACGTGGACAAATTTCTTTGCAGAGATTCATCTCATTCTTAGAGATATCAAACTCGTGCAATGGATGTATTACTTCACCAATTATATCATCTCGCGAGAATCTGTCAAAACTCAGCACTACAAAGTGAAGGGTGATATCAACAATCTGATTGGGGTTGATTCCATAAAATGTGAATGTCTCGTCATATTGGGGGTTCAATGTCTTTCTCAAGACTCTAGTTTTACATTTGTGTCTTTTTTCTGGTAGAAGCTGTAGTTTTATGTAAGGATCACATCCACCGAGACTAGGGTCACGTGTTGGCAAGTCCTTGACGTTTACTACGGTCACCAACAGGGCCATCTTTTGTAAATCGTATGCAATGGAAAATGCCATGTTTCCTAAAGATCTCTGTTTTTCGTCTGGCTGTTTCTCGCGCATACTCTCTTCTTTTTCGTGGATCATTTCTGGCTTGTTATCTTTCTCATTTTCAATATAAGCTTGGTCAGGTGATCTCTGCTTACTTCCTGGTTCTTTTTCTGAATGAGTGGAATAGGTTGGTGATAATTTTCTATCCCCCGGAGATATATCCTGTCTAGTATGGCCTAATGGACTTGTCGCTTTGTGTTTAATTGGCGTTCCAAGTGGCGGGATGTTCTTTTTAACACCGGAACTCTCTTTAAGACCTTTTTTAATGGCAGTTGAAAGGCGACTTTGTGCTAGACGACTTCGACGTCTTCGATAACACTTGTAAGTGACCACAGAAAGAAATAAAAGGCAGCCTATCACTCCAAGGCATATGGCTGTAATTCCATATGCATTTATAGCATGTACTGAAAATAGAATAGAATAAAGAAAAAATTACCGTTTCGTCATAATCATATCTTTCAATATAAAAATATGGAATTATTTGATTAAAAATTGATGCAAGTAAAACTATGTCTCGTCTAAGAATAGAAAGTTTATACTTGACGTAAAACAAAAACAAAATATACAAAATACATTATTTTTCGATTTACAATATATTGTGATCTTAGTGGGCGTGTTTTTCATTGGAACCAACTGTGCACCTCTTCGTGTCTGCATTTCTTTTATTTATATTAGGTCTACTTCATTCATGTCATCACGACATTGATATGGATTCTAGCATTAAATTTTATGTCAATAATAGCTATAATATGTAGAGCATTTCAAATTTGACAACCGTTTCAAATTTATAAAAAAAAAAAGGATAATTATAAGGCAATTCATTTAAATTTAAAATACGATATTGGAGAGTGTTCCATAAAAAAGTAAGTCTAATTTGTTTTGCCATATACCTTAACGTGTTATATGTTTAAGATACATGCATTAACTACACTAGTATTTAAGTGAGTTTTAATGCACCGAGAAGAAGTGTTCTAGAAAAGTGATTGTGTACCTATTGACTCGACAGAATAATTATCATGAATATATTAATATTTATACATATATGTATTACTAAATTATTGTGTTAATCGAGTACAAATCAATAATTTCTCATTTTATCGACTGACACATACGATGCAATATTTTTTTTATATACCACGATTATTCAATTTTAAAATTCATCTGAACATTGCATCAAATATTTTTTATAAATCCTTGATTGCATCTATAGGATGCAATAACACTACAGGATACATTATGCATTTGGTACTGTTGCGTGCGCAGTCATAAAGATAAAACGGAGATATAATAAATACCAATGGGACAATATGAATCCATAGGTAGAATAACGCACACGAAGGCATTGCCAAAAACAAATAACAACGAAAAAACAAAACGTTGTACACAAAACACTACATAGAGAGCCCAAAATTGAGCATTATGACGCTCCCTTCGAAAAAAAAACACTCCAAAGAAGCGGGTGTGATATCAGTTGCATACTCTGCTCTATTATTGACCTCTGTCTTTGAATGTGAATTGAAAACAATGACGTGTGACTTCAAACATACACGCACTTACAACAATTTAGTCGTAAACAATAGAAATTAGAAGATGTGGTATAAGTCCTCATGAGACAACTCTTCACCCAAGTTACAATATATAACCAGTTAACAATTATCGATAGCATTTTTATGAACTGAATATCCAGTATAAAGTCAACGTAACACATAGTCAAGACACATTGTGAACAAATTTTAAGGTTCCACTAAAGTCAAAATATAGGACACTTCATAAACATCTAAACTTTGCCCTGCATTAGTTATAACATTATTCGTCCATACCAATTCTAAACAAATTAAGACGTCTTGCAGGCCTCCAGATTTTTTGGAAAATTTAGTCTTCACCCCAAGAACCGTTTTGGCCACAACATAACAATTTCAAGTTTATTTACAATTTACACAGTGTGTATGTGTTAAGTATGTTTAAATGAATAAATGTTCTCATAGTTTATGACTTTATTCATTATAGGTTGAAAAATACAGGCAAAGTTTAGATGTTTATGAAGTGTCCTATATTTTGACTTTAGTGGAACCTTAACTAAGAATACCAAAAAGAAATAAAAGAGAATAGATTCCATTTCGGGGATTTAAAAGAAAAAATGTATATTTGGAAATAAACTTCTAATGTCAACTAGTAAACCAATAAGCTGACTTAAACTTTAGAAAATCAACTGGTTTGTATCCCTAAATACTCAATTTGATAGTGATACTACACGTCAATTCAAAGTTCACAGGAAACAAATCTTAAAAGCAATATCACTGGAAAGTTAAAAAAATACAAAACTGTCAAACATCCAATACATATATGGATTTGTTTAAATTTACATAATAAGCATTTAAATTCGATGTTATTGTATTTCATACACTCATGATATATACATAAAACTTTCATGTCTTTTTTGTGTCTTTTGTTCGATTTAGATATATTTATCTAAATGTAGGTTTTCATAATTGTGCTAGACAGGTCAAACAGTACAACATGATCAATCTGACAAGGCAACATCCACACTATACAGATCAAGGATATACAATATGATCAGTAAAGCAGGGAGATAAAAGAAAAGGAAGCCAAAGGGACAATCTAGCTAGTATAAGTGTTCTATTTCAATTCAGAAAGTTTTTTTTATCTTTTCATCAAATTCACAACCAGAAAGAGGGACGAAAGATACCAGAGGAACAGTCAAACCTCATAAATCGTAAAATAACAGACAACGATATGGCTAAAATCAAAAAGACAAACAGACAAATAATAGTACACAAGAAACAACATAGAAAACTAAATACTGAGCAACACGAACCCCACCAAAAACTTGGCGTGATCTCAGGTGGGGAAAGAAGATCCTGCTTCACATGTGGCACCCGTCGTGTTGATCATGTTATTACAAACCCGGTAAATAGTCTAATTCGGAAGGTCAAATTAATAAAAAGGGAAATGTTATAAAATTGCAACAAACGCAGACCAAACGCTTTAGAATCCATAAATGTAAAATGTTGGTGAACGTTGACAACAATAAAACATTGAACACATTACATGTCTAAAATGTATCCAAGAAAAGATTGTTTGTGGCAAAAGAAGGTCGTAAAATCAAGTTTCAGATTGATATGCAAAAGCAATTTCTAAGCAAATAAAACAAACACCAAAATGAACCATTTTTAGTAATAGTGATTTCAAACAAGAAGGCCAGGTTTGATCAGTTGTCATCAAACGTGTTTAGAACGAATAAGCCTGACAAAAACGCCAAAGTATATGTTCACGACAACAGTGGGTCGTTTAACGCTTATTACAGTCAATTTCGATAGGATCTTACGACGAGCATGTAGTAATACAGAAAATAACTTGATTTGAAGAGTTGATTTCTCAAAAGACAAACATTGTCATTCATACAAAAAGGTATGAAAAGCAAGGTTAGTTTCGTTAGAATTTGAAAATGATAATACATTGTGTAATTACATGCCTATTGGGGAAATAACCAGACCAAAAGACCTACGTAAAAAAATAATCGCTCATGGAAATAAATTTGAAGCCTGCTCAAAAGCCGTATAAGATTACAACCTGTGTTCGCACTTCCAGGTAATTACATATTTGCTTTTCAATTTAAATACCTATTTTTTGCTTTGTATAATACGTTTCTGTTTTGTTTGATTGCGTCAATGTTTGAACAAAAATCCCCATATTACGTTGATGTTTACATGTCTACCTCTTTTACAATTTGAATTCCACACCTGACATTTATTCAAATGCCAGACAAGTCAGAAAGTACACTTTAATCAATCAGTAAACCAGAATTCCACTGAGAGCATAAAGTGTTTAGTATTTATTTTCTTCAAAGGCAGAATTTTAAAAGACATGATCTATGTTAGTTTCAGGGAAAATGTACATTATCATACTATCATAATTATTATAATTATCATAAAATGCCTGCACCAAGTAAGGATTGTGACAGTTGCTATCCATTCGTTTGATGTGTTTGAGCTTTTGCTTAGAGTCTTTTCGTGCAAGAAAATGTCTAGTTACAATTTAGGTATGTGATGAAAATTGTCATATTTTGCATTAAAGCAAAAAGACACAGTTATGTGGAATAGTTATAATCTTTTATTTAATAAAGGCGAAAGTAGATTACCACTGTTCAAAAGTCAAAACAAGATTGAGAAAAGATATCTGGATAACAAACTAAAACCTCAACTATAAGAGAGGAAAAAACGCCAACTCAACATAGAAAAAATCGAACTATTTGATTACAATTGTCATATTCCTGACTTGATACAACAGGAGATTTTAAGGGAAAACATGGTGGGTTATACCTTGTTTTATGGCTATCCAAACCTCGCGCTTAATGGCAATGTTTTAAAAAATTATACTAAAATGACAACATTACATGACAGGAATACATTAAAAATAATTTTCAAGATGCCAAAAACAAATAGATGTGTGCTTCAAATCAAAACAAGACACCAACCAAGCTAATACAAATAGTGTGTTTAAGAGTGTTTTTCATTATTATTATTATACACGACGTTTTTTAACAGTGCTCTTTCTGTCTCTTTCGTCCCTTAATAAGTGTTGTTTTTGCACGAGTAATAAAATAAATAAAATGTAATGCGGGGTAAGTATCGCCATGGAGACAAACCAACTACACATACATGACTATACATAAACGAAAAAACTCGGTATTTGTTATTTTAACATTAAAATTCATCAATTGCTTCAAACCCACACTACAATTTGCATGATTTTTAAAACTAACAATACCATCCTACCTAGGCAAATCAAAGAGGAAAAAGATCACCTGTAAATTGTTTTGGCTTCAATTAACATTGCGTGTTCAATTCGACACTATAGTACATTCAATAATTACGCAACGTGTAATTAGAATCTTTCAATATTTTTAAATGTCGATATTTATTTTATTTTACGTAAATTGATATGTACTTTAATGCTCTATAATGTCATTTTCAGCTTAATTCCAGAAAGTACAAAGTTACTATCAAAGCAATGAAATAATATTGATGCAAAAATCAATCGAAAAATGGAATGTAAACAATACTTAAGCAGCAAAAGGCGTCTTTGAAAAGACTATTCTTGTAATTGAAATAGACAGCCCTTCCTCTTTACGATCAAATTGCGTTCATTTCGTGTGACTTGAAAGAGTTCCCTGATTTGAAGTAATTTCAATCAGCTTTAAAAATCGTACTGCAAGAATGTAATAAAGCTAAAGAACTTGTAAATATGACGTGACATTTTTATTTTCATACCATACACAGATATAATTTGGTTTAGAAGATATAAGCTGTTAAATTTTAAGCTTAATTAAAACCATTTTTTGCTGTTGTGAAAAACAGTCATTTCATCATGGCATGGAGATGTCAATCTGAATTTAGAGGATATTTTGACATTTGCGCAATTTAATTCTTTTACCCTATTGAAAATTCAAGATCTCCCATTTTACATTTTTTTAAGAACTATTCCAATACACAACAAAATAAGATCATTCAACACAATGTCCCCAATAAATCGTGATGACCTCAGGTACAGCTCAAAAGGGTTACCTGATTCTGCTAAAATACTGATATCCGTCGTGACACAACCCCATCAGAACAATTCATGTCATATCTGGTAATGGTGGATAGCACGACAGATGATTGATAGTAGACGTAATTTGTTGAACACTAAGACATTACCAAATTTATAAATTATCATTTAGTGTTAATCTGTTTACATTATTTATAACAATATGCTAATGTTGGAAAGAATATTAATTTAAAGACAGAGACACCCAAGACCAGTATACAAAAGAGAAAAGACATTTGAAAAATAATATATCTCAAAATACACCACAGAAAATGCATAGACAACACGGACTTCTGTAAAAGATAATTAAGGTGAACTGAGGACAATATGATGCTATAGTCGTGGGCAAAAAAAGGACCAGTTTGGTGTTTGACGATAAAGGCTTTCTACGCTTTAACTTTACCAAAATATTTCTAAACCTCGACCTGAAGATGAACTTTTTTTGAAGAGTATTGTCTAATAATAATTCATACGGCTATTTTTGTGGTTAAATACATGTACATCATTCAATGTGAAATATTTCTTCTAAAGGATTCTAGCAAAGCAATCAACAATGTAAATTATACTTTGATAACAACAAATTTCTGCCGAATCCGTGCAAGACAGTTCGATCAATAACTATTTCATTTCCATGCTATTTTGAATCATTGAGTCTATTAACTGCAGAAGCTGCCGGTGCATTGCAATGATAATAGGATTAAAGCAACAGTATATCAAATTCTAACCGGGATTGGTTTTAATCAATTGATAACTGGATCTCTTCATAAAAGTCTTCGGGATTGTTAATATCGATTTTTTATTAGATAATGAAGTTCCAGAACATCAATGCTACAGGATAAGTTCTGTTTTATTTCAAACGAATGGCCAAGTATGTTTGTTAATAAATTGATTTTATCGCTGGACAAAAAAAAATATATACATTGGCGCATAAATTCGATTACTTTTTTCCAAAGACAGGCCAGAATATTATTATGAATATAAGAAAATGTTGTTTGTGTACACGGAAAGTGTATGGAAAGTCTTATATAAATTTAATATTCCTTTTAAAGATTAAGACTCAAAGAAAAAGAAAAGTTTTAAGGAAAGAGGATTTAACATTTAAACCAAAAAAAAGGCGTATTAAAAGATTTCTTTTTTTGGCATTGAAGACGTAAGAAGTTTTTTACGGCTTTTTATTGGTGGAAAACAATATAGTGTCGTAATACCTATTGTTGGCTGATGCTGCTTTAAGAGAAGATAAGACGATGTATTTTTTAAGAACAAGACTTAGACTTCTATATTGAAACAAAGTGAAACAAATGAATATTGAAATGTCAACTTGTTAGAAGATTGATGTACACGAACAAAGGAATTGTAATGAACGTCACGGAAACTTGAGTTAAAGTAATCGTGTAATTTTGAAATCTCGGATAAATATCTCTTGGTACGGAAAGAGATGAAAGACAGATGACAAGAGATTTCTAAATCTGTAACTTTAAACTAACTAATTAGCCAATACTAGAACATGTGGGCGTGTTCTTAAACATGAGGGAGATTAGAAACCTTATCCATTTGAATTTTAAATTATAGCAAACTGAATGTTATTTGATAGAAACCTCAACAGATTTGAAACAATTAAAGTTCGCCAGCTTTAACTTAGTTTGTATTCATAGAAAATACATTTGTAAGAATTGTTAACTCAAATGAACTAAATGAGTTCGTTTTTTTCTTTTAAATATTTTGTTGAACTTATAAAATGTCAGTGTTAACCTACTCGTTTTAGATGTGTTCAATACTCATATTTTTGTAACGCATATATTTTTTTGTTTGAAAACAGCGGTCAGTCGTTGTTTCCAATACCAGATATAGTTCTTCCCATAGAGAAACATTCTATTTGTGCTTCTATAGAAACTGAAGATATTCAGTTCAAAATTATTGACGATTTCTGATAATGCAATGTATTAAGAGATTATTTAACATGTGAACAAACAGCTTTGACATCAGATTTCCTTTTTACAATGCAAGACAAGTTTTACCATGGATACGCAGAGCAATGCCATCAAACTGTCATGTCGTAATCAACAAGAAATAATCAATAGAGACTGAAAAATAATATTATTACAAGAAAAATAAACTGGAACCCTAGAGACAGAGATTTATCAGTCTGAAAGCATGGTTTTGTATTGGAGAGATAAAGGATACCAGTGTCACGTTCAGGATGTACATAATTATATTTAGATCGTAGAATAGTTATTTTCAGAAAGCTATCGAACAAAATTGTCAGGTTGATGTCTTTGTTTCGTATACACCAAATCTGCTGTTGGTCTTAATATCTCATATTATGGAAAACTCTTGTGATTCTTTTTTTATTTCTTTTTTTAGGGGGGGGGGGAGGGAGGTTATAACTTAGTCAAGGTTTTTGATATTTTAGATGTATATTAATTGGGGTTGAACGTCATAATTATTGAAATGGATAAAAAATACATTTTGCAGCATATCCAGTCTCACTGTTGGTAAAATCAACAGTTGTGAGGGGTATGACGTGGAATCGGGGTCAAAAATACTTATTTACGTATTATACACAATTATTTCTGTATATATACGGAATTATTTCTGTATATTAGTAATTCGGTTCCTGTGTATACGGAATTATTTCTGCATATACGTATTTTTTTGGTATATATTGTTTTGGATAATTACTTTTGTATATACGTAAATAAAATTATGTATATACGTAAATCAGTATTTTTTACCCTGATTCCGCGTCCATTGAGGGGACTTTATTCATGTTCAATACAAATTTCCAAATCGAAAGGGTATCAAGCTCCTACTGATTTAATTAACACTTGCAACAACTGTATGGGTTCCTGAAATGACCTACATAAGATCATATAATATCCATAATTTATCTATACTGTTAATCTAAAATTGTGTATTCCAGAACTAAGTATCGACATAACCGTACAATTAAAAATTATCAACAGATACATCGAACTCCAAGGCAAATTCCCAAAAAGGTATGTCAATAGAAGCTGAATCTAACAAAACACACCGCTAGACAGAATCAACCAACTGAATAATATTTTAAAACATCGAACACCGTTACTGTAGCCTTTCTAATGATCTAACTTGACGACAAAATAAATCTGTATCCAGATACAATTTGCGGCTTGGCATAGCGTGAATTACTTAAAAACTATTGTATTTAATGCTGCATGTCACGCTATTTTCAATATGGTCCAACTGCTTTCCGTGTTATTTTGGATGTCCATTGTATATTTTATTTATGCAATCTTCATTTTCATTTACCAGGCTGTGCCATTATTTTATATCAGACATTAATTAACATTTTCTATTTTTCAGTGCTCATAAATTTTAAGCACCTGACAATTTTTTCATGTCCAAGTCAAAATCGTCCGTTTTACATGCTTTAAAATTGGGTATAATCAATACATGAAGTTTGATCGGCAAGGAAATGAAATTAAATCAAATCCGGTGACATAGTTATTAAACACATAATAAAAAGTAAAATCACAAACATACTGAACTCCGAGGAAAATTCAAAACGGAAAGTCCCTAATCAAATGGCAAAATCAAAAGCTCAAACACATCAATTTAATGGATAACAACTGTCATATTCCTGACTTGGTACAGGTATTTTCTTATGTAGAAAATGTTGGATTAAACCTTGATTTGTGGTTAGCTAAACATCTCACTTGTATGCCAGTCGTATCAAATTCCATTATATTGACATTTGACAGCGATGCGTGAACAAAACCAACAGAGCTAACGACACAAATGCACTGCATGTATATCTGTGAAAGGTGTGATTTTAACCAAATAGAATAGACTGTTTTATTTGTTAACTAAAACATAAGGTTTAGCTTTTTACTGCATTTGTAACACTAAAGGATATATAATATTGTCTATTCGTGTTTTGTGCGATAATCTTTTAGCAAAATCCCTCAGTGTTGAAGGGACGTATATCTAATATAAGTCATGTGTTGAGTATACTAGCTACGTTTTGTTTCTGTATAAGGATTCATGAATCTAAAATGTGTCGTGTGTTTATTACAGTAACTCCCGATTTTTATAATCTTTCAACATTCTTTGTAAGATGTGTGATTTCAATGACATTTTGGACACATTGTTATGAAATGTGATATATATTCTAGTATAGAATATATCAGATTCATTCAAAGCCACCTGATCTGTTACAAGCATTTAATATATGTATGGATAACACCTACGACTGTCACGAAACAACCGAAGATACCAGACAATCAACTCATCTGCAAAATGATCTATTACATATCTAGTCTCCCAATAAAGGCAACCGTAGTATACCACTGCTCGAAAGTCATAAATCGATTAAGACGAAAACAAATCAGGGTTACAAACTAAAACTGAGGGAAACACGTCAATTATGAGACGGAAAACAACGAAGCAACAGAAACCCTGAATTGAACAAAAACACTACAATACAACACAAAGATAAGAACTATAATAAGTTAACAACTGCCATTTTCCTGACTTGGTACAGAACATTTTAACAGAAAAAAATGGTAGGTTGAACATGATAATATTATTCGTTTTTATGAGCACTAGACATTAGTATACTTATTTATAAAAAAAATATTTCTACACTAGCTTTTTATTAAAAAAAGTTACACATTTGAATATAGACAATGGACTGTTATTGCGAGTCTGGTAAAATCTTCATAAATTTTTTATCTACTTATGAAATAAAAACATAAAATTGATTGATGACGTACGTGTTTATCAGATAAATGGCTTTTGATTTCTCAATTGGAATAGAGGAGAGGCATTTGATGTACAAATGTAACGAAGAGACTGCATTATTGATTTGACATTAAAATCCGTAACTTGATATTTCTTAGAAAACTACATCGATCTTTTCCGTTATAAAATCCACCTGAGTCTTCCTATGGTTCCGGATCTTGAGCCGGATCTACGTGTATAGGAACTGACTGTAAAGTTTAAGGCAAAGTTAATTGCAGTTTAAGACAAAGTTAATTGAACATTGATTTCTTAACCGCCAGGGATATTGAAGTATTATATCTAATAAGATGTCTAAATTAAAACCATAAAACCCTTGAGTGATTGATTGTTTGAGTGTTCAGTGCTTAATGTCCAGCGCCAACCCTAAGTGAAATGAATTATTAGTATTAATAATAATAATAATAATAATAATAATAATAATAATAATAATAATAATAATAATAATAATAATAATAATAATAATAATAATAATAATAATAATAATAATAATAATGTATTTTAGATAGAGGCTAATAAATGCAATTACAAAATAAAATTTAGAAATAAGCTAAATACAACCATAAAATAAAAAAAGGTTGTGACATACATGCTTCTAATTACATGAAAACAGGTTGGTAAAGAGTAGTGTTGAAATATTTGATTATCAGCTAGGGTCATTAGTGACTACAAGATACATACGACGCATTTAATGACGGTAATGTCACCATTTAAGCTTCCGTGCACACTTTGACACTGATGACGGGTTGTAAGTATATCATGTTATTTGTAAGAGATAAATTGCGTCATTATTTATGCATTACGTATCCAGTATTTGTACGTAATTTATATCTGTAATTCATCACATGATTCCGGCTGAAACTGGAATATTAAAAAGAAACTGCTATTCTTTTGACGAAGTATCTTATTTCGGCATTGTCAGATCGTTCTAGTAACTATTCTCAATTTTCTAAATGCAAATAAATTGAAGTGCACACATTATTTTTTTTAATTCCAAGCTACATGTACTGTAGAGTGCCTCAGACTATTTCCCCTCATACTGCACTACAACTTATTATTGATAAAATGTAATATGTTTATATTCGAGGTAAACATTAATACTGACAAGGTGCAGCAGCACATTATGGTAAAACGACCACACTGTAAACAGAAAAAAAGGGAAGAAAAAAACGAAGAAACCTTCAGGATTTCCTGCAATGAAACTCTATCATTTGTATCGTTTTGACTATTTGTGTACTGTATCAGTTGCTAGTCAGGATATGACAGTTGTTATCCATTCGTTTTATGTGTATTATCTTTTTATTTTGCCATTTGATTGGGGACTTTACGTTTTGAATTTTCCTCGGAGTTCGGTATTTTTATTTTTGTACTTTTTGCTATTTGTTATCTATTATATCTTCCCATATCTTTTATTGTATTTCATTTTTTTTCCAATGTCTGATTTCGAACGTAATTTCTATTCCCTTTATGTTAACTTAAAATGGAATAAACAATAACAAAAAACAAGGGCACATTGCGTGTAAGTAGTATATATTGTGTGGCAGCAGCAAATATTTTTGCCACGTTGACAAAAATTTGTTCCCGCTAGCAAAATTGTATAATATATTTGTTGAATAATATCAAAATATTGGATTTTAAAATTTGTAGAAATATAAAAGACTGTTTTGATTTTTTCACACGTTGCATTTTGCAGACGTCAAGAAAATTACATAATATAACTGTTGTATAATATTAAATGAAAATTTTGTTTTTTCACTTATAAAAGAATGTTTTGATTTATTTTCCATCGCATTTAACATATAGACAATTTAAATTGTTAATATTTTGGATAAAGAAGTTAAAAGTAAAACTGAAAAAATAGAAGATTAAATGACTTCGCGTTGAGAGAAGAAATTTTATAAAACTTTTAAGTTTCATTTGTAACAAAAAATGAATAAGAATTGAAAATATATTAATTAACCCTAACCCTAGCGTATATTGTAAAAACTATTATTATTATTTATTAAAACAATCCATACTCAAACATTAATTAAACCTTATCCATCTACCACTCTTATCCCAACCATATATCACGGAATTAATTACCCCTAATTTATTCCCTAATTAGACTATTGTTTTTATTTCTCATCCGGGTATTTAATTCCTCAAAATATTTGCATAATGTCACCCATCAACACCATGTTTATATTCATCATCATTTGTTTCACAATGTCAGCTGTTTCATGCTCGCATGAATTGAGAGATGTATGCACAGTGGAGGGGGATACTCTCCATTGCAGATGGACTGGAGCAGGGCTCTACAACACCAGAATCCGACTAGATGTAAAGAAAGTCGTATTCGAAAGATTTTTTGTTGCCGGACAATTGGACCTTGCAAATAATAGAGACCTGCATTCAATTGAGATCAAACAAGGAAATTCTAAATGCAGCAATGTTTTAGCAGCACCAGAAACAATAACAATTGTTAATGGTATACATTGTGATGTATGTATATAGGAAATTAGAAAAGAATAACAGAATAATAAGAGCTTTAAAGTAATCACGTAGTATTGTCTCTATATGTAAAGTGACTAGAAACAACCTAAACTATGAGCAGATCTTATATATTATTTATTAATTTTATTGTGTAAAACATTTCTTACATTATGTATATTTTTTTTTTACAGAATGGAGTCATAGCTTCTACAACAACAACAGCAGCAACAAGAGTAACACCAGGATCCACATTGTCAATCGGCACCACTGATAAACAACTGGTAAGCATTTATCTGATATTTTTTTAATTAAAACGTCCGTTTTGTTTTCTATTTTTATTAGGAAATACATGTACATGAACGAGTCAATTTGTATTCTCTATAGTATAGTGCTTAAAAACAAATTAAAATGTGAAGGATAAGATTTTTTAATATCAACATTTTCATGAAATACATGATTTTATTTCTTTATTTCAGAAGTCAACACCACATGCACAGGAGGAAGACAAGGGTCTAGATAATATTAAGATCATTCTTATAATGATTTTTGGTAAGTATCTAAATTTAATTTATTTATTTGATTGACAAACAATATAAAAATAAAATAAATAAATAAAATAAAAATATATACATGTTCTAATAAAAACACTTATTTATAAATAAGAAAAAGATGCGGTATGAGTGCCAATGTATTATAGATCAAAGTATGACCTTCAACACAGAGCAAAAGCTCACACCAAACAGTAAGCTATAAAGACAATTCAAACAGAAAAACCAATGGTCTAATCTATTTATATATATCAATATATTTTATAATTTTTAAAGTAAGTGACATATTCAAATTTATCTTTACAGCATCTCTAGCATGTGTTATGCTCTTGTCGCTGATGTTATTTTGCATCTGCAAAAAGAAGAGAACTGCAAAAACCAATTTCCGCCAACACCAATTCTCCTTCAATGTCGATGCAGATTCACTATCCGAAATAGAAATTGCAGATTTTGTTAATACACCAAAAAAAACTGTTTAAGTTAATATCTATCTCTGTATTTACTACTTTTTAATTTGTAGAATATATCCTCATCGCAATTTATGAAAGGCTTCAAGAAATTATAAATTATTTTTTTCCACCACGTGAAAATAACAGACGAGTAGCCCCAGCACAACAACAACCACCAAGAATATTGAGAAGATCAAACAGGATATCTATTCGGCCACAGAGACTAACCTATGATTAATTTTCTAAACTTTTAAATTTTATGAAATTTTTTAAATTTTTTTTCTAAATTTTATATTTTTTTTATTTTTTTTTTTCTAAATTTTATAATCTTTTTTCTAAATTTTATAAACTTATTTATACACTGTTATCTAAATTTTAATAATCACTGATGAGGATGTATTCTACAAATCTACTTATATTATGAAAAATTATATCACCAAAACTTTTCAATTTTCTTTCATTTGATTTATTTGGATTAGTTACACTTTATTTTAATTAAAGAAAAGATTTTGATTATACTCGCATTTCTCTACTCTCATTTTATTATATTGTAAATAGTAGTATACATGTAGTTTGTTTTTATAAATTCACCTTAGTTTATATGTTTCATGCTCATTCAAACCATAAATTTCATTATAAATCTATTCTTTTCATTAAATAATCTACTTTCTCTGGTATTAAAGTTCATTATTAATCTATTCCTTTCATTAAATTATTCTTTTTAGTTTTCCATTTACATATGTTTAGTTTTGTAATAGAAATAAATTAAATTAAAAAACAAATATGATTGGTATTATTGTATATATGTAAATAATATATATATGTATATAATGTTTGGAGAACTTTTTGTTTTTATGTTTACTTTATCATCATTTTCATCTTTGGAATTTTTTCATATGAGAATTTACAGCATCCAAATTTAATTACAACATATTATCGCATATTTTATCATATTGTGTTTGCTTAAACTTTTTTTCTTTTGTTTTTATTACTTTTTATAGTGCTATATGATTAAGTTAAACCTAGAGATAAATATATAAAAATTCTTGATTTGTAACCGCTGTCATGGTGCTTTCTATAACATGTTTTATGTGAAAAAAATGGTGCATTACAAATGATGTAAGTTTTTTATAACCAAATTTCATTTGATAGTTCTCTTGTTTATATTATTTACAATTGTTATATAAATAGTGCAGAAAACTTGATTTGTTTTGAAACTTACTATGTTGTTTCATGGAATAAAGTATTTGTATTTGATATGTGTTAATAAATTAGACTTTTCTTAAACTTTTCCCACTGCATTGCTACCCCAATCAATGTGGATGATTACCAGTTGACACCATTTGTATATCATCTAGAAATTTGCAAACAAAAACTTTGCTTAATTAATTTTTATCTACTTTAAATTTATTAATTATAAAAGAAATATGGTTTAATTGCTGATGAGACAACTCTTCAAAGAGGTCAAACCACAAGCTTCAATCTCAAATCTTGTCAAGAAAATGAAATATTTACACAGGAAAAAAGAAGCTAGCTGAAAAAAAAGTCATGAACAAAACAAGATTCACCATTTACAATGATCCAAAGAAAAGAAAAGAGCATATCTAGAAATTTGCAAAACAAAAACTTTGCTTAAAACATTTTTATCAACTATTAATTATAAAAGATGGTAATCCACAAGCTTCAATCTCAAATCTTATCAAATGAAATATTTACACATGGGAAAAATTAGCTAGCTGCAAAAAAGTCATGAGCAAAACAATTAACTACGATCCAAAGAAAAGAAAAGAAAAAAGTAGCATGTAGGGGGAAAAATAGAGAGAGAGAGAAAAAGGAGATATGATCCACCATTGAAAATATGATCCAAAGAAAAGATGATCCAAAGAAAAGAAAAAAGTCGCTTATGTTCTAACGAAGGAAAAAATAGAGAGAGAGAAAAAGGAGATAGGATTCACCATTGAAACTATGATCCAAAGAAAAGAAAAAAGGTGTTTTAACGATGAAAAAAATTAGAGCGAGAGAGAGAGAGAAAAAAAAAAGGAGATAGTAATGAGATGTAAAAATAATCGTCAAAATCCAACTCGATTTACCATTGAAAATATGATCCAAAGAAAAGAAAAGAAAATAGGTTTTGTTTTAATGAAGGAAAAATTATATATAGAGAGAAAAAATAGTAATGAGATGTAAAAAATAACCATCAAAATCCGGTTCGAACAAATCTATAATATATAATTGATCTTAAATAAAAACAATCAAAATTTATTGAGTAATGATCACTTTTCAAATTTGAAAGGTGATAAACACTTTATATTTAAACTGATGAACTAAGATTTAATGTAAACAGAAGGTGTATTATCCAAATACTGCCGCAATATTGGAGATCAATCTGACATGAAAAATCGCGATCGGGACAGATCTACACTGAAATTACATATGAATTAATAAAATGGTGTAACATGGATAATGGAAGGTTGGCGAGCCTTTAGGAGTAAATAAGTGTTGGAAACTATTATTCATAATTTAATGAAACGGAAGCTTTATTCCTTTATTAACGCGGTACACTCAATTCTATCATAAAGCGATAAAAATGATGAACCAGGTTGAGTACATGAGGGGATTTGGTGGAGAAGTAGAGCGGGCTGAGTTGAATTTTGGAAGAAAGAAGAACATTGCGGTTACACCGTACAAGGGATATGTTTATATCCACATAGGCAGTTTAACAAGTAGCAGAAGCATAACTCTTGGGACTGATGAGTTTAAAGAGCTATGCAATCTGAAGCCAGTTCTTTTAAAAGCTGAGGCAGAAATAAAAAAACAGGTTAGTGATTTCTAATATTTAGCAGTAAATATTTACATGAACATATAGCTAAATTATTATCGTTCAGCAGCAAATAGTTGAGCGTGATATATATTTTATTCTCTAAGAAATAGGAGCGATCTACAAAATTATTTTAAAGTAAGATATTGCGAGTGTTTAATAAAAGCACCAGCTGCAGATGTTTCACCTTATATGTTTTTTCGTAAATTTCACTACTGCTAGTAAGTACACATAATTTTCAAAGTTATTGAAAGCGAGTAAAAACTATATGATAAACGTTCTAATTATCCTTCAACAGCAAATAATTGAACATAAATATATACTTTATAGGTTTAATATACAACAAACGTTTTAGTTAAAAGTAAGTTATTGATAGAGAGTATTTACAAGCGGCTTGCGTTCAGCTGCAGATATTTCACTTGTTTCTGGGTTGATTTCACCACTGTTAGTATTAATTTTCAAAGTTATTGATAGCAAGTAAAAAATGTTTTGATAAACGTTCAGTTGCAGATATTTCAACATTTTTGTTTCTAGGTAAATTTCTCAACCGCTAATAAATACGAATTTCTTTCCCACAGCAAACGTTGATTTATATGATTTCTTACACGTTCAATTGTTTTTATTATATATTAATTTTTTTAGCTGCAAAAACCTAGCAGGAAAAAGAAGGTTATAGTTGTTGAAGAGGAAGAAGAAGAAGAAGAAGAAGAAGAAGAAGAAGAAGAAGAAGAAGAAGAAGTAGAAGAAGAAGAAGTAAAAAAAGTTACTTTGAAAAGAAAGGTAAAACAACTTTTGTTTTTTTTTTCTATGTAAATCAAAATAAGTAGTTATAATTTTCAAGTTTATGAATTTAAAGTAATTATCCAATTAAATGTACCATAAAAAGAAAAAAAAAAAAAAAAAAAAAAAAAAAAATTGAAAACATTGAAATAACTTTAAAATTTTAAGATGATTTTCTATATTATGATATTCTTATTTTAGAGAAAGGTGATTGCTATCAGCGATAGCGATGAGGAGGCGGGAGTGTCAGAGTCGGACGTCAGAAAGGTGATTGTTGCAGCAGAATCTGGCCCGTTCAAGGGGCTAAAGAAGAAAAAGAAAACAGCTGGAGCTGGATTCATACTTTCTGAAGCAGTTGAAGATGGCGAGTGAAGATAACACCAGTAAGTGATCAAATTTTTATTCTGTTTCTAATATGTTCTTATATACAATAGTTAGGATAGAAATCATTTATAACTTAGCAACATTTTTCCAATCAAAGATTGATTTATCAATATGTGAAATACTCGCTTTAAGATAAAACCATTGCCTTTGATTTAAAGCGATCTCATTTCTAAGAGGATCATTTCTCAATAATACAAACAGTTCACTATTCAATATACATGTATTTACAAAAATATCTTCAGATAAAGCAAAAGTGTCCATTTTATTACAAAATAAATCGTTTCCGCTACTGTTTCGTTTAACATCATCAGATATGAATGGAGGATCATTTTCACTGTTTAATGGCCCATTTATTAATATAACTGCTAGAGTTATCGAACAGAATAACAATCCGACAATTTTCATCTTTGCACCAAGCCAGTGCAGTTGTGGAAACTGGTCACTGATTTCAGCTGTATCCATATTGATAAAATTGTAATCATGCTCATCTGTCATTTTAAGTGAATATTCTTCCACATTTGCACTACTCAATTCATCCTTTTCATTTATTTTAGAAATCTCCATTATGAAATCCAATTTCTTAATACAGGTGTCGCACTTTGTTCATTTGTTTTCATGCATGTATCTGTAGATTTATGATGTGAAAACTATTTTACTAGAGTTTATGTATCTTATTTATTTCTTTTAGCCAATCAGAACAGAAAAAGGACAATGGGAGAAGAAGTAGAAAAAAAGACACTGAGTGAAAAACGAAAGCGGTCAGCTCCACCTTCATTAAGAACTTTATCTGTTGCATGTATTTATAATAAATTAACAACAAAATGTGATATTCAAATGAGAGATTTTTTTTGTAAAATTCCCTCACCAATTTTAATTATTTTTATGGATTATGCAGACTTTCAATTTGTTTTAAATCCTGGATTTGCCGAATTAGATGTGTTTAATGCTGCCGAGGAAATTTTTGATCAAAGATATCAATTAAATAAAATGATAAGGGAATGCAGCCATTTCACATCTGAAGAGATATTCATTCATTTAAAGAACGTCCCAGGGTCTGTTTTAAATTCACTCGGACTTTCGTTCAATAGGGAGAACTTTTCCGATATTTTAAGGAAAATATTAAACATGCGATTTTCACGTGTTTAATTTACCAAAGAATATGTCTCATATATTTTAATCTAAAATTTAAGAAATTTATTTGTAATATTTTCATCGTGTTTGAAGGTCTTTTTCCCCATTGCACAATGTATTTCACTGGTGCGTTTGAAGGTGTAATTCCCCATTTTCATAATTGTGTTTAATTTACCAAAGAATATGTCTCTTATATTTTAATCTAAAATTTATTTGTAATATTTTCATCGTGTTTGAAGGTGTTATTCCCCATTGTCCAATGTATTTCACTGGTGTGTTTGAAGGTGTTATTCCCCATTTGAAGGTGTTATTCCCTAAGGAAAATATTAAACATGCGATTTTCACGTGTTTAATTTACCAAAGAATATGTCTCATATATTTTAATCTAAAATTTAAGAAATTTATTTGTAATATTTTCATCGTGTTTGAAGGTCTTTTTCCCCATTGCACAATGTATTTCACTGGTGCGTTTGAAGGTGTAATTCCCCATTTTCATAATTGTGTTTAATTTACCAAAGAATATGTCTCTTATATTTTAATCTAAAATTTATTTGTAATATTTTCATCGTGTTTGAAGGTGTTATTCCCCATTGTCCAATGTATTTCACTGGTGTGTTTGAAGGTGTTATTCCCCATTTGAAGGTGTTATTCCCCATTGACATAATGTTTGAAGGTGTTATTCCCCATTGTTCTAATGTTTGAAGGTGCTATTCCCCATTGTTCTAATGTTCGAAGGTGTTATTTCACATTGTCCTATGTTTGAAGGTGTTATTCCCCATTGTCCTATTGCCTTAATGTTTGAAGGTGTTATTCCCCATTGTCCTATTGTCATTATGTTTGAAGTTTGTTTGAAGGTCCATTTGGGTTTTAAAGTTATGTATTTTCATTGGGGTTTTTAAGTTAAAGTCGCCATTTTACCATGCTACTCCCCATTGCCCTATGTATTTCACTTCCCCAGGTTGATAGCAAACGGATAAAACTTAAATATGTTGATATATTTTATTATAAAATCATATATTTATTTACATGAAATAAAATATTATATAATTATTGTACAGTGTGTTTTCTTTTTCTTGAATTTATTACGGATATGGATTTTTTTTTCAATTTACAATTGTATTAATGTTTTTCTTTTAATTTTCTATGAAAATATGCTAGCGAATGCACATTATCATCCAGCAAGTGTCTCTTGTCATCATATGGTGATAGTCCACTTTTCACAACCTTCACCATGTGAATCTGATGGTTGAAACTTCTCAAAGTGTACATATGCGAGAGTAGTGGAGAACAATTGAACAAGGTGTTTTTATATTGTTCGAATCTAACATTTCGGGTTTTAATACCCTTTGCTACTACAGTTTCCTTGTCGTCTGCGGTGATAAAACTATACATTTTTGCTCTTAGTCCGATATATTCCACCATTTGAATGGACTTGCATTCATCTTTGAATAAACCAATAATCGATTTCCTGTCTTTGGTGTAAAGAGGGTGATCAGCTGGATAATTTGAAAAGTCATATAGCTCACTGTTTAACGACATGTCTCTATATATGTCATCAGTTCTCACATGCATAATGAAACTGTCAGTATCTGTGTAACATAATGTTACATTCTCCTTGTATAGTTTTTTCATGTGGTTGTAGTAGTAATCAACCATGTGCGCCTTTGACAGATCGAGAATCATTTGTCCTAGGTAAATTGGTTTGTTGAAGAAAATTTTTGTTTTGGTTTGTAGCACGCCGCACAAGTGGTCGTTGAATATCTTAAAGCTTTTAAATGATGATTTTGCAGTAAGTTTTTGAAACTTATCCCACCTATGACAGAGAGAGAAGTTGATATGTTTCCGCAACGATTCCATTGATTTACCGAAAATAGCATTGTTGCCATTTTTAAAAAGTTTTTGCTCGAAATTGCTAGTAGCCTTTTTCCTCATTTCGGTATTGAAGTCAATATACTGTTTCAACCATGGACGCTGTTCAAATGAAACTATATTGTGAATCTTCTTCAAAACCAAACCTAGTTTGAGGTATAACTTTAGATTCACATAGTGCAAGATGTAATGCTTTTTATCTTTCAAAGTAGCTAGCAATTTGGTGCTCGGTTGGTATTCTTTCCCATCATCATTTGCTTGCTCATACAGATGACGTGAATGAGGTGAAAGCATTTCATTTGTTATCACTCCTTTTTCAACTGCAAGAGGAAAATCATTGTGAAGATCGTGTAAGTTATCTGGGTAATCCAAATCGCATTCAATGACATATCCGATGTCAGCGTTATTGGATACATTTAAGACATTGAAATCGTTTATTTCCTCTTCTGACAACCACTGGAATTTCCCCACAGCTAATGGCATGCTCATGCTTAAACCGTATAAATTGTTCGCATCTACATACATCAAGTATGAAGTTGGTAAAGCTGGATCATAATTGCTCAAGTAGGGATTGTTTGCTTTTGCATGTCTGCAGCTCACCATTGTTAAACCTCCTCGTATACTCTGCTCAAAGAAGAGCCACATTGTAGGATCTGTCAATAGCTCAAGTCTCACACCAGTCATTTTCAATGCAGATTGCCAGGAAAGCCCTGGAAGAGTGTAATAATTTGCAGGGTCGAGGGAATAGTTCGTTATCCACTTCTTCCTGAAAGTTTCAAATACATCAGCTAATAATAGAACGTCAGTTTTTAGATAAAGATCGTGATATTCGCCTATATTCTTAATATTCATTTGATTCCATACCCGTTGCGCATGTTCATACTCGGTTTGACTAATTGTTTTCTCTGATAAATTGCTGTAGAATTTGTCTATAGAGGGTAATTCAGTTTCATTGAACCTTGCTGCATTGTCAATGTATTCGTAAGGATATGTTCCTTTTTTCAACAAAAGAGCAATCCGCTTATCATCATCAAATTCTTTTGTAAAATGTTTAAATGTTTCTTTCGGATTCTCCTTAGACATTGACGATACCAATTCCTCTAGTGAACAATTCAAAAACTGGTATGAATCGATAAAGCGCAGATTGGATAGGTTGAAACTGATGTACTTTTCTGCATTCGTGGCTATGCAGCCAATTTCTTCACTCTTGAAAATACCTATCGAGGAACAGATTAAATGTGCATCAAACTGTTTCAGGTTATGAAATATAACTGGCACGAATGTGTGTTCTTTAAAATTAAGATTGCAATCTCTGCATGAAGCGCCACGAAATTTACCTGAAACATGTGCATGGTCTCGAACGCGGATAGTGGAATCTGTAAATTCTTCCATGCAAATGTGGCAATGTGTACTTGATTGAAAATCTTCCTCATCTTCAACAGTCATGCACAAGGGTTCAGGATTGTTCAAAATAGCCTTTATACGTTTATTTTCGTCAAGAAGACTATGAAGGAAGTGTTCACTAACATTTTCACCTCTATATATTTTAGGTGGTTGAGTGTATCTGTCATCGATGCAAACAACTTGATAACCGTACCCGCATGGTATCAACTTTGTTAATTTCGTTGTGCTGGTTCGATTATCTTCTGGCTCTTCAGTAACCATAGGTTCGCAAAATGTTTCCATGTCAGCATAAATAACAAATGATGTTTGTAACTGTTTGGCGTGATCTTGAAATGTTAGTATATCGTCTACCCCCTTGGTGGGATATGTCACATGTTGAGCTTCAAATTTTGAGCAGTATTTTATATGTTTCTCTAAAGTATGTTCACTGGTGAAACCTGATAAACAGAATCTGCAATACTTATGACTGCGTCCCAAGCATTTTGTTCGATATAAAAGTCTATTGAGATCTGTAATCAAACACCAGTGACTTTTATTCCCACTTTTCAAATACAATAAGTCAACTTCATGATGAGCTTCTCTTAGACCTGTTACATGGAGGGGGAAAAATTCACCCTCTTCAAATCCTAACACCATTACTGAAATGTTATTCTGCCTTTCAAATTTACTCACAAATGATGGTGCAACGGGCAATTGTATACCTTCCATGTTCAATTCATGTTCATATGGGATGTAGTGATGCACTTTAGAAGGGTCACCTGAACACGTAGGATGTATGGATGCTATAATAGCATATACAAAACATTTTTCATCTAAGTTTCTTATGTTGAGTAACGCTCTGGTTGCAGCAAGAGTTCTTGGTAGGGGTATATACGATCCACCGCCTAAAGGTTTATATTTAGCTGTATTAATCTCAATGTGTTTAATATGATCTAATGACCAACCGCTCCCATTTCGTATATACTCATCAAAACTTTTGAATATTTTTTGATATGTCACATTAATATCATGTTCATCATCTATATTTGCTCTATCAACTAGATTCGATGTCTTCGAGATAAAATGTGCATTATTCTTTAAATCATTACCACCTTCACCTCCATTCGGCTTGATCATTTGCACAAGACAATTCATATACCACTTAATATGACCGAGTTCATCACACATCTCTTGTAAATGAGTTTTTACCTCATGCTTAATTCCAGATAAAAATGCTAGAAGATCATACTTTTCCCCATTATCCTCATTCGGATAAATGAAACGAGCTCGTGCTATTCCCAAGAGAGCAGACTTATCCACACTTTTATGTTTGATTGTAGTATGTGAATTTGAATCAGTGTTTCCTGAACCAGTCTGATAAGTTGTATGATCGATGTTGCTATGTTTAAACAAATTTTCCGCTGAATCAAAATGTCTATCACATTGTCGACATGGAAATGTACAACTGTTTCTCTGGTGTCTCTTCAGTTTGGAAGGGTGATCAAACAGAAGTTTACAATAATAACATGAATAGACCTTAACCGTAAGATTTGATCTGTTGTCATTATCAACACTCAATCGATCATTTAACTCTCGCAACTGCTGTTGATATTGAGGGTTACTGTCAGGATAAAGACGCAATAAATCCTCGCAGAAATGATCATCAGCCATGACAATTGTGATATCAATAGCACTTTCAACGTTTTATATATACTACGCGATCGTGGACTAGAACTAATAGGCGAACATATGTTATCTAAATATTTATTTTATTAATTAAATTTAAAGGTATACAGTGTAAATATACAAATAGACAATATATTATATACATATATAAATATAGACAAATTTAAAGAAAAATACAAGTGATTGATTGAAGTCTCCAATAGTTTTAAATAATCCACTTCTTCATTACAAATGAAATGATAACCATTTACTCTTTAATCTTTTGCGATTTTGCGATTTTTCCACATTTCTTAAGAATTTTTCAGGAGACATCTTGATAGCTTTACCCTCTGCTGCACCATCATATTCATCAACATCCATCCTATTTTCCTCTTGATTGTCTGATTTTGATCGATCTACAGTTTCTTTTAAATTTTTCAATTCTGTTTTTTGCAAAACCTGACCACTACCATGTTGTTTGGTTACATCTTCTTCTAGGTTTATTTCTGTTTTTATACTGTCACTATCTTTACCATCATATTCCTTTTCTTTTTCTTTCACATTAACAATTTCACATTGGTTGGACATATTCATCAATCTTTCATATTTCTCCTTGGGTAATAGTATTAACTCCCGAGTCATAGTATTTGAAAAAAGATGATATCAATGTTGGAATAATAACAATTATCTTCAGTAAACGTTTTCTCCTCAACTGAGGTGTTATATTATTAACTACCACAGCACGAATGAACTTTGCAAAAGTTGAAAGATTCCTTTTAACCCTCTCAGACAATGGTATGACGCTTTTTAGACAGTTGAATACTATTTCTACTAATAGTTGTAATTGTCTGTGGTCCGTGCTTTTTATGATTTGAGCAGATTGTTCAGGTGTAGTGTTCGCCAATAATTTAAGGAAGCTTCTACTTGATTCTTTTAAAATCATTTTGGTTGATAAACAATCGTGTCCTCCCCCGGAAAAGGATTTGCGCGCAACTGATATTCAGGGTTTGAACCTGGTGCTATATCCACTATCAAGCAATTGTATGGTCTGCTAATTGCACGTTGGTAAACGTCCATGAAAAAGCGAACTTGACCTGGAAACATTTGTCGAGCTAAAGATTGTATTTGCAGTGAATCTCTACCATTTTTGAAAAGAAAAAAGACGTGAGAATTCAAACTGATTGATCGCATAACCTTCCCCTTCTGATATAAATTTTGTAGTATAAAAATAATTGATGTTAAGGTGTGATGACTTAAAACGCAATAAATCTTCTGCATCAGTTTACAGTCCACTACTTCATCCATTTTATCATCAATGATCCATAATGTGTGTATATCCTTATCAACAAGAAAATCACTTTCATCAGGCAGTTCCAGTTGAAATGAAATGTTGGAGACAGTTTTTTTCAATTCATCGAAGACATCTTGCCATATGCTGTAACAGTAGTATATCTTCTGAGGTGGTATTGTAAACATTTCCTGAGCGTTCTCTAATAATCTTTTAATGTATGTAGTTTTTCCTGAACCCGTTGGACCGACACATATTGAAGTCATGGGTGTTTGAAATTTCACCAAACTCATGATGATCACCTCTTGCTCGAATGATGATTGTTACCATGTGTCTCATCATTTTAAACACTTTTTCATATGCAGTGTGAATAGGTTTTACCAATCACATTGAAAACAAAGATGTCGTTTGCTTGATGATTATCACTGAAAAAATCGTGAATGTTAGTTAGATCATACTCTCTACATAAGAGTGATAAGATGAAAATGCAATATTGACCGCATACTGATGAATTCTCACTCTGTAATCGTTTTTGATTTATTTCCAGAGATATCGCATTGTGTTCAAAGAATTTTAAGAAGTGACGTGAATAATAATCGGGAGAGTGTGCGAAGCTGTCGAAAAATATCCCTCTTCGTTCCTCATTTATGAAAAAGGCGATCCAGTGTGCACCATTCTCAAAATGATTTTCAGTGTTACAAATAAATCCCATGGGTCGATTTCTCACTATCTTAGGTATCTGATCTGCTGCAAATATACCAACAATTTTATCCTTCATTAGTTCATCACAATTAATCATACACTCCAATTGCATAGTGTTCATTCTTGAATTATGATGTCTCGAGTTTGAGTTATTTCAAAATATCCACTAAATTCACTATAAATGATTATAGTTGTTGGTTCAGTGAGGGGAGAATCAAATGTGCATTCCAAATTGACACGTTCATTCCTTTTCAATGTTAAATAATCTAAACCTTCAAAAATTGGTTCCAGTTGAAAGGCATACAAGGCATATCCTTCAGAAAAACTGTCTCTGTTTAATCCATTACCACAGTCTTGCAGAGTTTTCCCAGCAACCTCAAATAGATTGCGAAATGCAACAATGGATGATTCTCCACTTGACGAGTCAAATTTTACTCTGACAGGATTCCCGGAAACTGGCACTCCCTCAACTTTAAGATTTATTTCACTTAGGTGGCAATGTTTGAATGTCCACGGACATAGTGAGTAGTCACCTGCTATGTTTTGACTCCCCGTAAAGGCTATCAATACCTTATTGGGTCTATTATTCTGGAATATGTTGTTGAAGTTAAAACTTATTTGACCAGCTGGAAGTGAAATTGTGCGAACATCATTTTGCACAATGGGATATTTAGCGTTTACTGTCCTGAGTATAGAATCGTGGCCATATACAATGCCGGGGTGAACGTGGATCTTTGCTATTGATAGATACATATCTTCAATCTCAAGGTAATAATCAGCATCTTCATCAACCGACATTAGATAAAATTCTGGTCTCGATCTGTAGAATTTCACAGTAACTCCTACTTGATTTAATATGTAACGATTCATTGAAAACAGGGGATGGAAAATGTTTCCTTCAAGATCAACAGTTTTACCATTTTTTATGTATGCTGTTCTTCTGTAGAGCCCAAGATTTGATCCTGTGTTACAATCTGCATCATCCAATGTTCCTTGATGATCGTCTATCCATAATTGACTTGAGAGCTGCGATTCTTTAGCTTCTTTCCCATATTTCAATAAAGTTTGCATATAAGCTTTGTAAGGGTAAAATCCTGTTGAAGATGTGACAATTTTATTTTGAATTAAAACATCTATTTGATTAAATAATGCATGCAAAACATAGTTCACAGGCCCGCAATTAACGTCACTGCTATCTGCTATGGTTCCATCTCCTCTTTTAAGTCTTAGACGTACATGCATTGTTGATTTACTTAAGTCTAGATACTCTGTTCCACCAGATATGTGAAACTCTATTGGCGATGTCTTTGTAAAAGTTGCAGCTGGTCGAATATGTTCATATGTGATTCTTGTGACTGCAGTTTGATGACCTGGTAGATTGAATAAAGACAACTGACTTGGTTGCAGCTCATGAAATGTTTCAGGATTTATTTTAGCCATTTTGAATTTTACTGGAAAATATCCTTTTCAATTAGCTGATTCTTTAATCTTTTTTTCACACTCTGTACACTTCCTTTCTTACTGTTTGTTTTATTTTTCCTTCCTCCTTTCTTTGTCTTTTTCGTTTTCTTCTGCTCCCCTCTATGGCTTTTTCTATTACTGTTTTGTAACTTCCCACGTTTGCGTTTTATCTTTTTCACAGCTCGACTAATTTCCGACTTAGCATTTTCCACCTGCTGCTGTGCATGTGTTACAAGTTTAATGGGTGATTGCGCATGTGGTTTACTTTGTGGTAATGTGATTGGTTCCATGAAGCTAGCTGCTGAATTAGTGAGGGAACCACCACTCTGGATAGTTCTTCTGTATGAATTATTAAGATATGAATTGTGATGTTTGTCATTCGCTAGATTTTCATAGTACATTATCCATGTCCTAGGGTCTAGCACATATTGAGAATTGTTCAATTCCATGATTATCATGCAAAGTATGGATACGACCTGAAGTGCAGTGTAATCGACACTGGATTTTTTAAAAATGATGCATGACTCCCTTGCATGTCAGTAATAAAGAATTCAATGTCTCTTATTTCACTTTTCACCACTGGAATGTATGCAAGTTGATCAAAGTGGTAGTATTCAGTTTGAGAGCAGCAACATATTCGCTTCAATAAGGGTTGTTTGTTACCATCGACTATTACATCACCGCATATGTTTGCATATATATATAGATCATTATTTGATGATAATTTAATATCAACTAATGCGACTTTCCATTTTGATTTCATCACTATTGGCGTCTGAAGATATGTACGGAATTTGTGTGGTCTGTTATGTGGGTAAATGTCTAAATTTTTGTTACTGTTAATGACCATGTAAAAGCTCATTTTAAAAGTCAACAATATCTCTCTCAGGAATCCACTGACAAAAACGTTTATCCCAATCCTGGAATTTTACATAACCCTCACGTTGACCATTCCGCCTTCGCCATTTAAGCACTTTCTCAACAAACCACAATGCGTCAGCCTCCTTTTTCACACGCTGCAACTCTGTATAATTGAAATTGCCTACAACTTCCTTGTCCAAAAAATCTTGTACTTTATAAAAGATTTTCCCATGTATTAGAAATCGTCTATATATTTTAAATATTTCGGAGGTCCACTGTTGCTGATAAGCTCTTTGAAACGGTTTCTTCAAATGGCTCAGTCTTACCATGTCATTGATTTTAAAATGAAACTGTTTCCCTCTTTTACGTTGTACTTTTAATGTTTCTTTCTTTTCTCTGATTCGTTTTTCTTTGGGTGGAGTTTTAATATACATATATGCCCACAAATCATATTTGTTTTTCTCATTCACATCTTTTGGAGCTGTATTATTTAAACTTCTATGTGGCGTTGCATTATAACTTGCTACCAAATTTTGTAGAACATTGAGATAGCTATAAGTTCTATGCTTTGTAAAATATCGGAACATCATCCTCCGAAATGTCAAATTGACCCTCTCTGCTATTGACGCTTTACTACTGTCGGAATTTAAATAGACATGATGGTAAATGTCATATTTTTTAAACACACGTTTCAAATCTTTGTTTTTGAATTCAGTTCCCGCATCTGTGGAAACCTTCAAAGGGATTTTACCATGTTTGAAGATTTTTTCAAATGCATCAGCTACTGTCTTCCCAAACTTGTTTTTTAATGGATAAATCCATAAAAACCGTGTGAAAATATCGATAACAACCAACAGGAAACGTGTCTTATTGTTATATTTCTGTATGTTGGATACATCCATAAGGTCAGCATCGTATTGCTCATACGGTTCCGATACAATTATTTTCACTCTTTTAATTCTACGTTTTACAGGTTTTTGTAAATTGTAGTCGTCTATTTTTTCCATCCATTTCCTGATCTTGTATACGCTTGGTACATTTCCATCTCTTGATGTCTTCAACGTTTGATAAATTTTTTCAGCACTTAGGTATGCTCCCCCATTTGCTGTATTGTAATATACATTCCTAAGTTTTTCATCTAAATCATCATTTTCCATTGTTAAAAATAGGTTCCAAATCTATCATTTTTTCAACTTTATCTATTATGCGAGATGCTCTGTGCGGTGTTTTCAATATAGTATTTTTCCAATCTGTTGATTGTAAAAATGTAAGTTGATAGTAGACTCTCACATTATCTGGAATATTTGATTGTCTGACTAAATTAACAAAATCGGTGTACACTTTATCTGTTTCTACTTGATAAAAAAAATCCCATGCATTTCCTCCACTTATGTGTTCCACTTGATTTTCCTTCTTCAGAATGTCAAAAACTGACTTTGCATATATTATATCGAATATGTTATCAAGTCTGGCTATATTTTCACATGATTCTATCTCATCCATGTTTTATTAATAATAATAATAATTTATAATGTATGATATTTTTGTTTGGGTTAGGGTTAGGGTTAGGGTTAGGGTTAGGGTTAGGGTTAATTATTATATTTACCAATTAAACTTTTATCAAATTAAAGCTCTCAAATTGTTTTAAATGTTCCTTTTACTACTTCCATATCCAGCATATCAACAATTTAAATGATTGGTAATGCGTTAAATTGTTTAATGAAATGAAAATTTTTTTTAAATGTTCAATTTACTTTTACTACTTCCATATCCAGCATATCAACAATGTTAAATTGATTGGTAATGCATTAAAATTGTTTAATGCAGTGAAAAAAAAAAATAAAAACATTCTTTTATATTTTACAAATTAAAAATCAATATTTTGATATTATCCAACAAATATATTATGCAATTTTTGCTGACGGGGGCAAAATTTTTGTCAACGTGGCAAAAATATTTGCTGCTGCCACACAATATATACTACTCGTGTAATCATATGCCTAATGGCGGTGTTCTATAAATATGAGATCCCAATAGAGATGAAATGTAAATATTTGAAGACACGTTGGTAACCCTATAACAACTGCCATTATTAATATTTAATGTATTTTCAATTTTACGATCATATTTTATAGTTTTTAATTACTAAGCGCTCATTCTAAAACATTTAAAATATATATATACTGTTCATGTATATAATAATTGAAGTAAATAGCGTAAAATATTATGCATGTTGCTTTGTTAGTCGGGTACCTTGGGGGAAACAAAAACAAAACAACTTGTCAAACAGGTTGGATCGTGAAAACGGATTTTGATTTCAGCATTTCTGCAAAACATTCAAAATCGATTAAGATTATTATCATATGCCTTAATAAGACACCAGACTAAGAAAATCAGCAGTTACCAATAGTTACATTCAAAATCCTCAGAGAATATAACTTAGATTGCCTTTTTAATCTTATTTCGGGACACTAAAAAACCAAGGAACTTGAAAGCATGAAAACGAAAGCACTTTCATTTTGTGAGCAACAGTTAAAACAGATGCTTATTATATCATGTATATTTTTCTAAATAAGAAAAACGACTATGAAACTCTCAAGTTTCTCATGATAAAACCTTACAAAATATGCATATTGAAGTATCTGTTGAAAAAGAAGTGTGATCTTGTGTAAAGTATATACAACAAATAAACAAATAGAATTATTTGTGACATCATGCTTATTTTATGTCAGTAATGTACAAATGTATAAGAAGATCACACTTATATTGTTAATATGGGTATTTTATTTAGTCTATTATCCGAAGATGTTCAAAAACATATCAAAAAGACAAAGTATACTTTCATGAATAAGAATACAACAATATTACTCTTATTATTATAAAAAAATGAAATAATAATTGCTATATTAATAGTTCCACTTACTGTCTTTATGCTTTTCATTAATATGATGAGACGTTTTCACCATTTTCACTTTTTAATTTTCCAATTTACAGCTTTATTTCTACATTATTTCTTGGTCATTCTAAAACAACAATTTAGTTAATTTTACAGCATCCGTATGTTCAATAATGGCAATCGATTCTTAGAAAAATCTTCGTGCGATAGTCTTTGACGTAAGTCTAGTTATTCCAAGAGGACAGCGGCTCTGCACATGCGTACTTTTGAAAAGAAACTGAACAGCAACAGATAATTATAACGTAAATAATTAATTCAAATTAAGCATAATTAGACTTATTAATAGGACACATAAGTTATAGGGGGTAACTTTATTTTGCTTTGCTTAAGTGTTATTCACACAACCAAATATGGAAATAAATAATCGGAGTTTAAAGTTTTTACCAATTAATATGTTTCTTCAGCAGACGACAAGCAAAACAAATTGTAACATGCAATTTAAACATATATCACTTGATCAATGAACATTTATTGATTATCATGCCTAACATCCTGAAGTATTCCATGAAACCAGAAAATCTAATGTATTTGATCAGTGTGTAAACAAAATTGAATAGAAACTCAAACTTCCATGACGATAATAGTGTTGGAGTTTAATTAAAGCAATTTGGAAAAAATATATCAATTATTTACAACTTTAATAGAAAAAGTAATATTTTTATCGTCAAAGCAATATTATTTTCAGATTTTGAAGAATTTAAAACTTATTGGTAAAAAGATGCAGAAAATACTAAGTGTAGGATTGTTTTTGTGATATATCAGGCTAGTGCTGCAAAATGAGTTCACACTACAATGTTTATTATAAAATTATTAAATTGACATATATCAAGCCAGTCCCAGACATAGGATGAGTAGTGTACACTGAGACGATACACCAGTTTCCATAATGTATAAACCGTATGGAAGTTTGGGAATTAATGACAGGAAACATTGCATAAAATTAACAATTTGATTTTGCTTACATGATATTCCTCGGTCAAGAGACTGAGTTACTACAATTGTTGGTTGATAGTTACAGTACTTGTTTATGAGGCGCCGTTTTACTATTTATTCCTTATTTTCTGATATCAAAAAATATTTCTTGATAGCAAAAAATAGAATTTCTGATATCAAATAATTGAATTTCTGATATCAGAAAATATTTTTTGATATCAAAAAATATTTCTTGATATCAGGAATTCAATTTTTTTTATATCAAGAAATTCATTTTTTGATATCAGAAATTCGATTTCTTGATATCAGAAAATAATCTTTATTTCTTGATATCAATAATTCGATTTTTTTTATATCAGAAAATCATTTTTTGATATCAAGAAATACATTTTTTGATATCAGAAAATGATTTTTTGATATCAAAAATTTGAATTCCTGATATCAAGAAATGATTTTTTGATATCAGAAAATCAGAAAAATATCAATGATTGCCCTCTGTGTATCAATAAAAGCTTCCGAGCTCACCCATGAGCCCTAACATTTGGTATAGTGTTTCGGTCTTGTTTAAGGAAAGAATATTACAGAGTTTGGCTTCATTAGTTCTAAGAAATTTTGTATGATTGTGTATCTCACACATTATTTTTTTTAAGGTTTATAGTCAACAATTGTATTTCTTCATTGAAAAACAATTGTACGTTCCAGTTTCTTTTATACGCAATTGTTAGTTTCCTCTGAAACAGATTTGTTCAACTAGGTTTTTGTGAATTTAAGCTCAAGTATTTGGTAATATCGTTTTTTTAGGGTTTTTTCCAGTTGATGATGTTGCGAATTTAGTAAGTCAATTAGTTCTGTTTAGTATATAAAAATCAGGAGATGTGGTGTTATTGCCATTGAGACAACTATCCACCAAAGCCAAATGAAATGAAGTGGATATAAGAAATTATAGGCAATCGTTCGCCCTTTAATAATGAGAAAACCCAATACCGTAAAGTGGGCTATAAAATGTCCCGGCATGAAAAATATGAAAATATTTATTAAGAAAGCTAACGACAATTGTATATCCTTACAGGCTTCTTACGTGGGACAGACACTGGTGTTTTGTCATAACATACTGTAAGAACAAACAATTTATGTTTTTATTAGTATTAATATTGATTTAGTTATCGGTAAATTCAAAGCAAACTGAATATTATTGTCTTTTTGTTGATTGAATATAGAAGTATCTGGCCACGTCCACTCTGTGCAGTATTTGTACTTGTATTCATCTGATGAATTAAGCCTTTATCAACGGATTTTTATAGTTCGTTCTTATGTTGTACTGTTACACCCTTATCCTAGGTTAGGGGAGGGTTGGGATTCCACTGACATATTTAACACCACCACTATTCTGTATGTATGTGCTTGTCCCAAGTCAGGATCTTGTAATTCAGTGGTTGTCGTTTGTGTATGTGTAACATATCTGTTTTTCGTTCATTTTTTTTCTCATAAATTAGGCCGTTAGTTTTCTCGTTTAAATTGTTTTGCATTGTCATTTCGGGGCCTTATATAGCTGTCTATGCAGAATGGGATTTGCTAATTGTTGAAGGCTGTACAGTGGCCTATAGTGGTTAATTGCTATGTTATTTGATCTCTTGTGGAGAGTTGTCTCATCATACTAAATCTTCTTTTTTTATATATAAAAATCAGTAAAAATGGTCTTTATTCATCAGATCGATACAACGAACAAAAATAGCTGACAAAAAAACACAGACTGGACGTGGCAGTAGAACAATACCAAGAAGAAAAAAAATACAGATGGGAAAGCATTCTCACCTTCTTACAGCTAGCTCAAAGCCAATAGCAACAAACATTTCTTGTATTTTAAAATATTTCGTCTATTTACGTGACATATTTTTTTAAAGACTGCTATAGCATCTATTATACTGCGCCTTCAGTGGCGGATCGAGAACGTTTTAAAATAGGGGCCCCACTGACTGCCATAAAAAGGGCCCACTACAGTAATGCTTCAGTGATTCCCAATTATAAACAACCAAATTCTTGCCATGATATGTGTGACTGGGCCATCTAAATCCGCCTATGGCCTTGTATTTAAGAATTGAATGCTCCTTTTTATAAATTCATTGGGGTATAAAAGCGTTGACCGAAGTACATTGTGTATGCAGTGCGGAAGCCCTTCCTTCTAAAAATGTGCGCACGGTCAAAGCTTTTACAACCCTACGAATTACAAAAAGAAGCATTCGATATTATAATCACATTTTAGCTAGGATAATAAAAACACGATTTCTGTCAAGTTTTTCTTTAATTTACATGTGCACTTTATTGTGGGAGTTCGGGTCATCACGAATGTTACATTTCATTGTGTAATGAAAGTTAATTTCAGAAGGACGCGAGATTGCTGTTAGCCATTCAAAATAACATATCATATAAATGAAACATACATGCAATGCAATTATATATCCTTTAAGTTACATTTATTTTATATGAGCCTTTACTGTGAAGTATTGAAAAATGTATGTAAAATTTCTAAAATACCTTTATTTTGAAAGCGTTGGTCTTTCAAATTTGTATTACACGACAGTCAAGAATGGCACAATTCGTATGTTCAATTTAGGTAGGTACATGCATTGCATTAGATATATAAGGCGAAAAGATCGTGTATTACGTCAGTTGAACCTGAATATAATATCATCAAGCCATCGTATCTAAATCTTGAACACATCATTATTTGTTTTCGATAAGTCAAGTTTTGTTAAACATTTTCCAGTATTTAGTTAATTCTAAGGTCGACTAATTCTTTCGATTGGGATTGTTCGTCGCAAAAGTAAATACTGTGTTATATTTCATTATAATTTCAAATATCTTCAATATATTGTCTTGTTGTGCATCGGACTCGAATTGTGTACTTAGTTTCAAATATTGTTAAGTTTTCTTGAGACTTTTTAAGTCTAAATCATCTTTATAAAACTTGAAATGTATAAGCATTTTGTTTTTGTAACAATGGACCCTTTGCCATAATTAAAATGACAAATATCGCCCGGAGAAAAAGAAATAGCGCCCGGGGAAGAAAATAAAGCGCTCGGGAGAAGAAAATAATAATATTTTATAACAATAAATGTTTTCCTGAATAAAAAAAAATAAAAATCATTGCTTGTTTTGTCTAAAGAGTGAAGATAGTGTTGTTGCACTTTTACATTTTAGATTTCAAAATTGTATATAAGTAAGTAAGCCGTAAATATAAACAAGAGGAAATAGAAAAATCATAAATGACATTGTCCTCGATCAAAACGAATGTTTCGTTATTAAAAAAAAAATCAGTGCCCGAGTCTAATATTCGCAACTGCATGGTGACAACTTTTCAAAGTTTTGTATTTTATTAAACACACTTGAATTGACATTGGAAGATCGTGGAAGGGATTCAACATGCCTGTCACTAAGAATTTGTTTTATACCAAACACCTGCTTTTAACATGCATGGTATAATTGTTTTATTTGCTGATGCTGATATACATGTACGTGTCACTTCTATCGTTCTTAAATAATGTGCAACTCTTTTAATTTTATAAAAATTATATTTATCTGTGAATTTTAAGTTGTTTTGGGATTTATCATTTTGATATCGTTTTTGAAAAACATGTCTTTTGATATCTAACGTTTTTTCTTTCCCCAGGCGCTTTTTCTTCACCCGGGTGCACCCGGGCGCTTTTTAGTAGGACCCCATAATATTTGGTATACCCGGAAACATTATTTCACATATTTCCTGATGTTTGGGCTCATTGCTGAGTTTGAATGCTTTTATTGACGCACAGGGAGCCTTCATTTATTCATTTATTTCTTATTTTCTGATATCAGAAAATGATTTTTTGATATCAGAAATTCGATTTTTTTTATATCACAAAATCATTTTTTGATATCAGAAAATCTATTTCTTGATATCAAAAAATAATTTATATTTTCTGATATCAAAAATTCGAATTTCTGATATCAAGAAATGAATTTTTGATATCAGGAATTCGAATTTTTGATATCAGAAAATATGCTTTATTTCTTGATATCAAGAAATCGAATTCCTGATATCAAAAAATAGAATTTTTGATATCAGAAAATCATTTTTTGATATCAGCAAATAAGTATTAAATAGTAAAACGGCGCCTCATACTTGTTGGTTAATAGTAACAGCACGTGTAGGTTAATAGTAATAGCACGTGTTTGTCAATAGTTACAGCACTTCCACGAAGAAACATTGAAAAGTGTTTGGGTAATAGGAATTAAGATGCAAAATCAATTTCCGTTGAATATGTTTAAAACCATGGCAATAACTGATCGTAGATACTTTTGAATTTCTGTCTCTATTAAATTTAACAGTTTTATAGCGTGAATTTCTAGTATTTGATTTAATATTAATGAAAAATTACAAGATAACATATTACAGTGTTACATTAAGTGCAAATATGGGATTCGGAAACAAGTTTGGAAAAAACTTATATAAATCTGTCTCTCTTTCCGGTTATAGCAACATTATCATGGTATAATGGCGTTTTCCGAACGTGCAAACGTTATTAGAAATACGTAGTGACGGTACTCTTGGTTTCAAACAGCGAATCTGATAGATTTTGTCAAATATAGAATAACTTCAATATTTCATAAAATGATGTTTACGGAAGGACATTTTCATTCTTAGAATACAAAAATACAAAAATTATCATAATTAATCTTTGTATTATTTTTCTTATACGAAATAGGTCGTTTTTTCTTATGATTTTTATGTTGAAACATGTTTTTCAAAATTATGTTAAAAATTGATTCCGGCAACAGTTTACTACACCGAATAACAAATGACGAACAGATTTTATGGATAAAAATAATGTAAAATTGTTTGACAAAACAGTATGGATACAGATATATAATCAAAAGACGAAAATTACTGACTAATGCATTGACATTTTACCTTGATGAACATGCAACCCATTAACATATCCTAAAGGGGACCCATTCCAGCGGCACATACGTGTATACCAATTGAGTGAGACTCTCGGCAATGAGAGTTAAACAAATGCAGAAGGAAAAAAAAGCATACCTCTTTTGTTTCTAACAGCTTACGGTATATAGTGAGGATTGAATTTTAAAATACGTAACTATATAATGGCTGTTATTACAGTGTTTGAACTCGATTTTGTTATAAGTGACTATTCTGTATTCAAGATATCAAAACAAGTATGAAAAATTGATGTAAATGTTATTAATTTTTAAAAATGTACAGTTGGTACTATTGAACAGTGTTACATTAGTTTACCTAGCTATTAAACCATGTTTAATCCGCCATTTTCTTCAGCAGGAAATGCAAGTACCAAATCAGGAATATGACAGTTGTATTCCGTTCGTTTGATGTGTTAGAGCTTTTGATTTTTCCATTTGATAAAGAAGTTTCTTTTTTGAATTTTCCTTTGATTTCGTTTTTTATCGCTATTTTTCATTTGATACTTTGCAGTTGTATGCTAAATTGGCGTTGTCGGAAGACACAGTAGGATTTTGATTAAAAGACTTAGATTATTTTCTCATCGGTGATGTACGATTCCGTCTGAACTTTGGAAGTAGCCTCACACAGGAATAATTTAAAAGTTCTTTAATGAAAAAAATGTGTATACAACGTAAGAAAACTATTACTAAGAGGGTCTATAAAAACCTTTTACATTTCTCTCTCATGTGCATGCACTGACTATTCATGTTTATGCCCCATTCATGGGCATTATGTTTTCTGGTCTGTGTGTCCGTTCGTCATCCGTCTGTCTGTCCCGCTTCAGGGTAAAGATTTTGGTTAAAGTTTTTGGTCGTGGTAGTTTTTGATGAAGGTGAAATCCAATCAACTTGAAACTTAATACATATGTTCCCTACGATATGATCTTTCTAATTCTAATGCCAAATTAGAGTTTTTACCCCAAAATGATAGTGCGGATGGGGCATCCGTGTACTATGGACACATTCTTGTTACATATACTGTTATAACTTCATTACTTGTACATATATAATATATGTTTCATTAGAAACCGTTATTTTAATCGGCTGACAACAACTGAGGCACTCCAATGTCATTTGTTGTTGACGTATAAAAAACAACAGCTTTGTCTGCACGTGATATTCGTGACGATGTTAAAATAATGCATTGAAAAACAATAAGCTTGAAATAAAAAAAATCATCGTAATGGTATGGAATTAAAATCCACACGGGTCCATGATTGGGCAAATGAAGAATTTCTATATCTATTTATGTACTTCATCAGAAGCAATTGGAAAAAAGTGAGTACACGAATCAACAAAAGCTTAGAGTGAAAAAAGCTGCTTCAAAAAATAACAATCATGTTTCTTCTTTGAAGCAGCTGTTTTCGCTTCTTTTATTTTTTTTATCAAAAGATATTTTTGTTTATTGTGTATGTAGTAAGAACAATGGTTATTTTTATTTCTGGTATTGAAAACTAGACTTATAAACTGTATAAACAAACCTCCAGAGAACAGACCAACCAAATTTATGTAGCCTAAAAAGTGAATGAGACTTTAATAATACAGGACTTGTTCGACCATGCTAAACAAATGTGTTTTGATTTAAGACATGATTCTTGCAACGCCTAGTGTTTAGTCTTTAAGATCGTTTGTCTAGTGCTTATATGTGAGTCATTAAAAAAATCCAGTAATATATATTACGCATATCACCTCCGTCATTCGCTATACCTTGACGTGATGTAAAGTAAAATTGTATGTTTACCACTTCCACTGACCTTTTGAATACATGTATTAAAGTCAGACTTAGCTATTCTAATACAATGCATAATTCATACTTTTAATTGTAGTTATGATGAATAAAATGATATGTAGCGAATACGTCAATGAAACAGCAACCAAACGACAAAAAACAACACAAAAACATTCAGAGGTGACATACAGTTAAAATATTTTGAAGATAACTTCAATTATCACTTTTAGACTCGAATAGATCGAATACCACAGAAGCAGGACAAAGTAGTTACTTCTTCAACGTCTACGGTGTATATTCTATGATGACAAGCTATACATATTGAGTAACATTGATATATATTATGCTGTTGCATTTGTAATCACATATTTCAGTGGTACATCGACTATCTCCGTGGTACGAAGCATACTAGTTCTTATCACTCAGTACTTGAGTTTCTTACAGAAGCACTACCAATAGCTTACTAATACATGTGTAGTCGATCGTAGAGTTTAAAGATTTTGTATCTGGTTGCATTGACATCTGATAAAAGTACTTTAAAGATTATAAGGCCCGTATTTCTATACCTAAGTACTTTTCATCTGAGTATCATATGATATAATCTATAAGGATTACAAATGAAACCCTAGAAAGTGATAACCCATATAAGAGTGATGTAAGCTGTAACGGTACAAAATCACACACAATGTTTTACAAATCTTGATTTTCATTGCAATTTTACACCATAGGCTGAATAATAATAACATAAGAAATCACAATGTATAAAATGTGTGAACATCTGTCTACCATACGTATGAAGACAATAATTTGTCTCTATTGGTCATATAACTCTTGACGTGTTCCAGTGTTAATACGTCCATTGCTTTTCAATGTTGGTTTTGGTTGTGCTGTATTAAGGTTAACCCAGAAAAGCATTCTGAACGCATACAATTCTAAAGTGTTATGTTCGTCATTGTCGATATACCGCTGCTAGAGGATATAATCAGTTGACAGTAGAAAATGTTTATAACATACCTGATTTAAATTCTCAGAAGATCAATTTAGAAATCATTAAGTAATTATGGTTCTAAATTCTTCAGGCATAGTTGAACTTAGATTAGTTTGGCTATTATTGCAGGTCTCTTTTGGTCATATAGCTCTGGGCCTGTTTTAGTACTTATACTTGGCTTTCATGTTTTGGTTTTGGGAGTTTCTGATAAAGCTAATCATGAAAAAACTCTTTGGGCGCATAACATTTTGTAGAGTGTTTCAGCTTCATTCAACATTACATAAATGTACATAAAATAGCACAATCTTAACATTGTGGGTAGTGGTCACATAGTGCAATTTAATTAAAAAAGAAAAACCTTGCAATTACAACGTGGAGCAAGATCTACTTAATCTGCCAGATCACCCTCAGTGTTGCTCAGTCTTTAGTTTTCTGTTTTTCTATGGTTTTTTTTCCCTTAAAGAGTTTTGCCATGGCATTGTCAGTTTGTTTTCGACTATTCGACTAGATAGTTTTAATGTGTCTTTTGGTATCTTTTGCACAGACAGTATTATCATTTTGAAAAATGTCACAAAGACCAATTCTATTATAAAATCAATTAGTGTCTGAAATAGTTCCGTTTCTCTATAAGATAAATGCTATCATAAATCAAAGCGTAGGAGTTCTGCTGGAAATAAAATGTCAGTTGAAAATTGGTTTCTGGTAATATCTGTCTCCGAAGAATAATCAGGTTGAACTATGTCTACCAGTTTAGAATATCCTTTTCTCTGTAGAATACCTAAAATCTAACTCGTCATCTTTATAATTAATTCTTTCCTCACAAATTACGACAGCGAAGTTTTAAATTTCAATTAGCGAAAATATATAACCCTTTTTCTATAATTTGAACCCCTAATGATGACTGGGGAATAAATAGAAATATGGCCGCTTTTGGTCTTTTCCCGACCTTCACTAAATATTTTTTACAAAAGTAGGCCTCTATTTGGTTGTGTGGACTAATATCTGTCTCATTAAAATATACCATAATTGTTTAGTAGCAGTCCGAATTTCTAAACTTAAATCATGTCTTCCCCGACTACAGGACCCACTTTTTGTATTTATTGTTAATTTGCTCTCGTCCTTAATATGCATGAAATACTTGCCACTGCGAATAAACGAACAAAAAATAATCATTTTTTTTTTGTTTAAAAGTAAAAATCTTTTTAAGCTTGTTTATGCGGCAATTAAAGAGGGTTTAACCATCTACATATAAATAGAACTCAAAGAGCAAATAAATGAGGAAAATATTTCAGCATGTCCGACATTTCACAGCAGAATATTTCGACCTGTAATACTACATAACGGCAATTCAATAGAAGATTTGGAAAGGCCTTAAAATATGTCGGACATTTCAATAAACTTGTGCTCAGCTGACCAACAAATTTTTAACACTATGAACGTAGCGAAAAATACAAGCAAATAACTGTTAAGCACTTCAAGATAATTCATTGAAGATTGTTGAGAACCTCAAAACCATGCAGTTGTTTGTTTTTCAAAAACATGTTTTTTTTGTATAGTGATTTAATTATAACAAAATGTTGACTGCTGTATTTATTATTGACATTCTTACCTATATGTGTGTATTTTGTTCACATCTTGTTGTCACTATAGTGGAATGTTATGCCACTGTCATACAAGAAAGAGGTTTATCTAGCTAGACCAGGGCTACTCCATCATTTTCTAGATAAGGAACAGCCTATTCCAAGTCAGGAATATGACAGTTTAAATCCTTATCCTAGTTTATCTCTATGGTATTAAGGTTGATTGTGATTGCATATCCATTTCTCAGATAAAAGGGGATATGTTCCTAATGTCATAACTACAATCCCATGCCCTTTTCTCGAATGTAATCTACCTAATTAGACTTATTACCAGGTTTGTACTGTTATGAGCAACACCAAGGGTGACACAAATGGAGCAGGATCTGCATACTCCTCCAGAGCTCCTGAGGTGACTCCCACTTTTTTATGAGGTTTGTGTTGCTCAGTCTTAAGTTTTCTATGTTGTGTTTTGTGTACTATTTTTTGTTTGCTTGTCCTTTTTCTTTTCTTTTTTAAACCCTGGCATTGTTAGTTTATTTTTCGACTTATGAGTTTCAACTCCCTTTTTAATACTGAAATTCCAAATGTTAAAAAAATCTGCTATATATAACCATTTACTGTCTTTCTTGTCCAGTGGCAACCATAAGACCAAATACAGTAATTTAGAAACTGGCCTTGTAAAGTAATATTAACTTTTGATAACCTGCACAACTATGCCTTGCTTTCAGCAACATTTATGTTGCAAATGTGACCAATATGTGTGCCATTAATACACTCAATTTTAATTGAAAGTTAGAAGTTAATAGCAATTTTTCAGAAAAAAAAGATGATGCATGAATTGTGTGGACAGGAACTTAAATTTTGATTTGTGTTGTTGTTGGGTTGCTAAATGACATATACCTTGCATCATAATCTCCTTGGGCTATAATGCAGTTTATTGCAATGTGTTTCTTTATTCTACATTGGCTAGAGGTACAAGGGGAGGCTTGAGATCTCACAAAACATGTTTAACCCTGTCATATTTTTGTGCCTGTCCCAAATCAGGAGCCTCTGACCTTTTCTAGTCTTGTATATTTTTTAAGTTTAGTTCATTTACGGTATATGTTTGTGAGTTTATTGTAATATCCATTTTCACTGAACTAGTACAAAATTTTATTTGGGGGCAGCTGAGGAGCCTTCTCTAGTCTTGTATATTTTTTAAGTTTAGTTCATTTATGTTTGGGAATTTATTGAAAAATCCAATTTTTACTGAACTAATATACAATTTTATTTGGGGGGCAGCTGAGGACCACCTCAGGATGTGGTATTTTCTAGCTGTGTTGAATACCATTTAGTGGACTATGGCTGTTATCTGCTCTTTGGTCAGGTTGTTATCTCTGTGACATATTCCCAATTTCCATCCTCAATTTTTTTCCATACATGAAATAAAATTTATTTCTATATTTGGTTTTAATTTAGTTTTTTTAATTGCTATTTGAATTCCTTGGTACATTTCCTGATCATTCTACACAACATATTTTTAAACTATAAAATTATGATAAAAAAAAGTGTGTTTTCTCTTTATCTTTCACTTTTAATGTCAGGATAAAAAAACAATTACATAACATCTTTAATGCTTGTATGAAAATACAAAAACAACCATAATCAGACTCAAATTATCAATATTAAAAAAAAACGATAGATCGACAAATTAACAAATGAAAAAGATAGTTATTTTACTGTCTTCCAGTTTTTCTTATCAATTATCATTATACAGGAGACATCAATAAGCACTTATAAATTTGATAATAGTTAATGGCATAAAGAAATTGGAATTTCAATTTTTCTTGAAAACAATTCTAAACCTATTTCTTAAAAGGAAATCTAAAGCCTAATATCATTTGGGTGTGTCATCAAACAACTTGTAATTAGACAGACTTTGTTTGATTATTTCTGTTTCTGCTTTTTAAAGGATACAATTCAAATATACACCACAATACAGACCTTTTTTTAAAAAGAATCTATGGCTTTAACCAGGGGAGCTAACTATGTTCAATCGAAGGGGAGATAACTGTTATGTATTTTATTCATAAAACTTTGTTAATTACCAGGAAAGTAAGAACATGTACTCAATTCTTGCCTGAAACAGAAATAAAAACATAAAAAATTCTTCAATTTATTATGCATATAATTATTGCCAGGCTATTCTCAAAAACATATGCATGTATGTATAAAATGATAACAGAACAGAATAGTCTCAAACAACTAGTGAACTCTTTATTTCTTAAATCAAAAATTTTAACATAAGGAGATGTCTGATAACAGCAATGAGACAGCATCGAAACAACCCAATAAAACAAAGAGACATCAAGTTGTTAACATACACACTTCTTTAAAGGTAGACAAGCCATTAATGAATGCTCTCAAGAAAAATTAAAAGTAATCCAACATTTATATTTCTCAATATTGAACTCAAAAATGTACAAACATGCAAGGTTTATTAAAATGATATCAGGAATATTTTTAACACTAATTATCCTTTCAAAACATAATATAAATGTGAGTTTGAATTTATGTGGTTCTCTCTTTGTCATGTTTATCTTACTTAGAAATACTTCACAAGAGTTCTACATTAAGATTATATGTATATCTCGGATTTCCTTTTAATAATGTATTTTTTTAGTACCATTTCTTTTGTTCAAAATGGCCATGCCAAAAAATGAACCACCCATTACTGTGATTTACATTTCAATAAACAAAACAATGGCTTTCTCAAAAAACTAAATACAAAAATAATGTCATGATTAATAAAAACATCGTTCAAAAACAAATAACTGGTATATACACAGCATGACGTTTACGTTAAACTGTTGTGTAGACATACAAAATAAAACGTTCTTGAACAAACAAAATACCATTCATTACTGTTAAAAAAAAAAGAAACATTCTAGCACTTTCCATTTTTAAAATGAACATCAGCAAATGACAATTTTGTACATTTCTGATAAAGTTCCTTAATAAGGCAGAGATTCTAAGTGGTCAAAGGAAAGCCATTATAGCATGCACCAATTAGTCCCAGTCATATCTTTATTCTTTTTAACACATAATATCAACTCAATTGTCAGTCATTATAAGTACATGTGCTACCTTCCAATTCTATGTCAGAATAAGGTATAAAGTCATTATCTTTCTTATCAATGCCCATATCACAAGTCTGGTTTGTCACTTTCCACTATGCTTGGTTCCCTGCAAATATAAGCAAATTTATAGACTTACACATTGTTTTATGTTAATTAAGAATTTTCTGTTGTATACTATGCATATATTGCCAGAGAGCCTAACTGAAATCTGAAATTCTATTTCGGTCAATATCCCTCATGTGCCTCAAATTGAGAAACTGAAACTAATAAGTTGTGCATAAACAAAAAACTGGCATATAAAAATCTTTATGTAGTGATATTGGACATGTTTCTATTTTTAAGAAGCTTAGCCATTTGTGTTTTTAAGAAAGAAGAGGACCATAGAATAAATGTGTAAAAACTATAGAGGTACTTAATGTGTTCAAAGTATTAAATTTTCAAAGAAATTATTGTGTGAAAAAAAGGATTATTTACCACAAGGAGCCGCATCAAGAAAGTATTTTCAGGGTAAGCTTATTTAAGAAAAAATGAATCTAACTTCGTACCCAAAAGTTTAACAACATATGTGAAAATGTCTCAGCTTCGAAAAGAGCCATCATACATATTCAAGTTAATGATATGGACTGAGCTACATATAAAACGTTACCATTACCCCCTATGGGAAATCAATTGCACACATTGACTTTATTGATTGCTTGAACTGTTTGTGTTTGACACTCATTCGTCACAATCATCATGTTGGAAAGTTTTTAATGGTGGAGGGAGTAGAGTACAAAATTTCTTAAGAGCATAGACAATAAAATATAAACACAGAGAACTTCTGATCAGATTCTGACTTGGAACAGGCAAATTTTTGCAAACTGGATTAAACTACTGTGGATCCATTTATTTTTGTGGGTACCAATTTTCGTGGATTCAGAACCTAACATATTCGTGGATATTTAAATTCATGGTTTTGCCGAATTCTGCATACAAGCCTACGTAAAATTTGTCATTCGTTGAACATTTGATTACATGGTTTGCCAGTACCAATGAAATCCACGAAATTGGTATTCCACGAATATTAATGAATCCACAGTAGTTTGAATATAAAGCAGCATGTTTTTCATGTCGGTGATCATTTCTGTTTTATGTTTTGAGTAATAAAAGACTTACATGTCCTTTTATTTTATCCAATTCTGTTTTCAATGAATGTACTTTTGATCGCTCTTTTTCTAATTCTCCTGTTAATTCTTGGACCTGGAAATGAAACATAAAATATGTAAGAACTTAAAAATAATAGTTCTTAAATAATGATGAAATACAAAACTACTTTTAATACCCGTCACAACATAATAAGGAAGAAAAAAATCCTTTTCGCCTCATAGAAAGATTATCATTTCGTGATGTTTCTATTACTGTATATATGATCAATGACAAAATGGTTAAGTTAAATTTTTGCTGTGTATAATTTTTGCTGAAAAGGAATACACATGACAAAATCAATATATTATTTTGTTAAAGATGAAAATAAAATAAATTTTGATTGCCTAACAGATAATCTATTTCAATTAATATGTGCACTACAAACTAAAATACACATATTAGGAGATCTTTCAATAATTGTTTTAATCAAGTTCATTGGGGACATGGTAGACAATGAAGGTTTTGATCTAGTTTTTGTCATATAACAAAGCATTTTTAAAGCATATTTGTATAAATATCTATGAAATTGTGATTTATTTTAATTCAATTTTTACACTAAATGCAGAATGTTTAGGTTATGACAACAATAATAGACGTCAGTAATTAACATTTTTTGAACATGTCACTGTCATCTGTGTTGTTAAATTAAAAGGTATGACATGTATGGTAAGCCAATTTTATTATCATAAAAACAGATATCATAATTAATTATACACACTTTGTGATCTACCATCAACACAAAAGACTGATTTTATATAATTATAACGTAATTTCTGTAATAGGGTGAAATGAGTATACATATCTATTTTATGTAAGCTTAATAATTAGTGGTTTTTTTATGAAACCTTTTTAACAATCTAGGAATATGTAGGGAAATTTACATGGGGTCAAATTTTTCGCATTTCTGTAGGTGCTACAAACAAAGCAAATATTAAACACATGCAAAAAAAACACCTGATATACAGTATTGTGAAAATTGAAATAAGATTTGTACAGTGTTCTTTTTGTACATAGTGTGACCTTCTGTTTTGTGAGTAAAGTACATATTACAGTCTACTGTTAAACACTACCTGTTGTGTGAGCTCATCTTTAACTTCTGATAATTGTTGCACCTGCATTAATACTTCTGCCTTTTCTTTCACTGTGTAAAAAAACCAAAAAAATGGAATACTTTTCTAAATAAAAAAAAGACAAAATGTGAAAGATCTATATTAGGGCAACATATAAAATATTTGATAAATCAAATCAATAATTACTGGAATCCTTATAGAAGATTTCAGAAAATGTCTTGTTTTACAGAATCAAAAAATGTCTTGTTTTACAGATTCTGTATTTGCCATGCTATACATTTCTTACATTTTAATCTTACAGTTATAATACCCATTAGAGTAGACAGCAGGACATTGCAGAGCTGAGGTTATTTTATTTACATCTCGTAGTTATGAAACAGGGAGTTTGTAAATTCAACAATAATTGATCAAATTAAATCTTTAAATCAGATGTTTGCAAATTCGTTATTTCTATTTAGATTGGTATATGTTTTAGAACAGTGAATAATATTTCAAGAGGAAAAGCATTTCAGAATTTGTCTTTGTCTCCACATGGCAGACATGCATTCATATCCATATAGTTGTAGACAAATCGGGGATAAGGACATAGAGAGGACAATAAGGATACTCCCACTGTAATTTTATAAGCATTAACTAAGGCTACTCCATTAAAATGTATGTGGGAGTGTAGAATGGGTAGTTAAATTATTGAATGTGGGTCATGGGTCATTTTTCAGCATATGTTTTACCATTATGCAAAATTATATAAAAAATGGATCTTAGTTGTAGGGATATTTTGCACATACATTTTAATAAATAGCCCTTACCATTTTTAAGAAATTTAACTTACTTTCTCCCTGAGCTAATATAACACACAGTTGTTTATTTCTTTTCTTTACTTGTTTAAATTCTTCCTGTAAAAGATAACAAATATTCTCGTACATGTGTAATAAAAACAATTATTACATTGGTTGCAATAAATTACTGTGATCCTCCAGTGAAATAAAAACAGATAATTTTATATGTGAAATAAACTCAATTATTTTACTCCTCTGACTTCATACAACGATGTTATCAAGATGTTGTCGATGTGGCATAAAAACAAATAGTGAATGCATAGAAAAAAAATAAGTTCCTTACATTTTCAACTTTAATTCCAATTGAAAGCAATGTAATAAAAGAATATAAACTAATCAAAAAATCCAAACATTGAAAAATTTTCAACAAGTCACCAATAACACTGATAATTGACTCATGCATGGGTCTCATTGGGGTCTAAGTGTGAAGGGGGATTTGCCAATTTCTTTTAAGCGTGATAACGGGAACATAGTCCGACGAGCATGCTCAATTATAGCAACAAGAAGCAAACAAGTACTAAACAATAAGTGGGGTCTAGGGTCAGACCCCCCAATGAGACTCCTTCATGCACTATGTGCATTTGAAAGGTGTTGTTCAAGACACTCCTTGAATATATTCTGGTACAATGTAAATGTGAAATAAATAATGATATAAGTCAATTTTAAGAGTAAATTTAAAGGTTTTTTCTTATAATAATAATAATAATAATAATTCTTTATTTAAAGAGGGTTACACAGTTAGCTGTAAAGCTAATCTTCCCTGAGGCCCTCATAAAATACAATGAAATATAACAAACAATTACAAAATATCAAACAGACACACATACATGAATAATGAAATAAACAAGAATGTGTCCTCAGTACACAAATGCCCCACTCGCACTATCATTTTCCATGTTCAATGGACCGTGAAATTGGGGTAAAATCTCTAATTTGGCATTAAAATTAGAAAGATCATATCATAGGGAACATGTGTACCAAGTTTGAAGTCGATTGGACTTCAACTTCATCAAAAACTACCTCGACCAAAAACTTTAACCTGAAGCGGGACGAACGGACGAACGAACAGACGGACGAACGAACGCACAGACCAGAAAACATAATGCCCCTCTACTATCGTAGGTGGGGCATAAAAATTGTTATGAAATATACAATTTTCAAAACAGGTAAAAGTTACAAATTCATATATGACATGTATAGTATTGGCATCAACAATATCATAAGTTTGAGTAAGTGTGTGAAAATTATTATGCATATAAAAAACGCACAGCTTCTTAATGTTCCATCAAGTAATTTTTTAAATCTTTTTTGAATGAGCTTGTACTTGAGGTTGATTTTTTCAGGGATATTGGTAAGTTATTCCATAAAAAACAGCTGTTTGTTGTCCTTTTGAAAATTATCATGCAGACCGAAATTATGAAATACCCTGATATTATTTTAACCACTTCTGTATGGTCTTATAATAGAATTTGTTAAAATGAAATGTTAAAATTCATCTAAATGATTATCCATTCTGATAGATTAGATTCATTGGAAATGTACTGGTAGTCACAAACTCATTTTAATGGTTCTAACAGGTGTGCTTGATTTGTTTCTTTCTACGGTATATTGTTCATTATAAAATACACATACTGACATAAAGTAATGTCAATTCTGATAATTACTTGTTCAATATCTATACTGACTGTCTAAATTATAGACTCTACAGTTAACATGGTTAACACCCTTAAAAATATTGTAAACCAACAAACATTTGCGAGCACTAAAATAAATTCATCAAGAATACTAGAAAATCCCAAAAACATTTGAAAAGGGTTACATGAGAAATAAAGAACTCACAAAGATAAGTATTGATATGAAACAAATTGCCTTACCTCCAATTTTTTAACTGTAGCTTTTAGAAATTCAATTTCTTTATCTTTTTTGGCTGTTTCTGAACTATGCTTAGCTGTCATAACTTTTTCTGCTGCATATTGCTGAAACAAACAAAAAAACAAAACATTTATAGAATTGTACTACACATAATATCAGAAAGAGATTACGTGTATTTCATTAGAAATATCATATTAAAAACAAGAATGTGTCCAAAGTACACGGATGCCCACTCGCACTATTATTTTCCATGTTCAATGGACCATGAAATTGGATAAAAAATATAATTAGGCATTAAAATTAGAAAGATAATACCATAGAGAACATGTGTACTAAGTTTCAAGTTGATTGGACTTCAACTTCATCAAAAACTACCTTGACCAAAAACTTTAACCTGAAACATGCACTGTCATTTTCTATGTTCAGTGGACCATGAAATTGGGGTCAAAAGTTTAATTTGGCTTTAAAATTAGAAAGATCATATCATAAGGAACATGTGTAGTAAGTTTCAAGTTGATTGGACTTCAACTTCATCAAAAACTACCTTGACCAAAAACTTTAACCTGAAGCGGGACAGACGGATGAACAGACAGACAGACAGACAGACGGACAAACGGACTCACAGACCAGAAAACATAATGCCCCTCTACTATCGTAGGTGGGGCATAAAAATTCAATAGTAGTCAGTGTTCTCTCCGTTAATACTGTATGTTTGAACTATTTCTTTATTTGTCTACTTTTACAATTTTTTTGTTAGTGGGCCCTTGGTAAAAGCTGAGGGAAGTCAGAACAGACTGATGCTTATCCCCAAACACTGTATATTAAGTAGTGGCTTAAATTTATATCTCATTTTTACAAGATATTTATTTGTATAGTACACACACAGTGTTCTCCCCAGGATTTTTGGATAGTGCTGTGGTAAGCACGTAATTTTCGACAATTCTCAGTAACTTTGTCGCGGCGTGCGTTACAATTTATTTGTAATTGATTTGTTATGTGTTTTTCTTATATTATGCTATTGATGTTTTCTCTTGTAATGATGTCCTCATCCTGCTCATGGAAGTTACCCCTTTGTTTGTTAATGTTATTGTCTGGATATAAAAGAAGAGTTTTTTTTTTTCTCCATTGTAAATTCATATAATCCTCATATTATGTGTATAAAACCCAAGGAGAAGTCTTTTCCATGATGGGTGTCTATACCAGACTACCTATGTGAAGATTTCTTAGCACTAACAGGTGATGTTGCAGAACATGTATTTTTTATCTAGGACCAACAATAAAAGTCATTGTCAGCTTCTGTGTTTTGTTTTGAAACCCACTGTAGCAGTGTACTGTTAACCTTACGATGTTTAACAGAAATTGACGTTTTTTAGCATAATGATTTCTCCTTTTTCTGACCTTAATAATGTTTTATAATATTCAAATGGTTTCATCCTAGCTGGACATCGGGAAAGTGAATTTCTCCAGTCTTATCAGCTTGGGGTTTGTTTTCCTAATCATATCCTCTCAATTGTTTTCAAATGGTAAAATTCATTACTGTAGAATTGCTGATTAAACAATTATTAGTTCGATTAGGTGATAATACTTCAAAGACTTGCTCATTTTTGGGGTTTGTATCAAAGGCACTTGTTTCTATACATAGGAAGATCAACTTCTATTTATTTGGATAGTCGACCTTCCTATGGATAGAAACAAGTGACTTTGGTTTGTATGGATAGTAAACCCGGCAAATAATGTAACAAACCCCTGTATTTGATCGTTTTTAAAAACATCTTTTGTTTAAAGTTCGTAAAACAAGATTGTGAGTGTCATCCGGTAATGCGGTCAATTTATTTCATCTCATTTCATTCATATATGCCTCCATATATTCTTTCAATAAAAAAAATAGATGTCAATGTTGAAATCTTTGTTTATTTTGATCTTCAAAAGACGCCATTTTGTAAAATTTATTAGACTGGTCCCGGGTAGTTACCTAATACAACAGAAATAATTCATTCAGAAAAAGTAAACCAGTAGATCACATGATCCAAAGTGAATAATCAGCGGGAAATTTGTAAAAAATATGAAAATTAGCGATGTGTTTGCGTTAGATAGCGCTGTGGTCAGTGCAATAGAACAGCGGGAAATTGTTATAGCGCTGAAAAGCGCAGCGCTAAAATGGCCTGGGGAGAACTGTAAATTTTCTCTGGTCCTCAAACTTATTTTATTTAAAACAGAAATTGCAAAAATTGGCCTAAAAAAAATATTTTAAAAGTGATGTATACATTTCAATGATTCAATATACCAAATATAGTTGTCCTTTTACTTCAATCAACTGATAAAATCACCAAAATAGTATGCCTCCAATACTGCCACATGCCTTGCAGGAAAGACAACAAAGAAAACCATTGCAAAATAACTTCTATACAATTTCTTAGTGACAAACAGACAAAATGAGTCATGGAGAAATAAATGATTTATATATGCCTCAGCCACTGAGTATGTAGTTAGTGCATTAGCAGACTAATCAGAGTACGTTTAATTTTTACTTTTTGATATTCTTCTTGCATTTTTTCTTTTCTAAGAATTCTTTCTACATCTCCTTCCACATGACTAAAGAACTTTGGGTCTGCCTCTGTGACAGGTGTTTCTGGTTTACTGGGTGGGTGTACTGATATGAATTCTGTAATAAATAAATGAAGCATATGACAGTTGTTATCCATTTGTTTGATGTGTTTAAGCTTTTGATTTTGCCATTTGACATATTTGATTAGAGACTTTCCATTTTGAATTTTCCTCTGAGTTAGGTATTATACATGTAGGTCAAAGTACGGTCTTCAACATGAAGCCAAGGCTCACACTGATCAGCAAGCTATAAATTGTCACAAAAACAGGAAAATCAACGGTTTAATGTATATAACTAAAGGCTCAAAGGAGCCAGTGTTGCTCACTTGGATGAATTTTCAAAACTGAGGTGAAACTTTATTTTTGTTATTCTACTTTTTAAAATTTCCCAGTATTGATTGTACAAAATGCAAGAGTGAGATTTACAGACTATATATGATTCTGATATTCTATATACATGATATAGTTAAAGAAGAATTTTTTTAGTAGAGATTAAAAAAGTTGTCAAAAATATGATAAATACATAAAGTGACAAAAAACGTTTGCCAGCTTAAAGTTTAAAAATTTCTTCATTTTAGTTTAACTTAAATTGGTAAAGTTTTTTATAACTTATGTCTGAAAATATATCCATTGAATGTCAGGGTTACATAGACTACCTTGACCTAAAACTTTAACCTCTAGCGGGACAGTTTGGAAAACTGACAAAGGACGAAAAGAAGCAGATCAAAAACATAATGACCCTAGGAAGGGCATAAAAATAGTTTTCACATATTTTTTATTCTTTTAATGATGTTCAAGTTTTACCATCTGAATTTGACATTTTTCCTCCTGTGTTGAATTCTTCTAGGCTCATTGTCTGTGGTTTGTCCTTCTTTTTCTTCTTCTTTTCCTTTGTGCTTTCATCATCTATATTTATACCAGCATCTTTAAATGACTTTGTGACCTGAACAAGAAACAAATTTACTTATTTTGAAGAGGTCACAAGATATGTTCATAGATGCATCTTTTGTTATAACAAACTAGTGATAATAAATTTTTCAGTATATTACTGTGAATTCATTATTTTTCGCTGGATACCAATTTTTGTGGATTTTGTGGTGCAGGGAAACCACAAATTTAAATGTTCAAAAAGTTGCAAATTTGCTGTATGATTAAATGCACTCTTTTGGAAAACCAGAAATCAAATATCCATGAAAATGCAAATTTTCCTCAATTCAAGAAAATAAATGAATCCACACAGTATATGAAGACAGTACAAACAAATGGGTAAATGTCGCAAATCTTAATTTATCTCTTATTTTGAGGTTCCTAAAATTGTGCTAGAATGTCATGTTTTCTTTGGTAAATGATCAAGTTGCAAAATAGAAAACGTACAAACAAAAATATATATTCAATTATTGTTCACATTATTTTGAGGACAACAATAATCAGGACAAAAGAAGAATCAAGATACCACTCCACATCTTAAGATTTAAACCTGAGACTCCTGATTGGATTTATGGCCTGACCAGTTTTGATCTATTTAAGATGTGAAGTACATGTACCCAACTTCATTTTGAATCAAATTAATCCTAGGAATGCAGGAAAATTTCAAATGATATTTTCAAGCAGAAACAGAAATCATTGCATATCACCACCCATGTTCCTAATTTTATTGTCCCAATCAGAGTAAAACTGTCAGGTTATCAAACATCCCTTATACACTTTACCTCTTTCTTTTGTTCAAACTCCACTTTACTCTGAAGTAAAGCTTGTTCCAGATCTTTTTCATATGATTCTGCTGCATACTGAAATATAAATGCTCCAGTTTAGTCAATTGTGACTTCATTAAATACAAATCTGCAACAAAATTTAAAAAAAATGTAATTACTTTTTCTAGGCCTGACCATGGTACCATATATATCAAGAAGCATTTGCTTATAGCATCATGTATAGAAATGTAACAAACAAAATTTTCATAAGTCATGACATGTCAGTCTGACTAAATTTACCCCAACTACATGTACCAACCTTCATTTATGGATAGTAGGGACTGGCTTTAGCATGTTTAGTCAGACTGATGACATGTTTATCTCTACATCTAAGGATATGTTTTCGTGAAACACGAAGTAGACCCTAGCAGAAAACAGTAACACAGTATTGCATTTTAAACTTTATAGTATAGTTTAAACTTCATGTTTAAAAGAGGGACGAAAGATACCAGAGGGACAGTTAAACTCATAAATCGAAAATAAACTGACAACGCCATGGTTAAAAAAGAAAAGGAAAAACAATAGTACACAAGGCACAACATAGAAAACTAAAGAATAAACAACACGAACCCCACCAAAAACTAGGGGTGATCTCAGGTGCTCTGGAACCGCACAAATAAATACATTTTTGTAACTTTTCATTACTCATTTTCATACAATTCTTCAGCATAAACTTGATAAATAAGATAAAAACTTTGTAAAAGTAAATTTGAGTTAAATATATATATTATAGAACTATTAACATGATTAATATTTGTAACAAATTACATTTTTGTCCGCTTTCTTCCAGTCCTTCCACTGGTCATCAGATACTTCAGAGTGACCATTCTGTTTATTTCTTTGTTTATTAGATCCTGGTTTAGCAAATGCTAAGTGTTTGAGCTGTAAAAAAAAATGCAGTTGCAAACAGTGTTTGTAATTATTTAAGAACCAGAGCTACATGTAATAACAAATGAATAAACATGATAAAGGGAAAACAATTCACACCAATTTCAATTATTTGCATGCCTATCAAAATATTTTCCTTCATTTCACATTGGTACATTTTTGTATATACATTGTATATATACTGTACATTTCATTTCAATTTTTATTTTATCTAAAGAGTATTAAATCTTTCAATGTTCTATATGAAATTGAGAATGGAAATGGGGAATGTGCCAAAGAGACAACAACCCGACCATAGAAAAAAACAACAGCAGAAGGTCACCAACAGGTCTTCAATGTAGCGAGAAATTCCCGCACCTGGAGGCGTCCTTCAACTGGCCCCTAAACAAATATATACTAGTTCAGTGATAATGAACGCCATACTATATACATGTATTGGGTTTTGAACTTTTAAATGTTAGGGCTGTGCATCATTTAAGAAATATTAGCTGTTGAAATGTGCAAACGGTGTGTTAAACTTGGTACCATACAATGTAAATCTTATTGAGTGCAATAACATGTGATCAGGGTAGGCAAAGTATTAACCAGAGGGTGAACCAAGAACCCTGCTGGACAATACTACCAGAAATAGGTTATATTTATAATGGGCAAATGATTTTTTAAGCTTATTTTCAAACAGAATATATTTACATTAAAGTTTCATATTGTTAATGCCACGATTGCTATATTTTTGTAAAAACATAGATATTCATTTTTAAAAGATGAATATTAATTTGAGAGTGATTTTCATAGGAAAAATCAATTTCTTACTCTTCTCCAATAATTTTGAATAGCCAGAATGTAAGTTTTGCACATTTTTGAATACCTTATTTCTTCCCCTGCATTTGTTTTTTATTGTTAAGAAGGTGATTTTAGTGTAGTATACTATTGCATGATAAAATGAATGAGTTAAAATTGATAATCTATACTATCATAGATCTATGAATGGCTTAACCATTAACAAACACAGTAAGGTGATGGATGTCACCCAAACTTGCAGCGATACAAAATTAAAATTAGTGTAATATATAATATAAACCAATTTGCTTATAATCTAAATAATTAGTGGTGTACATCATCATGCAAGTATTATGCTTGTTCTAGATATATATATATATATGCATGAAATATTTCATTGTTTGACTGAAAGAAATCTTAATAAATATTTATTTTAGATTCAGAATCTAACAGGAGTTATTTTCATATTTGGCTGCTTGATTCTTCTTAGCCTTATCATGCTTATATGAACCTTTCCAATTGATAACAGTTCTTGGGTGCATAGCTAAAGTGAAAATCAGTCAAAAATATCACACTGTCTGGGGTTCTGAATCCCAGAACCTGTAGAAATTTTCTGATTTATCAGATTGATTCTTAGGCTAGCCAAAATAAAAATCAAAGTGCTTGAAAACACTAAACGATAAAGATTGCTTCAATTAATGAGTGGGAAGTAAATTAAATTTAAATATTGCATTGGTTGTTGCTGATGTAACAGCTATTTAAGACAAAGTAAGATAACTCAAATTTTTAAAGACCAGGTTAACAATGACATAATTTATATTTTTAGAACAGATATTAGATTCCTTCACCTTGCAAAAGTTACATGTATGTTTCTTGACAAATCATTATTTTGTGCTTTGAATATCTCAGCATATATTACATCAATAAATTTCTAGAAATGTTCACTGATAGTATATATGTTTAGAATGTTATGATCAATGCACTATATTTTGTGTATCAAAAAAAGGTAGTGATCAGCCTTGGAACATTCAGGCCTTCTTCGATTTGTCCAACTCGGGTTGACTCGAATTAAAAAATCAGTACAAACGTGCATGTGTGCAACCTTTCCAATCTAAGTCAAAACTCTTCCATCAAGTTGACTATCATACATATGTAAGTTTTAAAAGTGAAAAGAAAAAAAAATACATTATGTTTCAGAAAGAAAAGTCCTGGTTCTGTATGCGTTAGAAAAAAAGTATGTTAGTGAAAAAAAAATGTGTGAAAAAATTAGTTCTGAGAAAAGAAAAAAAGATCTGTTTTATTCATAAACATCACGGACAGTTGATACACACATGAACAATATTTGTTTGTTCCAAAATATGGTTGTTAGTCTGGTAAACTCCACAGACTCGAGCCTCACCGGACACAATTACGAACGATTTTTGAACTGTGATTAATATTTTTTTATGTAGACTACTTTTCTTGAATTGTTTATACCATAGAATTTAAGATGTATGAAGGCTTTACATTTTGCATCATATCCCACATAAATTTTTATTCACGTTAGGATACTTTAGTAAGATTTGCGTGACCTGGTTTTACGGGTCAAAAGAGCCACATATGGACGCAATCCCGAACAGCACTATATTGATATATCTTGCAGAAAAAATCAATGACAACAGTCTAAATTGATAAAGCATACATTAATCTTTATCTCAAACACATTTTCAAAGGAAAATAAGATGCACAAGCTTCAATTACTTCAGCAGTGGTTGCAGACGAAATGTCGGTCATGTGGAAAGGAAAGATTTCTGATTTTTTTGTTTTTGTGTAAGTTTCTCCTTTGAGGGAGCACTAAATTTAAGTTTATCCATTTCGGTGGTGTACTTATCATTCATCTATGAATTTTTTTTATATAGGTCAACATTTTTTTCTGAGTTCTCTGGACTTTTCAATAAAATTAACATATTTTCTTTGACCATAAATAGGGTCACAAGAGTCTAAAAAACGTCAATTGTGGGATTATTTGGGCAAGATAAAAGGCATCATGCATATGAACAGAATCAGGAGATATTTTTCTTTCTATATATTAACAAAAGAAGGCAATATGCTGTTACCTTTATGTTTTTTATATAACTTGCAGGCCAGATTGCCGTTCTTATAATAGCACTTACCTTTATGTTTTTTTATATAACTTGCAGGCCAGATTGCCGTTCTTATAATATTTTCAGAATGATTTTGTCATCCTCATCAACATTCACCAATGGCACATAAATTATATTATCATGAAAACAAGGAATTTTAATAGGGTTTTCATTTATAAAAACATTTATTGATAAATATAAATAAATATGATCTCAGAGGGCAAACATTGGAAATCGTTCGTAATTGTGTCCAGTCGTAATAGACAACTTTCGAGTTCGATGCATTTCCGTCAAAAACTCTGGTTTTAGTGAACGTCATTTGTGCGTTTAGGGGCGTCGTCACTTCCATTCCAATGTTGAGCAAGTGGTTGGAAAACTATAATTCTATATTGTACGAATTATACGACAAATTGAATTCTCAAAATTGACAATCAGCATTGATGTCATTAGGGAATTGTCATTAAGTACCTACAGAACAACCATTATTTCTAGTTTATCCTGCACAATGACGATCACCAAGACGCTTGATGAACGTAAATAGTGCAGGGATACAGGCGACCCCCTCTATCTGGTAAATGACGTCATAAAGGCGCGTATAATTGACGAGTTTTTTCGGTGACGGATGAACTCGAAAGTTGTCTATTGCGTCCTGTGGGGCTACTAACCCGAGTTGGGCAAACAGAAGTAGGCCTTAGATATTAAGTCAGTATAAGGTTTTGATTGCATTCATCTTTACCTGTTTACCTAAAATCAGTCATAAAAAGAAACCCAAATATTTTAGTCTTGATACTTAAAAAGTCATGAGGGCTTCTGATGATATTTAAAGATTAATGAACTATTTTGATACAGAAGCTTCCAGAAACGCAATAATAGGTTTAACAAGGCGGGTTTATTAGCTCGACTATAATATATCATGTATTTGAAAATATCATATGGTAAATTTTTTGACCTCGTCGTTTTCTTGCTGTTGTTCTGCCTTTTTCTTCTTTTTCTTATTCTTTTTGTTTGTGCTCTGGTTATTTGATTTGTTAGCATTGTTTGTGGGTTTAGAATTATCGTCATCATCATCATCCTCAATTTTTAAAAGAGCAAATCTTGATTGTTCAACTTTTGCCATTTTCACATGTGTAGGATAAATGGGAGATAACCCTGTCCATTCGTTCTAAATTTAAAACTAAACCCGGACTTGCTCCGTATTTCGATTAAAAAAATCTGATGACTTTTCCTTCGTTCTCTTAATCAGAGGCGGATTTAGAGGGGGGCCCCGGGGGCCCGGGCCCCCCCCTTTTTGGGAAAAAATTTGGTTGCTTATATAGGGAATCACTGAAGCGTGACTGAAGCGGGCCCCCTCTTAGGTCAGTTAGTGGGCCCCCACTTTTGAAAATTTCTGGATCCGCCACTGTTAATGACTTATCAAAGTTATTGTGAACAAATTTGTCTCTCACTAAGAATGCCAACAAATAAATAAATGAAGAACAAATAAATAGCATGCTAAAATATTTTAATTTTGTTGTATACGTTCTTTATACTGTCAGAGGAACCAACTAATAACATTATTTTGTTTTTAACCAGAGACATGTCTTTGCTGAAACTTATATATATATATAACACATGTGTTATCGGGCTGAAAAGACATGTACTACATCTTTTATTGTACGTCTCTGATTTTAGAAGTCTCAGATGGATACCAAAATTTGTAAAGTGCATAATAAAAAACTAAACAGCTGACTTGAAAACTTCAGCTAGACTAATAATGGACTTCTGTTGATATGATTTTTTTAATGTTAATGTTGACGACAGTCAAGAGTCTGAGTGCTAAGAAACAGAAACATTTGTAAAGTAACTTTATTGCGACAGAACTATGCCTGTGTTTATACTATGACAACTGCTGTAATACAATTTACAGAGTTATGTAAATTTTGGTCGCCTCATTATTTTCCTAGCTCTGAAAAGAATAAATGCGATCGCCCCATAAGATTATTTCAAAAGTTATTTTCAAGAATAAGGATTGTAGAAAGTATCTTCTCCTAATGTGCATTTTTTTTAATGTCATATTATTTCTTTTTTGTAATCATAAAAACGTAAACAATCTTGGCATGACGTGAGAGCAATTTTCAAAAAGATCATTTTACAATTAAATCGGATTTTGACGTTAAACAGTTCACATTCAATCAATCCTTTTCTTTTTCCAGTTAATTTGCATAATTAGTTCTTGATTGGTGTGTTGTTTTTACAATTAATCTTATTGATAAACGATCATCAAAGTTAATGGGGGTGAAGTAAATATGTTTTAATTGGATTAAAAGAAACATGACCCACGCTGGGTGCATGAGAAATAGCACTTTGAATACATTTCTTTCAAAAAATGAGAAAAGTTATCATCACAACTCAAATTTCAAACATAACCGGCTGACAGAAAATATAAAAATCGTGATTTCACATCTGAAGTCTCATTTTAAATGATTCTACCTTCTACACACAATGCCAGTAAAAAGACTTTTCAGTTCGTTATCTGATGAAGACATCTCAACGATATTGTAAGTTTTTTTTTTTTTTACTTTTCCATTGTTATATTTGTTAAACATGGTGTTTGTGTTCGGGCATCCAAGCCTTTATTGTATAGGATGTCTCAAAAATCAAATCAAAGTTTAATGAATTGTAGCAAGCAAGTGGAAGGGGTTCTTCATTTCTGTATTATTTAATTTTTAAACCATTTTCGCTATTGTGTATGAATGTCAAACCCCATTATTGAATTATCTAGACTAAGTCTTAATTTCCCCTGTATTTCTCAATTTTGAATGTTTGGGATCTTCTGTTCTGCACTTTTTACACATTATTCCCTAATCTGTAAACCCCTTCCATACTCCGACCGTATTTAAGCAACCATAAAACAAATATTTTCTATCGATGACATATGAACGAACAACACCGCTTTCAGTCTCGACGATCTGAGAGCTCACGATGTACATGTGGCGATGGCATTGATAATTCTATATTTTTTTCACGGGAATAAAAAAGCACACACATTCATTATGAGTTTAATAGCACTTTCATGATCTCATCAGTATTAAGACTAGCTCCTATGTTGCTCTTATAAATGATATATTTGTATCAAGCAGTCATTATATATAAAAAAAAATAAAATTGTGGTATGATTGCCAATAAGACAACTATCCACAAAAGACCAAAAATGACACAGACATTAACAACTATAGGTCACCGTACGGCCTTCAACAATGAGCAAAGCCCAAACCGTATAGTCAGCTATACTGAAAGGCCCCGATAAGACAATGTAAATCAAACTAACGACCTTATTTATGTAAAAAAATGAACGAAAAACAAATATGTAACACTTAAACAAACGACAACCACTGAATTATTACAGGCTCCTGACTTGGGACAGACACATACATAAATAATGTGGCGGGGTTAAACATGTTAGCGGGATCCCAACCCTCCCCATAACCTGGGACAGTGGTATATATAACTTTTATCCTGCAATTGGATGTCCTACTATACAGATACAGCCCTACAGATATCGGTATGCTGTATCTGTATACTATACAGATATCGCTTTAAAGCTCCGCCCACTGCCGGACCGAGTATTGTTTGAACCTGTGTGACCTCAGAATGTGTATTCCAGTTGCATTCCAATGACGATGACTATTGTCGATTTCAAAACTTGAATGTGTATGATTGTGTCATGTCAATTTCAGCATGCATGCTTAGTGAATGTCAAGTCTGAAGCGTAGGACAACTCGTACACCTCTGTTTCAAATTTGACAATGTTTTGTTATTTGTTTTTACTGTTGAAATTAGTTGTTATGTTAAAATAGATAATTATTCACCTTGGGCAATGTATTATTGTTGACCTTTCGAGATTCTTTTTTTGCGAACCCGTCTTCAGCGTAATGTGTGATTTTGATATTACTACGCGGGCCTCAAGGGATTACAAATCGAAAATAAATGCTAATTATGTTTAGTTTTTGTGTCTTTCAAAACACAAACAATGTACAGAATTAATTACAGGATAAAGACAATATCTGTTTAGTGTCTTTAAATATCAGCTGTATTTGTAGTCGGCTCGAAACAGGTGTAGTAGCTCGCTAAAAGCTCGCATACACCTTGTTTCCTAGCCTCGTACAAATACAGCTGATATTTAAAGACACTAAACAGTTATTGTCTATATATCTTTATTACTATATATTATTAATTGATTGTATACCCAAGTATTTTTGGAACTGAAAAATAGATAAAAGAAAATATATAAAAAATGATTTAAGCCCTATTGTAATTTTTTTTTTTTAAATGTTTATTACTACCAAATACACTAAATATACAATATAAAAGGTAATTGGTAGTAAATATAATACTTATTTGTAAGATAGCTTTTGAAATCTATTTTTTTTTTATAACCATTAAAAGCACAATGTTAAAAAAAGAATTAAAGCAAATAACGCAAATGTTATATCAAACAGCGCAAACGTCCTTCACCGCATCAGACAAAGGTTGAGTTGCGATAAGAGCCAAAATCTTGCTCCTAAAATTTCCAAGCAATATGTTTCTTTTACCAGAATAATTTAATTTGGTCAATTCATGTCAGAAACAATATCGTCAGTTTGAATGTCAATGTGTCGTCAAAACATGCCGAAATTGACACTTTAGCTGAATTCAAATGACCATTCTAATGCAACAACGTTTGTAACGTTCATTTTGATTGGATAACGTCACTTTCTTACATGGCATCAATTGACAATTGATGCTATGGGACGTACGCGCAAGCGCAGACGGCATATGACAGATTTTAAATACATGTTTTAACGTTGTTTTCTGTCAGTTTCATTAGAATGGAGATAACTATATTGTATTTTAAGCTCCGACGGCATCAATTTGGGATTTGATGGTCGCAAATACCCGTTTACTGTCTCCGCTAACGCGTCGCCAGTAAACTTAATTTGCGACCATCAAATCCCCAATTGATGCCGTCGGAGCTTAAAATACAATACAGTTATCTCCTAATTTTTAAAAGGTTGAAATTGACATATCTGAAATAAAACTATCATTTTACGCTGAAATTGACATATATATCTGAAATCTATCTTTTTTTCATAGATCATGTTTTAGAAAAATTAAATTAGTCAAGACGTAACCAAAAACTGTTTTTATACTGCAACTAGTTGTGTTTATTTTCTAAATATAGTTACACAGCTATATTTAGTGCAATGTCAATTTCATCAAGGGACACTTTTTCCACAGTCAGGGGTTCATTAAGGGATGAAAATAAGTTTGAAATTTGTGTTACAATATAAATAGCTATGAATTTATTTATTTAAGTTGCAGTATTAAAACAATATGAGGTCAATGTCAGAAAAATATCAACTTTTTTGTACTCGGCGCAAAACTGCTCGGTAGAACTTCGTCCTTCCCCAGTTTCTCAGCCTCATACAAAAAAGTTGATATTTTTCTGACATTGACCTAATGTATATTTACCAATGTTAGGTTTCAACCAAGATATCACCAAAAATAAATCATATACCCACTGTAAAAGCCTCCATGTACGACAAACTGTAGCCGAATGTCTTTGGGTACGTCCTTTGCTCATCTGTAAATAAAAACGACAATTTTTAGAATTTCACTTTGTTTAAATGCAAAAACTTCGTAAATGAAAAAAATAAAATTCATTGCACTCATGACTAACCAATATCTTGTGAACGGTTTAAGATTCCCATCGACGAAATTGCGTTTTTTAAAATGTGAATTTTCAAACCATTTATTGTCCAAGAAAAACGAGTCCATTTACCGATAACTTGGAATGTATCTTTTGCAGAGGGAAAATTGTAACAAATGTCATGCATTATTTAACAGGTTGAATGTCAATTATTCTACATTATTATAAAATGATGTGCTTTCAATAATTCAAAGCAAAAAATAAAATTATATTTTTGGTTAAATCTCATTAGAATATTATGTAGAACTATTCCATAGGTACATGTATCTTTTTATAATTTTATGAAATCTAAAATCGAAATTTGAAAACTAGAATTTTATTAATTACCATCGGTACTGACTGTATATTTAGTCTGATTATTCAATGGCATATATTCAAAGTCTCTTTTTATGCATATTGCAGACAGCAAACATGCTTTTTGGTGTTTCGTGTATTGTTGTTCTTCAGTTTGTCTTGACTTTTTAGCTATGGCGTTGTCAGTTTTTTTTTATATGAGGTTGAATGTTCCTTGTCCAATATGGTTTTATCAATATTTAGAGTGCATTTCTTTGTAACCAAAATTTTGTAAACGTTGTGTGGCGTTTGTTGTTGTTTTCTAAACGCTACAAAAGTAGAAACAAATACATCGTTTGATAAGTCTTTACTGACCCTGTTTGCACTTTCAATAATGCATGCACAGGTTGTTGGTAAACACACTTTTCACAAACGTTGAAACACATACATCTTTTGATCAGGTTGAAGTTAGAAACAAATGAAGCGTTTTTACTAACAAACGATGAACGCAGTTTTAGCGAGTGCATAGTTTGTCAAAGTTTATGTATACCCCAATTTATTTCATAGGAACATTTTGAAATTCTTTCAATCTTTCTTTCAGTATGTACTATCAAAGCTGAGCAAAGCTTCGTTTTTCTACTCTTAATTTTTCTTAATTCTTCCAAAAAACGAAACATGAGAAACGACAGCCATTGACGAGGGTTCTGACTCAACTAAGGACATAATTTATTTCAACAAAATTAACTGTAATCATCAGATCTGGTAATTGAAAGTGAAATCCAAAACATTTCAGACTACCAAAACATAAAGAAACAGCACTTTGACAAATTATGGAAGATACGACCATAATAATTAACACAGATACAAGACGATTTTGTTTTAAAATTCTAGTTTATGTACATGTATATATATCGTTCTTCAGGGGTTAATGATAATAATATATTCGTGTTTTTTTTTCGACAATTATATATATTCACTTCTGTTATGTTATACTTCGCCAGGCTTAGACCGTGGAAAATATTAATTACACAATACATGCAGTCCAACACATGTATTAGAACTAAGCTCTCCTTCTGGTATTATCGAATGTTCTAATCACCACCCGTTCTTTTGTTGGGCTCGTACGTGTTTCTTAGTGTTTAGTTTTTAATGTTGTGTCTTGTGGACTTGATTGTCTATTTGTGATCTGTTGCCGTCTTTTGTTTTCTGCCATAGCGTTGTCAGTTTCTCTTGGACCTTTAAATGACTTCTTCTGACAGTATCTTCTGACTTTTTTCAGACACCTATCCCTTATCCAATTGCATTACGAATTTACTGTACTGAAGAACCAGAAAATTACAAGTCTATAAAAACTTCCAAAAGTTGATTGAAAAGCACGATTCCGTTATTACCAGCTAGAATGAAGTACTTTCGGCTTGCTTTGAGTAACTGAGATCAGAGAACATATTGAAAGTGTTTTTTGTAAGATATTGCTTTTATATTTCATTTCTCGTACCTACAGTATGATTTTGTCTCTCAATACAAATAAACAAAGACACACAGAGGTACACATCATGTATAGTCTTTAACAATAGACAGTCATCACTGTGTATCATCGCCACCGGAAATTGGGTACTAACGAAGCGGAGAGAAATAGAAAAAAAAGTAAACAAGTTAAGAATTCATTCAATTTAAAGCATTTCCACTCATGTGATGAGGGTGCCGCTTAAGAAATGATTTTCTGATATATAATTCTTTAAATTATTAGGCCGATAAGTACAAAATTAATACAAGATTTTGTGCAATGCTCCAAAACTTGCCACTTAGTACCGGAAAATTTCGAGGTCGATCATCCTCTGTCGCCCCATTCTCAAGATACTGAACTGTTTTTCATTATTTTTCCAGACACGTTTTTAGATTATTATAGTGTGGCATCATATTTACTGAAATTTGTTGTCAAAAACATGTTTTTTAAAGAATATGGACATAAACATTGTTTGTTTGTTGTACGGCGAATTGCAGGACGTTGTACGGCGAATTGCAAAATAACAACTTTTGTCTGTACGGCGTCTTGCAATATATTATAATTTTAAGAGGAAATTAATCGCTGTTTAGATAATATCAAGTGACGATATTTTGTTGATATCAAAGCTTTACAGGCTTACAAATATACCAAATGTCTTACTTATCAAATATTATTAAATATATGCCGTTAATTCAGTTCAGAAGGCCTCGTTGCGTACCGCTTTTTGATTTTGTACAAAAAGATTTTTTCAACCATATTATCCTAAATACATGTATATATCGTTATACTACTAACGACTGTTGTCTTATTTGTTGTTAGGTTGAAATTGTGTAAGTTCAATAAAATAAACCGTCCATTCATCTGTTGTTGGTGCTGGCTTTTTTTTTTATAGATAAAAACAGTGAAGATGTGGTATGATAGCAAATAAGATAACTATCCATCAGGATAAAATAAAGTGTATGCAAGCAATTATATGCTATCGTACGGCCTTCAAAAACGAAAACTCGTACCTTATAGTCGGCTATAAAAAGCACCGACAGAAAAATGTGGAAGGACTCAACAAGAAAACTAACGGCCTAACTCATATACAGTGTAACAAAACAATTTATGAAAACAACAAATCAGATAGAGATGAAGCAACGACAACCACCGAACCACAGGATCGAGAATTTGGACAGACAAAATTAAGAAAAGACTTTGTTTTCATCGAAAGTAAGGAGAAACAAATCGTGAATTGCATTTCGAATTAATTTTCTTGTCAGTTTCTTTTTGAAAAATTTCATTTGTATACATCTTAAATGCTGTCAAGCAAATGGTGTTTATATCTAATGCATTTTATCTAATGCATAATTAGATAAGAGGAGGGGTCCGTTAACATGTTAACAACACCCCGATTTTGGCAAAAACAGTTAACAACAAATTTTAAATGCTGATAAGAGTTAACAGCAACTTTAATTTACCCTTTTTTCCAAAGGAACCCAAAAGCAATGAAAAGGGCAAGTGCATATCTTCAATGTATTCAAAAGTTTGAAAACCACTGTATAAAGTCGCAGAAATGCCAAGCTCCATAAGGAATCTTTTATAAAGCTGACTAATTTTCAGAAGACACACGCAAGTACCATATTTTTTTTTATTGACACATGGCCAGACAATTGAACGGATGGAAAAGCAGACGGAGTGATTGACTCCAAGAAAAAGGACTATGTCATGAATAATCGAAAATGCTTCAAACAGCAAAAGTGAGGCTTCTTCTGGTTATGTATATTGTTTAGTAAATGTTTTATGTCATCAGTCGTAGCAAACTTGGGTTATCGTCATGACGTAGGAAAGTGTAACACCCAGATAGAATGAATGAATACTATAGGGCGCGAACATTATTTTTTTTTTATGGCGGGGGCTCTTATAAATTATGGTTACATCTCAGTCAGGGTATTCATGCGACCCATTGCTTACATGATTTTATTAAAAGGAATTACGAAGGTTTACTGATTTTTATTTTAAATCATCAAAACCAGTGTATAAATAAGAAAAAAAACATGTAAGGTGTCACAAGTTGAAGCGCTCTTTCATCTCCAAGTCCCAATTAAGAACTCTGATCTGATATAAAAAAAAAAAGCCTTGGTTCATCTTTACATTTCTGAAGTCTTAGACTAGATAATTTGACATCAATTTGAGAACCTTACAGTCCTCATTTTTCTGCCTTGTCTACCAGGCCACACTGTTCAGTTATTTTACGTATTGCAAATTGAAAAGGTAATTTATTTTTCACAATTCCGTCCAGGTACTCTGGGTCAATATAACTTATCAAACATTCCATATACATCTGAATTATTTTCATCACAGGACTGACCAGAGTTTTAGCTGGATAAGAAGTGGCCTTTCCTTTTAACGTTTTGGGTACATTACAAATAGAAGGCAGATATAACTACATTGGTTAGACGTATAAAGAGGGGCATGAGATATCCCTAAACATGTTTAACACTGCCGCATTTGTTGCACCTGCATGACCCAACTTGAGTCCGCAACCTTTGCTACATTTGTATATAGTCTTGTATTTATTTCATTTTTTAAATTTTGGTTCATTTATATGTTTCAAGAAACAAACATTGAACTTCTACCCCCTTTTTGTAGTTAAATGATTTCTCACTTAGGAGACAGCTTCAGGTATATCAATACACAGTTATCAATACACAGTTACAAGTGTAGTCTCGCATTATAGCCATGGCGAATTTTCTAAGCATGAAAGTTTTTGTACAATTGAATTGATTTTTAGATAGTTGAATAATAATATAGCCTTCATAGTGGGTTTATATGAACACTTAGATTGTTTTTAGCATGTTTTATAAGACATTTTTCGGTTTGAACGTCCATACGTTCCTATCCGTACCGTCATAGATTTAGAAATTTTGTATTGTTTTTCAACAAAGATTTGACGCTCGATCTTTTCAATTTTATGGAAAAAACAGCAGAAATGCATATGATTTTTTTTACCTTTTGATAAATATATGTCTATGGTTTCAGGAAAGGTATCACTCTTATTGATTGAAATTTTCCTTTGGACCAAATTGTTGAGATCTTTGTGACATGTTCAACCCCCTATTTTGCAATATTTGGTATCAAATAAATGCTGATTGTTGCCATGGTTAAACAAACAAAAAAAGATTATATTTCACCATTATTACTATTGGAAATCAAATCTATGGACGATTCTCTTTCCATAAATATACACATGCATAACTCAAATAGTAAGCCTTATTTATTAGGAAGAAAGGGAAAGAGGGTGTTTAAAAATTATGAGTGTCATTTCAAAGTGTTTTTCCTATCTGTGAATTGACACCCCATCCCAGTGCATAATTTTCTCGTTGCGTTGGGTTTTTTCTTCTATTTGGTCGGGCTTCTGTTTCTTTGACATTTTCCTCATTTCCATTCTCAATTTTATCAAGGATTTACTATACTCAAAGATTTTTTTAAAGACATGTACAGTTAAATATATGCTGTTTATGTCACTCCTTTGCGGAAGCAACGTAAAGAAAGAGATGGACAGCAGATTTTAATGTGATTCTTGTAAATAACAGTTAAGATCAGTTAACAGAGAAAATAATGTCAAAAACAGTGAACACTTTAAGTATTAAGTAACAGATAACAGGAATCTCAATTTCAATTAAACAGTTAACAGTTTTTAAAATTTATCAGTCAAATAACAGTTTTAAACAAATTAAAACCTTGAAAAGGACAAAAACAGTTTAATATAAAAGGGTACCCCCCCCCCTTAGATATTTGAACTTAATACTTTATTTTCTTTGAAAGGACGGTAAATAACTATTCTAAAATTAGCAAGTTGCCGTACAGCTGAAAACAAGTTGCCATACAGTAAATTTGTCAACACGAGCAAGTTGCCGTACCCTAGACTTTATTTTTTATGGTCTATATTCTTTAAAATACATCTTTTTGACAACAAATTTCAGTAAATATGATACCACACTATAATAATCTAAAAACGTGTCTGGAAAAATAATGAAATACAGTTCAGTATCTTGAGAATGGGGCGACAGAGGACGATCGACATCGAAATTTTCCGGTACTAAGTGGCAAGTTTTGGAGTATTGCACAAAATCTTGTATTAATTTTGTACTTATCGGCCTAATAATTTAAAGAATTATATATCAGAAAATCATTTCTTAAGCGGCACCCTCATCAAAAGAGTGGAAATGCTTTAAATTGAATGAATTCTTAACTTGTTTACATTTTTTTTCCATTTCTCTCCGCTTCGTTAGTACCCAATTTCCGGTGGCGATGATACACAGTGGTCATATACAAAAAAAATTATATGGCAAGCTCTCAAGCGACCACAAGCTATACATATAAAACTATAATCTGTATACCATCATTACCAAATTCTTATAAAAAATAAACAAACAAACTTAAGATATGATTAGAAGTTACCGACTAAGCTCTTTACAGCCAGAATCATGTGAGTGGTTATACTAATTATTGGGTCTCAGTTTTCCCTCGTTTTAATCTTAATAGACATGTTACGAAAAGGTATATTCACGACGCTGAGGTTGACAAATTACACTTTAAATGTGGGGACTGTGTCGAAACACAAAAGAGATTACCTGTGTATACATTGAATATTCTTTAAAAGCTGCATTGATACTTTTGGAGGCAATCCGCCGTATGGAACGAATATTCAGAAACATTTTTACCATAAAAAATATAAGATATTAATAAATTCCATAATATTTTTAAGAAACTCTAATACTCTAATGCAAAAGATTGGGGGGGGGGGGGGGGGAGGGGGAGGAGTGGTCATGTAAATGCAACGGAGACACGGTGTACATGCGTGTGTAAATATTTCGGGCGAGCCCTTGCAAAATTGATAGAAGTTGCAAATAATCTTAAGTATTATAATCTGCTTTACAATTACCTGCTCGCAGAGGCGGATTTAGGGGGGGCCGGCCTCCCCCCTTTTTGGAAAAAAAATTTGGTTGCTTATATAGGGAATCACTGAAGCGTGACTGGAGCGGGCCCCCTCTTAGGTCAGTCAGTGAGCCCCCACTTATGAAAATTTCTGGATCCGCCACTGACTCGTGAATATATGTAACGGTCATTTTTATATAGGTATGAAAAGCACACAAAGAAGTGTATGTATTTTGATCCAGTTGTTTGCCACCTAAATTTTTATCTGACGGGGTCTGTTTTAAAACACATAGACATGAGTTTTATACAATGCAACTCGAATCATGTTGCATTCTAGTTTAGAAAATTTATACTCCCGGTCACATAGCTTCGAGGGCATGACTTTTCTTCCTTTATTTCCTTCCAACTTTGTCTTAATTTAAACAGTTTCAGCTCAATTTGTATTTTCTTTATAAGGTGTTTGTGATTGATTGATTATTGGTTGCATAACGTTCAGTGGCAAATATGTAATGCCTGTTTAGAACGATAAGAGGTTTGTGTAAAATATGACTCACTACTCATCAGTTGAACATTCCCGCAGAGTTTCAAAAGCATTACATAATGACTTTGCATTTACACCTTAACACCACTTATGCAGATATTTTGCATTTTACAAATTCCTGGAAAGTTTGGTTGAAATTCGCCCACCGTTTCATAAGAAAATGACATTAGGAAAATTAACACCGATGGCCGATGGGTCTTTCCTCTATATAAGCTAACAATGCTAGGGGTTTCCTAAAATAATTATTATGGTGTTTTTATAGATGTGTACTAACCAGTTGGTTTTTTTAGGGAGAGGGAGGGGGCTAGGATTAGATTTGAAAAAGGCATCAACTAAGAGCTAAACGACGAGCAGAAAGAAGAAAATGTCAAAAAAATGAATTTGATTATATAATAGTGGCGGGTATATGTCGAACACGATATAAGGCGCTTCAAAACTTTCAGAGTCAATGGAAGCTTATGGAGACACCCGAGAGAAGAAATCAATCAGACAATAGAGCGTTGTGTGGGATTAATAAAGCCATACATTAAACTTTTTCAGGAACTGTAATACAACAATAAAATTATTATCTAACTGGCTTACTATGTATATATAATCAATCTAGAATCGAATGAACTTGTATAACTCTCAGCCCCCCTTTTTCTATCTCACCCACTATTGCACGCGTACAACTTTCAAGTCGTATGATAGTCAACAATATCACAAAAGCAAATGTTATAATATTAGGATGTTACGTAAATGTGATTTGAATTCACCAAGACGCACATGATTTAATTTTTATCTATAATCAATGTTTTGACACCGTCCCCAAATTTAAAGTGTAATTTGTCAACCTCAGCGACGAGAATATACCTTTTCGTAACGTGTCTAATGAACTGACCAATAACAAGTATATACAAATTTAAAAAAACGGGTAAGTACAGGAAAATGACTGGTTATAATATATAAATGGTCATAACTGAAACACAAGTTCACACTAAGTAGACAATAAGAAAATATTCCACATTAAATTCTAATTCGTAAACTCAAACGAATATAAAATATTTATCAAATAACCACAAACTCTCACTTGGGAGACGCCACTTGCAGAGACAAGTGCACATGATCATTTTATTATTCGTATATGTATAATGAAATCAATGTTTTTGTGTAAATACACCGAACATTCTCAGCTGGTACTGGTTACCGCATACTTATGGTCAACAAATCTGAAAATAAATAAATAATATAAATTTATTATATTATTTATTTGAAAAAGTGCTACTGGTCACTCTATAGTGCCTATCAAGATTTTGTGAGGTAGACGAAATTGACTTTAAAACGATCGTATCGACTTTTGATGTCCAAAAATAGGCAGATCGGACATATTTTGACTTCATATACATACTACTTAAGTTTGGGAGTTATTGTAATTAACATATTCCAATGAGACTGAATAATGCTTTTTTTTGTTATGATAAATAATAACTTTACCTGCCGTAGCTGTGCGTAAAATATATTTCGGCATTTCTCTTAAGAAAATGACTTGTTTAATGGAACAACACGTCTTATTTGTAAACTTTCTCTTTTATCTCCACAATAGGCTTTTAAAAAATAATCTATCAACTGTGTAGTCGGAAAATTTGGTGAAAATAGAAGAAGTGGCAATTCTTACCTTTCATACCTTAACTTTCATTGATAAAACATAATATTGACTCGTCCAGTGTCCAGTTTGAAGGTCATTTTAGTTACCGTACACATGCATGCACGTTCTTATTATCAATAGTCATGTATGAAAAGCATAAACAAGTTTGAAGGTAAACTAATTACAAGTTAATCCAATCAAATTGCGTACGAATCAATAACAATGACCAGTCCACATCATAAAAAATAATAGGGGTAAACTGGGTAGGGAGAAAATGTCAGATATTTTAAGCTCATTATTTTGCAATAACGAATAAAAATTTGTAAACCAAAAGATTTTCTATAATTCCATAAACATGTCGTTCTGTATTGGTATAGTTTTTGGATCTTTTATTTGCGTATTTAAGGCTGTAGAAAGTTTGGGCTTCAAAAGTCAACATAATTATTGACTTTATACAGAAACTTCGCCTATTTAAAACATCGAATGTTTCAAAAATAATACGCGACAACAAAGTAAAATCATTTTTAAAAACACTGCAAAAATAATCATACAGATTAATGCAGTGGTATTGTCATAAATTGCGTTTGAGTGAACAGTGGTACAGCAAACGTCGAATTCCCTCACACAATGTTATCACACACTATAACTGCAATGGCTCGAATGACTTTAAACTACCGGAATTCACTTGTGCATGAAACTTTAAACCCCATTCAAACCGACCTTACTATAAATAACTAAACACGTGTTAACTATAAACAAACACAACACTCTTATAGTTCGACTTTTGTACAACTTTGATAAATACATTAAACATTGCAGGATTGTTTTTTTGAACTTTATAGATTCATTTAAATAGTTGTTATTATCTTTCAACTAGCATTCAGTAACTGCGAGTACTCTCAGATGTGTACTTAATGTCTTTGTTTAAGGAAGTAGAAGTACCCTGCCACGCCCACTCTGTTTTAGTAGATATATTCATATTTTTACCCATCTGACGAGCTTAAGCCTTTTCAACTGATTTTTTATTGTTTGTTCCTATGTTTCACTATAACACCATTGTCCATGGACAGGTGGATGATTGGTGCCTCCAAACATCCTTATGTGCCTGTCCCTAGTCAAGAGCCTGTAATTCAGTGGTTGTAGTTTGTTGCTGTGTTACATATTTATTTTGCGTCCATTTTGTTCATAAATTAGGCCGTTAGTTCTCGTTTGAATTGATTTACATTTGTGATTTCGGGGCCTGACTATGTGGTATGTGCTTCTCTCGTTGCTGAAGATCATACGGAGACCTTTAATTGTTAATTTCTGTGTCAATTGGTCTTTAGTGGAGAGATGTTTAATTGACAATCATATCATATCTTCTTATTTGTATATGAAACTGGCAATATTTTCCGCGATTGCCGTTGTATACTAAATAAGTTGTCTTGACAAAGTTGATCAAAGGTTGGTGACGTTCTCTTGAATACACTTTAGACTTGATTTATAATTTGGTAAATCTTTGAAGACGGTATACAAATTAGATTAATATTTGTTAGATTTATAAAAGAATTAAAATCTTTATTGCAAAAAATAAGAATAAGTACATGACTTAATTATAGACTTAGAGGACAGTTGGAATACAAGGAAACACACCTTGGGATACCGGTTCGCAAATTTAGCTATCACCACTCTGTACATTTAAAATTAAAATAATGTTGGCTTAATTCTTTTTAATAAACGTATCTGTTTCTTTTTAGACCAACATTTGGCAAACGTGCTTTTTCTGCCTTAGAAGAGAATACAGACACACCTTCCAGTCCAGTATTACAGGACAGCTGGTTATCCCTTGACAGTGATGATTCCGGTCTCGGTTTAGATGAGGTAAGTTTCATAAATTAGACAAATTTCAGACCAAACCAATGTTTCTATATTTAGAACGAACATTATTTAGAAGTAGACATTTTCTGCTAAGTTTTTCCCCCCTGTGAATATAATTTTAAAAGAAAGAAGATGTGGTATGATTGTCAATAAGACAACTCTTCAAAAGAGACCATCTGGTCACCGTACAGCCTTCAACAATGAACATAGTAATGCAGCTATAAAAGGCATCGAAATCAAAATGTAAAACAATTCAAATAAGCAAACTAACAGCCTTATTTGAGATGTTCCAGACAAGTGCATTTATCTCTCATCCAATTTTAAAACTAAAATTAGACAACAAAATAATGATTGTACAATGTAACGAGTGAAAATTCACATTTAATAGTCATTTAACTATCGTGGACGACACCATGGTAACATCATTCTGATTTTGGGCCAACCATTTATGCTGTTGCTTCTTAAAATGCCAGTGCTTGGTGGAGAAACTGCAAATACAATATAAACAACATCGAAAATTTGTACTAATTCAAATTTGAATTACTCAAATATCAAACACACGAACTTTAAGCTGCGGAAAAAAGTCAGCAAAACATGTAACGTGTATGAAAATCTATTACGTCACAAATGATATATTACGTCACATATTGCAAGATATATATTTTCACATGCATAATGTCTTTCTGTCTAAATGAACAGGTTTTCCTCGACGACAGTTGTGTTAACATACCCCCACCAAAACGACAGAAGACGGTGTGTGATGCGAACAGTGTATTAGCCGGTGACACCAATTTGATTGCAGATGGTAGTAGTTGCTATTCTTTGCCAACAGTCCCTGGAAAGCATAAAGACCTCAAGAGCATTTCACCAGAGACAGTAAGTGAATTTTTGAACAATACCTAATAGAAATTCATTTTAAAAGAGATAGTCATAAATATATTCCAAAACAGGTCTACTTTTTTATAATTCAATAATGAGTTAAACATAATACATCTATATTTGACCTTCAAACTAATCGAATTATGTTATCTCTCTCGATGATAAAAAAAAAAACTGGTATGAGACTATCTGGCGTTCAGCCTGAAATGCAAAAAAGTAGACCCCGAGTATTTTTGACATTGGGACATTTTTATATTTCCTCCAATCTAGGCCTAAATACATAATCCTCTTTGTACTGTTATATAGTAACTAAAAGAGAAGAAATCATTATGTCGTGCAAATTATAATACTAATCTTTCAAAACCAATTCTCATGCTCTTGTCGTTTTATTTATCTAAATATGATTTTTTTCTTCAGTTGACAGATGTGTTATGTGGTCGTTACAGTGATGTCATCAGCAGTTTCCGTGTCATCGACTGTAGATATCCTTACGAGTATGATGGTGGACATATTAAGGTATGTATAAATGAACACTATGGGCTTTGTTCATTGTCGAAGGCCGTACGGTGATCTATTATATTTGTTAATTTCTGTGTCATTTGGTCTCTTGTAATCGAAGAGTTGTCTCATTGGCAATCATAACTCATCTTTTTTATGATATATACTTTAATAAAATTAGACCGTTCTTTTGCTGTGAGCGTACAGGATGAAGTTTGGACCGAACAAATCTTTTAAGTGTTTTTTTTTAATTGTTTATTTGTGAAACAAATGTCCATTTCCTATTCTATTGATAAGTTCAAATGTCCTAAGTACGAAACCAATGTTTGGTTGTCACATTAACATACTATTGTACGGACAGTATTGGGTAGCATCAACATGTCGTTATAAAGATATAAAAAAACCATTGCATCAATGAGACAGCAACCGCCGCCAACGCAACAATAAACAATATAGAAACAAACACCAGTAGCGGTGAATTTATAGACAGACACTAGATGACGATGTCAAACATGTTTTCCATTCGTTTGATGTATGTGAAATTTTTTTTTTTGCGATTTGATTTAAGACTTTCCAGTTCAAAATTTCCTTGTATTTCGGTGTTTTTGCTATTTTACACTTTTTACACACATTAACGTAAACATAAATATCAGTAAATAACATCAGTTGTTATGTATCATAATTTATACTAAAAACATGAAATATATGATGCAAATACTTTATAAATGGTATTGCAATAAAACTTTTAGCAATATCTCAAAGAGTTGTAACATTGAGTCATTTTTCTTTAGTCAGCAGAAAACAGATACCTCCACAGCATGATAGAAGATCTTCTACACCAGACATCAGTACAAGTCCTCATCTTTCACTGTGAATTTTCACAAGAAAGAGGTCCAGCAATGTAAGTTTTAATGTATAGTTTCTAAAAATGAGGGAAAATTTACCATAAGAACAATCTTAAGCTATAGTTTAGTTTAGTTTTGTTTAAACATATTTTATTTGCAAAAGTAAAAAGAAGAGATTGGACACCCGTCGATATACTCCTAGCCCTACTAAAACCCTTTAACGATTCAATGCACCTTTAAGTAGCGGATTAGTACCTTTCTAACCCCCGTAAAGATAGAATCAAATTGAAAAATGGATATTTCAAATACCGGTTGAGGTTCTTTTATATTGTATTGTTGGATTGCTGTTTCATTCTAAATGTTGCTGTTTATCTAAAGTCACATTTATTGCTACTTACAATATACACTGGTACAAGATACAAAGCTGAAAGGCTGAATAATTGAAACTGAATAAAAAAATACACATAAAGACACCACACTATGTTATTTATCTTAATTACTAGTATATGAACTTATCAGTGGCGTAGCTAGGTCATTGTTACGTGTACGCCCGAACCTTGGCGAGGAATCCAAGGATCCCAAAACAGGTCCATGTCAAACAACTTTTGTAGTGGGTTAGAGCTAGGGAGCGAAGCCCCCGGAATCTTAAGACTTATGGATAATGGATACCATTCCTGTCATTAAAAACTCATCAGTAGCAACATATAATGGTCATTGGACTAAGAGAAAATGTCAAAACCAGTAACTTTTAAAATATGTTTAAAAAGAGCCGTGGGGGTAAATCACTCAACCAACAAACACACCTATTTTATGTCCAAATTTCGTAAATGAACATGTAATAATTAATCTTCAGAGATGTTCAGGTGCAATATTAGATATCGTAAAGGGTTCTGTGGAATATTCCTCTCAAAAGTGAATCCATTTATCAGTCCATTACAGGATTTGAAAAATTAAACATTTTCTATTGATACTTTTTCTTGATCTAGAATATTAGTTTTCGCCCAAGTTTCATGACAGTCTATGAAGGTTTATGCATTTATAATTTTAAAAAGCCATACAGTCTGTCGGTATAATACTGAAAAATGAATAAACAAATTAACTTTCAAAACTTTGCTTCAGACAAAATTTGTAAAAAATTCTTGGATTCTGCTAAAGTTTCATTTATTATTAATTAGATGAAGTGTTGACAAAGCCTCTGCAACATACTGAACCTAAAATTATGTTGACGCCGACGACGAAATTTAGGAACGCGGCTATGTCTCGCTTTGGCGTCATAAATATGTCACAGACTCGACAAAACTTTAAACCACAAAACGAATCTCAGCAGATAATGAATTGCTTTAAACAAAAGAGAAGTCAGTATAGAACTCCCAGTATAAATTCAGACTTGACAGAAAATGAACAAATATAATATATGATACCATTTGGCTGAAAACTAAATTTCCGCAATTACAAGCTAATGAAGAAAGAATTATAAAGCTGATGTGCTTCTAAAAAATTCTTTTTCTTTTCTTTAGATTAAAATATTTTTTTTTTTTTATCAAAATTCAAGTGTACGCCCGGGCGTTTTGACGTAAACGTAGCTACGCGCCTGCTTATGTAAGGTAGTTACAATAAATACATTATTTTCAATGTTATACCAATAATCTTTACGCAAGAGAAAATGAATCACACTTTTATGCTGTTTCTGAAAAATAAAATAAAATTTCAATTCTATTGAAACAGAAGATGATTGATTACCTTCAAGGGTAGTGATTGATTGATTATTGGTTCCTAAACGTCCATTGACAAATATTTCATGTGTATTCAGACGATTCACGGGTAGTGGTGTACCGAACTGCTCGAAGCTATATATGACATACTATCAATGATTGATTTATAATAAAAGTATAGTGAACCAAACAGAAAATAAAAACGATCTCTTTATTCTTATAATAACATCAACATTTTGGTTTCAAATCAACCTAATTAGTGACTTCCTCCTCTTAGTAATGTAAATGTCTTTCTTCCAGGTTACGGCATCTTCGCAGTAAAGATCGTCAGATGAACACCGAGAATTACCCAGCATTAAACTATCCAGAAATATACCTACTTGACAGTGGCTACAAGTCTTTCTTTGGAACATCATCCGATTTGTGTGATCCTATTGACTACAGGCCAATGCTTCATTCAGACTTTTCTGCAGACCTTCATCACTACAGACGGGTAGCAGATGTACGTCACTTCCGTTCCAAGTCCAAATCCTGGTCGTCAGGTGACAGAACATCACGTTTATCCAGAAAGGTTATCTTCTGAAATGTTGTTGTTATATGAGACGATGTGTTGTTATGTTATTGACCCTTTATCTGTGATATTTATTGTTATTGTTGAAAACACAAAGTGCTATTAATTGATAAATTAATATTATTATACATTAATTTATTAAATGTTATACATGTAGGCTATGTCTTTTTTGTTTTAACTTTTATTGTCAGCTACCAATTGTGAATGCAGTTTCTTGTCTCTAGTGATTGCCATCAACTGTAACAGCTCATCCATAAAGTTATCTGGTCCGATAAAAAAAACCACAATTGATTTTCAGAGAGTTTGCAATTTGCTCTAATGATAACATTAAAAGAACACTAATAACAGATTCGTTGAAACTAAAAACAACAAAAAGAACTAGATTTGCCATTGCAAGCAATAGCGGAGGATGCCATCCCGTTCTGGACATTGTCACAGTAGCAGCAACCAGTTTGAGTGTACATACCAAAGTCACATGGCACGTCTAGTATACATGCCTTTGAACCCCCCCCCCCATTTTTCCGGTCTTCTCGTAGACTAAGAATGATGTCAATATATAGTTGGCGAACTCTTCAAAATCTTAAATTAGACACACGCGCGAGGAAGAAAGGTGGTGTCACGTGATACTGAAGTATATTATCGTGGAGTTAATACATTAATATTTTTTTTAGAGGGGACCTTGGACAGACAACATGTGTATATATTGACGGAGCGGCATACTAACTGTTCATTTTATTATTCAATGTCTCGCGTATCACACGATACTTGTATTTTATCTTGTCACGGCTGGTAATCTACACACGCAGAACATTTGGTTCTGCAATGAAAACAGTGAGAGGATTTTCCGGTTGTGCTTGAGCGGAGTAATTGTCACCGCTTCAAAAGGTATCTACATTTCTAAATCTCAATTTTCTTATTCAACTGATCAAAATATTGAAAATCGGGGAATGCTATGCTGTGGTGAATACTTTAACGAAGAGATACATGTATCATTTACTGTTGTACGTAGAGTTGAACTCCTACAAAATCAGTTGTCCCACGAGAAATTGCCTAAAAAAGTGACATTTCAATTTTGAATGGTTTTATTTACAGACCTTAAAGTTCAAATTTAGTATTTTTTTCGGGCAATGGGTATGAATGTTGCTTTTGGCGGCGTGTTGATAGACGTCTTTATAATTCCAAAAACAACATTTTTCCATGAAGTCATGCGTGAGGGGATCGGTTCTGATTGAGGACATCGTGAATGCGTGAGGGGAAGTACAAACATTTTTTTTAATCTTTGGCTTTGTGACTTTTGTTGACTCAATAAATGTGATCAAATCAATGCTGATTAAAAAGCACAGATTTATCCTTATACATTAATAGATGTTAACTGATCACTGATTTAATGAAATCAAACTATTAATTGTTTGTTCAAATTCAGAAAATGCCATTGTTCAAAGGAAAAGAGGACTGAAATTGACTCTCTACAAAAAACCATGGAGATACAAGTTATCCCCGCCCTCGAAGCGAACTAAACCCCCTGGGAGTAGTTCTGTCGTCAAATATACGTCACAGAGATCACCACATATATCTAAGAAAATTATATCGCCGATGAAAACTTCGACACCTATTAGACGAAATCTGTTCGCCCAAAATCACGAAATATTCGAAACAACACAGGCAGATATACAGATGATTCTAAAAACACAAAATTTGATATTGTTTAAATATTTTGATTTATACAATAAATCACCAAATATTCTTTATATAAAAAAGTCTAACTATTGAATTGCAAATCTGTCTCCATATTTGCAGATGTGCCGGGGCAAATAATCGATCTAGTTTTTACTTGTAGCAAGAAAACAAAATGGTTGAAAACATTTTTTGTCTTTATTCTTCGTGAAACATATTATAATATTACACCTAGGTTCCTACAATTATTTCAAAATCCAATCTCATAAACTTTTTTAAGCACACACACATATGTGTTTTTTCATGAACAATTTAGCCAAATTTATGTAAGTTTCAACAACTCATAGTTGAATATAAAGATATGACTTTCACCTCCCCTCACGCATTCACGATGTCCTCAATCAGAACCGATCCCCTCACGCATGACTTAATGAAAAAATGTAGTTTTCGGAATTACAAAGACGTCTATCGACACAGGACAGCGCACACGCCGCCAAAAGCAACATTCATACCCATTGCCCGAAAAAAAAAACTAAATTTGAACTTGTAGGTCTGTAAATAGAACCATTTCAAAATTGAAATGTCACTTTTTTAGGCAATTTCTCGTGGGACAACTGATTTTGTAGGAGTTCAACTCTACGTACAACAGTAAATAATACATGTATCTCTTCGTTAAAGTATTCACCACAGCATAGCATTCTCCGATTTTCAATATTTTGATCAGTTGAATAAGAAAATTGAGATTTAGAAATGTACATGTATACCTTTTGAAGCGGTGACAATTACTCCACTCAAGCACAACCGGAAAATCCTCTCACGGTTTTCATTGCAGAACCAAATGTTCTGCGTGTGTAGATTACCAGCCGTACTTGTACAATTTAATTACACGCTTATATCGATTGATTTCAGCTAATGTGTATATTTTTGCAGGTGTTCGATTAACGGATGTGTACTTTAATGCAAGTGCAGAAGTGTCTTTTTTGTATAGAATAGAAAGAAGCACGTTAAATTGTATATTCGTTTTCTTCTAGCATATTCTAGAAGATGTTTTGCACAGTCATAATCACAGAATTTTGTCTCAAATTTTGGATTTTTTTTTGTTTTTTGTTTTTTTTGTGGTTTTTTTTTAGCTGTTTCCATGGCAACGGCGGCCATTTTGAAAATTTCAAAGACAGATGACAATATAATAGCATTTAACCGGGAATGAGCTTAAAATTTGTACGAAAATGTTACTTTGACGTTTTTTTTCCATATGGGTCCCGTGTGCACTTTTAGTGTTATCTCCATGGTAACAGCAGCTATCTTAAAAATTCCAACGGCAATGAATTCTACAGTTCATACTACTGTTTCGCAGTTACGGGTTTTTTTTTGTCGTATCTGTAACGGTTGATTTTCTATGAATTAATTCAGGATTTATTTTCGTTTTTTTCACGTTTGGACTGTTTCCATGACAACGGTAGCCATTTTAAAAGTTCTTAAGATGGATGTCACGCCTTCTAACAATGAGTTATTAGTTCTGAAAGTTTCATGTAATTTGGACCATTTCTCGGTTTTTTACATGTTTCCATGGTAACGGCGGCCATCTTGAACCATTCCATGCTTCCTGCAACTTTGCACATGGGGATTGTCATTATGGTGCAGTTTTATAAATATATGTCAAGGCATCTCCGAGAAATCGGCTGGAGAAAAAGTGTGGAAGAAAAAAAAGAAAAAAAGAATACATTTGTAACAATATATCCCCCCTTTTTCAAAGGGATGACATAAATAAAGAATATGAAAAATATTGGGAAAACTATATGATATGAACGGTTACTTCATGAAAAAGTATTTTATAAATCACAAATCTTTACACATGACCTACATTGATGTCGTGCTTCTTGGGATGACCAGCACAACCAAAACACCTCATGCTTCATGTTTTATTGGTGGCACATTTTCTAAATATTGACACAATACGGATATTATTTTGCACATCTTATAAAAAAATTTACCAAGGCGAATAAAAAGAGGAAGTCCATTAAAACTCAAACGGTATTGTTTCTCATGAATGTCTGATCAGGAATTGTACTTGTTAATCCTAAGTCATGTTCATCTATAGACGTTTGTAAGTTGTTTAGTTAACGAAGGAAAGTATGTAAAGATACAAAATTAAAGGACATGTGTAGTTGTGCCAGCAACCTTACATACATAATGAAAATAAACCAATAGATAAATAGACCAATATCAGGTGTTCAATAATAGAAAAGAGCTGGTGACGTCACATAGAAAGAACCCATCTTTTTGCATATTAAAAGAGGAATATTAAGGTTGTTTATCGATGTTCATATTGTTTGAAAATCATTAGAGAAACAGATTCCACGACCAAATATTGTGTAATACGAATTTAATTCTCTCTCGGCTAGCCTCGCATTTTAAATTTGAAACTTTAACTGTCTCGAGTGGATAAATATTGTATCACTCTCCATTCAGTGGTAGAATCTATATGTCACAATTATAATACTGATTTTGATATCTATCCGAGGCTTTGAACTCTTGAGATAGGAATGATTGATTTAACAAGGTAAAAAATATATGCCAAATTTTGTGTTGGTTGAATTATCATCATGATAATCCTGATCCTAGATGTGGTACTAAAGTCTTGAACCTAGTTTTGGTGCTAAGGAAAATTGTCTTTTAAATCTAGGCTTTCTTAAATCTTTGGCCTCGAGCGATCCCGACGAAGGTACTTTCAATGAAAGATCTTTGATAGATTCCATTAATCTAGACACAGCTTATACTCTTGACAATTAAGAAGTCAAATTAGTGTGTATACTTATCGCCTATTGTTAAGGACCTCTAAATGAGCCATTTGTTTTGTGTCGGTGGGTTGCTGTCAACTAGAAAGTTAACCTTAGTCTTATTTGGCACAACTATTTGGAATTTTCGGTTTTTAAATGATTTGTTATTTGTTTTTGATTTGGTTTTCCTAACTTTTGATTCGAGCGTCACCGATGAGTCGGATGTAGACGAAACGCATACTGGCATACAGAATTATCAGCTTGGGATCGTTGATAAATTTTCACCGAAAGTTTTCTTTTATTTTCACATTCTTTTAATTTTCAGTAACAGTAACGTAAATAGGTGACTTAAGTTTTAGGGACAAAGTTAGGGTTAGGGTTAGGGTTATATTATGACCTTTTCTAAAAGACCCATTAAAACAACTTTCTTTACAATCCCACTATGAAAAGAGGCATTAGAAAGAATACGATATAAGCATCACAATTTTGTTATAAGAATAGTAACACATTGAAAAGGAATGAGATTGCTGTACTCATTGACAATGAAATAAACATTGAGAAAAACAAACTTTCTTTGAAGAAAAGCTAAAAGACAAACTTATCTATTCTAGCATGTTTAATGTGGTTTATCAAATTGGATATATTAAGCGATCCGTTTGTTTATAATCTTATATATGTAATTACAAAAAAAATTAAATATTAAACTTAAGACACATAAAACACAAGCTGGCGCATAAACCTGATGTAGCTCATTCTTAAAAAAGTTACATTTTACATGAAACGGACTGTTTTGGTACTTATTGCCTTTATTGGTACTTAATGTCACGAAACACTTGGAGTTAATGTGAATATAAAAGAGAGAAGAATACAAACAATATGTAGACCGAATACATAGTTAATTTAATAATACAAAGGTTTGCAAAAAATAAGAAAGCACCCCAACTTTCAGGGAATACGATTTATAAAAAAACTCATTTAAAAATTAAACATTTACAAATGTGAGAAAAAGGGTACATGAATTGGTCCTTATTTCTCAGTTTTATGGAAAATACACCCATCAAGGATTGTTCGTTTGACTGTTCGGGATAGATAAGTACACAGCCACGTCCAGTCGGAATACAGAAATTCAATCCGATACCTCGTAAACTGCCACGCACGATAACGAACCCTTGAACCAAAACTTAGAAAGATACGCGAAGATTGTCTGTTTCAAGGTAAAATGTCTGCCCCTATCCAACATGCATTCTTTATCTATTGACAATCCAGATTTTCAGCCCTTCGTCCATAAAGACCTTCTATACAGAGATAAAATGCAATAGTTCTTAATATGCATGACATATTTGCAACTGAACTTCAGCAAACCACAATCCTTAAGTCAACCGATTCTACTGTACGTCTTTTTACGTCACTTTTAATACTGTTAAGACTAAGCTAGGACACATCAAAATTGATATTGTTATATGAATCTAAAATGACATATCATAGTGTAAATTAAAGCTTTTCATTTTCAGTTGATCACAGAACATTTTTTGGTAATTTTCACATAAACTTGCTTTATCATCTGATTTCAATCGTTCATTTATTTAATACATTTATCGTATGATTCGTATCTGTATCAAAAGTCCCAAATATCTTAAATTTTAAATTAATGTTTTAAATATGAAAATTTATATATCTACATGTAAACATTAGAAGAAAATATCGTCTAATGTTAAATTTGCCTTTCGTGTTGTTGGATTGCTGTTTCATTCATTTATACTATAACATCTTTTTATTCTGTAAACTGTAAATCCATACTATGCTTTTTAGGGCGTAGCTAGGCGTATATGTAATTACATATCACTGTACAGCGTTGAATGTTTTTAAGATGAAGATTAAAAAGTGAAAAGAGATTTAACATTTTTATTGTATTAAAGAAAACGAAAAAAAAAAGCACGAAAAGTATTGAATTACGGAAAAAGGTATACAAACTAATTTAATTAACCAAAAATAGTACATTTAAAATAGAGGTAATTAGCAACACAATATAACATATTGCAAAAAATTTAAAAACACCACAAACACATGTATTATGTTTCACAACCTTTTTTCAGCTTTTGAAACTTACACGGTCCAACAAAATATCTGAATATATTCAAACAAAAGTGAAGTGTATTTTTTTTTTTATCGTGAAGTGGGTATACAATTTGCCTATGTAAATAGTACATCATATGACTAATTTTACCTTTTGTGATCGACGTTTTACAAATTTTAATTGTTGGAAATGTTTGAATTACAAAGTTGGGATTTCAACCTTTTGTGCGTTTTGGAATGATGCAAATGTTAAAATGGTAGGTTCTTACTATTTACCGTATATTAATGCATGCACAAAAAAACCCCTCAGATTGTTTTTGTGCCTGCAAAATTTCGTCGTTTTCGCCGGTCACAGCAAACACAAACATGAATATTCAACGGAAAATAATTTTCAAAAATTGAAAATAACACAGCACTTTTTGGGAGGGGTTAAACAACACTAAAGTTTTGTTTGATTTGTGCGTTGTGACATAATATTAACAAAGCTGTATTGGCTTTTGCAATAACGAAAATCATTTCGTGAATCGACAAAATTACATATAAGCAGTGGTTCCTGTTTGAAATGCAATTTATTCGATCAAGGTTTAGCCCTCTACGGAAATTTAACTGAAATTGAACTATAAAAATGTATAGGTGATGTCTGTTAACTTCTTTTTACTTTTAAATAACACAGTACAAGATATACCGTATGCGTGTTGTCTGCATGTGTGCCATGATAGTCCTTAATCACAATAATTCATTCATGAATTGAATAGAATAAAGAATGAAAACGGGGGATTTCTCAAAGAGACAACAACTCGACCAAAAAGAAATCGGCTCAAGGACACACATGGATCCTCAACACATCGAGAAAATCTCACTTTCCGAGGCGGGTTTCAGTAGTTCACTAAATAATAACGTATATCAATTCAGCGAAAAGGACGCCACACTAAAATCCGAAACATACAAATGAACCAAACAAAAAAAATAACCGTTACAAGATTAACAAGGGATAGAGGTTCATGACTAAGGACAGAATAAAAAAATCGACAGGGTTAAAATATTTAGTGATATCTCATCAACCATCCCTCTTTACTCTTAGTCAATGTGGTTTAAACAAACACACAACAATACGCACAGTAAAACTCAATTCAAAAGAAGCCCAAGTCCGATATTAGAAAAGGTAACATAAGAAACTAAGTAAAATGACAACAGTCAACATAAATTAACAAATGACAACTAGCAGTTGAAAGCCATTTGCAGCATATGGGAAACGTGAATATTTTTTCATCGATTTTATTTAACTTTACATAGCTGGTACACCTTTAACGCAAATACCGCTATTCAAATTATTTTTCAAAGCTATATCATTTTTAAATAATTGAAAATATTTGTATAAGTATAACTAGTATTTATGTTTAACTGTTAAAGTATGAGGTAGATCTTTTTATAGATTAACTTGTATTGAAAGATCGTCTAGCCTTGGACCCGAATCTCAACTTACATATACCTTTGTAAAAAACTGCTGGTATACTTAGTGATTTTAAAGTTTCAATGGAATACACTGTTAATAGGGGACAAACATGTAAATGAAAAGTTGAACGAATTCATACTTCATTGTGGTATGTGTAAATAAAGTATACAACAAATCGTAAATTCGAACGCACATTGATATACATATACTTGTGCAGTTTTATATAAGGGAATTTTGTCAACTACATAATGATATTTTGTGAAATGTTATGGAACGAACTGTTGTACGTAGTAGACGCGATAGAAGGATTCGCGTATTTTCAAGAAATTCTCACTTCTAATCTTATTCTTTGTAGGCAGTATTGGAGTATAAACAAGTTTCCTGTTAGTTTCGTTATAATGATACACCATAGAGCTGCCTCCCCTTGATACGCTAAGTGAACAAAAAATCTACCTTTTTAAAAATATAAGTAATTGTACTAAGATAAAATCACGTAAATTTTCAAGAAATCTCACCTTTAATATTTAATGACTTATTCTTTGTATAGGCAGTATGGGAGTATAAACAGTTTCCTATTAATTTCCTTATAAATGATAGGCAGTGTCTGCGCGTACCCGCATGTGGGTACGAATAGTCAAATTGCCGTTCTATGCTGCACGTACCCACATCCGGTTTTCTATTAAAATGCTATCAGATCGAGAATGAAACGTGAAATATATACGGAAATTATCGATAATATGGGGATTTCGTGTAGAAAAAGTGAAGAGTATGAAAAATAATATTTTCAAATTGTATTTATTAAAAAATGATACATAATAAACATTGCAAAATTAAATGCACAATGATGTAAAATGAAACTGTACAGTCCCTGTAAAAGAAAAACATGATAGAAATTAATACTATTATAAAATTTAAATGAAAATTTAAAGAATAACATTTTAATAATTTAAAAATATACCCATATGATATTTTAAAATAATCTTTTAGTAAAATGTAAAACAGAAACTGAAATTTTAAAATATATAAAACTACTAAAATTAAAACTTGAGTTTATAAAAATTAAAGAAGCAAGTAATAAATCAATTTTAACCAATTATAAAAGATTCATGTAACTGACTAGTTAAGATTTCGAACAAATTTTACATATCCAATATGATTGTTTTGGCACAGATTTCAACCCTGCACATTTCAAATGTTGCCAGTCTAATCAGCAATCACATGCCAACGAGTCCTGATCGTGTAGGTTTTTTTTACACTTTATACATATCCAGTCGCATGTTTCCCTTCTTTCCGTGATCTTAACTTTTAGTTGTTTCCTAGCTTCAGTGGTAAAATATTTTTTAATGCGCTGGAGGTTTACGTTTTCATCAATTGTATGAAATTTAACGCCTGATAGTTCTGTACAAATCTTTCTAATTCATTATAAGTCTGAAATGTCTTCCCTACAGTTATAATATCACTCTCTTCCATTTTAAGAATATTTACTAACTGAGAAAAAACTGTTCACTTGCCTATATATATGTGTGTATATTTATAAAAATTCTGAGTAGTTTTAATCAATTTATTCACTAATTGCAACAAATTCCATATATGCTTCACGTTTCATTCCCGATCCGACGGCAATTTATTATAAAACCGGATGTGGGTACGTGCAGCCTAGAAAGGCAATTTGACTATTCGTACCCACATGCGGGTACGCGCAGACACTGCCTAAATGATACACCCCTGAGCTGCCTCCCCTTGATATGCTTAGTTAATTAATATTCTACCTTTTTAAAAATATAAGTAATTTAAGAGACCATCACGTAAATTTGTCCATTTAATTTGATTTAATTAATTCCATTGGTGCATCAACATTTGATGGCTTGATGCATATCTTGACCTGTTATGTTTTGGTATTTCACAATTCAAGATGGCGGAAGACTCTCGTACAACCGTAAAGGATATACATAAGTAGGTTTGACACGTTACAAAGTGCAAAACTACGGTAAAACCAAGACTTAGACAATGCCTGTATCAAGTCAGGAATATGACAGTTGTTGTCCATTCATTTGATGTGTTTTATCATTTGCCATTTGATTACGGACTTTACGATTGAATTTTTCTCGGAGTTCAGTAATTTTGTGATTTTACTTTTTCTAGGATTTTCATAATGACAATGATATGCACCTTTTATGGGAGAAAATGCTCCAAAAATAACAAAGTTCAACTATCTCCCAAAAGAGCAAAAAAATAAAGAATAAGAAAAAAATCTGTACCACATGCACACCTTCAATATATGTACAAAGAGCTAGCAAAGTTAAAACTTCCTAGCATTAAAACTATAGGAGGAGCTATTCGGAAACGCTACCTCCTATGCAAATATGTACTCCAAAAATGACAAAATTCAACTATCTCCAGAAAGATCAAATATCAATAGAAATCAAAACCCTAACCACGTGCACAGCTTCAATATGCATATTGTATGTCCAAAAAGCCAGCAAAGTGAAACTTCCTGTCATTCAAACTATAGGAGGGGGTATCTGGAATAACTATGTACCCATAATTGGACGGACTAACGAAGGGATGGACGAATGGACAAACGGACCGGAAGGACGGGCGGACAGACGGATAGACGGACAGTGGTAAAATATAAATACTTTCAGTTGTGGGGGCAACGTTACAAAATAGAATTTTTAACAGTGGGAGCATTCGTCACCAGTTCAGTTCAGTCCAGTTTCTTGTATATTCCTCCATTAATTGTGAAGCACTACCCAAAGGGTATAGTTTTAGCAACTATGTACACCTTAAAACATAAGGAAACAATTAATTATATACAGATGACTGAATGTGGTTATAATCATTCTTAGAATTGTCATCATAAAGTTTTAAAAGATATACAATGTATTATAATTCATATGTGCTGGGTTGTAAGAAAATGTTAAGAAACAACTGCATATATTTACAAATAAGAATTAAAATGGTCTCAAATTAAAATTACTTATAATTATTAGTTAAGAGTGCTATACTGCTATACATACATCGGGAACTATAATGAAAATTTTATTTTATAAAACTTATGTAAAATGGTTGGGGTTTTGAAAAAATTTAAGCCATAATATATACATAAATTTTCATCACAGTTTAAATTTACTATATGGAGATCTTGTCATTATTCTTTAAATTATATGAACTGATATCTTACAATTTTAAAAAGAGAAGATTTATTTTTAATTACTTATAAGTCATAAAATAGTAAGATGATAACTATTAGTAACGAACTATTTTATTTTAAAAAGTTTACTTATACTGTACTTGTGATCAAGTTTTTTTTTATCCTTTTTGTGCGCAGCAAGTGCATCTCATAACACATATTTCTAGCCAGAGTTTCAATGTTTTCATACACAGTTGAGTAACAGTTTATGTCCTTGCTAGAACAGTCCATTATGAGCTGCAGTAAATTTCCTTGTTGTATGATCTTCTTGTATGTTTAGGTATCAATTTCATCCATTGTCTGTTCAATTTTTGAGCAGTATTTAGATCTTATTTGCTCCAATTCTTTGCAGTGTAGAATAAAATGTTCTAGATCTTCAATTCCCTGTTCACAGATTGTACACATCGGGTTGACTTTCGAATCGAACTTAGCTCTTTTGGCTTGTAATATGTACGTTTGGGTACTTATTCTTGCTTTTATTTCTCCTGCCTTTACATCTTTAATATTGTTTTTTTTACACTTTTCCATATATTGTGAGCTTCATTTAATGGATTGTTCTGTATCTCTATGTATTTAAGTGATGTTTTTTCCATTTGTTCATTATGACATTCATTTTTCCAGTATTCCTTGATCTTTATTCCTACTAGTCTTTTCCATTCGATTTTATTCAGTGGATTTTCTATGTAGTAGCTATTAGATTTCAAATTGTATTTTGATAGAGTTTTTTCTACTCTGTTGATAAAGTCTTTTCCTCTTTGGTCTGAAAATACTATTTGTCGGCGCAGAATTTCACATTCTATGGTTCCTGAATTTCGAACAATATTCATGAAGAAGGTAAGTACATTTTTGTCTAATGTGATGGCAGTAGGTTCTGCTCCTACCAGGGTATAGACAGCCATATTTGCTGTATTATTTGGAAGCCCTTGAATTTGTCGGAGGATTTTTCTCTCTGCCAGTTCTAGCATATCCTTTTCTTTTGCAAGTAAGTTCATCACCTCAAGTCTGTATATGCTTTTGGTACTGCATATGTTCTCCATAGCTTGTATTCGACCATGGGTGAGAATCCTCTTCTGACATGTAACACAGCTCCAAGAAGGCTGTATATTGTTGCTTACCGGTTTTTATTCTTTCTGAGATATTTGCACGGTTTTGCTCGTTTCACCACTCGGCAGTGTTCGAACCTGCAAACGGAGAGAAGTGGAGTTACCCGAGACTAGCCGATTGCAATGATAGTTTACATTGATCAGAGGTTCAAATGGACCAATCAGTTCCGTCTGACAGTTACTTATCATTTCATGCACTTGGCAATACATATTTTGATTCGTAAACCAAAATCAGCTTAACATTATTTATAACAATTGTGTTTAAATGTTGAATCACAAAACATAGTTCAAATAAAACACATAACAGTAAGATATATGACTGAGACGCAAATATGCACATACAAAAATATGCCCATACCATGCATGCATATATATGTACTAAAATAAGTCTTGCATGTAGATTGTTTATATATATATATTACAATTCAATTCAATTCAATTCAATTCAAAGTTTTATTGCCATATAAACTTTACAGTTTGTGACATATAACAACAACAAAAACAAATAAAGACAATAACTAAGTAACTCAATATATATACACAAATTCAGGTAAATATTAAAGGGTCCCCTGTCCTCAGTTCCATTGACTTTTTTATAAAGGATCCTAGTTTATTCACTTGTGTTGGTGTTGATGGGTTAAGTATATATATAACTTTGTCATTGTCAGTGAGATTAGCAAATAAATTACTTTCTCTATTAATGCAATCAAAATATGTTAATCTAATATTTGAATTATGAGAACAATTTATTAGGAAATGTTTCTCATCATCTAGTACTTTACATTTTTTGCAAAGTCTCTCTTCGCGAGGAATTTTAAAATGCCTCCCTTTTTCAATTAATAATGAATGGTCACTGATTCTAAGTTTTGTAATTAATTTTCTAAATTCAAAGTTTGGGTTAGAGAGGTAAGGTTTGATCAATAGATTTGGCTCAAGTGCTTTATAAAAATTTAATTTACTTTTATCATCAATAGATGTTAACTTATTTATCAACAGGTTGTTGTAGTACGAGTTTATTTGGGGTTTAATATAGCTTTTAATATTTTTTAATTGTTTTAAATTATCACAGGTTTTTAGTCTATCTATATCAATGTTAGATTCAGAAAGAATATCTTTTGCAAAAGTGAACCATGAATAGGTGCCACTAGAATCCAAAGTTTTAGTTAATTGAAAAGATTCATGTAATAAGGGATTCAAATTTGAGGTGAAAAGCCTTGCTAAATACATAATAGTTTGGGTTTTTATATGACATTCAATAGGCAGTCTTCCCAATTCGTTCCTTGTACCAAAATTTGAGGCACTCTTGTTAGTGCCAAGGGTAAACTTGCAATACCCAAGATGCAAGTTTTCTATTGGAGTCTTGTCAATAAAATTAAATGGGTCCACAATTTTTCCAGAAACCAAAGCTCTTTTTTTAGCTTTGAAATATGTTATATATGAGTCCAAATATGTTATTTCAGAATTATAAGTCAATATAGGTCTCACTAAGGTGTCAAATAAGTTATTTGACACTCTGATAGGAAGGCTGCCAAGAGAATTAGTATATGTTTTAATAGAGAACAAAACCTTTTTTGCCTTTTTTGTTAATTCAGCTGTACTATGACTAAGATTACCATTTGATTTAATCAGCAGACCCAAGTAAGGATATTCTGAAACATTCTCTATTTTTTTGTTTTTATATACAAGTATAGATGTTTCAGGTTTTTGCTTTGTTGTTGAAAAGACCATACTTTTTGTTTTATTTATGTTTAGAGAAAGCTGCCAGTTTTCACAAAACATGGAAACTTTATTTAGACTATTTTGGAGACCCTCCTTAGATTCTGATAGTAAAAGCAGATCATCAGCAAACAGGAGGGAGCCTAGTTTACTATTTATAAGCTCCAGTGGACTTGAGTTGTCATCTTCCAAACCTTTAGTGATATCATTTATAAAAATATTGAACAAAGTAGGACTTAATGAATCCCCTTGTTTCACACCTCTAGTAATGTCAAAATAGTCAGAAATGTGATCTTTATGTTTTAAAGAGGATTTTGTATTTAAATATTGTTGTTTTATTACTCTGTAAAAAGACTTTCCTACTCCCATTTTGCATAATTTATACAGAAGGGCTGTCCTCCATACAGAGTCAAATGCCTTTCTTAAGTCAATGAAGCATGCATATATTTTTTTGTTATTTTTGTGTATATATTTATTAATTAAAGATTTTAATATGAAAATACTGTCAGCAGTTCTGTGGTAACACATTGTCCACACTAGGAACTATATTCGTGAACAACGAAAACGAAAATCAAGGGACAATTACTGTGTACTCGGACCTCATATCTATTATTAACCACTATTACAGCTAACAGTTACGTAGACTATTATAAACATAAATAAAAATATATTAAAAGAAAGGAATATATATACACATGGAAAAAAGTATTGCAACACCTTGATTTGTTAAAACTTGAAAAATCGGCCTCTTTTTTTGGATGAAATATCATAAAATATGTGTATAATATTATTGAAACATAGTTTATGATAACATTGGCATTGAAACGAACAAAAATTGTTTGAAAAGAAAATGATTTATATAACCACAATTTTAATTACAAAATGAAGTGTTTTTTTGTACAAAAAAATGCATTTTACAACTTTTACTGTAGTCGAACTTTACAATGTCAGACATTTCAAAATTAATCCAATGATGACTGTTCACATCATGGTTCATCGTTATATGTCAAAGAATTAGTACTTTGTGCGCAGCCTCCATTCAAACGGATAATCGCATCTTAACGTCTTCTGATTCCTGCCATAAATCGACTAATTTGTAGCTAAGGTAGCAGCAACCATTTCTGATGAAGGGCATTGTTAATTTCATGATGTGTTTGAACTGGGGTGTCCTTTCGCGCACTTTCCGCCCAATAGTGTCCCATATTTGCTCGATATGGTTCAAAGTCGGGCTACGATCGGGCCAAGGAAGATGAATCAAATTCCATTTGAACATTGGATCTTCCTCCACGATGCTAATTTCCAACTTTGGCGAGCTCTGCACTACATTAGATACGGAAAACTGTGTGTCTATTCGTTAGCAAAGGTCTCCGAAATGGTCTTATCGCACGATAACCAGTAGCGATGAGTTGATCTCGAACAGTTCTTGTTAAAAGGCTCCTGTATTGCCATCACTCTCTTTTTAGGATTGTCTTGTATGCAATGGGTTTCCTTCTGACCAACCTTCATTATGCTTGATTTTCTCTAGCAAATGGTATAGGGGGTCTTCATTATCTCGGAAGGTCTTTAACAGCGTTTATTGCCTGATTTTTATTCTCAAAACGACTTATAGTGGAATGGTGATGACCAACAATACGTGCAGTTGTTACAGCGACATACCTGCTTCTTTTATGCTGATAATCTGCCATCTTGCTTCAGTTAAGAGTTGTCAAGGACCCATTACAAGGTGTCAATCACATAACTTTAAAAACATGGTTATTTAAAGTGTTGAAAACAATAAGGGTAAAAACATCTGTTTTGCTGTTTACGGGTACAGTAGCTGCATGTGCAGATAAAAACTTATCGAGTCGATATTTATTGATAAAACTCAGGTGATACTTAAATAATGTTTAACTAGTTCTATTTTACCAAATTATATCACAAAAAAATAAAGAGTGTTTTTTTAATTTCAATTTCAATTTGGTGTTGCAATACTTTTTTCCATGTGTATATATGAAATACACACAGTCTGAGTCACCATAAATATCGACGATTGATATTTCATTCAGTGGTAGTTGACCGCAAGATAATTAACTTTCGAGATTGTTGCCGAAGTTTACCGGAGCGTGACATTGAAAACAATAAAAAATGAGCACGTGAAAAACGTAACAGGTAAGTGAATTGAATGAGCCATGGTATTTGTTTTTATATTTTCCAAGCGTTCCCATTTGTTAATTAAACTATAATTCCTTCACAGTTTTTAAATAATTATTTGTATTATTTTTTTTTAAGAATCTGTTAAATTTACCTTCAAGAGCAAGTTTATTTACATTCTCTCATCACGGGTTTCGGGCCTCCCCTCGAACTTGCGTTGTGCGGTGGCCGAAGTGATAACAAGAGGTCTCGTAGTTAAGGCTACTGCATACGGGAAAAAATCGGCTAATTAGTGTCTGAGAAGTCAACAATTCAAAATTGGTACATTTATGAAGATTTTAATAATGTAAAGGATTTTCCTTTAAAAAAAGTTTACGTTCACTTTCGTTTTTGAGTAAAACTTAGCTATTCAAGTATATTAAACAAATTCAAATTTTTATTAGTTTGAAGTATAATATGACTAACATATATAATTTCAGAAATAGAGGCGATTTTAGACTTGTTCATATAGTGAAATTTAACTGAGTGTGAATTTGAATGTTGGCAGATGCATGCATATGAGAGGACGACGACCCTGTCAACTCACATGATCTCGCCCCTCGTTTTGAAATCATGAATATCAGGAGACGATGACCCTGTCAACTCACATGATCTCGCCCCTCGTTTTGAGATCATGCATATCAGGAGACGACGACCCTGTCAACTCATGATCTTGCCCCTCGTTTTGAGATCATGCATATCAGGAGACGTCGACCCTGTCAACTCACATGATCTCGCCCCTCGTTTTGAGATCATGCATATCAGGAGAAGACGACCCTGTCAACTCACATGATCTTGCCCCTCGTTTTGAGATCATGCATATCAGGAGACGACGACCCTGTCAACTCACATGATCTCGCCCCCCGTTTTCAGATCATGCATATCAGGAGACGACGACCCTGTCAACTCACATGATCTCGCCCCTCGTTTTGAGATCATGCATATCAGGAAACGACGACCCTGTCGACTCACATGATCTCGCCCCGCGTTTTGAGATCAAGTGATTGATTAAACTCATTTTGTGTTTGTTGCCTTGATTTGTCCCTTCCCTATAGATTAAAAAAAAATTGAGCATCGGTAACCTACTATTGCCTAATTTGGTACCGACACTTTGAAAATTGTTGTAATTACATTAACTGTACTAATTTTAACATGTATATATCGTCCAAATTCTGACGAATTTTTGAAATTATACATTCAGCCCATACATATGAACGACCAGCATAAAGAGTTGTTTAAAGGCGTATGTATATTAATAAGGCATAGCATTGGCTTATAACTTTTAGAAAATAAGTGTTAACTTTATTGATTTCAGACGGGATATAAACAGTGGATGTATTTTGTTATCGGATGTTTGGTCTCAAAGGCCACAACAGCCACAATTGTAAACGAAACGGATGTTAACATTACAGGATACTTCAAATGGGAACATCCTTCTATTGCTAGCAAATTTCTATTTTGTGAGAACTGCTGTAAAAAGTTCGAAAGTGGTTGTTTTCCTGATATGTATAAGAACAATAATAGAGACAGTGCGGCATGTTGTTCCACTATCAAGTCGAGACCATTTTGGGAATTTGATGAATATTCCTACTTAAAGGGGGATTTGTATATCGAATACATATCCTTACTTGGATTTGCAAAAATTGTAAGTAAAGAAAAATATCAGTTTTACGATCTTGAGCATCATCATGGATTTTTGAAGGAATTTCCTGACAATATCTGCAAATTTCCAACTATAGTTAGAATTGATTTGTCATGGAATAGAATCCAATATTTACCAAACCTTGACTGTCTAAGATCTCTCGATATTTTGATACTGTCAGATAACAAAATTAAAAGAATCTACACTTCCTCTTTCGCTAGTTTGTCCAATTTGAGACAAATTGACATATCGTATAACAAAATCGAGTATTTAGAACCCGGATGTTTCTCATACCGACCAGGAAGTCTTCTGAAATTACACTTACAATACAATAACATAAAGAGTATTGACATAAGAGATTTAATTTTAAAACACTACTTCGATTATATAAAAGTATTCAATAACGATATAAGAACTATTACAAATTTAAAGAATAATAAAGACTTCGTAAATGATTCAATTGGAGGTGGACTGATTCTGATGATGAATAACTCTTTGACTCACTTTCCTATGTATGATGATTTGGGATTTTCAGCTGATGGTGCATTAAAAATTGCGTTTAGATACACAGTTGATCTAAGAAATAATAAATGGATATGCGATTGTAAAATGTGGGATGGATACTTGATTATGGCTTCTCAAGCTATGGATCAGTACATTACATTAGGTTTGCCCAAATGTGTAAACCCACCTCATTTAAAGGGCTACAGTATAGGATATTTCAGGATGAAAACCCATACTGCAGACCTATTGATTTGCAACATAACAGAAAAAGAAAAATGTCCTCATAGATGTAACTGTTTTGATCAACCTTCCAAAAATAGAGTTGTGGTGAATTGCACATCACAACTTTATATTAATATGCCCCATGTAGTTCCTGATCTGTCTGGTCTAGACATTGACCTTAGACACAACAGAATAACATTTTTCAAAAAACACGAATACCTCGAAAGAACAACAAGGATTGATTTATCCTTCAACTTCATTGTAAATATAGATTCTTCAATATACGAAATACAAAATATGGTGTTTATTGATCTAAGAAACAATCGTATCGAAACGCTGCACAGAGAACTCCTGTTAAAAGATCCATGTGCCATAAGATTTGGTAAAATCACCATAGCATGTACTTGCAACATGTTATGGATCAAGCTTTGGTTAGATAGACAGCAAGCAATTAACTGTTCATACAACCAAATAACATGTGAAACACACAAAAGTTTCGTTAATGCTGCTCTTATTTCGAAATCTGATCTGTGCGAAGATCTAAACATAGAACGAAACTTTATTGGTTATATCTTGCTTGGAGTAACAATCATAAGCGTAGCAATAGGGACGTTACTGTGTTCTCAGTTCAAATATGAAATATTGCTATTATCAAGGAAACTAAGATTTAAAAGAAGAATTGAGATACCGTTTCACTACAGAAGTGGAAATAATGAACTGGTTGAAGTGGACGACAAAACTATTTCGTACGACGCTTATTTATCCTTTGATGACAACAATGAAATTATTCGCAAATGGGTTGTGGAAGACTTGATTAAATATTTAGAGAGCAAAGGTTATAAACTTTGTTTACCATGTCGCGATTTTGATATCGGCATGATACGAGAAGAAGAAATTCGAGTAGTAGTTTCAGAATGCAAATCTTTTATTGTTCTATTGTCGGATGCATATTTGGAAGATCATTTTGCGAACCTCGAATGGAAACTAATTTGGAATAGGTATAGAGAGGACAGATCCAAGGAAATTGCCTTAATAAACTACGATAACATGGAAAGTGGATGTGTAAAGCAAAGAAACATGAAGGCCTTTCTCCGATTAGGCTATGCCATGGATTTTTCTAACAGGAACCACCAATTTATGCAAGAGATAACACACAAGTTGGGTCAACCAGTTGATCTACAAAAATATTGAACATTTATCAAGCATACATATAAATACACTGGGGTAAAGCTGATGACCGTAACTGCATTCGCGGTCATCCCAAGATGTCGGATGAAAAATTAGGTCAGTTTCTGTATTGTCTGTTAAAGTGTTTCTATATCATTTTCTTTACAAATCATACATTGAAACGATGTAAATTTATAAAAGAATCACTCGAAAATCACTAATTACTTCCGAGAAATGTGCATGAAACGGGAAATTCGATTTGAAAAAATCGTTAAGATGACCGTAAATCATAATCAAAATATTTTCAAGATGACCGTAACATAAAACAAGGATGACCGTGATTGGTAAAAAGATGACCGTAACTTGTAAAGGATGACCGTAATTTGTAAAGACTGACTGTAATTTATATAGGACGACCGTAACTTTTATAGGATGACCATCAATTCTAAGAAATATCCGTATTGTATTCAAAGCTTTTTTGTTGAGTTTGTCGATCTCAATAGGGGCTCGTTTAGCGGATATAAATATGTTTCATAAATTTTTTTTTTTAAACTATAATATAATTGGCCATATTTAGGATTTATAACAATGAAAGTAAATTGCATATTTCTCGTAAACAATGAAATATTTATTGATATCGACGTTAAAATTTTAACACAAATTTACAGCGATACGACAAAAATTTGAAGAAACATGAATGTGTCCCTAGTACACGGATGCCTCATCTACACTATCATTTTCTATGTTTAGTGGACTATGAAAATGGGATAAAACTGTAATTTGGCATTAGAATTAAAAAGATCATTCCATAGGGAAAATGTGTACTAAGTTTCAATTTTATTTAACTTGAAGCTGGACAAACGGACAAACAAACAGACGAACGGACGAACGTACGCACAGACCAGAAAAACATAATGCCAATAAATGGAGCATTAAAAACATTAATAATACATACGAATATTTGGTAATCGAGCCCATGTGTATGGGTCCAGAGGAAGCAGATTAAAATCTTAATTTGTCTTGATATATGCAGGCGGAAACACTTTTGAAATAGAACAAAAGAATCGAAGCTCTGTGTTTATCGAGAAAGCGATAAAAGTTAACTGTAATGTTTGATATAGTAACAAAATTTTAAAAAGTTAATAGAAACAAATAAAACGACAATTTTCTTATTTTAAAAACACCATTTGCATAAGTTTTACATAGTAATGCAAAACAATAAGATACCAAGTCGACGACATGGTTCTTATCGGGGCCTTTTATAGCTGACTATGCGGTATGGGCTTTGCTCATTGTTGAAGGCCTTACGGTTACCTATAGTTGTTAATGTTTGTGTCATTTTGGTCTTTTCTGGATAGCTGTCTCATTGGCAATAATACCACATCTTCTTTTTTATATATAGTATCTATAAGTTGGATGTAGAAAATGCATAACCTCCGATTTTTTTTTTATCACGGACGGAGAACATATCAATCTTGTAGTTCAGAAATTTTCGTGTCTGCCCTTCCATTATGTGAATCAATAAAAAATTCCCCAAAACAGGTAACGATTGTATCGAAAAGAGAAAAATCGAGTGCACCTTTTTATGTTAGGGCATGTTTGGGGTGTATATTTTGTCTTTAAAACGTACAAAGCAAGAGTATTTTATATAGCATCTCGCTTCAGATTCTATCATTATTATATATCAAAGCTACAGGTTTACTTTATAACGTAAAAAAATGACAGTACGAAAAGATGAAATATATGGGTCAATTGAGATACCTATCTAATGAATCACAAAAACAGAGTAGGTGTGTTCGAATAGCTATTTTTTCTAAAAGTACTTGACGACAGTCTTTTAATTTGGATGATGAAAATGTGTGTGTGATAACTAGGGTTTATAATCTTTAACCACTGAAAATGTTTAGTCTGCCCTTCCACGAAATATTTAATTAGAATTATTTAAATGGTTAAGAATTTTCAAAAATTCCATCTGACATCCAAACAGACAATATTTTTAAGTTGAATCAATGCAGACAAGATCATTAACTAATGCTCATTAGCTAGTAGATACATTTGTATTTTAAAATATAACTGACATATAACGATCGATCGTAATGGTGCTATGTGGATAAATTTATCAGTTTTCAAGAGCAAAATTGGCAGAGCGTCATCCCTACAATGGCTTCAATTTCTACGACTGTGAGCATGAACTGGTGTAATGGGGAGATAATTTTGAAGAAGTAGAATCCTGACTGTATGAATAACATTTCTGTATATATACAAATTGACAACGTTCCGCCTTGTGATACGCTTTTCGTACAATACTATTTTAAGGATCTACTTTGCTGGAGCTCACCTTCACTAGTTTATTCGAATTATATTTTCAAAATATTTCTGTTATTTTATTTGCACGACAAAATGAAAGACGATATAATATCAATGGGTGTACATGCAATTTTTTGGCATTTTTAAAAATGTGTATTTATTATATGTCATTAAAAGGAATCCCAGAAACAAAAAAAAATCTTTTGTCGAGCAGTTGAAGGCTGTGCACCGCATGTCTTTTGGCAAATTCATTTCACATAAAAATTGAACCCTCTACTGTATAAAAGATACATATGGTAATCTTTGCATTTGAAGCACGTCTTATTTTCTTCTACCTATAGGATAAAACTTTCATATTAATATGTGTATACCAACACGATTAATCATTTGATACAAAAAGATAGTTATATAAATACGGATATTTCATAGAATTGAGGGTCATCCTTTAAAAGTTACGGTCATCATTTACAAATTACGGTCATCTTAAAAGCAGTTACGGTCAGCCTTGTTATGAATCGCTGATTCTGTTACGGTCATCTCGATTGTGATTTACGGTCATCTTGGCGATTTTTTCAAATCGAATTTACCGTTTCATGCACATTTCTCAGAAGTAATTAGTGATTATTTCCGAGTGATTCTTTTATAAATTTACATCGTTTCAATGTATGATTTGTAAAGAAAATGATATAGAAACACTTTAACAGACAATACAGAAACTGACCTAATTTTTCATCCGACATCTTGGGATGACCGTGAATGCAGTTACGGTCACCAGCTTTACCCCAGTGTATACATATAACTTGATAATTTACGTTTTCTACGAAGTCTCCAAACAGCATAAATATAGACATATTAGACCGTTGGTTTTCCCGTTTGAATGGTTTTACACTAGTAATTTTGGGGCCCTTTATAGCTTATTGTTCGGTGTGAGCGAACTTGAAGGCTCCGTGTGAAAGGCCGTACATTGACCTATAATGGTTTATTTTTTATAAATTGTTATTTGGATGGAGAGTTGTCTCATTGGCACTCACACCACATCTTCCTATATCTATATATGAAGATGACAACAATGCAAGTGTCAATTTAAAACAATCAGCTAAAGATAAGAAAATACATGATAAACAAAAAATAAGAATAAAAGTTCAGAAAAAGTAAAATAACAAAAATAACGAACTCCGAGCAGAAATTCAAAACGGAAAGTCCGTAATTAAATGGCAAATCCAAAAGTTCAAACACACCAAACGAATGGATAACAACTGTCATATTCCTGACTTGGTAAAAGCTTTATCATATTTAGAAAATGGTGGATTTAACCTGGTTTTATAGCTAGATAAACTTCTGACTTGTATGACAGTATCATTAAATTCCATTATATTGACAACGATAAACACATAAAGGTAAAACGTATGCAACCGAACCAAACTCTATGGGTAAACCTAGGTGCATGAGAAAAGTAAGCAGTGTCTGCTTCATTGTAGAGAAAACCGTTAGTCCAATGACAGGCACATACATAATGTTAAGTTGCTTTCTGTGGATATATTGTATGATAATCTGAGCTGGTGTTTTAACTGATGAAAGATACCAGGCTTATCGTTAACAACGCGAGACACACTTTTCGTTTTCACAAGACTCATCATTCGTGCTCGAATCAAACCACTGGAAAGCTAAATCAAAAAGATATTTGATGAATAATGAAAACAGATTTTTTTTAGTGCCATTATGACTGGATACTACATGAACTACTAGTATATGACCGAAATAGAATTAAACGAAGAGCCAAATTAAGAGATTTAAAAGATGCAATAAGCTTAAGAGAGTTGTCGAGTTGAAATCTTATTTTGAATTTTTTTTTAAATATATCATCGGGATATTTTAAAATTTATCTTCTAAATTATGTCAACACAAAGCACTTCTATATACTAGTAGTTCAACAGATTTATTGTTGTTCAGATTATGTGCAAGCGTAGTGTATAAGGTTGAAAAATCCGTACTGTGCACAATGTTTACTACATGATCAATGATATCGAATATTCCTACGACTTGAATGATTTATAATCCAACGCAAGTGACAGTTGTGATTTAATTGATTTAATTGCAATTTGAATTTTCATATAGTAAAATAGCTTCTGACATCTCAATTAGATGTATCGAAATTTATAGCTACGCTTATCCATAATCACATCTATATTAATATGGTTGGCTTTCTCGTTGTGTTATTGTGCTGTTGTTGAATTTTTGTATTTGTGTGTTTCATTTTTGCTTACATGCTTTGTCTATACATTTTCATGTGTTTCTCAGTTATAACGGTATATGACGTGGCTCTGTACTTATTCATTTCGTCATTGTGTTATTGTGCTATGGTAAATTTTGGTATTCTCGTCTTTCATTTTGGCTTATATGCTTCGTGTATATGCTTTTTTTGTGTTTCTTTGTTACATATTCGTTTGTTTTTATAGTTAATATAATTATAACACAATATTGACCGCTGAATCCTATTTTTGAAATTTTTACCCATTATGTCTGGGTTTTTTTCACACATCGTTGTCATACTTTGGAATTTTATACGACTGTAATACAAGTTAGAGGTTTAACTAGATATAAAAGTTAACCAGGTTTAATCCATCGTTTTCTACATTAGAAAATGCCTGTACCAAATCAGGCATATGACAGTTGTTGGTGCGACTGTCATACAAGTGAGAGGTTTAGCTAGCTATAAAACCAGGTTCAATCCACCATTTTTTACATAGGAAAATGTCTGTACCAAGTTAGGAATATGACAGTTGTTATCCATTCGCTTTAATTGTTTTAGCTTTTGATTTTGCCATTTGATTAGGGACCTTCCGTTTTGAATTTTCCTCGGAGTTCGGTATATTTTGTTATTTTGTTTTTACCAAGAGTTTGTCGGAGCTAAAAAGGAAAAACGACATAAATAGAAATCACGCACGGGTTCCATCACCATTGACTATTAAAGGCAACAGTTGTATACCGCTGTTCAAAAGTCATAAATCGATTGTGAGAAAACAAACCCGGGTTACAAAACTAAAACTAATGGAATCACATCAACTATGAGAGTGAAACAAAGGAATTATAGAATATCTGAAGTGCAAAAAAACCCACCAAAAAACGAAACGCCAATGCAACATACATAGGAACGAAACGACTACCAGATTACTGATTTGGTACCGGACAATTGAAGAAAAAAAAACACCGGGGGGTTGAACCTGGTTTAATGGCTAGACAAACCTCCGGCTTATATGGAAATTTTTAAAATACTTCAGCAGCAAACTACTGTTGCCCTTGAATTATCAAATTTTATGTTATCTATAGATTCAAATTGCACATGAGTAATGGGAAATAACTCTTGTTGAATACGGAGGCTAGTATTTCACAAATGACTGATATATTGTAGTTAAATATGATCAAAAAAAGACGTCGGGTATATATCAATGATACAGAAACTTTAAACAATAAAGATAAAAATATATCTACACGTTAAGTTTATTGATGACAAAGCAATATCTTACATTATGTACAATACATTAACATGCAAATCAAACATATACACATGGCAAAAGATGAATTTCATATAACTAAATGTAGCGCGGTAATATTAATATACAAATCTCAAAAAGGTGAAATATAATTACTAAAAGACAAGTCATATTACAGAATCTTATATCTGCAGATCTGGTATATTTAGAGCAGCCTGAAATATTTTTTTTATATTGTCGTAAACAGAAAATGGTGCACCCTTTTGTAACTTTTATTTTAGTTGAAGAAACTCAAAGGTTGATGATCCAACTATAACAAATTATACCCAAAAGTGAACACACGATATGTGGCATTCTGCCGTTTTCTGATCATTGGTCGGGTTGTTGTCCTATAGACACAAACCCCATTTCAATTCTCAATGTTATCACACATAAAAAAAAGTTACCACGAGTTCGTTTGACAGTTATGGAATACCTGTGTCACCGATGACCACCGATATATTCAAAATTTCTTATTTCTAATCCCATCATCCCCTCCTCGATCGTGATATCTTCAAAAGAGACTTTTCTTATAATTTGTCCTTTACATGAGTTTAACGACGTGTGCCTCCAGTGGAGCAGGATCTGGTTTCTCTGTTCAAGCATCTGGTATCACCAACAGTTTATGGTTGGATCGTGTTGTGTCGCTCACGCTTTAGTTTTCTATGTAGTGTTTATTTTGAACATGTTTATCTGTTTGTTCGTCTCTCAATTTTTGCCATGGCGTTGCCAGTTAATCTCGACTTATGTGTTTTGAATGTCTGCTTAGTATCTTCATTCTCTGTTTGATACATAGACGTTATTATTAATCAATATTGATTTAAGTTTTGGAATTCGCACGCTGTTATTTAACGTTTAGAGAAACACCAAATGTAATGTTTTGAGACTTCGTTGTGAGGCATAAATAAAAGTTTAAATGTATAAAGCACGAAAATATAGAATAAACATGTATCATTTCATAGAGATAAATTCAAATGAGATGTAAAGAGAAAATAGCTATATTTGATTAATAAAATATGAAATCCTATTATTTTGTTTGCAAAAAGAGTTGAGCATTCGCAGGTACTTAACTAATTCTTCTCAAGATATTGGAATTAATAGGCACTTTAGTAAATTTGAATTAAAGCATAAATAGTGAATGCTGCCTGCATTTAAATATGATAACGTTTGGGTGTTGGACCGTGTTTGCGTCTTTTTTCTAAAGGCAATGTTTGTCACGTTCCCTTCCATACTAGTACTTTTCTCTCTTTCTATCATTCAATACTTATATCACAATTTTTATATTTTATACAGCATTTCATCAATGACCAACGGTCAGTTTTTTGGCAATACTATAAAACATTAAATACATGTAAATAAACAAATATCAAATACAACTGTTCTTTACAACCAAACAATAAACCATCAATTGTTGTATCATTGTAAATTTCATTTAGTCTTTTACCCGTTTTCATATTTTACCATTGTTTATAGATTTCAGGTGACCATATCTAAATCAAGGCTGTATTTATGTCCTTTCAATTGTGTGACAAACACGATTGACAGCAGACTGCCCTGTATCCTTCGTGCTTACACATTCCTGCTTGAATAACTAAAGGACAGTTTGGATATGTATCTTCACATCTTTCTGTAAAACAAAATGTCTTTTAGTATAATACATGTTTGTAATATATCTGATCGTGAAACTTGATACATAGTATAACTTTGGAATTACACAAATAAGGTTAACATAGCGAGATGAACATTATTGCTCTGCCAAAACACCTGTACCTGGTCTTAAATGTTCGTAATTCAGTCGATTTTTGCTATTTTTTTCTCGTGTTCGTCTTTTTTTATAATTCGGAATACGTATAGCTTATGTCTTGATGTGAATGAAATTCAATGATTACAAAAGATAAACGGTTGCATGTATTTTTGATACTTCATTGGGAACGGTCAAAACCAAAAGATGCATCTATTTCATATGCATTAATTTTCCTATCCGATGAAATCAGCAGAGCAGTGTAATCATGTAACATTAAAATTGTCACAATAAAAGTTTTTCTGACGAATCAAATTTATAAAGTGTATATGTTACAGGGAATTTGTAAAATCAGGGATTTTGTAAAATCACTGGACTAATCAGTGGTTGTGTAAAATCACTTACAGTTTCAGTGGTTTTGTAAAATCTTTTTTCACAGAAATTCTTTACAAAAATGAATGAATGCACATGTATTTTACAAATTCCCTGAATTTAATCAGTGAATCTGTGAAAAAGATCTTAATTATTTCAGGGATTTTGTAAAATCACTAGTCAAAATCAGGGATTTTATAAAATCACTAATCAGTTCAGTGGTTTTACAAATTCCCTGAAATTTCAATGATTTTACAAAATCACTGATTTCACAAATTCCCTGTAACATATATATATAATGATGCAAAAATGCGTGATATTTAAAGATAATATTTATTAATAAATTGCAAGTAAAGCATTCGTGAATAATGGAAGAATTACACAGAAGTTAAAGAGAATATTTGTCATTTAATTGTAAAATTAAATGACAGAAAAATAAACGTAAATAAAATAAATAAAAGAAAGTTTAACTTGTTTATAGAACAATTTCCTAAAAATATAAATGTAAAGTATTTAATCTTTTAAGCATATTTGATAACGTTGTCTCAAAAATATCCCCCAGCTAATTGATAAATGTGTCAGCTTCGAAGGCATAAAGATAATTGTATATACTTTTAAAATTAATAGACTTGAACAATTAAGATTAAGTAATTCTGCCTTTAACCGACAAAATCCATTGTTTATTAAAAGAGATCAGAGAAAGCTATTGTAATGAGTAACAACATATTACGTGTCAAAATTAAGTCCAGTCTGCTATATAAAGTCGTGCAAAACTATTTGGTTCACTAGACTGTGAACCAGAATAAAATGTAGTTAGCAGACTGGATTGTCTTTTAAAGGTTAGTAAAAATGTTAAATTTGTTTAATAGTTTATCTTATAAATTTTAGCAGAAAAGAGTTTAAAGAATTAAAAAATGTTTTCTAGTAAAGTAATTTTAATCACATTCACAAGTAAAATCGTGGTACAGTTTAAATAAATAAGAGGCAAAGTTTGAGATAAAAATTTAGGTAAATAATTTGTAAATATTCTTAACATATAAAAAAGAAATTAACTTATTCGTATAGATAACTTTGAAAATACAATTCTTCATTTGATATTTGATTGAATATTAAAAGTAAACGAAATAAGGGGAGATAACAGATTACACGACTGTTCATTTATGGCGCGTATACTATTGTCGGGTTTTGTATTATTGTTCGATTGATATCGCGAAATATTTGATGTATAACTATGATGGAAAAGTTATGTAATCTTTATTGTAACTATTGTAAATATATGACTAGACTGTGTGAACCAGAATAAAATGTAGTTGCAGACTGGATTGTCTTTTAAAGGTCCCGTTGTCATGCCGAGTCCAAGCTAGTTCCCAAACAATGTAACGTCTATGTGAGCAGTTCCCCGTAAAAAGAATCGATAAAACCATGAAAGAAAGACTACAACATGAATCACAAAGTCGGGACCAAGTTCCCGCATAATATATTTTGGTGGAGGCGAGTGGTAAAATCATCGGTACCTACAACAATGAACAACATGTAAAGATGGACTTCGGCACAGTTCGACAAATTACAACTTGCAGTCAACTGATGGACAACTAAAGAAAAGAACAGGACAACATAATAATATCAAGAGAGCAACATGGCTGAACCACATGGTAATGTACATTTTAATTATTTTAACATTATAACACCTCCTATGTACAATGGTTCGGGTAACCCGTCAAATTGGTTATTATACTTTAGAAAATGGATAAAAATTAATTCAATAGCAAATGAAAATGCTTGTCATTACTTGCCGTTTTATTTGAAAGAATCAGCTAAAGTTTGGTTTGATGGTTTAAATGAAAATATTCAAAATAGTACAGAAAATTTAGAAATTGGTTTAATTGAACGTTTTTCAAAAGATGAAGGCGATATTGAATTAGATGTAAAACAAAAGGAAAACGAATCTGTTTTAGAATTTTTCGACAGACTAAGAATAATTGCAAAGGATTTAGAAATACCTGAAAATTTAGAATTCATCATGGGTAAAAAGGGATTACTTCCTAAATTAAATACTAGCATAACTTTGAGTAACCCGAAAAATCTGAATGAATTAAAGCAAGCGGCAATAATAGCTGAAAAATGTGCTAACGTACGTAAAATGATAAAAGATTCTGATTGCTCAAATCTAAATGTAATAAAGCAAAATAAAGATCTAGATAAAATAACTGAGAAAATTAATACATTAAATTTGAAAATTAAAGATCAGATGCCACAGGTAAATGCATATAGAAATAGCAGAGTCAATAGGATGACAAAGCAAAATTATGCTTGTAAATATTGTGGTATGTCATATTACCATAAAAACCATAAATGTAAAGCAAGAAATAAAGAATGCTTTAATTGTAAAAAAATAGGACATTTAGCAAGAGTTTGTTTCACTAAATCTTATAAAAATGTGGTAAAAACTAAAAGTTTTAAAAGTAGACAGAAACCACACAAGAAGAAGAGAGAAAATATCTATATAAATTTAATGACTAATATTGAAGGAAACACTGTAAATGTTGATATATTAGGAATTAAAACAAAAGGATTGATTGACACAGGAGCTGCTGTATCCTGTATTTCAAGTTATTTATTCAATAAACTAGATAAAACTAAAATAAGAGTTAATTTGTCAAGTATAAACAATGTTTATGGTGTAGGCGGTGAAGGAATTTCTGTGAAAGGACAAGTAAAACTTCCACTTAAATTTGATAAAGAGCCAATTGTTTACCAGAATTTTTACATAATTGATAAAATTCAACACTCTTTAATAATTGGAAATGACTTTTTAGAATATAATAAAGCTAACATTAATTATCCTACTAAAACTTTAAACTTGTATGATGGAATTGCACAGATCGCACTCATAAGTACTAGACAAAATGAAGCTAAAACTTTAAAACACATCGAGCTTCCAGCTAGACAAATAAGCATTATTCCTGTTAAAATTCCTAAACAATTTGTAGGGAAGCAAATAATACTTGAACCTAGTCAGTCTTTGCAAAATAAAAGCATTGTAGGTGCTGCTTGTCTTGTGTCGTCTTCAACCCAGCAAGCAGTAATGCAAGTCATAAATCCAAATGAAGATAAAGTGGTGCTAAACAGAAATGAAATTGTTGCTTTAATATCAGAAATAAAACCTAACTCTATTCAAAATTGGTCTGATAAAACTGAAAAAGTTCATATAAATAACATTGAAAAGGGTCATAAAAACCAAAAACAAAAATTAAACATTGATCTTTCTGAAGCAGATTTGACAAATGAGCAAAAAGATAAATTAAGAAAATTTGTTGATAAAAATAGGAATGTATTTGCAACAGATTTGTCTGAAATTGGCATGACAGATGTACACTTTCATGAAATTGACACAGGGAACAACCCTCCTGTCAGTTTACCTCCACATAGAGCTGCACCGAATATTAGAACAGAGATTGAAAGACAAGTTGAAGAGATGTTGAAGTACAAAATTATTGAGCCTTCTAATTCTATTTGGCATAGCCCCGTTTGTCTCACTCGTAAGAAAGACAACAGTTGGCGATTTTGCGTTGATTATAGAAGGGTAAATGCTTTTACTTCCCCGATGCATGCTACTCTTGGAAACATGCATGATGTCTTTGATACTATGGGAGAAATGCAACCACAGATATTTAGTTCTATTGATTTATCTTCATCTTTTTGGCAGGTGCCTTTGCACCCAAATTCTAAACAAAAAGCAGCGTTTGTAACTCATTCTGGAATCTATGAATGGAACAGAATGCCGTATGGTCTACGTAATAGCAGTATAGCCTTTTCTCAAGTCATGTCACAAATATTAAGAGGATTGCACTGGAAGTATGTACTTGCATATATTGATGATATTTTGATTTTCAGTAAAACATTTGAAGAGCATCTGCTACATCTTGAAGAAGTTTTTGCTAGATTACGAAAAGCAAATTTTACTCTTAAGCCACAAAAATGTCACTTTGCTGTTAAGAAAGTCAATTATCTAGGTCATATTATTTCAAAAGACGGTGTCAAGGTAGATGAATCTAAAATTACTATAGTGAAAAACTATCCGAGGCCTAAAAATCAGACCGAGGTCAGACAGTTTTTAGGTCTGTGTAATTACTATAGACGCTTTGTTAAGGACTATGCTAAAATCACAGTTCCCTTGAATAATCTTTTACAGAAAGACAAAGAATATGTTTGGACTGATGAATGTCAAATCTCGTTTGAAAGTCTTCAACAGGCTTTGACAACTGCTCCTGTTTTGTCGTACCCAGATATGTCAAAACCATTTATTTTGACTTGCGATGCATCAGGCTCAGCCATTGGCTATATTCTAGGTCAGTTAGATGAAAATGGTAAAGAAAGAGTTATATCATACAGTGGTCGTGCTTTGAGAAATAATGAATTAAATTGGACTATTACTGAAAAAGAATGCTTAGCAGTTCTTGAAGGTATCACTAAAAACAAAGTTTATTTGTCTCATGCAAAATTCAAAGTGTATACTGATCATCAAGCTTTAGTTTGGTTACACAAATCAAAAGATACTAACTCACGTCTAGGTAGATGGGCTCTTGAATTGCAAAATTATGATTTTGAAATTATTTATAAGGAAGGTAAAAAGAATACAAATGCGGATGCTTTGTCAAGAATTCCTTATAAAGAAATTGAAGATGAAATACACCCAAAGTTGTCTGTAAATAGTTTATTGGAAAATAAGATCGAAACTGAAATTAAGTTCGAGTATGCAAATGAAAAGCCAATTATTGCAGCTATTGATAATAATGATGTTGGTCTGAATGATGTATCAGATATTTCAAAATTGCAAAGAGAATGTGATCAATTGATCCCATTGATAAAATACCTTGAAACGGGCGAGTTGCCCGAAAATCAAAAAGAGGCTCGCAACATATGTTATGAACGAGACCACTATAGATTAAGTCAATCAGGTGAGTTAATTCATTTACATAGGTCAAGAACAAAAGGGATACCTAAAGCTGAAAGCATGATTGAACAATTGGTTTTACCGAAATGTCTAAGACAAGATGCTTTGTTAGCATATCATGATCACAATGGTCATACAGGCATAAAACGCACATACGCTGGTATACATCTTAAATATTATTGGTCAGGTATGTATCAAGAGGTTTATAATTATGTGACGTCATGTGATAAATGTCAAAGGTCAAAACAACCAACACACCATCGTCCGGCACCATTGCTTCCCCTTCCTATTGAAGACACTTTGTCTAGATGGCACATGGACATTCTTACATGTCTACCCAAAACAAAAGACGGATATCAACACTTATTGTTAGTAGTCGATAGTTTTTCTCGATGGCCCGAATGTTTCCCTCTTAAGACTCAAGAAGCTACCGAAATAGCTGAAGTATTATACAATGAGGTGTTTTCTAGATTTGGTGCGCCAAGAGCAATTGTATCTGACAGAGGAGCTAATTTTTGTAGTAAACTTATTCAGGCTTTATGTGAACTATTTGAAGTTCAAAGGTATCATACTAGTTCGTACCATCCGCAAACCAATTCAACATGTGAACGAATGAATCGAACGATCGCACAAACTTTACGTACATTAGTGGCTAAAGATCAGTCAAATTGGCATAAGTTAATCCCTAGCGTTATGATGGCTTTACGTATGTCCACAAATACTGAATCAACTGGTTATTCTCCATTTCAAATGTTGTTTGGTAAAGAAATGAACTTGCCATTTGATATTTCTGTTCAACCTAAAGATGGTATGAGTAAAACTGCGAAGAGTCATCTCGAAACCCTTATTGATAGACTGAAAATTGTAAAAGGTATTGCAAAAACTTCGGTAGAAAATTCACAAGAGAAAACTAAAAACAGGTATGATAAGAAAGCTGAAGCACCAAAATTCAGAGTTGGAGATTATGTCATGTTGCAATCTATGAAAGTACCAAAAGGTTTATCACCAAAATTACACCCAAAGTGGGATGGTCCATTTTATGTAATTAATGTTGGACAAAATAATACATGTAAGTTAAGACGATGTTCAGATCACAAATTGATTAAGTCTCGTATTCACACAAATAGAATGAAACCGTATATTGACCCAAGAGATTATAGGAATCTTCCTGAAATTCAAAGAAATGTTGTTGAAAATGACAGAGATAGAGTAGATGATATAGATGATGTTCAAAATGACAATATAGATAGAACACAAAATGATTCACAAATGCAACAAAATGATGAGACTAATGACGACGATAATGACTTCATAGCCGAAAAATTACTTGCCAAAAAGCGTAGGCAGGGCAAAAACTATTATAAGGTCAAATGGGTAGGTTATAAAAAGACTACCTGGGAACCTGAAGAAAACATAGGTGAAGGTCTATTGGTTGAGTTTTACACTAAGTTTACAAAATCAGGCACAAAGAGAAAAAGGCCAACTAGCTTACTTGTAAAACAGACAAATACATAAAGAAAAATTGAATGTTAGCCAGTAAAGATAGTGTCTGAATAAATTTATAAGTCTTAATATTTGTCGGATTCAAGCTACCAATAATGCAATTTAGCTTTCTTTAGTGACCAAGTTACATAACAGAATTTAAGAGCTCTCAAATTTAGGCCACTGATATTGAATTAGGCCAAGTATGAACCATAAGAATTTTTATTGCTATTTCAGCAGTATTTAAAATTAGTGCTCAGCTGTTTCTAGACCAGCTACCGTGATTCATCTTGACTAGTTTGACTTCAACTTCAAAAATGTATATTCACAAAAACCTAGGCCGGTCGCATACTTAAGAACAATAAGCTGTTTTGTGGTAAACTTGCACTCCATAGCACAGATAACTTATATATAATAGAAATGAGAAAAGAAAATCATTCAGTGTAAGATATAAGGAACATTGAAATACTGAAAAGAAAATATTGTGAAGAAAGTAGCTAAAAGTTACAAATAGTTATCCTGCCACCTGCAAGACAGAATAAGAGCTGATTTACGAAACCGATTATGACAAATACGTGTGAAATTAATGTTGTGTTCACTCGAATACTGTAAAAAAAACAAAAAAAAACGTAATTGTATATCAGAAAAAGCGAATTTGTGGTATACCTTGTAAGCTTACTAATTATCTGAGTTCGCTTAATACTTTAAAACGTAGCCGCACTCGCAACTATTGGTTGAGTCAAGTAAGACAAAACTTGTAAAGTATCTACATATTTAATTGTTTTAATTGCGCGACCTTGTTACCTCTTAATACAACCAAAGTATATAGATATCTTGATATACGAATAAAATTGCATGTATACAAAACATATTGTAAAAAAAAAAAAAAAAAAAAAAAATTGTTCGAATTTTTTAAAGTTCTGTGATGTACATAAATTGTTTTATTACTTAATATTTTTTTATTATATATGCATAAGCTAACTATTTCTTTTGTCGTTTCATATTCCTGAGTATCCTGCATAGTGACTGGTCCGGGACTACAGCCCCGAAAATTAATCAGCTCAGAGAAAACTAGAAGCATTTAAAGAGAAATATAGATACATAGTGACAGTAATATAACCTCAAATTTTAGTTGACTCTGTCAAAATAAACAGAAATAGAAAAACTGTGTAAAATAGTGTATATAGAACGATTAGTTTCAAATCAGAGGATTTATTCAAGACGGAGCAGACAGCCAGCGAACCAAGATGACAGACAACCAAGAACCATTGAACTATTATTGCAATTAATTATTATCTCATATAAAAAAAATACATCTTGTTTACTAAGTAATCATAACTAATTTTTTAATTTTTAGGGACAAAAATTTTGAAACAAAGGGGTAATATAATGATGCAAAAATGCGTGATATTTAAAGATAATATTTATTAATAAATTGCAAGTAAAGCATTCGTGAATAATGGAAGAATTACACAGAAGTTAAAGAGAATATTTGTCATTTAATTGTAAAATTAAATGACAGAAAAATAAACGTAAATAAAATAAATTAAAGAAAGTTTAACTTGTTTATAGAACAATTTCCTAAAAATATAAATGTAAAGTATTTAATCTTTTAAGCATATTTGATAACGTTGTCTCAAAAATATCCCCCAGCTAATTGATAAATGTGTCAGCTTCGAAGGCATAAAGATAATTGTATATACTTTTAAAATTAATAGACTTGAACAATTAAGATTAAGTAATTCTGCCTTTAACCGACAAAATCCATTGTTTATTAAAAGAGATCAGAGAAAGCTATTGTAATGAGTAACAACATATTACGTGTCAAAATTAAGTCCAGTCTGCTATATAAAGTCGTGCAAAACTATTTGGTTCACTAGACTGTGAACCAGAATAAAATGTAGTTAGCAGACTGGATTGTCTTTTAAAGGTTAGTAAAAATGTTAAATTTGTTTAATAGTTTATCTTATAAATTTTAGCAGAAAAGAGTTTAAAGAATTAAAAGATGTTTTCTAGTAAAGTAATTTTAATCACATTCACAAGTAAAATCGTGGTACAGTTTAAATAAATAAGAGGCAAAGTTTGAGATAAAAATTTAGGTAAATAATTTGTAAATATTCTTAACATATAAAAAAAGAAATTAACTTATTCGTATAGATAACTTTGAAAATACAATTCTTCATTTGATATTTGATTGAATATTAAAAGTAAACGAAATAAGGGGAGATAACAGATTACACGACTGTTCATTTATGGCGCGTATACTATTGTCGGGTTTTGTATTATTGTTCGATTGATATCGCGAAATATTTGATGTATAACTATGATGGAAAAGTTATGTAATCTTTATTGTAACTATTGTAAATATATGACTAGACTGTGTGAACCAGAATAAAATGTAGTTGCAGACTGGATTGTCTTTTAAAGGTCCCGTTGTCATGCCGAGTCCAAGCTAGTTCCCAAACAATGTAACGTCTATGTGAGCAGTTCCCCGTAAAAAGAATCGATAAAACCATGAAAGAAAGACTACAACATGAATCACAAAGTCGGGACCAAGTTCCCGCATAATATATACTACGGGTTGATTTTAAATCGCCGTGGATGTCAATTAAAAAAAAATTAGAAAGAGGCATGAAATTCCAGGGGACACATTCAAAGCTCACAAACCTAGAAAAAGTAACAACGCAAAAGTCTCTTACCTCTAAGCAATTTAAAAACAAGAGGCTCTCAAGAGCCTGAATCGCTCACCTGGTAAACAATGCCTTATTGAACATATTGAACCATGCCAGGCAAACATGTACAGCTAACAATTCTTCAATATTACAAATATATATGACTTACTGTTTATAAATAAAGAAAATGAGACCAAAACACAAACACTTAAAACTTAGCAATGGACTGTGAAAATGAGGTCAAGTTCAAATAAAACCTGCGTAACCGACATATAGATCATAAAATATTTTCATAAACCAAATATAGTTGACCTAATGCATAAAGTATTAAAAAAATAGACCAAAACTAAAAAAGTTAACTTTGACCACTGAATTATGAAAATGAGGTCAAGGTTAGTAAGGGCGGCCATGTTTTTTGACGGATCAAAAATCGAAGCACACACTTTGTGCAGGATAATCTAAGGAACTATCATGCTAAGTTTCATCCAAATCCATTCAGTAGTTTCAGAGGAGAAGATTTTTTAAAGTTAGCAAATATGATGAACAAATTGTGAAAAATTGTCATTAAAGGACATTTACCCCTTAAGGGGTCAATTGACAATTTTGGTCATATTAACCTATTTGTAGATCTTACTTTGCTGATCATTTTTGCTGTTTACAGTTTATCTTTATCTATAATGATATTCAAGATAATGACCAAAAACTGCAAAATTTCCTTAAAATTACCAATTAAGTGGCAGCAACCCAACAATGGTTTGTTTGATTCGTCTGAAAATTTCAGGGCTGATAGATCTTGACCTAATGAACATTTTTACCTCGTGTCAGATTTGCTCTAAATGCTTTCGTTTTTGAGATATAAGCCAAAAACTGCATTTGACCCCTATGTTCTATTTAAAGTAACGGCGGCCATGTTTTTTGACGGATCAAAAATCGAAGCACACACTTTGTGCAGGATAATCTAAGGAACAATCATTTTAAGTTTCATTCAAATCCATTCAGTAGTTTCAGAGGAGAAGATGTTTGAAAAATTGTTAACGACGACAGACGACGACGACGACGACGACGACGTCGACGACGACGACGACGGACGCCAAGTGACGAGAAAAGCTCACATAGCCTTTTAGGCCAGGTGAGCTAAAAATAGACAGTGTACACAAAACACTATCTGGAAACCTTAGACCGACCAACACAAACACCACCAAAACTGCTATGTTTTTAAAAGCCCAGAATGGCAAGCATATTCTGCTTCCATATTTGCACCCGTTATTTCAAGGAAATCATGAAACACACCTCTTCAATATCGTTGAGGTACATACTCCATTTGGAGGCGCTACTGGAATGTTTCTTCACAGAAATTGGAAAGCTGAAATCATCCCTTTTGTCGTAAAATTTCTTTTTCAATTGCCATGGTCAATTTTCAAACTGAAAGTATCAACCCTCGCTTTCGATTTCTTAATGTTAATAAAGATATATAGAAAGCTTAACTGTAACTGTGTTATCCTTTATTCAAAATTCGATTGGATAGATGCGGTGAACACAGTCACCAAACTTATAACTAATCTAGGGAGAGGAGATCATCTCTATAGCGGAACATGAACTTTCTTTTATGTAGTATTCATTAATGATATCGGTACAATATGGGAACTATTTCTATCTATATAAGGTAGGTAAATGATACCAAAGAGATATTCACAATCGTTAATCAAAACACACTGACAATGCCATGTAAAAAATGAAAAGATAAACAACCCTAAACAAAATACAACATAAAAATTCAAAAACTGAGCAACACGAACACCATCGTGAGTGATCTCCGGTGTACCAGAATGGTAAGGAAATCCTGCTGCACATGTTGCACCTGCTTATGATATAAATGTTACTCACCCGAAGGATCTGTATAACTATTACAAGGGTTAGTCCCACACTCCTCTGAATTGCTTGGTTTCATTGTAATATCACAGGCATTCACTTCACGGTTATCTGTGTCAATACACAACACGTCACGTGATCTCTCTCCTTTACCACATGTCACAGAACACTTCAAAATAATAATGTGAATTTTGAAGTTAATTTAAAATTTGTAAGTTTTTTATCATAAAGACGAAGTGGACATACTTTTTTGTGTGTTAAAACAACCAGTTTTTGATTTACGTAAAACTACAAAATGAATTAATCCTTCTTATTTTTTCGTTTCAGTTGAAACTATAATATAAACTGCAATTTTTGTTTTAAACTAAATATGATCTAAGGAATAAAATATATGTCTGTAAGTGTAATTTAGTCATGAAACATCCCTTCGTGGACTTGTTTACCATTATGATGTATACACGTGCATCTTCCTAAAATATATATTCATTAGAACATTTCATACCTGACTCCATTCAGTCATGAACCACTCTGGCGGACATGATGAGGATTTACAAATTTCATGCTCGACAGGTCTCTCATCCATATCGCAATAACTATTTGGTATAACCTCATAAGCTGTATTTCCATTTTCTCGTAAACATAGGACCTGACGGCTTCTAGTTCCCTCACCACATGTTGAATTACACTGAAATATGAAGCAAACAGATAACATTTTTTTTCAATCCGATATTAGTCATTTAAAATATACACAAGAACCATACAATATCTAAGCATGAAATGTTCTTCGGGACTTATACTGAACTAAAATTGCAACTCTAAGACCCACAACAATGTGTGCTTTAATGGTAAAATATAAACTTGTGTAGTTAGTATGAAAGCCGGAAGAAGTATTCACCAAAGTTTTCAACTGTTCTGGGTATTACTTTCTGGTTATGGGGTTCACAAACACAATTTGACTTTCCAGAGTTTTAACTTAAAAGAAAAGACGGTAATCTCAGAAACACGTGTCTTACGCTACGACTGAAATATGCTTCATATCTTTATATGAATAATGATAGTTATACTCTAGCTATAAAAAAAAGAAAACGGAACAAAAGACAACACAAAAATAAATAAATACAATCCGGTCACAAGACAATGATTACCGATTTGCTAAAGAACTAGTCGGAACACTTGAACATTCATACTTTTCATCAAGTATTGGTAAAAACAACCGAACCTGTAGTATGAGCAAAACAAACCTGTAGCCAAGGACCACTAAACCAGTAGCCATTACAATTCTGACGTGCTCTGCATTCACGTTCATCCTCTGGTTTCCTGCCCTCTTCGCAGTCGGGACCTGATGGATTTTCACTCACACATACAACCCTGCGTCTCTGTTTACTTACTCCACATGTAACCGGACACTGAAGGGATGAAAAATAAAATATATAACAAATAATTATTATCAGTTAAATTAGGTCCGCAATTTTCAAACTATGTTTTACAGAAAATAAAAGAATAAATGAAGAAAATACAAAATCACAGAGTGATAATTAACGAATTTGTCAAATCATTTTAGGCATAACTAAACATTAATCGTTTGATTATTAGTAACACTTGTGATTGTAGATGACTATCCATTTTATAAAATATTAGAAGAAGCATCTTATCACCCCTAGTTTTTGGTGGGGTTCGTGTTGTTTATTCTTTAGTTTTCTATGTTGTTTCATGTGTACTATTGTTTGTCTGTTTGTCTTTTTCATTTTTAGCCATGGCGTTGTCAGGTTATTTTAGATTTATGAGTTTGACTGTCCCTTTGGTATCTTTCGTCCCTCTTTTATCAGCCTGAGATGTTGAATTTTACTACTGTTAGCTATATGCATAGCTGATGAATGTTAATCAAAAACAAAGTGTTGCACATCGTAATATTTGGAAACATAAAAAGAGGGGCGACAAGTACCAGAGGGACATTTGAATTTATATAACTGCGTTTTATGAACTTAATTACATGTAGGAATGAATTGCATAAAAATGAAGCAAAAAAGCACACAACAAATAGAAAGAAATGGCATACCTGTTCCTCCCAACTCGTGGAATACCAAGCGGCACTGTATTCATATTCTTCGCAGGTCGTAGAATAACATCCTTCTTCTTCCGGTGGCATATCTGTGCTGTTACAGTATATGTCGTTTACGATATTACCATCAGCTGAAGTACAATTTACGGTTCGTGTCTTTAAACCTTCACCACAGTTCGTAGAACACTAAAATACAAGAATTTAATTTGTTCATAAGTCAATAATAAATAGCACATGAGGACTTCAAATGAACAGTATAAATGTTAAATTAAATTATAGTACTGTAATAGTCATACAACAAAAAAGTTGTATCGTGGAAGGTGATCATAGAATGAAATCGCATTTCAATTTACAAACTAGGCTTCATATTGTGATATATATACTTCATCTTAAACAATAAAAAAAAAGTACCAAATTGAATTAAAATTTAATTTATTCTAATATAAAAATGTGGAATTTTGTTTATCTGATATTTTAGAGGAACATAACCATTGCAGATACAGCAAAACGTGCATCTTTTTATATCGATATACAAGAGGATTGTTTTAAATACACAATGTAGGCGACAGATCGGTTTAAAACAATCTCACCCCAAAAGGCAATAGGATATAAGAGGGCTTGTATACGAATTCCGCATCAAATATACCATAAAATTACCTCGCTCCATTGATCTGAGGACCATTTGAAGCAATCTTCAACTTTGCAATGTCTAAAAGTTTTGGGTGCATCTAGATGTGAACATTCGTCCAATGTACTTTCGAGGAACAGAGAATCTGCGACTTCTTTTAAACAGGAAATGTTTCTTATTTGCATTCCATCATCGCATGTTGTGCTACAAGAGGTCCATGGGGATGCTTCCCAGCTAAAATAAATTAACAATAATTATATTTTAGTTGCTTTCCCCTCAATATAATATTAACTAACAATTGATTGCTAGGTGCTGCACTCAACATAAGCGTTCTAAGAGACATGAAATAAAACTAAACAGAACACCCGTTAACCACAATATGCTTTAAAAGGGATCAAGTAAAATGAAAGCAAAAAAAAATAATCATTTTATCAAGAACAACAATAAAAAGGTTTTTTCTTCGAAATTTAAGCCACCATAATAAAGCAAAGTTTAAAAATACATGTAAAGCAATCGAAATTGCATTATTATGTCCCAAATTGTGTATCTTTATTGAATATCTTTACCCTAGTATTATCATTTCATCATCTAGTATATTTGAAACGGTAAAATTCTTTACTTTCAAGTTCAGTGTAACAAGTACACAATCACACCTATTTAAACACATAAAGTAGATTTTCCCGTCATTAACTTTTATGTGCTCATTAACTTAATATAAATTCTAAGTTTAAGATTAAATTTGATTTAACGCATAAAGAAGGCTAAAACATTTATTAAAAGGATATTATATCTTATTCACTTCTAACCTTGCAGGACAGCCCTGGGTGTTACAATCTCTTGGGTTTTCGTCAGGTCTTGGTAATCTTCTACAATGAGTTTCAAGAACTTCTTTTGAAGCACGCACGCACTTTACGATAGGATGTTGAATCCCTGTCAAGTATAGTAAGAATATGTATAAAGTATACACCTAGTTCTAAATAAGAAAGCATACAGGATGTTTAAATAAACGATCTGCAATTTTACAACATGTATGCCAATTTAAAGTTCACGTATCTATATAGCGGTCTTTTATAATTTCTTTCGTTTTTCATTGAGCCAATTTAAAATCGTTAAATCTAAACAAATTCAGACATGTTTTAATCCTCAATAGTAAGTAATGTTACGTTGTAAAAATATAGAAATTTCTACATAACTTTTCCATACTTATGTGCATTTCGGGGCCCTTTATAGCTGACAAGCCGTATGGTAACCTATAGTTGTTAATTTCCGTGTCATTTGGTCTTTTGTGGAGAGTTGTCTCATTCGCAATCATACCACATCTTCTTTGTAATATATGTTTTTTAAAGCTTTAGCTGAAAACACGTAACAGGCCGGACGGGTATGCCCCTATATTTTACAATTAAACCTGTGAGTGAGATTTCACATGTTTACAATATTACCGCTATTTTGTGCATTTTTCCTTTGATCTTTTTTGTGATAATTTTTCATATCATGCTTCTCGCTTGAGATTGAAAATTATCGCTAGAAACTAAGCAGGCACGTGGCGTTGCAAAAAAATTGACACGAAATTGACAACGTCGTTGAAGGTAAAATAGCGATAAACAGATTAGCATTGGTCATCTCAACGATAATCTATAACTATAATATGTATGTTTTAGTTTGATTTACGAAGATTTTTTTTATATAGATTTTTTTTATAAATGACTTTACTAGTAATTATGTTTCATTTCAGCCTAAGATTCACGTTTTCTACACATATGAAATTAAAAACAATTGCAAAACGGTTGCATTTTTGCTAGGGAAATTTTCATTCATTTTATACACACGAAGAACATGTACTATATACATGGAATGATATTTTTTGCAGACGCATGACTATGTGTTTCTAGATTAATCTTTCCAGGTTTGCAGGAAGTCAATACAGCAAAAAAAGGAGATAGAAACACAGAGAAGCAAAACTGATTTTCAAAACAAGACATCAAACAAAGAGGCAAACTATATTTTTAGGAAAATGACTAGATGTTCAACCAGTGTAATAATTACCTGATCCACAAGTCCTATTACAATCTGTGTATCCAATCACTCTCCAATTATAGATAACTGGAGCCGTTTGTGGGTCTAAGGGATCTGATACAATGATAGGTTTTCTACCATTATCACTTAGAGCTCCAGTTTTTTGGTACATAGGATCATTTTGACCATTTGCTAAAATTCCATTTTTGTGCATTTTATCCTTCATTTTATCCATAAATGGAAAACTTTGTGTGTAAGCAGGTATCGGAAGATTTTTCCCACCAGAAATAGATGAAATATAGTAACTTTTCTCCATTTTGTCCTTAGGTTGATTCCTATCAGGCCTTCTTTGACTTTCCTCTATGACAACTGTTGCATCATATCTTTCTGTCTGAGGAAGTCCTCTGTTGTTAGTATATCTATTCCGAGTTCCGTCGTTCCTGTTCGTATTTCTATCTCGGTTTCTATTCCAATCTGCATTTCTATTCGGATCAGTATTTCTATTTCTATCTTGATTTCTATTTCTTTCTTGGTTTCTATTTCTGTCTTGATTCCTATTTCTATCTGGATTTCTATTCGAATCAGTATTTCTATTCCTATCTTGATTTCTATTCGAATCAGTGTTTCCTCTCCTATCTGGATGTCCATTCGATTGAGTATTTCTATTTCCAGAGTTACCTAAGACAGCGTTGTAATAATCATTATTTCCGTTATCATCATAATTTCTGTTATTTCTATCACTAAACCCGTTACTTAAATAGTTTGTAGTAGAGGACTGTCTTTTTTCGCCACCTTCAATACGAATAGAATTCCCAGAGTTTCCATTAGCGAGTGAAAGATCTTGGTATTTTAGCATACCATTTCGGTCGATGGGATATCCAAATTTGTACAAAACACCAGTGTTTCGCCCAAAATATAACAACTGAAATAATATTGCATCATAACTGAGAAGTAAATTCAAAATACACAACATAAAACAAAATAACAAAATTAAATATGGAGGACATGTTGCACGTGGAGCAGGATTCGTTTACCTCTATAGCACCGGATATCACCCCGTTTAAGGGGAAGGGGCTTGTGTTGCACGTTCTTTAGTTTCTAAATTTTGATATTTACAGTTCATATATATATTGTCAGTTCGTTTTCGGCATCGCCTCGTATGTACGCTTAACCGAAAATCATCAAATAACAATTTTAAATAGTAAGTTTTATTTGGTGTAGTCTCTAAACACTTCCGTGAATTATAAATCTAGTTTTTTTTTAAACTTAAGTTCAGAAATCTGTAAGTGTGTTTTGAAACTCAAATTCAGAACAATCCATGTTCGAAACGGTGACCTCTCGAACACGTGCTACCATGCGCCCACTCGTCTGATTTGGAAAAGACATCGTATATCTATACCCGTAAAAATGTCGACTCTGCATGTCGAATTACGTCTACAAAACAGCTATTATAAAAATATAAGAAGATTTGGTATTATAATTAATGAGACGACTCTCAACGAAACGAAACGAACGAGAAACAACCAGCCTGAATATACAGATATATGTACAAAAAGCAAACAGAAACAACTCCCCACCAGAGATACAGACGAGAAAACAACGGGCATGAATATACAAATATATGTACAAAACAACAAACAAAAACAACTCCCCACCAGAGATACCGAAGAGAAAACAACTGGCATGAATATACAGATATACATGTATGTACAAAACAACAACAACAAAAAACCAACAACTCCCCACCAGAGATACAGACGAGAGAAAACAACCGACATGAATATACAGAAATATGTACAAATCAACAAACATAAGCAAATATATATGATACTAGAACACACCCGTGATAGCACGGGTCCGTGACTGAATTAAAGTATATAACTATGCGCAAGCCTTATTTTAGTATAAGTATTGTCATCTGATAAAGTCATGCCGATTATAAGATACAGTTTTTCTCTGCTTTCAAGTCTTTCTGTTTGAACCCGTCGAACTGAAACAATAATATTAATTATTTGGAAAACAAAAGGTCCTGGAATGGAGTATTCTTTAATCAACAGCATTGTCCTATATAAGTTATAAAGTTGAATTCTTTGCTTCGCTGTTTTATGTCATGCCCACTAACAAATTGAAAACTGTACCTATACGCCTTATTTTTAGTCCAGATTTTTAGTATTCTTATTGTTATCTTAGAAAGTCTTACTGATTAAAATACTACAATAGGTAACAATTTGACAATTAAGTAGTGTCAACCCTGTGATTATGACCCGTGTAAATAGCATATTAATCCTGAATACACCGTTTGGTGGTGCGCCTGTCAGATGCGGAACGTACAGATAAGGTAATAGGTAACAGGTGATTATACTATTGGTATCGGTAGCGGACTCGACCCGGAACTTCTTAATTATTGGCAATATTAATTACGTGGAAAACAAAAGGGCCTGGAGTGGTGTAATTTTTAATCTACACCTTTGTACTATATTAGTTATATATAAAGTTGAATTCTGTGATTCATCGTTTTTACGTGATGACGGCTAACAAATTGGACCTCGTAATTTTAGTATTATAGATACAGCATCAAACAACAACAACTGTATTAAAGGCTCCAGGTTTTGGGTTGGTTTAAACATGTTTGCTGGTATCAACCCCTCACCATAACATGGAGTAACAGTACATCATAAAACAAACTATAAGAATCAGTTGAAACGAGCTTAATTCATCAGACCGATATAAAGCAAAAAAAACCCAAAAAAAACCCATACAACATAAACAACCACCATTAACAAAACAAAACAAACAGAAGAGAAGACACAAACTACAGATTCAATAGTACTCAGAGTAACTGACAGCGAGTTCAAAGCCAATAACAACTTTTGAAACAATTATGTTTCTTAGACTAAAATGTCAATCATGATTTCAAACCCTGTAAAATCGTCATTAACGGTCATAAAAATAAAACATGACCTTGTATTACCAATGTGTTTTCAACTGATCGGGCGGAGCTTATGTTTTAATTTGCATAAGGACAGTCTATTTGAAGATATGTGTGATAAGGATGATTGCCGTTATAATACTAATTTAATTCTAATCACTAATCAGTGTCACCAAACGCATATACAAAAGGACTGATTGTATGATACGAGACGAATAACTGAACACTTCATTGATGAACTTATCCCAAAACTCCTATCTATAGATGGACTGATCTTAAATGAGCGAACTTCATAAACTCCGCCCAGTCAAGTGAAATAAATCTAGTAAATTTTTTTAATACAATGGCAAAATGTGTTTCTTTAAAAATATTCAGATGTATTTAAAGTGAAATTTGACTTGTTCGGTGTTCACACAATGTAATGTACATACAGTGGTCATTCTTTACTTAAAACAACCCTGAGGCTCACTTTTTATGTTTACAATTCTTTAAAAAAAAAGTCGAATGTATTGTTTCAAATTAGATTAAATCTTTCTTATGTGAGTATCACATTTTGAAGTTATAACTTAAACAGTTTTTATGGTAGTCAGAAAGCATTGTGAAAACTGTAATAATAAATAATAATAATTATAAATAACAAAATATTAACTTTAGCGACCTTTTGAACTTTCGTTTGTCTTCACAGCAAGACTGTAAGTATATCCCTCTTTAAAAGATTATTTACTTTTTAATACATATAAAAAAACATTAAATATGCACTGAAAGTTTCACCTTCATATGTCAAATATTTTCTCTATATTAACAAGTTCTATGGTTTCAAACATTATCCAAACGAACATTTATTGCCCATAAAACAAATATTATTACTTATTAAGTGGTCAGTAAAATTTAAAAAGACCATAAATTACCATCACTTCTAGGTCTTCATTTGTTGGACCATCTGCAAGAAGGCATTCACCAGGACAATGTTTTGAAGCACGATTTTTATACGTAAATGTGGTTCCCGCACCTTCGTACTGACCAGGTGCGGACAATCTACGATGACCATTAATAATGTATTGTCCATTCTTTAATTTTAGGGCTGAAAAAGATGATGAATTATAACATCAACTTATTTTAATACAGAAAACATAAAGAATATTTTGATATGATAAAACATTTTGAAAATAATACATTATTAATTTCGTGTGTCCGGATCGACTTCCTTGATGTACCTTTACTAGGAACGCCCAAAACTGATAATTAGAATTTACAAAACAATGAATAAAAATTGAACATGGAAATGGGAAATTTTTCAAAGAGACAACATCTCGACCAATGAGCAAACACAACCGAAGCTAGGCCACCAATGGGTCTTCAACACAGCGAGAAATTCCCGCAGCCGAAGGTGTGCTTCAGCTGGCCTCTAAACATATATATGCACTAATTCAGTGATATTGGAATTAATGCCATTATTATGATTAAGATAAAATTATTTGAACTAATTTGGAACCAATATCCGAGAAAAAGTTGTGTTTTAATGTTGAACACATCTGATAAAGCATTATCATCATGGGAATTCAACAATAACAAGCATAAAGTATCATAATGATAAATAATTTACTACCTCCTATATCCCCACTTTTTTTATCCCCTATATCCCACATTCCCATTTTGATTTACACCTGAATCCCACATCTCTCCGTTATTTGTACTCCCTATATCATACATCCCAAAATCGTGTCGTTCTCGTTCTTGTACACATGATATAGGTTTCTTGCATCTCATAATCAGGTACGCCCGAACGCCTAACATACAGACACATAAATTTATATTTAATTACCCAGATAATTTCTGCCGATTCGCAGTTGTGTAACGTTTATTGCTGTTGCTCCAGATGGAATAATGGTTACTAAGTTATATCCGTATTTCAATTTGTCATCTTCATAAACATCTTGTACCATTTTACATGTAGATCCATCTCCATCGCATACACCACATATATCCTTGGTTACTTTGGATCCGACTATTCCATCACATCCAAATTTCTAAATAGAAAATAACAATAAGAGCATGTATTTTTATATGTGTCCATAATATAAGCATAATTATGTAAATGCCTTGCTAAAGTGAGGATCCGTTTGGCTGTGCGGAATGCACAAGTACACTGCCACGTCCGGTCAGATTATGGACGTGTTATTTCTAATTCCTCGTGTCAAGATAGTGCCACGCTCTCTGCACGTTAAGAACCCTTGCAACAACTCTTTGAAGGATTGGTAAATGGCCTTTTCGCAGTCAACATTTTTATCCCTATCCAACATACACTCATTTCTCCAGTGGAAGTCGAAATTCCTCCTACCTTCATTCCGGCTTCTATTGCAGAACCTTGTATATATCGGTAATTTGACCTCGTCCTCAACATGCACGAACTACTAGGCACTAGATGTTAAACAACAATCAATAAATAAACCAATCAATTCTAATGTGTAAAAATTTATCCTTGTGTATCTAAAGAAATGCACCAGTTATGCTACGGGGCAACGGCAGAGGAATGGATACATGAGAACTTTATATAACCAGTGGAGGACTACAAATCAAAACATAAAAAGACAACAATCCTTGCCTGAGAGACTTTGGTAAAATACAATAAAGAAACTGCTTGAAATAACGTTTTTTTTGTCCATTAGGAATGAAAAAAAAAAACATGTAATATAACATATACAATTAAAAAATCTCTTCTTTAGATGTTCATACGATATTGAAGATTGCAATATCACCAAAATAAATTGAAGTCTGTATAATAAAATTATACAGGCGTTGTGGCTTTTATACCAATGAGACAATATAACCCAATGACACTAATAAACTAGAGGCTCTAAAGAGCCTATGTCGCTCATCTTGGTCTATGTGCAAGCAGCATGTTAAACAAAGGACACAAATTATAGACGAGAATATAATTCATGATAAAATTGTGTTTTGGTAATGATGATGTGTTTGTCAATCTCTCTTTACTGAACATTCTTGCTGTTTACAATTTTCTCTATCTATAATGAACTTGGCTCAGAAGTTTCAAAGTAAAACATTTTGTACATGTAAAGGTCAATATACGGACTTGAAGATTGGTCAACTTTTTAGCATATCATTACTTAAAATCTTCAAACCACTGATATAAAGATATCGTAAAAAACGACAAAATTACAAGAATTGTTTTACTTCGAGATATTCTTACCGATATCACATGCAATCTTTATACAATTTGGTTATATGGTTTTTGGTAAAATATATCAATAGTTGTGCTATATCTACAATATCATTCTATACTTCTATCAATAAGATTTATATGTTTTGAAAGACAGAAAAATATTCAATAATGGCTTTTTTCTTAAACACTTTAATAATATAAGAGCTTTGGTTTTTTAGTGTTTGAAGTAAGACATAAATAACGCAGGAATATTACCTAGAGGCCCGTTTATAGCAAAGGAATTTAACAGTTTACCAAATATGCATTAACCCAATGGTAGCAAATCTACGTAAAACCAGGAATTAAACAAAAAAAAAAGCATAAAATAGGCTGTAAAAGAATCAACGTGAACGATTCTAGCTATGGACTGGGGAACTGAATACTTAAATATTCAATCTTGGCAACTGCAATTTGATTTAACATAGTACGTGCGTTATAAATGATGACCAATGCAGAAATTTTTTTGACAACTTGACGAAAACGATTCATAATTTCATTTTTTTCCCTTCTGATTAAGGAGTTTTCTTCCTGTCTTGTGGTTTAATGTTAACTTGTAGTATAGTCAACCTGTTATAAATAAACGATAGACATACAACCATTTTTTAAATTCAGTTTTTGCTGTTAGTTAATGTACTCCCGTTAGGACATGTATAATGGTTAACGCTATTTATAGTCAATGTTAGAAACATGTTGCAAGTCATACGGTGACCTATAGTTGCTTTCATCCGCGTCATGTGTGGGCTCTTGTGGATAGCTGTCTCATTGACTATCATAGCACATCTTTCCATTGTTAAATAGTTGTAAGATTTGACGTAGAAGTCATTAATTAAGACCGAAATAAGTATCATTAACATTTGACAAAGAGAAATGAATTCCTGATCGAATACATGTATGAAACTCATATTAGAATATAGATAGAAATATTTGAACGTCATAAACTATGTTGCATACATGTCATTTATCACGATTTGTCCTGCAATCTCTTCCAACAGTTTTTGTGCTACCGACCTAATATTGTATATTAATTAGATTATTTGTACAAATATTTGAAGTATGCATGTCAAAAGAATTAAGACTTTTTTTAATATTCACAAATGTTAGTATTTGAACATACAAATGTAGTCATTCTTTGGTACTAACTGCATAAAGAGATCATTGTTTGTCTGGCTGTCTCCTCCCATAGATTTGAGCTAAAGCTTTAATATTTAATAGATTGTTTGTACACATAGTCGAGATACAAATTTATACAAGTCAACCGTATTTTGATGTTTTTTTTAATATTTTAAATTGGAAAGTTAGATATTCACAAAAACCGGTAATGGGACTTCATTTTCCTTCTGTCTTGCTATATAATTGAAAACATGGTTTGCACTACAACAGATTAATGTCCCAAATGCAATAAATATGTTTTTTTTTACCATAGTCAAATATTTACTCAATATCGCGAAGTTAAACCCTGATAACTACTGGAAATAGAAAGTTGAATTTGGTGACTACTAAAACTGGAAAGTTGGACACTCAGAATACAATTGATAATTGTTCATCAAAAGTTGTGTTAAATTTACAATTCATTGTGGTCGTGGGTGGCATGAATTGTGTCTTACAGACAGCGGAACAATTTCAAGTTGTACTTCAACATCACTGTTTGTCAAATTTAAAGTATGTGGAACTATACTCATGCATATAGCAGAACAGAAAGGGACACCGCTCATATCAAGACTTTCTTATTAATAATGAATTCCCTTTGTAGTTATCATTATACTTATATATGAGAGAAGCAAAAACAATTACGTATAAGACATACGAGACTATAGTAATGGATACCCTATACGTACATGGCAAACTCCCTCCACACAGACTGATGAGCCATCGTTGGAACATGTTGTACCATTTATTATAAGGTCCTTAAAGCTGTTGTAAAAACCTTGACCGCCTGCTTTACACGTCAACTCACATCTAGCGGAATCTAAATTATTTGATTGTAATTAGAATATGTTTGATTGTAATTAGAATATATTTGATTGTAATTAGAATATAGTTAATCGTAATTATTTTTTTGTAATTTAAATTTAAACAAGTAGTGATTGATGTTTTTCTGTTATTAATATTGATGTATTTTGTGATGAAATGTTTGCTGTTTAGTTGTGGTGTCAAAAGAAACCTTCCTTTAACACCTCTATATAATAACACAATTAAGATGCTATTAATGATATGGAATTGACTTAAGTTTGAATGTGAATTTTACGGCCTTTCTATCAGTTATAAAATTTTCAGTTCCAAACATGTGTTACATAATTGAATGATGATAAGAAAATAAAGTAATTTAACATATATTGTTACAAGAATTAAAAAAATATAATTAAATTACCTACGTAATAGATAAGGAAGCCATCGATATCGTTTGCCGCCTATGACGTCATTATTGTGCTTTGAACATAACTGCTCCCTCAGAGTTTCTTGCCCTTGTGTACAATCCTAAAAGAAAAGATGAAAGTAATGATTCCCCTTATTTTTGTTCAGACACAAACTTTTATCTCCTATCTACGTTATCTTATAATCCTAGCTGATTTGTTGGTCTACTTAATCGTAATGGGCATTTAAAATTGGGTCGGATTTAAAAAAAAAGAGAAACAGATATTTGCAACATCAGCTAAAAGAGAGGCAAAATGAATGATCAAGCTCATAAGTTGAAAACGAACTGAAAGTGCTACAATGTATTGCTAATAAACAAAAAAAGATACAAAGACAAACAACAGTAGACAACACATAGAAAACTAAAGACTGAGCAACACGAACACCGCCACAGACGAGGTAGCCTCATATTCTCCGGAAGGGCAAAAGTTCTGCTCCAAATATGGCATCCGTCGTGTTGCCATTTTAGTAAAATCACGGTGAGAAATATAACTTGGTAGTTAAGTTACATCCTAGGAAAAGAACAAATTATTATTAAAAGCTCTAATATTTTGTGGTATGGAAACAGAACGAAATGATTTTCATAATTATTGCTGATCTCGAGTTTCATCCGTACTCTTCTAGGAAAATGTTCTAACTTAAGGTTCGAAACTGTATCTATGTAATGAAAGAAGACATGCAAGTCAAGTATTTGACCTGATTTTGTTTCATGTTCTTTCCTCTCTTCTGGTTTGCTACAAATCATGTCTTATACCTATTTCTTATTCTAACCATCTTCAGACTAAAATTAAAGAGAATTTTATCGTCTGTTTATAGTATTAGTATTACTAATAGTGTAATTTTTGTTCGCCTCGTAGACTTAAATACTATTAATTTCTAATCTTTTCTTAATACTTTGAACATTTATATTGATGGTAATCAGCTGGTTGTCATATTTCAGACTCACTACTACAGACAAGATCGTGTACCTAATGGTGCATCTGCATATTAATCATAATAATTGCCAGTAAATACATAATTTACTATACAAATACACATAGCAGACCTTACCTGAGTATTGCATATCTTAAACTGATGTCTCTTTCCGTGGCATTTATTGGAATAGGCCCTGAAATTTAAATTTAAATTTTTTATAATTATAATTTATGACTGATTTTTATAAATCCCTTTCATTTTTCAGATATTTGTGTCCCATTAAAATATTTCTCATCAATTGATGTGAAATTTGTATTAAAAAGATGAAGTCGGTAGACGTAAACAGTTCCTTCATTGTAGAATTATTTGAAATCCTATTTAGCCGAATTAATCAGATGAAATTATTATCTTTCTGTTTAAGTCATCTCATGACCATCACTTGGTTAAACCATGATTAATGTTGTCTGTTTATTTGATTTAAACATAGATATTAAATGGAAAGATGTCTGATATTAATGGGTGAAATAAAGAAATGTTTATCAAGACAACAAGTTTGCGGACAGAGAAGAAATGGCAGTGAAAACTATGGAAGCGCATATATGGTACACCCATTGTAAAGTTATTTTGTTGCTAATAAGTCGGAATTATAAGTTATTTTGTGTGTTATAAGCTGGAATCTAATTATCATGTGGAGTCAACTTGTCGGAATTGACTTAATTAGTTAACAAGTAGAATTCAACTTGTCGACATCTTATTATTTTGTCATTACATTATTCTAGCAAGTCGACATTGTAATGCAACTTTTTCATTATTATTCCGACAAGTTGACTCCTCATATGCATTTGATTCCAGCTTGTAACACACAACTTAACTAATAATTCTGACTTATTTGCGACAAAATAACTTAACAAGGGGTGTACCAAATGCGCTTCCATAGAAAACAGCTACTCTGAATGTTCCTATGTAGTGTTTTGTAATCTTGTCTTTTCGTCGTTTTACTTTTTTGCAATGTTGGTGTCAGTTTCTTTATTGCTGTCAAACGAGTTTTGAAGTCCCTTTAGAATCATCCGCCTTTTTGTTACAACACGGATTGATGATAATTGATTCACTCTTTGACTTTTCTAACAATACAACATTGACCTGTAATTCCCCTTTTGCATAATGACAGAACACGCAATCTGCCAAATTATTATACATGTAACTTTAGATCACTCTTCATTCAAACATTTTGATTAAAATCGAAACCTAATCGTAAATGACGAAGCTCAATGTGTTATATGTATTTTGACATCTACGTGTAGATGAAGTAATCATAACGTTTATCATTTTAAATTCGATTGCTGTCAGATTGACACATATCTCGAATCTCTTTTTTTTCTTTTATTTAATAATACCATTCCAAAATTAAAATAATTCGTGCACTTTGATAAAATTAAAACTGGTGATGACAAAATCAAAGATGTGCGGACAAAACCTTGCCAAAAACGGAAAAACAAAATCATAAAAAATCAGGTTCAGTTCATTGTATTCAAATTGATGACTAAATTCTGGGAAAAACTCAATTATTCTCAAATGAGTAAGATTACCTTCATATTGCATCTATAACAATTCCATAATTGAGTCGATTGCTTTATTTTCTTTTTAAACCTTTACCACACTTAGTTCACTATTAAATTGGATCTGTCTCCGATCGAGATAAGACAAGCGAATGTACGTTACGTAGTGCTAACACAACGTTTTCATCTCAATAACTTTTATAAGCATGTCTGAAGTCAGATATTGTCACTTGTGTTGTTGTTGGCTTTCGGTGTAAATTCAAAAATTAAGTTATGATATCAAATCTGCGGAAACACAATTTACATTTGTGTAAATATCTATAAAGCGCATCAGATTGAGAATTATGGTGCCTTTCGAGTTGGTGAAAAAAATTAATCACACTTCATACTAAAAAAACACAATCTCTGAAAATGTCTCAGCTTAGAGACGAGCTATCATAAATTTATGATATGGACAGAGGAATGGAAGAAAATACAATTGAGAATAAAAACACGGAATGTATTAAGGAGACAAAAACATACAAAAGAGCAGAAAATAGCCCAAGGCCATCGATGGGTCTTTAACACTGGAGGCGCCTGGGCTTCATATAAAACATGCAATACATCAGTTCAGAGGTTCTTGACGTGGGTCAGGCTCAAACATGCGGCGAGATTAAATATACTTTGTATTATCTCAACGCTCAACTATACATGTAGCCAATGTGAAATAAACAAACACACAGCAATACGCAGAGAACAGTTACGTTAAAAAAGGCCGAGTCCGATGGTAGAATATGTGACAGAATAAACTAAGCAAACGACAATGATACACTTCCAATAACGAAGGACTACTAACAGTTACCTACACACCAGATCAAAACCTGAATTTGACTGATTGAATGATTATGTCTTCATCATATGAAAATCAATCACTATCCGTAACGTATTTCTAAGGTTTACTATCAAACCATCTCATGTCAACCACTGGTTTTAGAATAAATTTCCGATGCAAAAAACCTATGAGTGAGTCAAATTGCATACAAGTGTAATTCTAAAAAATACAATTTTTAATAACCTGACAACGGTATCGGTACTATTATATCCTTTCTGAATAAATATGTTGAAATGTTTGGTTAGCTTTTTGAGTTGAATGACGACATTTTTGTGCTTTGTATAGAATATTACGGATATGAAATACCTCAACGTATAAGATGTCTGCACATTGATTTATATTTACGAAAGCTGTCATTGCACTGATGGTAAAATTTAGTAAATGTGTAGCCTGTTTAAATGAATTGCGATTATCCCCTATTTGATTTTTTTTAGTTTCAAGGGGAAAAGGAGATCAATAGAAAGTAATAACTACCGTTGCCTATCATATGTTTCCGTTATATTTGGCCCAATTGTTTTGTATGATTGCTGTCTCATTGGCTTTCAGTAAAATATTTCTTTTTTTCATCCAAATGAAATCATATCTTCGTAATTACATTTAAAACTGGTTAAGCACTCAATAAGAATTATGACAATGACAATAGCATAACCTACATATTCATATACATTTGCACTTTTCACCCAATTCATTATGAAAACATGTGATTTAGGTATTTTTTTATTTGTGTTTATTTTGGGTAAAATAACAGTACAGGTGTTAACACTTAGATCAAAAGTGTTACTTTGAGTTCTACATTCTAGTGATATTACACTTCACAGTAAAGATGCAGTATATTTCGTAGATTCTTTTTAGCTGTAATTAATGACTTATCACTTTTTGAGATAAAATGAAAAAAATAAGAATACTTTTAATAGCTTACATATTTTTTTAATACATTTCTGTTCTGGAGAATTTGTCTTACCTATTTTTATTATTTTCCACATAACATCATTATATGTAATGCCAAGTTTTCCTTTGTTATTAACCCTGCAATTCAGTTTGAATGCTTACATAACAACACATATCCACTTTGACAGAAATTGTGTCAGAATATAATTTCTCTGTTGGTTTTTTTACTCGTGTTATTAAAATATTCTAATCGAAAATCACCGAGGTAACATAAATTGTTGAAAAGTGTATCTGTTGCAGTCAATCGGGCATTGTGGAATGTTATTAATACCGTTATTTCGATACCTTTGCACGTTTATTTTTAGTCACTGAGAATATAATGACCATGCCAGGACTATGGTATAAGCATTAAAGTACAGTAATATTTCTTGAAACAAAATTCAGGAATTTATTGAGTTTTAGGAATATGTCTTCCTCGGTTTTATTCCTTGTCGTGTTTCAATTACTAGGATATAATAATGTTTCGTTTTGGTAATAATAGCCTTTCAACGTTTATATCAAGTTTTGACTTTCAAAATTGTTTGGCCTCAGTCATCCCCTAAGAGGCAAAAGTTGTCGAAATGCCTACCCAATACAGTAAAACTACAAATGTTATGCAGAACTGAAAAAAATCATAACCGTAAGTAATTTAGCTAGAGACAGTAGAACGCTAAACTATAGTTGCTTGAAGGACTGCTTACATTTTCAAAGTTGTCACGAAATATTTGCAATACCCTTTTTAATAACTAAAATTGTCTAAACATAAGAAAATACTGATTTTTTTTTAGTAACAATCGTTATTCAAAGACACCTCATACAGTTGCTGAGTTCATAAAGGAGTCGATTGACGATCACAGCTATCTTGTTCAATTTTTAGTCTTGAAGACTATGTTGGGTGACAGGCCGATTCACCGGGCACAGTTAAAAGCTTCATACCACAATGATTATGGACAAGATTGGTTTTATTTGGTTTAATAGTTTAAGAGAAAATTTTTGTAAAATTAAACATATGATTAACTACGACGTACAATCGACGACGAACTACGAAATCAAAGTAACCAATATTGACCTTACGGGTTATGTGAGCTAAATATGATTCAATATTTAAAACCTTATTACTTATGAGCACTCTTTTTGTAAATAATAAGCGGTTAATGTTAGAAAAATAACCGTTACTGTATGAACTTGGTATTTTATTACACATATACATGTTTAATGTAAATTTTACTTCTATGAAGGACCGCGAAGCATGTACCAAGTCAGTAATATGACAGCTGTTATCCATTCGTTTGATGTATTTGTGCTTTTCGTTTTGCCATTTGATTACGAACTTTCCGTTTTAAATTTTCCTCGGAGTTCGGTATTTTTGATATTTTACTTTTTGAAGCAATAGCTTTGCCATTAAAGTAGCGCGATGTTACCATGAACGGCCACTTATACATCCTAACAACTATTTACAGTAACAATTGAATCTGGCTGGCAAACTAGTTCACTAGACACAAGAAGGAAGACGTTATTATAGAACTTGGTATCTCAAGAGCACATGAATTGCAATAATGATTTATTTATTTATAATTAAAACGATAGTTTTTACTTTACAAAAATATAACTTAAAAGAGGTGTGATAAGGGTTAAAACTCCATTGAAAATAATATAATAATAAAAATAATTCGAGCTCCACTATTGACGATTAATGCATTGTCTTATGAATGTTAAAACAAATCAAAATTCAATGATTCGTATAGCAGTAAGAACTAGTACAAGAAGTTATTCTTACTATGTCTGCTATTCTCCTTGGACAACTGACATTTCGTTATTAAGATTTCTAGTTATTTTCTCTTTAATACGCAATAAAAACCGACGAGGCGGGTTAAAATTACGAAAACTTCGTTTAGTTAGGAATGCATTCATTAAGTGATTAAGATGGAAAAGTTATCAATACACATCTGTAAAATCCGTTGTGATATGAGAACGGAAGCTCTGCTCTTTGTCTCCTTTTGCTAATTAGAAAACAAAATGCTTGATATAGTTATTACGTAACCCATCAGTAATGAGATGGTTCTGCAAATTTCAAGAGCTTTAAATCATTAATTTTCAATCATTTAATGATTCTATATGTTTTATTTGCAGGTGCAAACGTTTTAAAATAACAGCGTATGTAAATAATCAACAATTCGTACAATTGGCTTTGTCATACTCCCCCTTCAAACATTATGTAATAAAACTACTGTTGCTATTTTGAAAACAAAGGCTACAGTTTTCACATTAGGCGTAGTGTAGTTTCTGTCCAAGTGTTTTTAACAAATGCTTTATTATTTGGCAACATGAATATAGATTACAATTGAGGTTAGCCCTGTTTGTGGACCTGGATCGTTTATTTTTTGTTATACCTTCAGGTAAAATGTATTGTATTAAACGTTGATATGATGTTGGTTATATTTTATGCATATTAAAATTAAACCAAAGGCGGAGAAAGCTAGACATTCTCGTAAAATATTGATAGAACTAAAATTCCCACTTTGATCGACAATCTCTTAAATTAACTTTTTATTGATAAGATCGTAAGAAAATGCATGAAATATTTGCCAGTTGTGAAAGTTCCAAATTATGCACAACAAATGTACGTGTATAAACAAAATCAAGTCTGATTATATACAAAGAAAACAAAAGCTTCAAAACAATAGTGCGTCATAACACTAAAACACAAAAATGATAAAAGATAGGAAGAGAGCAATATAAAAACAACAATTTAAAAAGTAAAAACACAAAAATACTGAACTCCGAGGAAAATTCAAAAAGGAAAGTCAAAAATGTCAAAAATAGGGGTACAACAGTCTACATTGTGTTATCATCTTAATCACTATAAAAACAACATATGTAACGAAGAAGCACAAAAAAGCATACATCAAATTTAACATCCTCATTTTGCTTATAGTATACGTCTATGTAAAATCTACCCATAAAGAATGGAAGGTTTTCAGTACTGGTGTAAAAGTGAGCGTTTGAAATTCGCACAGGTAGACATAAAATAATTTTGTCGTTCAAAGTATGACGGCATACATAAATGCAGAGTCACGTAAAGTAGATATAACAAAAAAACAGACTTAACAGTAAAAGTAATAATAAAAATTATAACAATTGTGTGGTTCAAAGTATGACGGGATACATAAGTGCAAAGTCACGTCAAATGTATATTACAAAAAACAGACTTAACAAAAAAGGAGTATTAATAAATAAAATAGTTTTGTCATTCAAAGTATGACAAGATACATAAGTAAAAGTGATATTAATAAATAAAATAATTTTGTCGTTCAAAGTATAATGGTATACATAAGCACAGAGTCACGTCAAATGAATATCTCTAAAAACTGACTTAACAGTAAAAGTAATATTAATAAAAACAAATAAAAGAATACTATAACACATTATCAAGATGATAACCAACGTCAGTACGCAAAATCTATAATTCAAGACCATCTTTTATTATTTGTGAAGTTGATACGAAATATTTATCAACAAGTTCTTGGTACCTTCCGATGAACTTTTTTAGAAAAAGGACGAGACGTTCTTTGGCATACCCCTGGTTCATCAACTTTCTGCTCAGACACTGGTGACGTTTTACAAAGTCTGAGTAGGAGCTGCAAGCTCTTGAATACCGAATAAGTTGGGAAATATATATCCCATATGCAGGTGAAGTTGGTATATTGCTACTAAGGTGGGGGGAATTGATAATTTCAAAATCAAAATCGTCTCGTTTGTCATAGATTCTCTTATACTCAAGATTGGACAAACACTTATCCCACATTAAAATAATAACGGAAGTGCTCCTGGATGGTCAACAATTGCAGCACCTATAGTGACACAAGGCGCTTTATTCTGGTTGAAACACGTTTCTTAACAAGAATTGTGTTCATAGTACACGGATGCCCCACTCGCAGTATAATTTTCTATGTTCAATGGACCGTTAAATTGGAATAAAAACTATAATTTGGCATTAAATTAGAAATATCATATCATTGTGAACATGTGTACTAAGTTTTAAGTTGATTGGACTTCTTCAAAAACTTCATTGACCAAAACCTTAACCTGAAGCGGGACAGACGGACGAACGGATCCACAGATCAGAAAACTTAATGCCGCTCTACTATCGTAGGTGGGGCGTACGAAAGAGATAAAGCATCTTGTATCGGGGAAAATCTTTTGCCCAACCACAAAAATCATCACATGTAAGAAACGTCAACTTGACCTATTGTAAAAGTTTGAAATACAAACATTGGATTTTCAGGAATTAAGATAGAAAAAAAAATAATTGTCAGAAAAAAACAAAGACATTAAAAGATAAAACAGTTTAAAAAAGAAAAGTATGAACCTTACTGTAACAGATGCGCATTTCAACAAATAATGTCTCTGTAGAGAATTGTGCCTGCTCAACCAGAAAATTGAAATAAAACTACACTAGACATAACAAACATAATTGAAAGTAAATAAACAAAGAATCACTGAAGAAACAAAAGTACCAATACTCTTGTTTACTTTTTTTCATTATTTACAATACGATGTAATCATAATTGTTATTATTTCTGTTTATAAATTGAAACATTTATAGACCAACAGGCAATTGAACTAACACATTGCTAAAGATGTCCTGTTTTAAGAGGTGGTTATTCAAAACAATAATATAAGTATAAAGAACATTATGTCCCGCTCAAAGTGTCACATTTATATGTCAAGTGAGATGCCAATTCAAGTCAGCACCATAATCTAAATTTGAAAGGCCAACCACTTCAGTTGTTATCCATTCGTTTGATTTGTTTGATGTGTTTGAGCGATTAATTTTGCCAATGCATTACGGACTTTTTGTTTTGAATTTTCCTCGGCGTTCGGTAATTTTGTGATTTTACTTTTTTCATGGTAACATACTTGAAACCAAATATCTAATATCATACTTGACAAGACAATTGGACGAATGGAAACACAGACCGGCAACATCATATTGCCATTATTTTATATTTCATAGTTTATAGGGAATAACAATCACGACATATTACTATCCAATTATGAAAATCGAACCGACTTAAACCAGAAATAACACTTTCTTCTACTATAAAGTCCAATGACTCGCAATAATAGTATAAAGACATAAGGCAGGAATAGAAAAGACTACTCTAAACGGAACTATGATTTGACGATAAATGTTCATCTGGTACCTTCAAACTTATTCTTTAGTTACTTTGTCTGTTTAAACTTTTGCATTTTGAGAATGGTGACATGAATATAATGTTCAATCATGTCATGTGCCCGTAGATTTTGATTTCACATGCGTCTAGCTTTTAGTGTTCATAAAGTGAGATTGATCTATCATCACCTAAAACCCACAAAAAAATACATTTATTCTAAAGTTTATTATTTCTACATGAGGTTAAGCAGTTGGTTGATCTATCAAATCGAAGTATTATTGCCACTACAATTAAACTGTCAAATAGTTTAAATATCGCTGCTTTTAATATCCTTGCTATATCGACTGGCTTTTGTAGTATATTTAATGATGTTTTAAAATTAAAATAATATTGAATGAATTATTCAGATGCACATTTGTACTTTTCAAATTTTTCTTTTCTGATTTGCTGATTTAGTTTAAAAGCATTGAATGTGAATATTAAGAAAAGTTACTGGAATTTGACCTACCTCATTCGTCGGTCTATGCAGTGTCTTTCTCTGTACGCAGCACCAGTTCCACATTGAGCCGTACATGATGACCATTCTGTCCAACCACTCCAGTCTAAATGGTTATTATGCCGCCGATGAGCATTTCTCTAAAAAAAAATACATAAAAAATACAAACATTTTGTACAAGGAGTTTCCATAGTTCTATTCATTTAGCATTCTACACATATCTTAGATATCTTTGATACGGACACATGGATCCTTCTTTGAATTTGTTAACTATTCAGAGATACCAAAATTCTTCTATCAAAACAAAAATCATACTTCAACAGGAAAGACCCCTGAGGAAACTATAGCCACATTTATTGATTTTCAAATACTTCAATTTTACGCAAAGATGTCACTTTTACAATACTTAAAAAACATTCAAATGTAACTAAAAACTGAAAAAAATAGAAACTGCTGTACTATCAATAAAAATAGAACTGAATACAATTTTTGTAAACGAACGTTATATCACGATGTAATTTTTAATTTTATACAAGTAGGTACACCCATACAAGTAGAATATATTTCTTTGAACTCTACATGCAGTGACAAGATATTAATAGACAGAATAAACATCTTCAGTTATCATATGCACAAGATGTTTAGATACAATTTTGAAGAGAAAGAACCTGCATAAACCAGAAATTACTTGCTGAAAACAGTTGATTGTTGTGCATGCGTCAATCATGCAGTTGAACATATATTTAAAATGTTTTTCTAGGAACACGAGCAAATTAGAACGTTGTCGGTAAATTATTCGTGATGGCGTCAATAAAAATTGTGCTGTAATCATATCAATCTTTACGTCTTATTACAATGCTGGACTTGTTTCGCGTTAAGAGAACATGTTTTTAAATTTACCAAGACTCCGTAAGAGAAAAAGCCACACCATATAATTTTAACCTATATAAGTAACTGTCAAAATTTCGAGTCCCTCAAAGACCACATTGTATCTTCTGTGAACTATTAATTTAGAGTCAAAGCCCCTTATTTGGTATATATTAAAAGAATTTCATGATATGAAAAAAATGTGCAAAGATCTACTTTAAAGTCTGTTTTTTTGTCTCTCAATGTCGTTTTGTTATTTAGTCATCTTATTGACGTAAATGTACACAAGTTTGGTTATTTAGTCGTTTCTTTGGCGTTCATGTGTACCACACAAATCTTTTAATTATTCTTATAAATCATCTGGTTGATGACGACACCAATTCTGCATCACGGCCAATTTGCACCCATCACAAATACGAAACCATTGAATATACATTTAGAATACAAAGTCATACACATTAAATATCTACCCTGGAATGTCTGGAATTATCTCAAAGGCATTACCTGAAGAAAACTCATTTATATTACGAAAGCGTGAGAACCCTCATGATCGTTTATTTCATTATGTTTAAGTTACGTAACAAAAAAGTGTGACATTTTTATTATATAATTATAGGCATTATGTGATTATACACTTAGCTCTGCTATCGTTAGTTCGCGTTGCCTTTCATCAGAATGTAAAAATGCACACATTTTTTTTATTTCATTCTACCTTTTATGACTTTAAATTTAGGATGACTGTTCATTTGTTATCCATTCGTTTGATGTGTTTGAACTTTTGATTTTGCCATTTGATTGGGGACTTTCCTTTTTTGAATTTTCCTCGGAGTTCAGTTTTTTTGTGATTTTACTTTTGACAAGTTACTGTACATCAAAATAACACTTTACTTTCATACTTGTATTTATTCATTACAGTGCATGTCTTTACTCACTTCCTCTGTTGTGCAATATGTTCCTATACAGAATTTAGAAAAAAGGAAATTCTTAATTAATACTTGGTCTTAATTGAAATTGTTTCCCTCCACAAAGTGCAGTTCTCTCAAAATTCTGATTAAATTGCAATTGGTTTCTTTAAATCAAACTGTTCACATTACGATCAAGACACATTCATATTCAAGAATTCTACTTTTTCAAATATCTGTATAGAAACTTGTCACACAATTGTTAATATATGGATTAAAGATTTCCATCTATAACGATTTCAGCTTTGAAACAAATCTTGTGTTTTGTATACTGTGGTTGGTGTTTTTTTTAACGTTTTTCGTTTTTTTCCATTACATTGTCGGTTTGTTTTTAAAATATGTGTTTGTTTTTCCTTCGGTATCTTTCGCCTCTCTTTTACAACTGTCGACAAAATTGTTTGACTGCAAAGAACTAACATCTCGAAAAAATTGCATACGATTTAAAAATAAGCTAAATAAATCGAATTGAATTATCGTGTCATTTAAGTGGCATTTCGGATAAAACACTGACCTATGAAAATGCACGACAACAACAAAAAAGTGCAATCATATTAGGTGTAGGTTCGGAAATATTTTCATCAAAGGCGTTCTGTTAAATAAACTTAGTCATATTTTCTTTCCCACGACCTACGCTACATGTAATAAGAAATAAGGGTTGAAAACTAAGATACATGTAGTCATATGTGAACAACTGAATATGCATTTGACAGTTAATGATGTAGTCTAAATTAAAAGTATATGTAAAGACTTGTAGCATGTAGACGATGGAAAAAACAATATCAAATAATTGACCTTTAAATTGTCAGAGTTTACAACTAATCATTTCACCTTCTGTAGCTAACAAGATGTAGTAATATTCACAGGTCATTTGAGAAAGATTGATGAAGGTGTAATTATGTAGTAATGTGTAAACACGTAATTATAGAAGTCCCCTGTGGTTAACAATTAAAGGTATACTATACTGACTCACAATCATATCGACATGGGAAAATGCTTAAGTTTCTAGAATTTGTTACAATGTAATATCTTATTTTAAGTTTATATTTCTTTTTATCAGGAAATTAATACAATACAGTACGATTTGCGTATAAAGTGTTTTTGTTGTTTCGTTTAGTTAGTTTTATTCGTTTTTAATTCAATTGTCCAAAAACTAATTACACCGTATGAATATGGTTTAAGTAAGTAAGCAACCTCTTTATAAACTTTATATAACCTGATAAAAATATCAACGGGTTTAATAATTTAATTGCAATGGTATTTGGTGTATAATTGTAGCTTTGTATATACAAAATTTAGTCCTGGTATCTATGATGAGTTTATTTGTATAATTTGTTTTGGAGCTTATTTCAGCATATACTTCTACAAGCGAATGTATACTGACAAAAGTACGATATTGCAAGTCATGGACGTTTTTCAATAAAAAATATATGTTATTGTTGTTTTCATCTTTATTTTTTTATTTTAGAGAAGATGGTTCTTTTTATTGAATGTTAAATCTGTAGACTAGAAGCTTCCGCTTTAGTGTGATTGATTTTAATTCATTTAAGTCCCGCATCTTCAATATTATTTTATATATTTACAAATTCATATAAGTGTGGCCAAACAATCTGTCAAAAAAACAACTAATATGACTATAATGCATCATTTTATACAAGTACATGTAATTATCGTTACATATTATTGACTAATGTGGGTCCGCCAAATTCATCAAGACGAAACAATATATTATAATATGTAAATGGCTATCAGTTTGAATTTCTACCTCCACTATAGAGTAACTTTGCTGTATTTAGCAAAAAAAAATTGAGTTCTTGGTCCTACCTGTGTCTCATTCTCGAAAAACTAAAGTGGATGGAGGTACCATGCGCGACTTGCAGCATTCACACGCAATGAAACATTAATAACATAAAAGTCAAGCTAAAAGTAGTAATAATCTCAAATAAATAAATTCTAACGACAATCAGCGACTGTAAAGAATATTCTTAATTTCGCCACCTTTGATATAATTGAAGGTTTTAGTTTTAAATGATAAATAATCGCCGCCAGTTATAACCACAATTTCTCAATCAAACGTTGGAACTTTGAATACCTGATTGTCATTCCATGTCTAAAGTGCGACAGAGCTCTTTAAAATTTGACGATGTAAACATGAAGAGAAGACACCAACGAGCAATCGAAAACAACTTCGAAAAAAGAAATAATACATGCAGAAGCGTAATACGGACAAAAGTTTACAGAAAAGCAACACAAAAAAAAAAAGAAAGACGGAGTGAGACGAAGCTCAGGACGAAGTGGATTAAAACATTTTTTGCCGAAGAGTCAGCAGATTTTTTCCCAATATTGATATCTGTCGTGTTATTACCTGTTAATCACTTTTATGTATCATATGTATATTGATTAATCATCCCACAATAGGGTATTGGTCAATGAAGTTTGTCTTATCCTAAGACGTCACCAAATTAAAAAAAAACCATCACAAAGTGAAGTACTTAAAACTAAAGCGATATAACCACAATCCCCTTCAAACCAAAACTAGCTGGCGGAAAACTCGGTGTCTTTCCCCGATGCCGCCAGTCATTCATACTTGCATGATGTTCCTTATATGAAAACTCAACTGTCAACTCATCATAGATTCAAAAATTAAAACTTCAAAGGACTCAGAAGAGGTACTCTAATAAAAAAAAGTTAAAAAACCAAAATGGAACCCACTGATGACCCAACAATGCGAAAGATTTTGACAAATAAATCTGATGTAATCTATTCCGGGGTTACATAATCCTTATTATTTCGGATATTTAAAGTTTTTTAAACAGTTTATCAAAAGATTTGACCATATCAGTGATATTCATGTCCACAGAAGGGTTGACTACTGGGCTGATGATCCCCTTCTGGAGAAAACATCCGCCAGCAGTCGCTTCGACCTAGTGATTGTAAATACTCTTATTATAGATAAACCCATCATAAATGCCAGGATTCAAATTATGTACGTAAAGCGTGCGTTTCGTCTACAGAAGACCCATCAGTGAAGCTCGAATAAAAATTAGTTAAATAGGCCAAATTAAGTACGAAGTTGAAGAGCATTGAAAATTCCAACTGGTTTGGTCCAGTACAGGTTACGAAAGAAGAGTCATACCAAAGTTACAAACAAACTCTCAACCAGAGACAAAATTAATTAGAAAAAATGATCTAAGTCCGTAAGGAAAATGGGACTTCGACGGGATATCTTTTTAAATCTTCGCATCTTTGCTTTAAAATAAATTGAAGTTGCAAGAACTATAATCATTTAAAAAAGTCTATCTCTAATAGCCTAGAGCTTAAAATGATAGGGAACTTTAAATTAATAAAGATCTATTTCCTGTCAGTTTTGTTAATAGAAATGACTGAATGTGTTACAGGATGTTTGAAGGGACAACATTCGATCGTCATCCTATGATAACTGACACCTTATATAAATGATTCAAATAAGTTCTTTAATACAGTTTGATTTCATTTCCCTATAACAAGATAGCAGTAAGGTAATAATGTTCTAATTATGTTCGCATATAATCTTTTCATTACATAATAAACTAAGATGACAACAAGGATGTTTCTACTGACAAGTAATCGTGGTCATTAATCATTTCTTAAATTGAATTTCTGTTTCAAACTATAGCTAGGACTTCTTTAAAATCAGACTACATGTAAATGTCTGTGGTTAAACGTTTTTTTTATGAATAAATGAAAGATGTATTCTCATACACAATATATTTGTTGTGGATATCATATTTTGTTTTCATTCATGTTTTTTTTTACATAAATCAGGCCGCTAGTTTCCTCGTTTGAATGGTTGTACATTCGTGGCCTTTTATAGCTGACAGTGCACTATTGGTTTCGCTCACTCTCGGAGGCCGATCTGTAGTTGAAAACTTTTATGTAAAAAGGTCTATGATGGTGAATTGTCTTTTTATATAATCCATAAAATTATCATTCAAAATAATAATTGTTGTCTTTGATGTATTTGAGCTTTTGGTTTTGCCATTTGATTAGGAACTTTAGTTTTGTCTTTTCCTTGGAGTTAGGTATATTAGTTATAATACTGTGTATCTGCCTTTTAATGAGCACCTCGACGATAAGTAAAAATAAATGTGATTTATCTGTATAGGCATGTTTTTATGTAAAATGTCCATTTGATGTTGCAAAAAGATGATGATCCAAGAAACGTTTTTCTACGTTTTCCATTTACTATTTTATAAGACAGCTGACGATTACTCAACAAAACTTGGGTTAGTTGGTAGTTACATGGCGTTCACTCGCGCCTAGTCGATATAACCATGTCTTAGTAATGTGTCTTCTATGTTAAAGACAACAAAGACAAGTAATCAATGTGAAAAGGCAGTGACTCTGAAAAATAGCCAAGGAATTCAAAATGCCCCTAGATAACAAAAAAAATAACAGATGCCTTAAAAAGATGAAAGGCTTACCAATCGCCACCTAGAAAATTTTAAAATACCGAAATTCGAGGAAAATTCTAAATGGAAAGCAAATGACAAAATCAAAAGCTCAAACACATCAAACTAATGGATAACACTGTCATAATTTTGGAAATAGGTTTGTTTAGTAAGAATGTATGTAGCCATACTTGTATACCTACTCCTATGAAATATTAGGAAAAAAAATCTAAGAGAGCTTACAAGACTAGACGATTTGTCAAAGAAAATAAAAAAGCCAGACAAAATCTGACAAACCTGTTTTGATGTGCGGTCTAGACTTTATAAAATGTGCATGATCAAGAATGTTTGATTTACAAGTGTCTTACGACAAGCTAGGATGACTTCTATATGTACAATGTAAAGAAATATTGTAATAAATAAAACTTCAATTCATTACTTAAAAACTTCTTATCCATATGCTCAATGTCACAATAACCAACGTCTAGAGCTATATATCTTTTTATAACGAATAGGTTAGTCTTTGTTTACATTTTTTTATATTATCCTCTTAGGATGTTACTAGCAATTATTTGAATATAACAACTTGATAATTCAATTTTTCAGACGCCTAACCTGCAGGAACCCTAGTGCAGATAGATTTGAACAGTACAACAAATTACTTTGCTTAAAGTACATTTTAGTAGATGGCCACGTTCCAGCAAATTAATTCCAAAATAAACTGTTAAACACATTAGCATATTTTGTCATAATGTCAGCATCGCGATACACTTGACAAATAGACAACAGAGCCAAAGAAAAATACCCTTGAAGACGTATTGAATGATCTGAAAGTTGTTTTTAATAGAAGCTATGGCAAGAATGCAAGGTAACATGTAAAAACAATAACAGAAATACAAATATTGACTTTTCCTGAGCCTTAACGATAATTTTAAGGATCGATCGAGGGTACTTAAAAGTATTTTTGTGATTCGAGATTTGAACATAAATTCATTGCCGATGAAACAGAAACAACAAAATCCACACATTAATTGTCTGCAGAAAATGTAATTGTGAAGCTTCTTCAAAGATTAACAGATTGATAGTGTCTATACAAATATAAACAATACCCTATTTGCAACTTCCAAGTTCCTTTTGATATAGCTCTTGAATTCTTTCGATTTTATACATCCTTGGCTTTCAATATTCGGCTTTAAGTGTTCGTGGTGAAGGTAAAACAAGAAAGCATTGCGGGAGCATTCAATTTATTACGTGTTGTTATAACAATTTGTATTTTGTTTAATAATGCTTCTTATTTATTCTTTTTAATCAGACAACGTCACTTTTATTATAATGTGTCTGGCAATAACAAGATCACAAATGAATGCTCACTTCAGAAACATAAACGTGTGATGCTGTGTTGGCATATTAACTGTGATAGAAAATCTCAAAAGAAATTCTTCATATATTTTGAAAATACATCACAATGACTCCAAAGTATTTGCAATATAAAAAAAGTACTCATTTAGAAACGTATAAAACATATGCAATGGTAATTGTGAATCTGTTGGGGGGGGGGGGGGGGGGGGTATTAACAAAAATACCGAATTAAATGGTATATTAAAAACGAGGGAGTCCATGAACTTGCCAAATCAAATATTAGCCAAAATAAACCAACGGAACGAACGGAAAACAACTGACCTGGTACATGGAAAATGTAGGCTAAACCTAGTTTGATAGCTAGCTTAACCCGAAGGTATCGTATCCCCAGTCCAGTAGTCAGCACTTCGGTGTTGATAAGAATATCAATTATATGGTCATTTTTATAAATTTACAGCTACAAAACTTTGATTTTTTCGGAAAACTAAGAATGTTTTTATCCCAGTAATAGACTACCTTAGCCGTATTTGGCACATTTTTTTTTGGGGGGGGGGGAAGAGAGAGAATTTATGGTCCTCAATGTTTTTCAACTGTTTACTTGTTTGGCTTTATAACTACTTTGATTTGAGCGTCACTGATGAGTCTTGTGTAGACGAAACGCGCGTCTGGCGTATTAAATTATAATCCTGGTACCTTTGATGACTATTAACATCTCACTTTTAGGACAGTCGTGTATAGTTACATTTCATTGACAAAAGATGATTCGATCGTGGTGAATCAAGATCTTTCCAGTCTATTTGCAGACCGTTTAGTAATGACACCAACAAGTGAAACATGTAGTCCTAAATATTAAGGATCAATTCTATTAGCAAAAAGGACTTTTTTTCGGTTTTGGTTTCTGACACGTATCTGTTTTCGCTTAATCGATTCATGACTATTGAACAGTGGTATACTACTGTTGTCTTTCTCTGTATAATTATATACTCGATGATGTCTTATGTTCATGTCAATTCAACGATGACAGGCGTTATTTTATCAGTATCATGACTGGGAATAGTGTTCAGAAACGATTGGGTTCTTTAGTTTGACCTCGGAATATAATATGAAGTTGATACAAGGGAAACACTGCCTTTTAAAATTAAGATTTAACAACTCAATGAATTGTGTTTCTGAATTGAGACTATGCAGAGTTATTTCGGTTTATGCTTAATATCTAAATCGTGTCATTTACAAAAAGCGACTTGACAAATCATGTTGACTTTTTACAAAAGAAAATGGGTACTTGAGCAAGCCGATCATAATGTCTTTCATGTTTCTAAAGAATTTCCATGTGTTAAGAATCGAAAGGGTAATGAAAGAATGTCTGACTGTTGAATTTTGGAAACTTGATTAATCAAATAATTTAGAAAAAAGAAACAAAAGCAATTTCTTGAACATAAGCATATAAGCTTGTCCTTTGGGGTAATATAATACCAAGTATTTCACAAGATAACTGAAGAGTATATTTTGAACAGGTTAATGTCAGCTATTAACTGCTCTGCTAACAGACTAGCCATATCGTTATTTACGGAAAGCATATTCTAACTGAGTTTGGTTTACTCTAGTGGTTATATCCAAATAAAAAAAGGAAAGACTGGCTGAACGTGACATGTTGATTTATATTCAGGTCTTTTAAGATTTGTTTTGTTCAGTAAAAATTCATATAACAAAAGTAAGAAAATTCAAATCGGAAAGTTTCTTATCGAATGGCAAAATCAAAAGTTCAAGTATATCAAACGATTGGAAAACAACTGTCATATTCTTGACTTGATAGCTTCTGATCAAATGAATCAAAGAGGATATAACATGTATAAGGTGAACGTCAATGAGTTCCCAACGATTAAAACATATATGCATTAAATGTTGATAACAACTCGGCAGTGGATTTTCAATACTATAAAGCTGTCATTTCTTAGTGGTAGATAAACTGAGGAACTAAGGGCGTTAATTTTGAATCAAAAAAGTTTACAAATCAATAAGCAAAGACATAAACTTTATAACTTCCAGTTACAATAACATTAAACAAAGTAATATATTCCGGAAATAAGAATCTTATCTGTTCAACAATATTCATTTTATTATTATGTTTAGGATTTTCTAACATGGAATTATGAAGATCAAGAACAGATATATCAACAACTGGCAAGCACATGTAAAAGAATAAAAGATAGATTGGCATTGTTATAGCCTTAATTATCAAACATAACGATCTCTTCTGAAGAAACAATTGATGATTATCTCTCTGCTACGTTGAAATAGATAAATTGTTCAATCATTTCTGAATAACTTTAACTTTTGGTCCTTTCTGTTACATGGTTCGATGAAAAGATGCAATCGGCGTATCAGAAATTTTACCACAGAAATATGCAACCGCGAAGTAGTTCAAGATAATCTATTTGAACAGGCGATTGGTAAAAGTTTTAAAAAAATATTCAATTGAAATTGTTTCTTAACAGAAGACTTATTTACATTTAAAGATAAACCCATCGTCTGAACTGTGTATACAAATGATTTGATGGATTGTTTTATTATTATGTTAATATGTAATATCAAGATTGTGTGATGTGTATCTATTGAATATCTTTACGAAAGGTGCCCATAAATTTGTCACCAACGTAGAACTACAAAACGAAATCTTGAATCCTATCAGATTATCAATTACCTTCAAAAATACATATTCAATTACCCATATAATGGTATAAATAACGATGATATAAGTGAATTCCATATGGTTCGACAACCCTGCTTGTATACATAATGTATATGAAGTGTTCATGAACCTGTCGAATTGAGTGCAAATAAATACGTGTTAGGCATTTTAACACGTCGTCCAACCTACATGTACATGCAATTCAGTGCCTTTATCATCTGTACATGAGTTGTATCAGGATTTTAAACTGATATTTAAAATGTTTAACACTTGTTGGAGTCCATATGTTTAATGTTATGCTAATTTCCCCTTTTTTGCATTTCATAACAATAGAACCAAAAGTATACATAATTTTCCAAATAATATTTATCTACTATTATGTACATGTATCATTAGTATGTATGTTTATTAAACATCTATCAACCCATTAAGTAAATTGGACGTCTATCTTTCAGTCATGTATATAAGTTTTTAAACTGTGTTGAAATATATTACATACTTGTTATAAATGCTTTTGAACAGAAACATATACATGTAATAGGCAGTCACACTCTGTGAGCTACATGTATAGGATATGCAATGAAATTGGATCTTCATTTAACGATTAACTGAATACTTTCTATAAAGATGAACAAGCAAATCGAAAAATACGAACGGATATTTCAATTGCAGATATTTTATTAATAAGATGTGAAAGAATTTCAAAATAAAAGATGAAGAATTAGTCTGAAATTGAAATTTAAATTATTCTCTTTTGTGACTATTTGTCAGGTATATATCCATTGTTATATTATTATAGTTCGTTTCTGTGTATGTTGCATTTCGGTGTCGTGTTTCAGTTGTGTCGTTGGACTCCTCTTACATTTGATGTGTTTCCTCAGTTTTAGTTTGTAACCCGGATTTGTTTTTTCCTCAATCGATTTATGAATTTCGAACAGCGATATGCTACTGTTGCCTTTATTTGTAGATAAGCAATCAGAACCATTTCCAAATAAATAGTAAAGCAACATTGGTACGGTTACTTTGAGATACGATACAAGAACTGAGATAAAAGAAAATGTAAATGACAAAAATTAAAATCTGTCAGCTAGAATTGTCTTAACATACTTCAAATATACCAAATAGATTTATGTAATAAAACTATATGATTGCCTAATGGATTGTAGGAATATTATATTATGCTTTATGCAGGAAAAGCAACTATATATATAATAACAGTTAACCAATTAGTAGGTACTTAAACTTAGTGCACTGTATTCCAGAAAACATGTTTTTGTTACTGATGGGTATTTAAGATTTTGTCGAGGTACAGGGCATTATCTGTTCTTTCAAAAAACACTCCATTCCTAAAAAATGAACGTTTAATGCAACTCAAGTGTAAAAAATATAACTAAATTAATATGTAAAAATAAGGAGTGTGGAATGATTACCATGAATCAACTTTCAACCACACACCAGGTAAAAATGTATCCCGATTAGAAAAACGTGGAATTGGGATTCATGGGAATCGCATCCAGATTTTACTTATATACAGTTACACATTATTTATTAATTGCTTATTGGAATTTGGATCCTTCCATGGATTTCGAATCTGGATACATAGTGTGCAGAAGAGACCAAATGACGAAGTAACAACAATTTGCATAGGTCACCGTCCGACTAGATACTAGTCCACATAAGTTTATTTTCAGGACTTTTACAGTCCAGATCTAATGTACCTACCTTTCTCCTTGCTTCTGTATGACCCACATGAAGAAGAGATATGAATCCAATATACACTAGCATACAACTATACCTGAAAACAAATATAATGACCGTTAGTTGTGTTTTACTAAATTGAAACTGCAGATTCCCTATAGAAAGTATAATATTAAATAATATAATATAATATTTGAAATAGTTATCAAAGGTACATGTACCAGGATTATAATCTAGTACGCCAGACGCGCGTTTCGTCTACATAAGACTCATCAGTGATGCTCATATCAAAATATCTATAAAGCCAAACAGGTACAAAGTTGCAGAGCATTGAGGATCCAAAATTCCAAAAAGTTGTGCCAAATACGGCTAGGGTAATCTATGCCAGGGACAAGAAAGACCTTAGTTTTTCGAAAAAATCAAATTTTGGAAACAGGAAATTCATAAAAATGACCACAATATTGATATTCATGCCAACCACAGTGATGCCAACACTGAAGTGTTGACTAATGGGCTGGGATACCCTCGGGGACGAAACGTCCATCAGCAGTGGCATCGACCCAGTGGTGTAAATAGTTATCAAAGGTACCAGAATTATAATTTAGTACGCCAGACATTTTTTTAGTTTCGTCTACATAAGACTCATCAGTGATGCTCATATCAAAATATTTTTAAAGCCAAACAAGTACAAAGTTGAAGAGCATTGAGGATCCAAAATTCCAAAAAGTTGTGCCACATACGGCTAGGGTAATCTATGCTAGGGACAAGAAAGACCTTAGTTTTTCGAAAAATACTAATTTTGGAAACAGGAAATTCATAAAAATGACCACAATATTGATATTCATGCCAACCACAGTGATGCCCCAGCAGTGGCATCGACCCAGTGGTGTAAATAGTTATCAAAGGTAACAGAATTATAATTTAGTACGCCAGACATTTTTTAGTTTCGTCTACATAAGACTCATCAGTGACGCTCATATATGACGCTGAAAATACGTCACGAATAACTGGAAAATAGAGGTTGCAACACGCACTGAGCATAAGTGACGTATTTAAAACAGTTCGAGATTTGTTTGGAAAAAGAAGAGTCTAGGAAAGAAGCTCAAGCAACTGCAGTTACAAGTTATGTGTGAATTTGACATAAAGATGTACAGGACTAAAACCTGATGAGATTTTATCCTTTTGTAGCACTTAAAATTATGTTTTGATATACAAAGATGATTTTGTTTTTATAAACAAATTCTAATAATATTACAAGGCAATACTGGTTTTGCTACTAACAATCCGACTTTTAAACAATAAACATTACCTCATTTGTTATAAAGTAAATTTTCTAGAGAGTTTATTGAAAAGTTGTTAGTAGTCATTCCTCAATCGAAATGGTCTTGGGTCAGTGATGTACAGCCTACGATATATATTATACAAGAGGTTAAATGTTTATTATCAGCAAAATCCTACCCTCCCCCTTTTTCCCAGTATTAATACAGTTAAAGTGATGGTTTGGTAAATTATGTAATTGATATAAGCATATATTGTACGAAAGACTTTCTACACTTGGTTTTTTTTTCTTCGAAGAGTCAAAAAGTAAAATAAAAAAAATATCGAGCTCCAAGGAAAAGTCTTTTATCAAATTGCAACCGGGTTCACTTGTATGACAGTCGTATAAAATTCGATTGTATTGACAACAATGTGTGAACAAAACAAACAGAATAATAAGTACATCTATAAATGTCAAAAAAGGGGTATGACAGTCAACATTGTAGCATGATTGGAACTCTATGTATAATACATACTACCGGTATTCCCTTTAGCATAGAAAACCAATTACTCTTTCTTAACTACACGGAAATTTTCATCGAATTGCACTGCTTTATCAAAAATTTAGGTAAAGCATTAAAATCAGGTTATTTTTTACCTGGTATTACGCAATTTCCAATAATGTCTACCTATTAGATGAGCCATATCAATTTCTTCTAATTTGAAGATTTATTTCTCCCTTAAGTACTCATAGTGCAGCAAGTTGCATAATGTTGTTGTTTCTGTACATAATGATTCTGGCAGAATTAAATCAGTTGTTCGAAGGAGTGGGATAATGGGAGAATTTGAAGAAACACTCAAAGACAAAATAGATACTTATACCCTTAATTCACTAATTATAACCGATGACTGAGCTTTAACTGGTACATACTTTCGACAATTGCCAATTCATGTACTATTTATAGATAAAATAGTACTTTATAACGAGATCCGACAACTGTTGGATTTAAGATGTTTCAATTCAGTTTAGGTGCAATGTTAATAATATAATTAAAATGCCCGAATAATTGCTTAGTTAAATCTTAAGTGTATTATATGCTTCTTTTGAAATACACAGCCTGCCAATTTATTTGTACGTCAATATTAACATTGAATCTAAATATATTGATGACTCAAATTAATGACACCTTTCTGAATTTTAAGAATAAACTGAAAGCTCCCCCTTGTCAGAAAAGGCTATCAAACCGTCAATTAAAATATTAACTTTGTTCAGTATTATTGTGGTTTTATTATCTCAGAAGTAGAAATGGTATTTACTGTCGTTGGTATTCAAGAAGAATGCCCATTCAATGCCACCTTTTAAACTACTAAAAATTTACATTAATTGAACATCAAACTGGTCATCCAATTCTGAACCTACGATCTTCAACACATGTTGTTAATAATGAATGAATTGGTTAGTAGTTCGAGTGGATCGTGACAAATACCCACTCTTTGATGTTGTATATAATATCTAACTAGGTTCTCCTTAATACATGTAGGATGATATATCGCGATATATTAACTATTGCGACATCGTACAATTTTAGCAGCAAAATCGTGATCACATTTACCCATAAAGCAAGAGCTGAACCAGGACAGTGGTATACTATGTACCTGCTTTCTAAAATACCAAGAGCTAAACCAGGACAGTGGTATACTATGTACCTGCTTTCTAAAATACCAAGAGCTAAACCAGGACAGTGGTATACTATGTACCTGCTTTCTAAAATACCAAGAGCTAAACCAGGACAGTGGTATACTATGTACCTGCTTTCTAAAATACCAAGAGCTAAACCAGGACAGTGGTATACTATGTACCTGCTTTCTAAAATACCAAACACTAATAACATTCTGTTTTAATTGAAATTAATTTTTTTATATCGGCTTGCATCATAGTACATTACACTGCATTCGATTCTGATTTCCAGCTATTTACTTTGAAAGGTAATAAAATACCTTTCCGTCATCGCATTTCTTGTACAATTCAATTTCTTGTAGACGGTGACAGCGTAAGGCAAACCGATTTGATATGAGGTATTTAAGAATAATTTGAATGATATGTTGGAACATGTTTCACTTCCAGTGGCAAATATTTCATGTATATTTAGGACGTAAAACTAGTATAAAATATACTTTCTTGACCAAAATCGAGTTTGACGTGACGTTTCTAAGAATGAGTTGACTAACATATTGGAGCTTGTTTAACTTCCAGTGGCAAATATTTCATGTACATTTAGGAAGATGTTTAAGGATCAGTGTACAATTGCTTACATAGTTAGAAAACTCGGACGTTTTTAAAAGTCCTTTTATAAAGTTTGATAACTGCATCCGATTAATTCTAGCCATAAATTGGTCAGTTATTGATTATGCATCATAAAAAAAAGACTTGACAGTAATTTAGTGCAGCGAATGAAATTAACCCTTTACAAATTTCGATCGTCTGAATCGCTTTTCTAGATTTATCTTCTTTATCAACATTCGAACTTAACAACCGAAAGCCAGGGATGCTTTATTACGCTACAACATTAGGACCTTCATTGTATATAATGCATTCGTTGGTATCTGCATGTAACCTGTCGAAAGGCTCCATTTCCAAACTATACCAACGCTCTCGTTTTAAGTGAAAGTTCACACTGTAATTATTTATCAAGATTCATCCATATGACAGCTCCTATTAACTGATACATTACTAACATATTTTCCGAATTTGCATGATTTTGATGCAGACAGTAACTAAAATGTATTAAACTTGAAGATATACTTATTTTACCCTTATGATATCTAAATTCTTTAAAATACGATTAGATACTAATTATAAATATAAGTACGCAATTGTGTCTGTAATGACTGTAATCAAAACATGCCATAGTAATTAGGTTTTAAAAAACTGGTATTTTATACTGACTAAGAACTGTGTCTTATCAATAAGATAGATATAATTTTATTGACTCTTTGGATAATCAGCTTCATGCTTTCTTTATGCATACATTCACCTGTTTGAAGAACATTTCTCTTCAGAATAACAAGGCATAACCGATTTAATCTATCACTATAATGCAATTTTCAATGTATTAGATTACAAAAATACCAGAAATGCAAATTGTAGGCGTAATTATTTTGTTTACTTTACCTATGCTTTCGTCATGTGATTCTAGCTATTGTACTCATTATACATAAAACCAGACCTAACTTTAAAGTCTGCATTTTGCATTAGTAATATTAGCTTTTAAAAACGAGCAAAGGTGGTTCGGGGAGATTAATCAAAGACATAAGTTTATGTAGAATGAATGATTACCATTTATTCAACACCGTCAACCGTCTATAATAAAATATTAAGTTTTTTTTTGTAACTTTATTTACATACATTCTTAACTGCTTAATTATGATATAGAATATTTATTATTTTCTTTAATTTCCTTACTGTAAAAAAAACGAGATGTTGTCTCTTTGACACATTTCCCGTTTCTTTTCTCTATTCTACTTATTAAACAAGAAGATAGGAAATACTTAAGATGGGGTCCAAACGGTCTTCACTATAGTGTCAGCGACGTCCAGCCGCCGATATTTCAAAACCTTTACTAAACAAAGAATAAACATTTAACTGCAAAATGTATACATAGTTCCTTTAAAATCATTAAATCAAATAGACACGTATTAGTATAAAAACAACAAAACATTAAGAACATGAACAAAAAGAAAGAAAGAAAGAAAGAAAGAAAGAAAGAAAGAAAGATTGCAGCTGATAAAATAAACATGAGAAGATCTTTTTTAACTGATAATGAGATGGTAGTTTCTTACACTCTTATATTAGTTGCTATACACTTCTAACCACAAACGTTATAGAAAGGGTATGAAGTGTAGTCTTTACATAGAAGTGAATCTTTCATTTGAATAGACTAAATAGATATAGGAAGATGTGGTTTGAGTGCCAACGAGACAACTCTCCATCCAAATAACAATTTATAAAAGTTAACCATTATAGGTCAATGTATGGCCTTCAACACGGAGAATTGGCTCCCCAAAATTACTAGTGTAAAACCATTCAAACGGGAAAACCAACACCTTATATAAACATATCAAAATATTAATTGCAAATTCATATTATCAAAATACATGATTCAAATGATTTCATTAGAAAAGAGTGGGTGTATATTTTCTTCTGAAAATAAAGAAGAGAAAAAAGACGGATTTTTCAATATGGTCCTCTTACGTGCCACTGTAAAATGAGGAAAGTACGTCATCCGAACTGCATTCATAACCCTTTTTCCTCACATAACTTTTTCTTTCTATGTGTTGCGGTATGATTATTTACTGGTTATAGAGAACAATTGGCCTAAAATATAATGATTATAGAGAAAAATGGACCAAAAAGATGAAGAATACAGAATATCGAAGTGCTAAAATTTAACAAATAGAGAATAACGGGCAAAAATTATAATGGATAGAGAAAAATGACTTAAAATGTTTAAGAACATGGAAATGAAAGACCCTCATCCAGACCCTTATAGAGGAAAGGCGAAAGATACTCATAAGTCGAAATCCAAACAACAATACATAGATCGTGATTCGATATCTTTTCACTTATTGATTATACCCCACATTTCATTTTATTCATATATATTTAATATATATATGTCATCCAAATATACCGTTTATCTTAAAGACGCTGGTGGGAGTTTTCACAGCACATTTAAGATTTACAAGTTTAATATGTAACTGATGTAAATGTAATCTACATTGAAATCAGATCGACATAAAATTAGACATTTAAATTGATAGAAATGTACAAAAATTTGTGTCACGACACAATAAGAGAACAGAACCAGGCACAAACAACGAGTGCATGATTTTAGAGAGCCATAATTGTTTAACCCAAGAAATTGCAAAAATAAAATTCTTTAAGCGTTTCAAAATTTTGTTGATTTATTGGTGTACATTTTATAAATGAGATTATATAATATCTTATAACTTTGATGTGATACATATTACGAATTTGACAAACAGTGTATGTGATCTAATATAGCAATTTCTCATATGTAGTCTTTGAACGTATTATTTATGATTCAAGACTTTGCCCAATATAGATCTATATATATATCCCACATTTTGAAGAAAACGTCGAGTAGCGAATATCTTTTAGGGACAACATCTGAAAATGAGGCTATTTTGATTATTTTGGGTTTTTTTCCATCAAAAAAGAAAGTTGGAGATAAAATACTAGTTTGTCCTAATAATTTATGATAAATAAAATCAAAATTCAAAAATTTGAATACGGATTCCTAATATATCTCTTTTTATGAACATATAAAGCATGTTATTTCATGGAGTTAAAAAAATAATAATTAAGAATTCAAGGAGTCTTTAAAGTGCAATTTTCATTAATTCGTGAAATTAAGAAATACGGCTTAATAATTACTCAATATATTAATGGATCCATGGTAATTAAATGTTCCAAGTTTCAAGTCTTAAAAATTTCGATTTAGGTGCAATACAATTTTATTTACTTTTAACTAAAAGTTAGCCAATTACCGTCCTTTTTAATTTCATTTTAATTTCAAACTATTCTAAAAAGGTTCATAATATATACCTGGTTATAAAATTTAGCAAATGTTAATTGTCAAAGTTAGTGTAATTGTGACGTTTTATGCATGTACAAACGAGCATAAGTGTAATGAAACCTTGCATGTTTCACTTGGTTTCACTTGACTTAAATTTGAAACTTAACTGTACAGTAATTTAATAAAAAAAAGTTATGTAATAGCCTACATGTTAATTTATAATATGTAAAACATGCAGACACGGTTTTTATTAAAATGGAATTGATTTTTTTTAAATATTTAATTCAGCATACTTCACAGTCCATGACTCGATCTCACAGGTGATAATCTTCGAACGTGCCCAGAATATACAAACACATATATCTGCTATATAATTATTTCGATCCTTTACAAATAACAAATTGTAAATATTGTATTTGAATAAATCCTTTGACTATAAATTACATTTTTAGCATAAATATTTGCAGATTTTTTCATATTTGTGATAAGTAAACATACGATTATTGTTTCCATATACGAAATATGTGTAAGTTGTATTCATACAAATTGAAATAGAACAAGTTACACTTTTAACTTTCATTTACAGCTAATGTATCGAAAAGAAGAATATTTAACACAGATTGGCATGTACAATGTAAAAAATGAGTACACCTTTATTTAAGTAGGATTAAAGGGACCCTCCAGAGGCAACTAAAGATTACAAATAGAACGCACAGATCATAATACATTGTAGTATAATAACATGATATACATAGTTATCATAGCAGGTTTCATTGTATTTTTAAAACATATCTATTTATGACATGCTTAAATTTTATAGATATTTATCTACGCATGTACTGTCTATACAGTCATGCACAATTTTTGTTAATTTGACAGTTTGAAATGGTAATCGTTCAAATCTCTCCATGGGTTTTCGAAGAACATGTTGGGAACAAGACTTCTCGAAAATAAAGCACAATCGAAATAGCGCTTGTAAAAAAGATATGGAAGATACAAAGGGAACATTGAAAACTCACAAGTTGAAGAGAAATTGACAAATCTTTAGCATGCCCCACCCCAAAAAAGGCAAAGAAAAAAGACAATATAAAAAAGATGATGTGGTATGATTGCCAATGAGACAACTGTCATAAGAGACAAATTACACAGAAATTGACATCTATATATCACCGTACGGCCTTCAGCAATGAATAAAGCCCATACCGCATATTCAACTATAAAACTCCGCAAACACTACACAGAAAACCACCAGATATCAAATAACGTAAGAAATTATACATGAGCTTACGCCCTTCATCAACATCGTTTGCGCAAACTGGACGTTCAAATCGTACAGATAATGAAAATGTGAGAATTATGTATGATCTAGTTGCTCTTACTGTATCTTCTGACATATTTGGTGATAGTAGCAATGTTTTGAACATATATGCATTAAAGTTTGGTTACACTCTAATTAAAAAAAAGTAATCAACTACAACAATGAAGCAAACATAGTTTTTTTTTTGGATTTGCCTTCACCTAGAACTTAAACAACCTAAGAGTTATATGAGAAAAAAAAAGACCTTCAAAAATTTTATACTGTCGATTTAACACCATAAAATGAAAATTTGTAGCCAAATAAAACTGGAGTGTCATCTGCGAAATATCGACTGTCTTAAGGCCCCATGGTTAAGCTAACATTACCGCCAGGGACAGACAACCACGTCTGATCTCTAGTATATGTACAGTATTTGATAGGTAATAATGTCGCTGAAGTAGGTCCACTACTTTAAGAGAAGCGAGTGTTATAAAGACATGCCGAATCCTCTAAAAAAAATAACCAGTGAAATCGAAAAATTAATAGCGTGAAAACTAAAATATGAATCTGACATTTTAAAGACTTTGATAAACTCCATATAAAAGCTTTAAAATTGCCGAATCATAATTCATTTGAATAAATTTGTTTTTTTAAAAACTGTAACTATCATCAAAGTTTTTTTACGCAGTTAAATACTTACATTTTGTATTTGAGGCTTTCAATGTCTGTTACAGAAAACGAAGATTGCCAAAATACATATTGCTTTTGTTATTTGTGTAGAATATATTGAACGTACTATTATATAACCACTGACTGGAATTCATGATACATGATAATTAATTTCACACAGACAAGAGAACGTTGACACGACCATGTATAAAAAACAAAGTATATCAAAGCAAAGCGTGTCCCGTTTTTTGTATTTGATGTGCACTTATAGATTTACCTTCAATACGACAGAATTAAAAGTGGGAAGTAAAGATCGAAAAAGATACGTCATAAGTCAATACTATGAGCCACCTTGAACTTCTTTCATTTTTTGGGTTATCGCTGAAAACCCTGACGCAACTTTCAAGACGAAGAACATCATCTAAAGAGCCAAAAGATTGTGATTAATTAATTCTTATATCTACATAGAGTGATATATCCGGGGCTAACGTCGACTTTTATTTTTTGGTTGATCGTCGGAAAAATCCCAGCAACAATCACGATGAAAACCACCATTAAAAGAGCCAACAGTTCGGAAATCAAGCTAAAAATTAGGTACAACAGTAGTTGATGCTATCATCGAGACACCGCTTGTCAGTTTTTACTTCTTGGACCTTCGCAAAAGAATTTTTAAAATGAAGAATGGCAATACATACGACGTTCTTTTGGTGTTAATTAGTTATTCCTATAAATTCATTTGGTCTCGTGTATATCGACTTCATTTCCTTAATTTTCAAATATGCTGTGCATTATATTTAAAAGGGACCACAACACAGTTGCAAATACAAGTTTAGGTTATCTAACGACATTAAAAACATTCTATTTCACAAAAAGGCAAATTTCAGTTATCTTAACGATAGTGTTTATTTAATTGATTCAAAATCTATTGATCGGAGATTAAGGAGGATGTGTAGTTTCTCATAGACTTCGCTTATATATATACTAGTATTAATGATATGAACAAAAACCCGTTTGAAAATCATTATACAAGAATATACAAGAATAAATTGTATAAAGATTTTAAGGTTTAATATAAGACATGCTAATGTATACATGTAAGTAAATAAAACACATGTCCTGTTAACATGACATGCCTCAATACCTTCTTTCTGAACATGAATTAAAGTTTGATCTGGTAATAAATTAGATAAAATCTAAACAACGTGTAATTGTTAAAAGATATGCAGATTTATATTTACTTACCTAAAATATATCATTTTGTGTCTTTATTAATGTACATCCGAAAATCGAAATTAAAATCACAAAAATAAAATCAAGTTAGTTCTCTATGTAATAAAAATCTTATCTTAGTCATTTCACAAAGTATGAAATATGTTTGTCAATGTAAATATTAAACACACTATTTTGCCTATAATCAACGAAATGTACCACATCAAAGTATGAAATTCGCCCCGATAGTTAGATACATCGTATTAATCCTGGGAGAAAGTTGAAGAGTCACTACGCCTGTTGCAATACTTAATGTTTAACTAACGCTCCAACACACACGATGGATGAGAGACTCCCCTTTATAACAACATACTATAACTTTCTCAACAATGTGAAAAAGGTTATGAAGTTTTTCTTTGTCAAAAAGGTCATCAAACAAGATATTTTCTACATCTAAAGGCTGTGCATAACCTTTACGTATTTGTAAACTTAATGAATGAACAATGTATAGTTAAAGAAAAGGTGTGCCTTTTCAAGTCGGCGAATTATACAAATTAATTTGACGGTAGAATGAATTAATGTTTTCAGTCTACCTATCAGTAATTTATATATATCATTTATAAGAAATTTGTGTAGGTTCATATACATAGGGAGTGGTAAAAGACCCGGAATGAAAACAGTACGAACTTTTTGTAGGTGTAGAACTTTATGTTTCTTATATACATTAGAAATCAAATCAGATAAGCTAGCTAAGTAAATTAATACTTATCTAAGTATCTTAGTTACTTATTTAAGTCGGTGTATTATTAGGCGAGAACACGGAGGCAGACGATACCAAAGGACCAACAATAAAAAAATATTCATCGTCAAAAAGAAAACAACAAAACGCCAACCAACAGTCTATAAAACGTTACACGGAAACCTATAGACTGTGCAATTCGAACCCTGCAAAGAAACGGATTTGATCTCAATTGTTCCGTAAGAGTTAGCATAACTGCTCGAATAATTAAATCGGTCGTATTGTCCAAGGCAAGTCGAAAATCGGTTATTTGGTAACATCACAATCGTCGCATATAGGACAGCTTTTGGCTACAACGAGATAGAGCACTAGGAGGGGCCATCATAAAAACTTTAAACACTTCGGAGTTAAAACGTTCGAAAAACTTTTCACATCGTTTGCAATGTCATGTCTAGACCTTTAAGTTCTTGGAATACATGACAATTAAGGACTTTGCTTAAATCAAAATCAAAACAAAGGCATTCGTTGTTTTTTTGGTGTCCACTAATTTTCACCGACATTGACAGTTAACGGTGTATGATGGTTTCGAAAACTTCGAACGGAGAGACTCATAAAATCCGATTGTAGCAAAAGATCGAAGTAAGGTTAGATCAGGTGCGGCATTCTTTTACTTTAGATTAGAACCTTGTTGTTTTGTTGGTAAATCAGAAGATGAACGCGATTGTGATGACAACGATGTAGTATAATGTAATTATAACAAGTATTTATGACCTCAATATTTCTAAAAAAAAAATAAAGGCAATTGATACATTCTATCAAAACATGAACAGTTTGGATATTTACTTTGTCAGTATCCGAGAAAGAAAACTGCTAAATAGCTATTGGACGCTTTCAATAGGGAATTTCAAAGAAATTTTGGTATGAAAATTTACGAAATTGATATTTTTCGTCGTACAGTAAGTACGATAGACATTTTTAAAGGGCATTATAGTCCCAAAGGGTCTGGTGTTCTAATAATTGTTTTAACTAGTCTGTGTTGTACACTTGTCACAAACCCATGTTACTATAATAAATAATTTTGTTAGTGTGTAAGTTATTTAATCGCATCGAAACAAAGAGAGTACTGAAAGTGTATAATCCAATAAATAATTAGTTTTGTCAATTTTACCTAGTAATTATAAGCTGACTGATGTTGATTATGGTTTTGATGAACGTCCAGCGGCAAATATATTTAGCCTATTCAGATCAAACACAATTAATTCATTATAAATTAGTGACGTAGGTTCTACTTATTTGATGTTTGTGATTCAAAGAGTGAAAAAAAGACTTAAAGAAAACGTGGAAATGTAGGAAATGTGAAGTATACGTCAATTGAACGACAATCTTACTAAAAAAATAACCAAGACATGTTTTTTAAGGACAACCTAAATTATACATTGTGTTAACCAGAATTAAATTATTTTTTCATTTATTTATCTCACTAAGTAGTTCAACATCCATTGAAGTGGCTACACATAAAGCTACATGTAAAGGTGTATACATACAATCGCCTTAAACTTCATATCAAACATATTAAACATAGAGCACATTTTTTATAATAAACAATTTATCAGATCCTGTCCGGAATTTATGACACTACCCCTGGCTAAGGCGAACTGATTTTCTGTGATGTCTTCATCCTTGGTAATGAAATTAAGATTAAGTATTAATATACATTTTTTTGGTTACAATTTAATAAAACAAACTATATCTTAGTGACCTTATAAGGTAGTATTTGGTTAAAGCCCATACATATGAGAGATTAATAGAACGAAATTTAGAAACGATCTTGGTACATTGTAAGCTTATCGATCCTTTAAATAAACTTAGTATTATAAAAGGTTACCAATTCAACACTGTAATTATATATTTGAATATGGTTTTTATTGGTATTAATATTGATTTTGTGTACTTAGTGTCTTTTGTTGTCGGGATGTAAAAGTACCCGGCCATGTCCACTCTGTGTTTTTGATAGATGTATTTCGATTTGTATCTATCTGATGAGTTAAACTTTTTAAAACTGATTTTGATACTTCATTCTTATTTTGTACTGTTTCACCACTGTCCCAGATGAGGGAGAAGGTTGGAACCCCCTTAAACCCCCTTAAATGTTTAACCCCGCCATATTCTGTATGTATGTGGCTGTCCAAAGTCGGAATCCTGTAATTCAGTGCTGTTTTACATATCTGTTTTTCGATATTAATTGCTCGTTGTTGTTAATTTCTGTGACATTGGTTCTCTTGAGAAGAGTTGTTTCATTGGCAATCATACCACCTTTCTTATATATATATATATAAAATGACCGAATAAATAGTCAACGATTAATCTTACAGGGCGATGGATCATGTAATATGATTCTGTACACTACAAAATATAACATATAACAAGTCAGAAAGGGTACAACATCACCATTAAATAACTATAAAATGAACAAATATTAGATATTTCGGATATCAGATATCCTTCTTCAATAATAGCACGATGTCAAATGAATTATGTCAATATATTCAAACTGAGAAACTATCAATATCTTGAAATTTATACAATTTAAGCCAACGCCACAGACGCTGGTACAATTTTAAAATTTCCAAACACGGCGCAAAGATTACAAAGATATGCCAAATAAAAACAGTCATTTGCGAAGTGAACTGGCACAACTCTAAATTTCCAAAGGTTGTGAAGTTTAGATCAGTAAGGGCAAAAAAAAATCAAAAATGCCCTTACCGGTCCAAGTTGGTATAATATTTCAAATTTGACAACGGTAGGGCAATAGCAACAGAAACTACATATTTAAGCCTCCCAAACGAATAGCAGTTAGATAATGATAGAAAATTAAGTTTTATCTAATAAAGTAAAATAATTGAACGTGGCTACGTACTTATACATCCATCCCAAATGAATGGAGCCCTGTAATTTAAACTGGTATTTAAAAAAAATCTTCGAACTGTAAAGCCAGTACGGAAGCCGGAGTTACTGGAAACGAAGTGATGACAGACAAATGAGTGACTCATTTTATGTTTTTTTCATTTATGCCCTCTGGGGAAACTGTCACAACTTTCTTATCCAAAATCTTTCCCGAGCGACTCTGTCGACCTTCGACCAACCCTCGTTGTGGTCTATGATTGTGATGGTAAGGTTTTTGAGATCAGCTTGTGTGTGCCCAGGTGATCTCAAATGACGACTTACGGGTAGGTCGGGCTTGCAAGTGTAGTCACTTCGATGACCATTCATGCGTTTGTTGAATGGCTGTTCTGTCTCGCCAACATACTGCATGCCACATCGACACTGAAGGAGGTATAGAGCATTCTGGGTTTTGCAAGTTACATTGCAAAATATAGTGTACACAGACCCAGTCGAGTGGCAAGTAAATGTTTGAGTATTTAATATATTTGTTGACAAGTCAGACAACGTCTGTTACCACATGACTTGCACCATCCTGCAATTGAACAGCTTTTATTTGAGGAGACGTCAGCTCTAACAAATAAGTCTTTCAGACTTGCTGGTCTCCGAAAAGCTACGACAGGGGGATTGGGAAAGATTTTGGATAATTTAGGGTGTTTGGCAATAGTTTGCCAATTGGCACGGATCAAACGTGAAAGGTTAGCGAAGGCTGGATTGTATGTTAGAACAAACGGGACTATTTTGCTGCGCCTCTTCCGTATTCTATTATTGCACATGAAATCAAATCATTGATCAGAAATCGAAAAAAATCAAAGTAGATCAAGGTCTTTTGTAAGCCCGTCATTTCGTTTTGTTCGTCTTCAGACTTTTGATTATTAGATCCTATAAAATCGTTACTTTATCATTATGTTTTTAAATAAATGGAGAAAACATAAACTATATTTTCTTTGACTTAAAACTCAAGATATCGTTCAATTTCGGAAGTTCTTTTTTTTTTTATAAAGTTATAACTATTTCGTTCAATTTGGTGCGTTAAACAGATGTTGGAAACTCGAAACATACCAGATGTGCTTCGACTTTTTGGAATTTATTTATTTGAAACTAAAGTTATCCATGGATTATAATTTGAATTAACAGGAAAAGTTGTTAGTCTTTTAATTATAACTTATGCTTTGAAATACCGTAAAACAGTAATTTCTGGACTTACACCTATCAATGTCAACTTTTTGTAGCTTGTATTGCGGTTCATGGGTTTTCGTACGGTGACCTTTGTTTGCTGACTTTTGCGTCATTTAGACGTTGGGGGATAACTGTCACATTGGGAAAGGTGCCACATTTTTAATTTTTATAATCATTGGATTTTCTATTTATTTAAATAAAAATCTCATAGAACCAAGTGACAAATAGTTTATGCATATTAGGGAAGAGAACAGAAAAAGGATAAATGCAATAAATGTGTTTTGCGAAGTGGATTGATGGGTGTAAAGTGATAGAAATTAAGACTGCCACTTAGAAGAAAAAAAAACTCGTTGGATCAGCACAAGGAGGTTATATTCCTTTCAACAGGAAACACAGGAACCCCGGCGAAAGGAACCTTATTTTAATAAGTTTATTAATTTGTCGTCATTTATTGCTACTTTCATGTTATTTCTTTATATTAATTCCAGCTCTCACAAAAACCTGTTAGGTATCTAATACCGGCTAATTATCAACTAAATCTGATAAATTTGTGTTAATGATTGCGCGCTGGTTTGCATTCGTATGGGGGCGTCTTGTTCTTCATGGATTTTTGATATGTCGATTTTTTTTTTAACAATTGCAAATCCAATCTTCTAGGTTATCAATGGTTATGCACATACCAAGATTTAGAGTTGTGGTTTTCTCGCAAAAAAAACCCCCAGAATATGAGAATATGATTTAAAAACGTCTTAGATTCACATGAGGCAAAAGCGGTTTTGGCCTTATGCAGAAGATTGTCTTGACAGAATCTAATATTGCAATTGGGAATTGATATATAGCTTAAGGTCTTGCACTTGTTCACTTGAATCCCGATGTCCATTTGTCCTGTATGATTAAACAAGGTTCAAAGCTAGACAGACCGCATTGAATGCAACAGTAATTATTTCATCCAGTGTAATCTTTCTTATCAAATGCGGTTGGAAGATCGTGGTAATTCATCTATTCAAATATTTTACAGTATATCATAAAATCTTTCGACTCGAAAATTATTGAGAATAGTAAATATGTGAATTAATTTCATATCACTTGAGCAGCGATGACATTTGATCGACATTTATATAGATTAACTGATTTCGGCGTTAAAAAGATAGACTTATTGTGTGTTTGGTGACTGTTTGATTGATATCTGGGCCGGTTAAAATACCATTTTAAAATATTTTATTATGAAGAGTTTATTAAATGACGTCTTTAGATGATGACTTATGATTGATTCTATGTTGTATTTACTTTAGTTACTGAAAACGATATTTATCATTGTGCTCCTTGTTTACTTCTTTTCTATAATTAAAAACCTTGCTAACTATATATGACGGATATTGTAACAAAATTGTATTTGAACTGGAAAATGTATAGTTGGTGGTCGCCGATGAGACGAAAATCTCACAAATAGTCATTCTTTGTAATTGTGAACGCGAGCTTGTAACAATAGATATTTATTTTGGTAATATTGTGTTTGTTTGGTTGCCTTTTCAAAGATATTTTCCCATTTCCTTACTTCTAATAAGATTAGGTCAGTAATATTTGAAATTCACTTGGCATCAAAAGTTCAAAAGTTGTGTTAAGTGTTTTTTTTTTTCTACCAGATACAATACACGAATGTTTAACTTACTAAATAATTAACATAAAAAAGACAGGCAGTCTATCCATTGTCTTACCTCGGACACACGGTGCAACTATGAAATATCTTGCATATATAATTAATTTCATTTCTATGACCTGAATACTCCTGTCAGTCGAAGGACGATTCGTATTGGCAAGGTTTTGAAAACAATGTGGATATTATGTATTGCAAAGTCTGTTCGATTCATCAGACTTCAAATTACATGTACCTACGTACAGATCATTACACATTTCGTTATTTTTAGGACTAACAAGGTCTTCCAGACATATTTTAATTTAACTCTTGAATAATATGTATTACTAAGAATACCTATAAAAAATTATGTAAGATATCGATTTTATAGATGATTTATCTAGCAGACACAATGAGATTTTCTTTTGAAAACTTAAGTCTATGACTGAATTTTTAGTTCTTAAAACGGCCAGTGGCCAATATGTGGCACATATTCAAGAATGATTGGAAAATTAAAACATAAGCGATAGATTTCTGAAGATTGTTCAAGAAAAGGAGAGACTATTAATTAATGTTGTTGTTTGCGAATTGTAAATGTATGAAAAGATGGCTGCACACATGTGAATTATATAAAGGTCTGTGTTGTTTTCATTTTCTATACAAAACATACAAAACATGTACAGTGACCGCATGTCTTAATTCATCCTGACAAGCTCAAGAGAGAGTGGGAATATAAATAAATTATGGTAACGTTTGGTCTTCTCCCGAACGATTGAAAAGCCTTTGCAAAAGCTGTATCAATACACAACCACGTTCAGTCAGAATAAGGACGTTAATTCTGACGCCTCGTGTTGATAGGATGTAATATTCTCTGTAATTGAAAGAAAACTTTGAATATTCTTTCAGGGGTCTTGTTACAAAAGGAAATTTCTGCCCTATTCCAATATACCCACATTTTCTGGTAGCTTTTCAAATTTCCCTTTTTCATCGAAGTACCCACAACCTGACTTCCGTACCGAACACTGGTAGCCTCATTTAAACCTTAAACACTTCTAAAAACAAGAACCTTTTATTTGTTCAAATCATTTGGACAACTAGTATATGAAAGTTAACAAATACAAAATATTTTAAAATTTCGTTTTTCAGTGTTTTCCATTGCGAACAAGATTTGATGTACACTTATCAAATGCTATAAGATACGTTAAATTTAGACCCCATCAGCTCATTTTGAGATTGATGCGTGCATTACAAAATACTAAATATGTGGTTTATTGGAAATTGGAATTTTGGCAGAAGACTTTATATAGCTACCAATACATGTGTTAGACAGATGCTTTAGGTCAAAGGTAGAACAAACGCTACGCACGCTGTTCCTACAACCCCTAGGATTTGTAACACAATCTTCGAAAATTCCTCCGCAAAACAAAATAAAAATGTTAGCAAACACGAACCACTATAAAACAAATTCAATATATGTTTTAAATTATGTTTTTATAGCTCTTGTTCATATACTAAGTAATATCTAGTATATTTGAGGATTAAAATAACAAAGCTATGTGAAAAAAACGGATGTCCAACGTTACATTTATGAAAAACTGTTTTGACTCTTATGTATAGTGATAATATTTCTTATTCTCTGATCTTCCGGAAACTTGGCAGGAACAACGGTATGTGTCAGTTCTTTGTGGCGTTAAAGCCGTTATTTTGCCAAATTTCATTTGACTCGGTGGCCGCATATTAATCTTGAATAAGAAAAATGTCCAACGACGTTTTTCGGTAACTTAACGACTAAAAAGTGAATTTTATAAGTAGATATAGCGGAAAACGAATAAAAAGAGTAAGACAATAACAACATCTACCAAAAGTACAAATATTTACCTCATTGTTCGTGAGTTCAAATATTGCAGATTTTATAAAATCTTCTCTACACAGTCGTTTTTCAAGCGGTAGCCATTTTGTCCAAGTTGATATTTCATTTTTCAAAGCAATTAACGCGTATTTTTTAACTGATATTTCAATAAGTTATTTATAATTGATCAAAACAAAAGTTAGATACACGAAGAGTACAAAATGCCAAAATTCTTTTCTTATTAACTACATATTTGGGTCTTTAAGGAATATTTTTTTTCAACACATTACAAAACGGTAGCCATTTTGTCCAAACGTCGAAAAATTCGAAAAACGCTAATTTCCAACGTTACATGTCCTAAAGTTTCAATTAAATGTTCATGATAATTAAAACAAATCGTTTGGTGAAATTTGGAAAAAGATGTTGATGGCTGCCGAAAAAAAAGAATAGTGCATGTTGCTACATGTATAGACTCCGACCGGGACATAGATTCGACACAGGTTAAATTTTGTCATTTTTATTGATCGTTTATAGCTTTTATCGATTTATTTAAAAGAATCGTGAAAAGGGAAATTAAATCGCATTACATGAACTTCGTTCAACTTTTGCAAAGACAAATTGGAAACACCAACACAATCCTCTAAATGTAAAATGCGAATTTTAATTTATGTTGCGGAAGGACTTCGAAATAGATCTTTTAAAGTAGTCTCTTCAGTAAGGTGCATTCACCAATTATATTAAAAGACTTAAGACAAGTCCACGGAATGTTTTACCTTGCAATTTGTCCTGCTATTCATGTTATTACTGAAAGTTATTCCTGTACAACATGTACTAGCGAAGCCGGAACTTTTCGTCAATATTAACTTGTGCATGAAATTGAGGTAATTGAAAGACAAATCCAAAACAGCGACGAAAACCGTTTCATTGAATTAATAAAGCCCGGGATTATATTAGCCGTTTTTACGGACAATTCAAGAGTAGAGCTAGATATTACTTTATTTTAAAATGTATATCAGAAGTTAAACAATTTAAGCAAGCAACTTTAGAAGACTTGGAAAATAATTCTCAAGCCAAGATTCAAGAAATTGAAGGGGTGTATTTCGACAAATTATGTGCCAAGAAAAATACAATTCTATTCAAATTAATCAAGGTTAAAAATGTTTCGATTTACTTGCAGAGTGTTAGATATATTTGTATTGGGGTTGAATTAAGATATAGAAATTTTACGATAACAGATTATATGCACCATGAAAGTTAAACATCCTATGATAAAAGTTTTGCACATTATTTATGGAAACCGTATGCATGTACTTCCGTCCAATTTTCCCTTCCTACATTACTTGCGACAGTAAGCACTGCATTTTTAGGTGAAATAACTTAAAAGGTAAACATTATTAAATCGATTTCCACAACTTGAAGTAATTTATGATAAAATGATATCACAAAAAGAACAGAACCAGAATCAACCAACAACATATAAAAAAAACAAATAAAACTTGCAAAAATTCATCAAAGTCAAAAACCCTCTTTGATGCAGCATTTTTAGTGTAACGTCGTGTTGTATGAACATCGTGCACAACGTTACACGCAAATGAACATTACAATATATACCACATATGTATTTTATATGCTAATTGAGTATTTATATCATTTTGAAAATCTCATAGAGTGCAAAGAGTGTTGAAAAAGACATTTGATAATTTAGTTAAAGTATTTCTTAATTTCCTTTTGAAGAATCTGGTTTTGCACTTGGACGTAAATAAACTCATCATAGATACCAGGATTAATATTATATATTTGCGCCAGACGTGCGTTTCGTCTTAAAAGACTCATCAGTGACGCTCGAATCCAAAAAAATTAAAAAGATCAAATAAAGTACGAAGGTCAAGAGCATTGAGAACCTAAAATTCCTAAAAGTTTTGCCAAATACAGCTAACGTAATCTATTTCCGAGTAAACAGTTTATTTATAATCATGACCATATCAATGATAATTCATGTCAACACAGAAAAGCTGATTACTGGGCTGGTGATACCCTCGTAACATATAGAAAGCAGACCTGTAAATGTATTCATACTTGAATTGATTACATGGTTATATAATTTTATATGGTATAAAATAGAGGCGAATTATACAAAACGGATATCCAAACTCATAAGAAGACAAACTGAAAATGCCATAGCAAAGAATGAAAAACATAATAGATATAAAAAGATATGTAAACCATTATAGGTCAAAGTAAGGTCTGCAAAACGGAGCCTTCAAGTTGACTCACACCGTACTACAATCTATAAAGGCCCAAAAGACTGAGCAACACGACCCCCACACAAAGCACAGTTACATCAAGAAGGGTAAGCCGAACATACTCCCCATGTTACACCCGCCATAATTGCTCATGCAAGTGCAAACCTGGTGATAAGTCTCATTCTGTAGGTCACATTTGAGGAAAAGAGAATTTCGAAGAGCATTATCAGAGTTATGAGTATTTTATTTGTTTTTACTTTCCGGTGAATCCAAGCCAATCTCTCACTTAAAATATTTCACTTTTAGGTCGAACATTGCAGTTTTAATGTATGATAAATGTTCCTCTGTAATACTCGTGATACGTATGGTTCCAGAAAAAAATAGTTTGAATAAAGAATATCTCTCCCAACTGATTGCGTTATATCTGAACAGAATAATTGTTAAGTACTATAACTGATGTGTTAATCGCCGTTTAAGCTGTTTCAGCCTCTCTAGTATTAATGTTCGTTCAATATAAAAATGAGTCTAATATCATCAAAAAGTCAGTCATATAAGTCTGAGTAAACTATTTTCAGCCTTTTTATGTTCTGCACCAGAAAAGACTATCTATATAGACGAAAGATAGAATGGTTGCATTTCATATCTTTTATGAAAAATAATTTGAATTTATTCTAAAAGTTTTGCTAGTCAGATTGTTAAATTTCATGATTTCAATATTTCTCTTTAACTGAAGTTACTTTTCCTGTACTATTTGAACACAACCAAGTTATATTTAGTCGCATAGTGAGTGTTTTGTGTGTACAAATGTGTAAATACCCTGTCAAGACCCGTTGGTGTCTTTGTTATATGTTTTTTCTGCTTTGTATCGACATGATGTGTTAAGCCCTATTCAATTGATTTAATAGTTCGTTCTTTTGTAATTCAGTTATATCACTGTCCCGGGTTTGAGGAGGGTATGTGCCTTCAAATTAGCTTAACCCCGCCAGATTCTGGACATGCCTGGGGCAAGCCAAGATCATGTAATTCAGTGGTTGTCGTTTGTTGTTGTATATCATATTTGTATTTCGTTCATTATTTTGTTCATAAATCAGGCCTTTGGTTTTCTCGTTTGAATTGTTTTACATATGTGTGTGTTTTTAGAGGCCTTTTATAACTGACCATGGGGTATGGGTTTGCTCAATTATTGTAGGCCGTAGTGTAACATATAGTGGTTGAATTATGTGTCATTTTGGTCTTTTGTTGAGAGTCGTCTCATTGGCAATCATGCCACAGCGTCTTAATTTTATATGTAGGAAATGAAAAGAACATTGTTATATATTTGCGGCTTCGAAAGTGCTTTTTTAATATGCCTCCACCAGAAACGCCTATCTTTAACAATTTAGAATTCAGTATAGTATATAAAGTAATAGAATTATTGATGATTTAAAGTTACTGCACAGAAGTTTTAGTCCATGCCATTTTTCCTACGACTTTTGTCAGAAACAACTTGTCAGAGACGGTCAATTTCTGCTATCAATTTAGAATTATCAAAAAGCTATATGTTGTTGTTGGATTTTCGATGTTATGATTGTTTAAAGATCATTTGAATTCAGGCATCAGTTATGACATTAAAATAATGATAAAAATCTGTCTGTTTTATTGATTTTGTTATGACATATCCATTTTGTAATATAATAAATGAATCTGAATTTTTCGATATCCAAAAACCTTTCTTTTTCAATTATTTTTACACAATGATATTATATATATCATTTAATTCAGTATTAATATATCAATTACAAATATAGAGAACGACATTATAACATTGCCAAACCAGGAGAACAAATCATGGTTCGTGTAACTAATATCTTGCTGTTGTGCTTTGTACAATTCAGTAATTCGGTTGCTTTGCAAGACAAGTCAAACTGTACGACCGCTGGAGAATTTCGTACCTCTAGATTAAAGCGTTTTCGGATCACGTCAATTGGTGGACCATTTCCTAGCATGTTACGAGTAATTGATTACGAAGATTATTCGTCATTCGTTCTTAAATCAAACGAACCGAAGTGTGTACAATTACTGTGGAAATATGTGGAGACTGGCAAGCGATTTTACGAAATGACAAATTTGAAAATGGCTCAAATGCTTAGGACTTCATCTTGTAAAAACAGTACATGGATTTGTCCCTTAATTCCCCAAACAATCACATTAAATTTTGAAGATAAGAAGATTCATGAATTTAGAATGGAACAACAACATAATTCAAATATATATTTCATAGATTCAAAATGCATGGCGTGGTTTTCAAATCTCTATGACATCAAACCATTGCTGACACAATCTCAGTTGAACGCATTTCTTATGGAGCATTCAAACTGTCAACGATTTTTAAGACTTGTGAATGAAAATAATTTTCTATTCTCACCACATAGCCATGTCAGTGAGAATGAGAATGGTTCGTTGTACATATTAAATGCGTATGATATGGTTGATGCTAAAATCCTTAATGTTAAGTTCTCTGACCAGGTTTGTGCAAATGAGTTCTTGAGTCAAATTAGAAAACTGACTAACCAAACAATCTTACTAAGCGTTTCAAAAATCGGCAACATTTTAAATTATACAAACTGTATAGCAAGATTAGATTTTGAATGTTATAATGAATGGTCTTACATGCCAAAAGAAGAAATAGTATACGCGGAATGTGCTATAGCTGTGGAAATTATACTGGTTAACACCATAGTAGTTTTCATATTCCTGAAAAAAGAAAACCGGTCACCAATTACAGTTTGGCTGTCCGGGTTGGCTTTGACCGATCTTTTAACTTCAATCTCAACAGTTTCACTAGATGTGTTAGGACTTTACAAACCCATGCAACATCCGGCTGGAGTATTAATGTGGTATTGGTGGTATCCGTCATGTGTGACATACACTATTATAAGGACAAACTCATTTGCATTCCATTTGATGTCAGTACTTTTTACAACAGTACTTTGTTTGTACAAAGCCGTAGCAATTTTATTTCCATTTTGGACAAAACGCAATATTAATACAACGTTTTCTGCTGTGTCGTCTGCCGTAATAGCCATCTCATCAATAGTCATGTTCTGTCCTAGTATGGTAGATAAATGCAATATCCTACATGATCTCAATGGAATGTGTTGTTCTGAAAATTTACCACGTGACATCCAACTAGCCACGTCTCGGATTATGCACATAGTAAACATCACCTTAATGGCAGTAGTAGTTTTCTCTACAATTTTCATAAGCTGCAGACTCACTTGTTTCAGGAAAACTGTTGCTACATCAAAATCATTGGCCATTCGCAAAAAGGATAAGAGATCTGCTATAGTTATTTTGATAATCTGTATCTTATTTCTAATGTCAGAATTCATTCAAACGATCCTTTATGTAAAGTTTGCCATGTTTCCAGACTTTGCAAACTCTTACGAATGGTTCAGTATCTTAGTAAATTTCAAAGACATTAGTTTACTGATAGGATATGCTTTGAATTTCATTGTATACTTATTACTCAGCGAAAGATTAAGAACTATAATTATTAAAGGCTGTTGTAATGTGTGTAATATTTTCAAATAAAACATATATTATACTTACACCGAAATCACTAGACTCTTGTATTTCTAGATGTAATAACATTACTGTTTTAATTATTATATCAGATACATTGTAGTTTTGACCAAGCTTAGGACAACCATCAATAAAATATGTATACCTTTTTGTGCTTCTTCGTTACATTTGTTGTTTTTATAGTTATTAAGATGATAACACAATGTTGATTGCTGTACCCCTATTTTTGACATTTTTAACTATTGTGTCTGTTTGTTTTGTTCACGCATCGGTGACAATATAATGTAATTTGATGGGACTGTCATACAAATGAGAGGTTAAGCTAGCTATAAAACCAGGTTCAATCCACCATTTTCTACATTTGAAAATGCCTGTATCAAGTCAGGAATATGACAGTTCTTGTCCATTCGTTTTTGATGCGTTTTGTTATTTGATTTTGCCACTTTTCGAATTAATTTTCCTCTGAGTTCATTATTTTTGTGATTTTACTTTTTTCGATACAAATCAAAAGTGTAAAGCTGAAAAGACACACGAATAATTTTTTATGGCATGTTCCAGTTAGTAAAAGCCTTTAATATGATTTAACATGCCATCAACGATCTATTGTTGATTAGAGCAAGATATATACTATAAGCACACAAATCATGTTTTGTACAAAATCAGGCCATATAGATTTCTAGTTTGAATTGTTTCACATTTGTAATCCTGGATAATTTTTTAGCCAACTATGTGTTATGGGTTTTTAACATTGTTGAAGGCCGTATGGTTACAAATAGCTGTTAGATTTAACGTCATTTGGTCACTGCAACGGTGGAGAATTATCTCATCGGCAATTTTACCCATTCTTCTGAGTTTTATATCTAGTATAACACTGGTATACTATATCCACAAGTCCAATTAAAAACAGACAAAGAAAACGAAACAATCACAATGGTATAAATCCCAAATTGATCTGTTCACAACAATGATCTCTATAGAATTGTACATATTATATTAAGATTCAATAAACTTTGAACTCTCAATTTAAAAAAAAAAAATTGTACATACACTAAATACAAAATTACACAAAACTGTATCCAACTACATTTAGCTGTACTCTACACATTGTAAATGATTAAAACCATAGGATTACCCAAATTTAATCTGCACTTGACTTAACTATATACAGTTTTATGCTCTTATTATTAAAGAGCTCATTCAAGGGGATAATTTCATGTCATTATTTAAAAGAAAAATCGAGAAATTTCATGCAGGGTATCACCGTTACTATAGTCTCTGTTTGAGAGCTTTAACGTTATTCTTGATTTATATTGTTCAAGTGTGGTACCTCCTGAATATATTTAATACACTTTTCCTAATGCAACATCTAGGAATGGAGAAAACTTACATTTCGTCAAGTTTCAAACTCCCAATTCTTTTTATTGGTTACCATCGGATCGCAGGGCAATATAATATTGCCAAAAAGATTGGTCTGATATATAAAACAAAATGTTTTATTTAACCAACAACTGGAGTAAAATATGTTTTACATACAATGTAGTTTCAATCAAGTTTTGGGGGAAGCTTGATGGTTCGTGGTAATGACTCTTAATTCTTCGACTGATTTCAAGTTGTCATCTGTCGAGTCTGATTTTAATGTAAAAGCTGAAACATATCAAACAAATGAAAAACAAACCGTGTATTCCTAACTTGGTACAAGCATTCACATGTTAAAATGGTGAATTAAACCTGATTTTATAGCTTAACCTCTCACTTGTATGAGAATCACATATAATTTCATTCTATTCAGGAGCGGATACAGCCATTTTCAAAAAGGGGAGGGGTTCCAATCAAGGATAAAAAGGGAGAGGGTGTTCCAACTATATGTATCCAATCGAATGCATTCATCGTCCAAGAAAAAGGGGGTTCTAACCCCTGGAACCCACTCTGGATCCGCCACTGCTATTAACAACAATGTGTAAGCAGAAAAGACAGACATACATGTACATGTAATAGGTAAAAATGTGAAAAAATGCGGTCACAGATCACTATAAAAGCAGAAACTATTTGAACAAAGAAATTTCAAATTAAAATTCAACTTAATTTGTAGAGTATCATGTTTTCTATTAACATACACAAATCTAATTATGCGCTTCAAACGTATCAAATCTGTTAAGCGTAGTTCTCTTTAAAAACATTTAAGTTTCTTTATCAATAACATCAGATATCAGTTTAAATTAATGTTCAATGGACAGGAGACTCTGAAACATCAAGTTTAATTGGAACTTAAGTGCAAAATGTACCATGCTTATCAAGGAGACAATATCTTCATTTAAGACAGAGAGCTTACTATTATATAATATAAAAGTTCTGCAAAAGACCTTAATTTTGTCTACCATCTAAAAATAATTTAGGTCTTAAAACACGGTGAAATCCCAAAAAGTTTTTTAAAACAGAAATTATTTTATTCCTGTTTCAATAAATGTGCAAAAATGCTATATATTCCAACATCACATTTACAATAATTGATCAATTAGAGTCTGGTACAATGATCCTATGATTAGTATTTAACGTCATACCCTGAATTACCCATTTGGCAATCTTCGGTAGAATCCGCTACTCACCTTCTTTACGGAATCGGCCGAGTTGAGACGAATGCTGAATTACCAAGAAAACAGCCAACAGTGTGGTAGAGGTAAGACGTATATAAAACACAAAAGCTCTGATGAAGGAACATTTTGTTTTATATTGAAGTCTGAACGCTTTATGAAGAATTAAATCATCACCTGCTATCATTAGCTTAAGGCCTTAACAGAATTATTAGAGTCATACTTTGTTTTGTCTATACTTGAAGTCGTTCTTTTCATGTCGACTTCCAGCAGGTGTTTTCTTCAAATGCGGTTTTGTTATCCCTTTTACTTGTTGACTTCTAACTAAGCATAAAAAATAACGAAATGCATTATATTTTTAAGAACTAGCATGTAGTTTCTGATTTCAAATGTTGTTGTCTCTAGCATCACTGAAGAAACAATTGTACATTTTTTGAAGTAACATTCGTAGCTTTAATCTCATTTTTATTCTGTAAACAGTTATGATTTGACACTTGTACAATTCGCTATTGCAAAATCATATCAACCAGGGAAAATTTTCGTGTCTGATAAAATGATTTTGCTACAAATTTGATTGCAAGCATATTTTCTTGAAATCAAATAAAATTGTTAGCTCCTTCTGCAATGTCAAAGGAAGAACCGCAAAATCTCTTTCGCTAAAGTTGAATAATCAAATATTCGCCCATTAAACTGAAGACATTGAATTATTGAACTAATGGTCCTGCATCTTGGAGATACTTTTATCTGAGTATTGTACGGGAGCACCTGCGATCATTCTCATTTTTTCGTGGAATTTGTGTTGCTCAGGCCTTAGTTTTCTATGTTGTGTTTTGTGTATAACTGTTTATCTTTTCATGGCGTTGTCAGTTTATTTTTTACTTAATATGAGTTTGAATGGCACTTTCGTATCTTCCATGTTAGCTGATTTGTGCTTAGTACTGTTCCGATATCAAAATAAGAAGATAGGGTTTAATTTCAAATACCTACTCTCTACCAAAAACCACCTGATGTAGGTCACAATATTAGAAGGACTCGACGACAATCCGTAAATCAATTAGTTGTTGACATTGCGACTTTTAAGTAGTGGATGGTTGTTTGATTGGCAATCGCACCAAATATTGTTATTTTATTATATTCTATTTTAAGTAAACACAATGTTGTTAAAGTTTTGAATAAAGGGATAATCTGATATTTTTGCGTCTGGAGCTATTATCATTTACGCAAACAATGTTAGTATATAATGTTGTAAAGGACCTTTTTCTTCATAGAAGGGGGTCATTGAAACTTGCGGACAATCAATAATAACGTAGACATTAGGTTTGTATGATAAATATCAGAAATATACGTAATGAACGATATACTAATATGTAATATTTATCAATAAAATTTTCTTGATAAACGAGAGATAACCCTGTTTAAACCATGTTTCATCGCCCATGGTTAATATTATGTATATATAGGTAGATGTGGTATGAGTACCAATGAGATAACTATCCATCCAAGTCACAATTTATGACAGTAAACCATTATAGGTCAGTATACATTATGTATATCACCAGCCTAGTAATCAGCACGTCGGTGCTGAAATGAATATCAATCATATGGTGGTTTTTATAAATTAACTGTTTGCAAAAGTATGAATTTCGAAATACTAAGGATTTTCTTATCCCAGGCATTTCTTACATAACTTTTTTGAAGTTTGGGTCCTCAATGCTCATTGCTGGAAAAGGTAAAATACAAGTATGAGAGTTTCAGAAACAGGCAAATGACAAAGCTGTTTTGTTTGATTTTTTTTTATTATGAATTTGTTATTATTTAGTGAATGACTGAGAAGAAAACATAAAATTGAATTCAATGAAAATATGGTATTCGCTCATTATAGAAGGATTGCAGTATACAATGTCTTTTGTGATTATACAATGTTGTCTTCAATTTCAACTTTATATATACATATGAGACTGACTGTATGAAAAACAAGAGGTTCGTATTAAGAACCCAATACGCTCATTTGTTAAAAATATGTCATAGATGAACTGTTTTAACAGATCTATGATCTTCATCTGACCAACTATTTAACCATAGCTTGGGCTAGATTGTAGGGTGCAAGGGCATGCCCACACTTCGATAGTCCTACACACTGCATCTCCAGAGCCCTTGCTGCTACAATTTTGCCTAGGATGCTAGACCCTAGTTACCATATGCCGTCTTGAGGAGGCACAGTAGAAGTCGTGAAAAGTGCAGAGGCTAAGTACTGACAAAAAGACTTACACACTAGGCTATTTCTTTACCTGCCAAAGCAGGTTAGCCAGCGGTGATAAAAAAAAAACATGCACAATCCTGTGGTACAAACCACCATTATAATCATTCCAGTTTCCCCTGTCCTAAGTTCTAATGATTTTTGATGTAGGACCCGAATTTTTTTTTACCTGTGATGGTGTTGATGGATTCAGTATAAAAATCAAAATCAGATAATTCTTTAATAGAAAAGTTCAACTCCAAATTGTCAAAAAAATTGTTTCTAAGCTCCCTATATAGTTACAATCTAAAATAATATGTTCTTCGTCTTCTTATATCATTTTCCCATGTCTGTTTACTTTTTATGCTTTCCAATCTTCTCCAACACAATTGTGCTGTGCGATTGTCCATCTATTTTTAGGACATAGTATAGTTTAGTCACAACATACAGAAAAGGCGAATTAGAAATTTGAGAAAGTTATTTCTGTTTACTAACTAATTCTTTGTGCATAGCTAGCACGGACACATTAGTTGCCTTCAGCTCTTTTCTGTTCTTTGGTCGGATTGTTGTCTCTTTGAAACATTCCTTATTTCAATTCTCAATTGTATTTGAAGAAATAAGAATATAAAAATTCATTTTCAAAATTGAAAATAGCACATTATAGACTGTTTTCGTAAAACTGGCGCTCTTCCATCAGAAACTGTCAAGGTGAATATTTATAAAACATTTATCAAAGATATTAGACGTATATTATTTTGTACGCCAGACGTGTGTCTACATAATCCTGACCAGTGACATTAAAGCAAAACTGTTCGAATGCTAATCAAATACCAAGTTAAAGAGCATTAAAAACCCAAACCTTTGAATAAAAAAGACACATGAAATCTCTATAGAAGCTACGTTACCGAAGGTGCAAAAAATAAGAACAGTCAAATCAATATACGAACATTATATGACAATACTTATTGTATTTTATCCGTATATTGTTCTTATAGAAATCTTGTTTCATTGGCAGAAAAAAAGCTTAAATTTGAGACAGATTTTTATGCCGCTTCTTTTGGAAATTAATTATGACCAGTCCCTTGATTTTTTTTTTTTTGCATTTGTTACAAAAGACACATTACAGATACCACGACTGTTATGTAGAAAATTCGTATTGACACCAGATACAAGTTTCGTCTATAAAAGACTAATCAGTGATGCTTGAATAAAAAACGACAAAAAGGTCTAATAAAGTACGAAGTTGAAGAGCATTGAGATCCAAAAATTCCTAAAAGTTTTGACAATTACAGCTAAGGTAATCTATTAATGAGGTAGTATTATAATCTTTCAAAGTTTTTTTACACAGATAATTTTATGATTATGACCATATCAATAATAATTCATGTCAACACAGAAGTGCTGACTGCTATATTTCCTGACTATATTGTAAAACACCTGTAACGTCATTTCTCTAATTTTTGTGCAATTTTCACATTTCTTGATCAGTGTGAAAAAAATATTTCACCTCACTAGTGAAAAATCTGTTTTCGGCAAGTGATTGGTCGAAGTTTAATTGTGACGTTAAATTTTCTTGGTTTCTTTTGAATTTTCCTATTGTGACGTCCTGGAACAAGGCGATAATGCCTGATGACGTTACATCAAAAGTACAAAGCTTTCTTCAAATCTTTGAAAAAGAAAGATAAAAGCATTAGAGACACAGATTTCATGATTATAACTCGTGTATTACGATATTTTTCCACTCCCAACAGTTAAATTTTATTATTTAAAAAGCTCGGCAAGCCTCGTGCATTGGATATTAAAATTTGACTGTCTTGAGTGGAGAAATATCGTAATTACACTTGTTGCAGTTGTGGAATCTATATCTAACTTTTAGACAATACACACGAACACTTTGTATTGTGCTATTGTTTCTAAATAAATATGCAATTAATTAAAGCAAAATGCATTCTGTAATATATCATGGTTTTATCATCTGTCTAATCAAATTTACAATATTGTTTGATGGTAATACGTCTTGCAAAAATTGCATAATAATTTTTCACACACTAAGTTAAACTTTGAATACTTTTGAAGTAATTTGAATGCTGTCAATATTATATCAATTCATAATTTCTACCACTTTTGCAAATTGTATATTTCGAAACAAGTTTTTAATTTGATTTTTCTTCTCTTTGTGTTTGTTTGTTATATTTTCATGCATTTCATAATGGTATGAATGAATATTTGTTATACAGATAATTGTGTAACACTCTGTCTCTAATTCTTTATCAATTTATCCCTTTCGGCACCCATTGTATAACAAAATTAATCAACGTGTTTGATCTCAGTTCTTCATTGGTTAAAATCCGATTATGACGTCGAATATTCTTGTTTTCCTCTGAATTTCCTATTGTGAGGGCATGAAAAAAGGCGACCATGCCTGATGACGTCACATAGAAAGAACACATCTTTTTTGCAGATCAGTCGAAAAGAAGCAATAAGTTCGCGTATTGTTTTAAAATCATTAGAGAAACAGATTCCACCACAAAACTCGCGAATACGATATTTATCCATTCTCGACAGTTACATTTTAAATATTTAAAACGCTCGGCGAGCCTGTCTTGAGTGGATAAATATCGTATCACACTCGATGCAGTGGTAGAATCTATATTTAAACAAAATTGTTGTTATTAGGTCTTTCCACTTTTCATGAAAAGACCTTTTGTTTTTCTTCTGATTATTTTTAGTTCTTTCCACTTTTCGTGGAAAGACCTTTTGTTTTTCTTCTGATTATTTTTTTTTCTTCTGCCGTCTGAGATGCTTTTTTTGTCTTACAACATATCGAATGGATTTTTTATCAATGATGTACAGTAATGGGGGTTTCAAAACTCACCCTGTGTAACCGAACTCTCATTCTTATAGGAGTTACCTCCCCGCGTCCCCTTTTCCTTGTTACCACTATATCTCTAAAACCGTAAAAGATTTTAGCAAACTGTCTTCACCAAATTGTTCGTCTACTCTTGAGAATGATTTGTTTTATTTTGACTTGAGTGATCGGAAGACATCTTATGGGAGTTATTTCCCTTTGAAAATTTACGATATGCGATTTGTTGGATAAATTCATACGTTATAAGTCGTAGAGGCCTACAGTCTTTTGATATGATGTCCTTGGTCCATTTGAAGGAAATTGAGGTCAAAGTCAAAGGTCAAGGTCATGTTTTAAATATGAATTTTGCTTGTTATCGTTATTCCACAGAAACTGTGACAGTAAATGATATTATGTGTTTGCCACATAACTGTTTACAATAAGGCGCAACTTCAACCTATTTCAGCCAAAGTGTTTTGGTTAACCCTTACAGGAGTTTTCTCCCCTTATGTATTTCAAATCAGTATTTCTCCACAACCATACAAGTGATTGACCTCCGGTCTTACGTTTTGAGTTCACTGACCTATGACCTTGAAATTGAGATCAAGGTTGAAGGTCAAGGTCATGTTATAAATTTTGAATTTTGCTTGTTATCGTTATTCAAAAGAAACTGTTACAGTTAATATATGATTTGTTTGCCAAAATACAGTTTACAAAAAGGTGCAACTTCAACCTATTTTAGTCGAAGTGTTTTGGTTAACCCTTATAGGAGTTTTCTCCCCTTATGTATTTGAACTCAGTATTTCTCCACAACCATACAAATGATTGACCTTGGGTCTTTTGACTTGAGATCACTGACCTATGACCTAAAAAATTAAGGTCAAGGTCAAAGATCAATTAGACGTTCTAGATTTTGACCGTTGCTAAAAATTCTTTCTAGTTCATTATAAAACAATTAAGTCTATTGCATCAACTTATTAGGTCTTTCCACTTTTCGTGGAAAGACCTTTTGTTTTTCTTCTGATTATTTTTTTTTTTTTTTTTTCTTCTGCCGTCTGAGATGCTTTTTTGTCTTACAACATATCGAATGGATTTTTTTGGCCAATGATGTTGTACAGTAATGGAGGTTTCAAAACTCACCCTGTGTGACCGAACACTTATTCTTATAGGAGTTATCTCCCCGCGTCCCTTTTTTCTTGTTATCGCTATATCTCTAAAACCGTAAAAGATTTTAGCAAACTGTTTTCACCAAATTGTTTGTCTACTCTTGAGAATCATTTGGTGTATTTGACTTGAGTGATCGGAAGACATCTTATGGGAGTTATTTCCCTTTGAAAATTTAAGATAGGCGATTTGTTGGATAAATTCATACGTTATAAGTCGTAGAGGCCTACAGTCTTTTGATATGAAATCCTTGGTCCCTTTAAAGGAAATTGAGGTCAAGGTCAAAGGTCAAGGTCATGTTCTAAATTTTGAATTTTGCTTGTTATCTTATTCCACAGAAACTGTGACAGTAAATGATATGATGCGTTTGCCAAATAACTGTTTACAATAAGGCGCAACTTCAACCTATTTCAGTCAAAGTGTTTTGGTTAACCCTTATAGGAGTTTTCTCCCCTTATGTATTTCAAATCAGTATTTCTCCACAACCATACCAGTGATTGACCTCCGGTCTTCCGTTTTGAGTTCACTGACCTATGACCTTGAAATTGAGATCAAGGTCGAAAGTCAAGGTCATGTTATAAGTTTTGAATTTTGCTTGTTATCGTTATTCAAACGAAACTGTTACAGTTAATGATATCATTTGTTTGCCAAATTACTGTTTACAAAAAGGCGCAACTTCAACCTATTTCAGTTGAAGTGTTTTGGTTAACCCTTATAGGAGTTTTCTCCCCTTATGTATTTGAAATCAGTATTTCTCCACAACCATACAAATGATTGACCTGGGGTCTTTTGATTTGAGATCACTGACCTATGACCTTCAAATTGAGATCAAAGTCAAAGGTCAAGGTCATGTTATACATTTTGAGTTTTGCTTGTTATCCTTATTCAAAAGAAACTCTTTCAGTAAATGATATGATGTGTTTGCCAAATAACTGTTTACAATAAGGCGCAACTTCAACCTATTTCAGTCGAAGTGTTTTGGTCAACCCTTATATGAGTTTTCTCCCCTTATGTATTGAAAAACAGCATTTCTCCACAACCATACAAATGATTGACCTGGAATCTTTTGATTTGAGATCACTGACCTATGACCTTGAAATTTAGGTCAAGGTCGAAGGTCAATTTGACGTTCTAGATTTTGACCTTTGCTAAAAATTATTTTCTGTTCTTAATAAAACAATTAAGTCTTCTGCATATACCTATTAATCTTATTTTTTCATATCAATTTGAAGAACCAAATTACATCAACAAAGAGCGACATTTTCTGACATTGTTTTTTAAATTTCATTCTTATTATCGAGGTGGAAAGACCTTCAATTGTTCTCTGAAGAATTGGTTTTTAATTTTTAATTTTTTTTTCTTCTGCCGTCTGAGATGCTTTTTTGTCTTACAACATATCGAATGGATTTTTGGCCAATGATGTTGTACAGTAATGGGGGTTTCAAAACTCACCCTGTGTGACCGAACACTTATTCTTATGGGAGTTTTATCCCCGTGTCCCTTTTTTCTTATTATCGCTATATCTCTGAAACCGTAAAAGATTTTAGCAAACTGTTTTAACCAAATTGTTTGTCTACTCTTAAGAATGATTTGTTTAATTTTGACTTGAGTGATCAGAAGACATCTTATGGGAGTTATTTCCCTTTGAACATTTAAGATAGGCGATTTGTTGGATAAATTCATACGTTATAAGTCGTAGAGGCCTAGAGTCTTTTGATATGGAGTCCTTGGTCCATTTGAAGGAAATTGAGGTCAAGGTCAAAAGAACAAGGTCATGTTATAAATTTTGAAGTTTGCTTGTTATCGTTATTCCAAAGAAACTGTGACAGTAAATGATATGATGTGTTTGCCAAATAACTGTTTACTAAAAGGCGCAACTTCAACCTATTTAAGTCGAAGAGTTTTGGTTAACCCTTATAGGAGTTTTCTCCCCTTTTGTATTTGAAATCAGTATTTCTCCACAATCATACAAGTGATTGACCTGGGGTCCTTTGATTTGAGATCACTGACCTGTGACTCAAAATTGAGGCCAAGGTCAAAGGTCAATTTTACGTTCTAGATTTTGATCTTTGATAAAAATTCTTTCCAGTTCATTATAAAACAATTAAGTCTTCTGCATAAACCTATTAATCTTATTTTTTTTGTATATCAGTTTGATTTACCACATTACATCAACATGGAGTGACATTTTCTAACATCGTTTTTTAAATTTCATTCTTATTATCGACGTGGAAAGACCTTCAATTGTTCTCTGAAGAATTGGTTTTTAATTTATTTTTCTTCTGCCGTCTGAGATGCTTTTTTGTCTTACAACATATTGAATGGATTTTCTGGCCAATGATGTTGTACAGTAATGGGGGTTTCAAAATTCACCCTGTGTGGCCGAACACTTATTCTTATAGGAGTTATCTCCCCGCGTCCTCTTTTTCTTATTATCGCTATATCTCTAAAATCATAAAAGATTTTCGCATACTGTTCTCATCAAATTGTTTGTCTACTTTTGAGAATGATTTGGTTTATTTTGACTTGAGTGATCGGAAGACATCTTATGGGAGTTATTTCCCTTTGAAAATTTAAGATATGCGATTTGTTGGATAAATTCATACGTTATAAGTCGTAGAGGCCTACAGTCTTTTGATATGAAGTCCTTGGTCCATGTGAGGGAAATTGAGGTCAAGATCAAAGGTCAAGGCCATTTAATAAATTTTGAATTTTGCTTGTTATCGTTATTCCAAAGAAACTGTGACAGTAAATGATATGATGTGTTTGCCAAATAACTGTTTACTAAAAGACGCAACTTCAACCTATTTAAGTCGAAGAGTTTTGGTTAACCCTTATAGGAGTTTTCTCCCCTTTTGTATTTGAAATCAGTATTTCTCCACAATCATACAAGTGATTGACCTGGGGTCCTTTGATTTGAGATCACTGACCTGTGACTCAAAATTGAGGTCAAGGTCAAAGGTCAATTTGGTGTTCTAGATTTTGACCTTTGATAAAAATTCTTTCCAGTTCATTATAAAACAATTAAGTCTTCTGCATAAACCTATTAATCTTTTTTTTTTATATCAGTTTGATTTACCACGTAATATCAACACGGAGAGACATTTTCTAACATCGTTTTTTAAATTTCATTCTTATTATCGACGTGGAAAGACCTTCAATTGTTATCTGAAGAATTGGTTTTTATAGATATGTAGACGAAACGCGCGTCTGGCGTATAAAATTATAATCCTGGTACTTTTGATAACTATTTTATTCATTATTATTATTATTACAAATAAAAAATCAATATAAAGAATGAATAATACACCAAACTGAGTGTATTGTTATTTGTATTTGTTGCAAAATGGAAGTTTTATTTCACAGAAGACATTGTCTATATAGTGTAAGATACATTAAGGCGTTCTACTTTTAAAGTTCACCTCACCAGAGGTTTCAAAGATTGCATAAAGTAGGCGAGACACTCTCGTGTATAACAATATGCTCGACATAGGTATGCTTTTCCGGCAGCGGCAAATGTTCAATGGTGATCAAACTATTCATGTACTTATTATTTAAACACAAATGATATGGTAAATTTAAAGCATTTCTTTTACATAATTTATATGTTATGTACACTCTTTAGTCTTAATATTTGTTAATTTAAGAGACATATATTGTTTCATATACAATTTTTATTTGTTTAATGAAGACAATTAAAAATTAATGATTAATGTATATATTTGTGTTTGACATTATTTAACGGGAGATAAATTGAAAATTTAGCGGTTTCCTATCGAAGTTTATGATCGTTTTATCAGAATACCGATTATAACAAAATTCATTTAAAAGTACAGGTTGTTTTTTTTTCGCTATTGTTTTTTATTACTGGTTCTACTTAGAAAATGGCGCAACAATGTCCGTTAACGAGGAAGTAGAAATCTCTAAATAATTGTCAATGTATACTAGCTTTTGATTTTTTAAATTTAGATCGTTCAGTGCTGTTTATTTGGTATTTTTAGTGACGTTATCGTTCTTGTACCATCATAACTGTTGTTACCGTTAAAGCTTTGGAAGTGGGCTAGTTCATATTGCACTTTACAAAATATTCTGCAACCAAATGCTGTTTTTTGAGGAATGAAAAGCAGTTATTTATAAGGGGAAATTTTAAAGATCTATAGATATAAGAAGATGGTGCATGAGTTCGAATGCAACAACTTTCCATCAAAGTAATAATTTGTTTCAAGTAAACCATTATAGATCAAAGTAGTTATAGGGCCTTAAATTAAACACGAAGCCTTGGCTCACAACGAACACCACGCTATATAGTAACCAAAAAATTACTAGTGTTAAACCATTCAAACAGGAAAACTAACGGTTTAATTTGTATAAAAAAGAAAATTCAAAAGTACAGGTCAGATTTTGTCGAATCAATCTGAACGAGGACAGTACGATTCATCTTTGTCACAAGTTAGTTTCATTATTATCAATAAAGAGTCTTCCATGTGTGCGTTGCGAGCATATCAGATATATATTATTTCGGTGCGTTCATTATAAAATTTGTTAAATGTTATATATGTGAACAATAATTTTGATACTTAGCTATTTGATTACGACATTGTTTATTAAACCCCATCGGTACAGATATTTTCAAATTTTGAAAATGGTGGATTGAACTGGTTTTATAAATTTCGAAGCGCTATATTATACGCATGAACAAAAATACATTTGATAGTTTTCGGTGGAAAGACCACTTAAAAGAACAGTGTTAATTTTGATAGTGGGTTACTCAGCCGAATATTTTTGTGTCAAATGCAAGCAATCAAAAGATGGTATACATTGACCATTATTTTGAGATTTCTGCTACCTCGTTAACGGATATTGTTGCGCCATTTTCAAACTAGAACCAGTAAAAAAAAAATAGCGAAAGAACCAACCTGTACTTAAATGAATTTTGTTATAATCGGTATTCTTATAAAGCGATCATAAACTGCGATAGGAAACCGCTAAATTTTCAATTTATCTCCCGTTAAATAATGCCAAACACAAATATATAAATTAATCATTAATTTTTAGTTGTCTTCATTAAACAAATACAAATTGTATATGAAACAATATATGTCTCTTAAATTAACAAATATTAAGACTAAAAAGTGTACATAACATATAAATTATGTAAAAGAAATGCTTTAAATTTACCATATCATTTGTGTTTAAATAATAAGTACATGAATAGTTTGATCACCATTGAACATTTGCCGCTGCCGGAAAAGCATACCTATGTCGAGCATATTGTTATACACGAGAGTGTCTCGCCTACTTTATGCAATCTTTGAAACCTCTGGTGAGGTGAACTAAACTTGAAAAGTAGAACGCCTTTATGCATCTTCACTATATAAACAATGTCTTCTGTGAAATATGACTAACTTCCATTTTGCAACAAATAGAAATAACAATACACGCAGTTTGATGTATTTATTTATTCTTTATATTGATTCTGTATTTGTAATAATAATAATAATAATAATAATAATAATAATAATAATAATAATAATAATAATAATAATAATAAGTCTTTTTTTGTATAGATGCTACCACTACATCGAGTGTGATACGCCTTTTACGATATTATCCACTCGAGACAGTGAAATTTTCAAAAATAAAACGCAAGGCTCGCCGAGCGTTTTAAATAGTTAAAATGTTACTGTCAAGAGTGGATAAATATCGAATTCGCGAGTGTGGTGGTGGAATCTGTTTCTCTAATGATTTTAAAACAATACGCAGGCAAACGTATTGCTTCCTTGCGACTGCTCTGCAAAAAGATGTGTTTTTTCTACGTGACGTCATCAGGCATGGTCGCCTTTTTTCATGCCGTCACAATAGGAACTGTTGAGGAAAACAAGAATATTCGACCTCAAAATCGGACTTTAACCAACGAAGAACTGAGATCAAACACGTTGATTATTTTTTTATACAATGGGTGCAGAAAAGGATAAATTGAAGAATTAGAGAAAGAGTGTTACACAAATATTCCGGCATAATTTTATGAAATGCATTGAAATATAACAAACAAATGCAAAGAGAAGAAAAATCAAATTAAAAACTTTTGAAATATACAATTTTTCAAAAGTGGTAGAAATTATGAATTGATATAATATTGACAGCATTCAAATTACTTCAAAATTATTCAAAATTTAACTCAGTGTGTGAACAATTATTATGCAATGTTTGCAAGACGTATTACCATCAAACAATATTGTAAATTTGATTAGACAGATGATAAAACCATGATATATTACAGAATGCATTTTGCTTTAATTAATTGCATATTTATTAAGAAATAAATAAATTCGGTGTTTTTACTGTCTTCTGATTGGTTAAAATTATTAGTTTTATTTTCAATGTTGTCAATTTTGATGGTGACACGCCCACTCTGACGTTGTGTATTCATACGCCAACATGTGTGTGCGTTGTTATTATTAATATAAATAATATAAAAAGTTCTCTGAGCCTTATTTTTGATAGATATTTATTTATAATGAATGGCAATAATTTATTTTGATTTTATTGAACCATAAAACTATTTTTTGACTCTTCACATTTTACATAATCCGCTTCGCGGATTATTCAATGTGAAAATCAAAAATTAGTTTTATGGTTCAATAAATTCAAAATAGATAATAGCCATTCATTAAATAAAAGCACAATACAAAGTGTTCGTGTGTATTGTCTAAAAGTTAGATATAGATTCCACAACTGCAACAAGTGTAATTACGATATTTCTCCACTCGAGACAGTCAAATTTTAATATCCAAAGCGCGAGGCTGACCGAGCTTTTTAAATAATTAAAATTCAGCCGTTGAGAGTGGAAAATTATCGTAATACACGAGTTATAATCGTGAAATCTGTGTCTCTAATGCTTTTATCCTTCCTTTCCAAAGATTTGAAGAAAGTTGTGTACTTTTTTTGTGACGTCATCAGGCATGATCGCCTTTTTCCAGGACGTCACAATAGCAAAATTCAAAAGAAACCAAGAAAATTTAACGTCACAATTAACTTCGAACAATCACTTACCGAGAACAGATTTTTCACTAATGAGGTGAAATATTTTTCTAACACTGATCAAGAAATGTGAAAATTGCACAAAAATTAGAGAAATGACGTTACAGGTGTTTTACAATATAGTCAGGAAATATAGCAGTCAGCACTTCTGTGTTGAAATGAATTATTATTGATATGGTCATAATCATAAAATTATCTGTGTAAAAAAACTTTGAAAAATTATAATACTACCTCATTAATAGATTACCTTAGCTGTAATTGTCAAAACTTTTAGGATTTTTTGGATCTCAATGCTCTTCAACTTCGTACTTTATTAGACCTTTTTGTCGTTTTTTATTCAAGCATCACTGATTATTCTTTGATAGACGAAACTTGTTTCTGATGTCAATATAATTTTTCTTCAATAGTGGCATCTGCAATGTGTCTTTTGTAACAAATGCCAAAAAAAATAAATTAAGGGACTGTTCATAATTCATTTCCAAAAGAACCGGCATAAAAATCTGTCTCAAATTTAAGCCGTTTTTTTCTGCCAATGAAACAAGATGTCTATAAGAAAAATATAAGGATAAAATACAATAAGTATTGTCATATATTGTTCGTATATTGATTTGACTGTTCTTATGTTTTGCACCTTCGATAACGTAGCTTCTATAGAGTTTTCATGTGTCTTTGTATTCAAAGGTTTTGGTTTTTAATGCTCTTTAACTTGGTATTTGATTAGCATTCGAACAGTTTTGCTTCAATGTCACTGGTCAGGATTATGTAGACACACGTCTGGTGTACAAAATAATATACGTCTGATATCTTTGATAAATGTTTTATAAATATTCACCTTGACAGTTCCTGATGGAAGAACGCCAGTTTGACGGAAACAGTCTATAATGTGCTATTTTCATTTTTGAAAATGAATTTTTATATTAATATTTCTTCAAATACAATTGAGAATTGAAATAAGGAATGTTTCAAAGAGACAACAACCCGATCAATGAACAGAAAAGAGCTGAAGGCAAATAATGTGTCCGTTCTATGAACAAAAAATTAGTGAGTAAACCCAAATTTCTAATTCGCCTTTTCTGTATGCTGTGACTAAACTATGCTATGTCCTAAAAAATGGACAATCGCACAGCACAATTGTGTTGGAAAAGATTGAAAAGCATAAAAAGTAAACAGACATGGGAAAATGATATAAGAAGACGAAGAACATTTTATTTTAGACTGTAAACTATATAGGGAGCTTAGAAACATTTTCTTTTGACAATTTGAAGTTTTTATACTGAATCCATCAACACCATCACAGGTAAAAAAAATCGGGTCCTACATCAAAAATCATTAGAACTGAGGACAGGGGACACTGAAATGGTTGTGCTGGTGGTTTGTACCACATGGTTGTGTATGTTTCTTTATCATCGCTGGCTAGCCTGCATTGGAAGGTAAAGAAATAGCCGAGTGTGTAAGTCTTTTTGCCAGTACTTAGCCTCTGCACTTTTCACGACTTCTACTGTGCCTCCTCAAGACGGCATATGGTAACTAGGGTCTAGCATCCTAGGCAAAATTGTAGCAGCAAGGGCTCTGGAGATGCAGTGTGTAGGACTATCGAAGTGTGGGCATGCCTTTGCACCCTACAACCTAGCCCAAGCTATGGTTAAATAGTTGGTCAGATGAAGATCATAGTTCTGTTAAAACAGTTCATCTATGACATATTTTTAACAATGAGCGTATTGGGTTCTTAATACGAACCTCTTGTTTTTCATAAAGTCAGTCTCATATGTATATATAAAGTTGAAATTGAAGACAACATTGTATAATCACAAAAGACATGGTATACTGCAATCCTTCTCCTATAATGAGCGAATACCATATTTTCATTGAATTCAATTTAATGTTCTCTTCTCTGTCATTCACTAAATAAGAACAAATTAATTATAAAAAAATGATCAAACAAAACAGCTTTGCCATTTGCTTGTTTCTGAAACTCTCATACTTGTATTTAACATTTTCCAGCAATGAGCATTGAGGACCCAAACTTCAAAAAAGTTGTGCCAAATATGGCTTATGTAATAAATGCCTGGGATAAGAAAATCCTTAGTACTTCCAAATTCATACTTTTGGAAACAGTTAATTTATAAAAATTACCATATGATTGATATTCATTTCAACACCGACGTGCTGATTACTGGGCTGGTGATGTCATGATATACATAATGTATACTGACCTATAATGGTTTACTGTCATAAATTGTGACTTGGATAGATAGTTGTCTCATTGGCACTCATACCACATCTACCTATATATACATAATATTAACCATGGGCGATGAAACATGGTTTAAACAGGGTTATCTCTCGTTTATCAAGAAAGTTTTATTTAAAACTATTACATACTAGTATATCGTTCATTACGTATATTTCTGATATTTATCATACAAACCTAATGTCTACGTTTACACCACTGGGTCGATGCCACTGCTGGTGGACGTTTCGTCCCCGAGGGTATCACCAGCCCAGTAGTGAACACTTCGGTGTTGACATGAGTATCAATAATGTGGTCATTTTTTTTTTTTATAAATTTCCTGTTAGGGAGCTACCATTTGATTTTTATGGGGGGGGGGGGGGGGGGGGGCTAGGATGAAATTTGAAAAAAATAGGCAGGATGAGACACTTGCAAAAAAAAAAAGTCAGGATGACAATTTAGGTAAAAAACAAGTCAGGATAAACTAAAAAAAAAAAAAAAAAAAAAAAGGCAGGACAGAATAGAGTGAAAAAGAAAAAGGCAGGACAGAGATTGCAACTAAAAAAAAATGCAGGACAAAATTTTTCATCCTAGCCCCCCATAAAAATCAAATGGTAGCTCCCTTAACAAAAGTTTAATTTTTTCGAAAAACTAAGGATTTTCTTATTCCAGGCATAGATTTTCTTAGCCGTATTTGGCACAACTTTTTGGAATTTTGGATCCTCAATGCTCTTCAACTTTGTTATTGTTTGGCTTTATAAATATTTTGATATGAGCGTCACTGATGATCGAGTCTTATGTAGACGAAACGCGCGTCTGGCGTACTAAATTATAATCCTGGTACCTTTGATAACTATTATCGATTGTCTGTAAGTTTCTATGACCCCCTTCTATGAAGGAAAAGGTCTTTTACAACATTATATACTAACATTGTTTGCATAAATGATAATAGCTCCAGACGCAAAAATATCAGATAATGCCTTTATTCAAAACATTAACAAAATTGTGTTTACTTAAAATAGAATATAATAAAATAAAAATATTTGGTACGATTGCCAATCAAACAACCATCCACTACTTAAAAGTCGCAATGTCAACAACTTATTGATTTACGGATTGTCGTCGAGTCCTTCTAATATTGTGACCTACATCAGGTGGTTTTTGGTATAGAGTAGGTATTTGAAATTAAACCCTTAGGCTATCTTCTTATTTTTATATCGGAACAGTACTAAGCAAAAATCAGCTAACATGGAAGATACAAAAGTGCCATTCAAACTCATATTAAGTGAAAAATAAACCGAATAAACGCCATGAGAAGGTAAACAGTATATACACAAAACACAACATAAAAAACTAAGGCCTGAGCAACACAAATCCCACGAGAATGATCGCAGGTACTCCAGAAGGGTAGCAGATCTTGTTTTACATGTGGCACCCGTATAATACTCAGATAAAAGTATCTCCAAGATGCAGGACCAATAGTTCGATAATTCAATGTCTGCAGTTTAATTGGCCAATATTTGATTATTCAACTTTAGTGAAAGAGATATTGCGGTTCTTCCTTTGCCACTGCAGAAGGAGCTAACAATTTTATTTGATTTCAAGAAAATATGTTTGCAATCAAATTTGTAGCAAAATCATTTTATCAGACACGAAAAATTTCTCTGTTTGATATGATTTTGCAGTAGCAAATTGTACATGTGTCAAATCATTACTGTTTACAGAATTAAAATGAGATTAAAACTACGAATGTTACTTCAAAAAATGTACAAATGTTTCTTCAATGATGCTCGAGACAACAACATTTGAAATTAGAAATTAAATGCTAGTTCTTTAAAATATAATTCATTTTGTTATTTTTTTATGCTTAGTTAGAAGTCAACAAGTAAAAGGGATAACACAACTGCATTTGAAGAAAACACCTGCTGGAAGTCGACATGAAAAGAACGACTTCAAGTATAGACAAAACAAAGTATGACTCTAATAATTCTGTTAAGGCCTGAAGCTAATGATAGCAGGTGATTTTTTAATTCTTCATAAAGCGTTCAGACTTCAATATAAAACAAAATGTTCCTGCATCTGAGTTTTTGTGTTTTATATACGTCTTACCTCTACCACACTGTAGGCTGCTTTCTTGGTAATTCAGCATTCGTCTCAACTCGGCCGATTCCGTAAAGAAGGAGAGTTGCGGATTCTACCGAGGATTGCCAAATGGGTAATTCAGGGTATGACGTTAAATACTAATCATAGGATTATTGGCGACCTTTTGCTAATGTTAAACCTATGGGAGAGGATACCAATGAGGATACCCAGTGAAGATACCCTCTGACGTCATTATTAAGTATTATGACATTAATTAATTAATTTCTTTAGATAAGGTCGTTATAAAGTGTTACTAATTCCGTTTTGTTTTTATTGGATAATTTACAGATGTGTATGTGTGTGTATTCGTATGTGAGTTTTAAAGTTACACCGGATCAATTAAATCCAAATCATGCACTGCTGGTGAACTTTGATAAAAAATGTCAATTTCCTACAATGACAAAAGAAATACATTGTGTACATTCCGTCTCTATACATGTTGTCTGTTCAACGTCGCCACCTAAAAAGGAATAAAAATGTGTATGTGTATGTGTGTGTGTGCATATGTGTGTGTGTGTTTGTATGTATAGATTCAAAGTTTTGCTTATGTAAATATGAGCAGGGAATTATCTTATTTCATTCTCCTTTTGTGTGATTGTATTCCTTTTTTTTTAACTTTGGTGTTTTGGTACCACACTTGTAATAATGATAACAATAATATGTACAATATTTAATATCCCCGTGAATTCAGACAAACATGGGTCAAAGAGCCATCCACATGGTGCCTTTACAAATTAACAAAGTTATATATAACTATTTTATACATCGAGATAAAAGGATTAAAGAATCGTCTACCACCCAACAGTATCTCTAACCTCACAAAAGGACCAACAGTACGCCATCTATCGTGCAGGGGTATAAACTGTCGAGACTTGAAGTTAGTCTTTCCGGGATAGTTAACTCTCTCAAATATGAGATAAATCGCGAGCTTTAATCCAAGAGTTGAATTTCTTTGGCCAGTGTAACCATTTCACATAATATTGTTTGTTGGGTCCTTTGTCTTTCGTTTCGAGGATGTTTTCAACTTTCCACATATCGTCTTCCCGAACATCCACTTTCTGCACTTCTGATTGATAGAATGTACTGAATTTTCTTCGTCGTGAAAATCAAGAAGTCGATAAATTGGAAGCCCACCACGTAAAATTCTTTGAGATATTTTAAATATCTCTCCGCTCCATTTCTCATCGTATTCCCTGGTAAAAGGATTTCTTATGTATGTAATCCGAAATTTATCACCGATTTTGAAACGGAAAGGTTTTCGTGCGTTCTCTGTTTTAGGTTGTAATCTTTTCGGCCAATACATTTTCCACCACAAGTTGGTCTCTTTAGATATGTTGACTTTATCTGGTGCCACGCCAATCGTTCTATGGTAGGGTTATTGTAGCTGTTAGCAAAATTCTGTAAGTTATCCACATAGTAATATGACTGCTTACTGGTGCTAAATCTCATGATTTTTGATTAAATAGTTTTGATAACTCTTTCAACGTAATTAGCTTTGATTTTTGTGCAAATAAATGTTGGATATTTTTCTGTTTTAAAAGAGATTCTACTAATCTTGATCTGAACTTTTGTCCTTTATCTGTTCTTATTCTGTTTGGTGATCTTCCTTCTGATAAAACGTGTTCCAAAGCATTCGCCACAGATTCGCCTTTCTAATTCTTTAGAGGTCTTAGCCATACATATTTGAAGAATATGTCAGGCACCACCAATATGAAATTATATCCACTGTTCAATTTCGAAAATTTAGACATGTCCATCAAATCGACATCCCATTGGTCGTCTATTAAAATAACGACAACTCTGTTCCGCTTAAACAACCTTTTTAATTGTCTTTGTAAACTGTATGGTTCCTGTCGTTGTAGCCAGTTCCGTATTTTATATTTACTGAGAACGAATTTTCCATCTGTTCGAACAAATCTGTAAAGTTTATCAGGCCCTGCATAACTCGCTGGATTAGCTGGATTGTGATACATATTTCTCAAGTAGTTTTCCCAAAGGCAATCTTTACACATGGAATGATGAATATAGAATGATATAAAGAGTACAAAGTTCTCATATTCATATAGTCGAGCTTTCATCCTCTTCCTCCTCCTCCTCCTCCTCCTCCTCCTCCTCCTCCTCCTCCTCATCGTCATCAATGCTATTTTCACTTTCAGAACCATCAATATTTTTTTCGTTATCAATAGCTTCATCTAGAAAACTTTCCAACATAGGTTTATATTTCCTGATGGCTGCTTTAATGGCTTTCAATTATTTTTTTTGCCATCTCTTTCGCCAAAACAATATATTTTTCGCCACTTTATTATTTTTTTCGCCAAGTAACAAAAATATATATTTTCCTTTAAAATTTACCCTTTTTTCTACCCCCCCCCCCCTTTTCCCTTAAATAAGACGATTTTGCCCCATTGTGTCTATGATTATTCTCTCAAACTTATTTTAAAGTCTACATTGTACTAAGAAGTGGTTTTTACAACTAAACAAAAGCTTTTATCACATGAAATTGATCCCTCATGTCATGTGTAGTCATTACATTGAAGGGCTACTCTCATTCGAGGGGCTGTTCCCAAATTTTTTTATATATTTCTGTTCAACGACAGTTTTCTTTTCTTGACCATCGTAAATGAAAAAGTTGAGATGTTAAAAGAGGGACGAAAGATACCAAAGGGACAGTCAAACTCATAAATCTAAAACAAACTGACAACGCCATGGCTAAAAATAAAAAAGACAAACAGAAAAACAATAGTACACACGACACAACATAGAAAACTAAAGAATAAACAACACGAACCCCACCAAAAACTAGGGGTGATCTCAGGTGCTCCGGAAGGGTAAGCAGATCCTGCTCCACATGTGGCACCCGTCGTGTTGCTTGAAACACGTTTGTCACTCAAATGACTTAAAAGTAGTCTCCCTAATCAATTACCTGTATTAAAGTCAAAGGATGATTAAAGTTTTAAATCGGAGATTTTTCGTGCGTTTGAACATTTGTCGTCACATCAACAACTTTCTTTTCTAAATTATCTTTAAAGGGAGAAGAGACGTCAAAAGTTTGCTTCAAACATGGGCGTCGCAAAGTGGTAAATAAATTCTTTATGTGACATTTAGCGGAAGCCATTTAACCATATCATTTTGTCAAACAATTCAATCAACACCTTTATTAATTAGTCCTTTGTTGTCGATAGCTATAAAATGCTATCAGCTGAATATGGATTTTCTGTCCAAATCTTAATGAGGTCAAGGTGAATTCCGAGTATTGTCCGAAAAGTTAAATACATTTCTTTCGCCAAATTCTTTCGCAAATGACGAATTTTTTATCGCCACAATTATTTTTTTTTCGCAAATTGCGAAAATGGTGACCGCCAGCGGAAACCCTGCTCGTGGTCCATGCAATCGTTAACTAATTCCGTAATCATTTTCATTACTTTGCCATGCAGTTTACCATTTTGTAACTGTAGTAAATACTCAATTAAACTACTATATCTGGACATCAACTGATCCATATCCTCGTCTTTTAGTTTGCGATTAGCCTTACTCCTGGCGTGGTCTTTTTTCATGTCACCATCCATGTATTTATTGACTTTTTCTTTCCATATATCTGCATTTGCCTCTCTGGCAAGTTCAGCTAAATTTATAAAAGCCATATCTTCTCCACCTTCTATGTCAATTTTGTTTACACGAGGTTTCTTTGAGGGTATGTCTTCATCCTCAAATTCCCTTTTTCTTTTTAAATCATTATTTTCCGGGCACCACTTATTCATATGTCTAGCTAAATCAGGAACGATTTCAAAGACTACACCGTAATCATCACATGAAGGCATGATTTCTTTTTCGTCCGGTAAATGCGTCTGTTCAATTTGAAATGATTCTTCAAACTGAGGTGGTTCTAGTTTTTTTCTACTAATATACTCTTCAGAAACACCTCCACCAATCATATTCTTGTTTTCAAATATGTTAATTTTTAGTCTGTCGTCTTCCAGTGTATTTTGTTTTAAATCTATGAATAAACTCCCGTAAGGTCTTGTGGTAGCCTCTGTATACTTGAGCATGAACCTATTTAGGTTACTGGGACACATCTGTCTAGCAAATATGGCTGGTCCAACTTGATCACGTGGGTTTTTGAATAGGACTATATAGTGGATATTAATGCTCATGGTTCTACTCTCCTTTCCCTTCGAGAATGCATTTTGCAAGATGCATGCAATGCTGATGTGTTTGGGATGGCTACCCTCCAAACAAAGAGTTCAAAAACATCCTTACTATTGGTTACATCTCTCATTAAATCGTCTAGGATGATTAATCTTGGATATCTAGAGTCAATGAATGAGTCATCATTCAAATTTTCAGGTAAACCTTGAACAAATAAAATGTTTTTAATGATGTGTTGCAGTTCATTAAATAATGACTGCCGCCGTTTATAACACCAGATAATCCTCTCAGGTGATGGTTTTATCATAGTCCGTGCTCGCTTCAATAATGTTTTCATCCAAAACGTCTTACCTGAACCAGTAGGTCCAGTCAACATCATAGTGAATGGATGATGTAATACCACATTCTTTGGCGGCGGCGGAGGGGGTGGTGGCGGAGGCGGTGGCGGAGGCGTAGGCGGCGGCGGATATGCATCATTGGTCTTCGGATATGGTTGACTGATTCTGTGTTTGTTTCTTTGGTGTCGCAACATGACGTCTTGCTACAACATCAACAATGATGATATATATCAAGTTATGATGGAGGACAAACACTTAAATAAATAAGTGTTAGGAAAGATGAAGGACGAAACTCATGGTATTCCCATACAAGAAATTAAACATAAAATTTGACACATCTAGTACATTTGTACTTTTAAATTGTTAAAACTAAGATTAATATACAGCAAACTTCTTGGTTGATATGCTAATGATCCAGGATCGATGTGGCTTATTTTATTTTTTGATAAATCAACATGTCGCAGAAATGGTAAAGTAGAAAACGAACTATTAGTTATCATTTCCATACTATTTCCTTTCAATATCAAAGTATCAAGTAAGAATAAACAATGAATACCTATTAGTAAGTCGATTTCCTTTTCAGATAAATCATCTTTGACAATGTCTTGAAACTCACAGATATTGTCGGGAAATTTTGTGAGATATCCTTTTTTTATGGATAACACCATAAAGCGTTCCTCTTGTTCCAAGAAGAAGATCTGATTTTCCAAATCCAGACGTATATTCTATGTGCAAGTTCATTATCAACTCTGATTGTGAATCCCCTAGGCTGTTGTTCTCCAAATGCAACAAGGATTACAAAGAAGAAAATGATTTGCAATTGACTTGTCTGTAAAATTGAATCATCTAGCACAGTCTCCTCTGTTTAAAGCTATGAACAGAAACATATAGTTGGCAAACATCTCTAAACACCTACTAAGATAGAAAACATTGCTTAGAATAGTAAATAGCTAGATATACGTGTGTTTTGTGGTTTATAGGCGAATTCGTATTTTTAATGTTCAATGAATAAGATATTATAAATTGGCTTGAATGCATTTTTTTAAAACCACTTATTATAATTAAATATCCACGTTAAACAACTTTTCCTGAATCCATAAAAAATGCTTGTAAAGAAGAATTTACAGTATATATATGATTTGACAAATTTTGATTTATGATAATTTCTCTTGTTGAATTTCATTTTGTGTATATCACATTTTCCAATAGAAAGTAGAAACAATCATGGTTATATAATGCCTGTACCAAGTCAGGAATATGACAGTTCTTGTCCATTCGTTTTTGATGTGTTTTGTCATTTGATTTTGCCATGTGATTATGGACTTTCCGATTAGATTTTCCTCTGAGTACAGTATTTTTGTACTTTTACTTTTTATTGGATTATCTCATTCGATGTATAAAATTGATGTATTTCGATAGTTTCAAAATCCCATGGAATACTCGTCTTGACCTCAATAGAATATAGTAGGAAAATATACATTTTATCTATCATTGCTTACGTATATAATAATGTCAAACAATACTTTTGAAATTCATCTAGTTGGATGATTCCCTCGATCCGTTAAAGGTGAAGTCCCTCAATCTGTTAAGCTTTGGACTGTTCTGGATACAAGAATAAATGTTAGAAAAAGTAAACGGTGTATACTAAAGCACTACGATTGTGTACTCGTATATTTATTTGCAATGTTTGAGTATCCACATACGATATAAGAGTAAAAATATGAATATGTAAGGTAAACTCAAACTTACTACTCCCCGAGCTTTATTTTGATAAGAATTTCTGTGCTTATCTAGTAATCTTTGTTCATCAACTAACTGGAGCTGGTTGGTTTATTTTTTTTTCAGCACTCTCTTCATATAAACAAACTTTCACTTAAGCAATCTGCTAAAATATTTTACCAGTTAATCAGTTAGTTGGAGAAGAAATCTCACTGCAATTTGGTAAACTGTTTAGCCATTGTTGCTATGATACCACAAAGGTTTCTGTATAAGCACTGTAAAAAGATTTGGAAACTATCTTATTTCAATTTTGTTTCCAACAAAACGTATGTTCTCAATCTGTCAAACTGACATTCAGGTGACCAGAGCTCTGATTGAGGTTTATATTTAAACCACTTACCACATTTACTATAACGTATAAGGTGATTAAATTTAATGGTTGTTCAATATTTATTCAAAAAGTGATATAGTTTACACACTTATTTCCAGTATTATGAAGTGTTCGCCAAAGTGCACTTTTAAAATAACAAACACAATCAGGTAACAACAATGTATTTTTGGACCATATTTATATTTAAAGTGTAAATTGAAGAAATTTATTATTTCATGCAGGTTATCAAAATAGTTCAAGTTCGATTGAGAAGTTTTATTTCCTTTTTACAATCTAAAAATCTTGTATCTTCTATACGCAGTTTTATTTGAATTAACGAAAAGATAAACGATCCGAAATGTGTATGTTGTCAAGAAAGGCATGACAGGTGCTGCATTTTGATACGCCCGTTAACGGGACGTATTAGGGTATACCGTTGTCCGTCTATCCGTCCGTCGTCAACACATCGGACATTTACTCAAAAATGCTTTATCCCATTTGCATGAAACTCTAGTTTTAATGTCTATTGACGTGAGCTCCCTTTCGTTTTTTATTATAAATTTCACATTTTACGTTTCCGATTTAGGGGTTTTATTCTTTAAAAAAGTTTTTTCTAGTTTTCAGATAAGTACTCAAAAACTCTTTCAGCAGTTCTTATTTTGGCGATTGTTTATATTTTTTGACATAAGCCCCCTTTCGACTTTTATAAATTTTAGATTTTACATTGTCAAGTTATGAATTTGTATTCATAAAAAAGGGGTGATTTTCCAGTTTTCAGACAATACCTTTTAAGTGCTTTGAGTAATTTTCATTATATTTGGATTACTAGTTTATAACTATCAAAATAACCTCCCTTTGTTTTTTAACAAATTTAAGGGAAATAATAATTCTTATATATGTTTCTATCCCTTTTGTTTCTACAGATATATGTATAAAACACGATGTAGGTTTATGTTCATTAAATAGCAATAGAACTACACACAAATCAGACGCAAGAAAAGCGCTTCAAATGCATTAAATTAAGAAGACCGCCATTTGAAATTGTGGTGGGGACCAGGATGATTTGTTTTGGATCGGTTATTTGTGTTTGTGATAATCTAAATTTTGCACTGTTGAAGAATGATTTTTTTCATTTTCATTAAAACAAGGAACTGATTATTTATTTTTCACATTATACTTGATAATATTTGAAAACTCACAATTAATTTGAAACTATTTTTTTTTTATTCCAAAATAGATATAACGTGTATAGTCTTCTAAATTCCAAATTACATTTATTGCATACGTACAAGGTATAAATAAAGTGGGGCTATAACTAGTATATTATATATGTAGTTATTTTCAAACAACCACAGAACAAATCATTTTTGTTATTATCAACGCTGAGTTATTCATTTTCAAAATCTTCCTGCCACCACCACCCCTCCAGAACATCAAATGGTCGTCCCGTTATGCGTTGTTTCATTTTTTCTTTATATAATTGATTTTATATGTGACGTTTATAAAAATATATATTTGAAAATGATATGTGTCTGGTGGAAAGTAGACTTTCGCAAGCTGTAACCTTTTTTTGTCAAAGTGGTTGGTGTGAAGCATATTATAGTCTTCAGCATAAATAAGATGTTGTCTTCCAATAACACAACTCTCTTCTAAAGACTCAATGGTTTAGTACGTTTACATTTAATATCTTTCAATAACACCTTTATAAACAACTAACATGTACAAAGAGAGATAACTGAAATGCTATACATGTTCAACACGGCTTTTTGTTATTGGTAACATTGAAATAAAATGCTTAGAGTAAGGTAGCACACAGTACAGTATGTTGCTCGCTTTTCAATTGATTATTGTGAAAGCATGTTAAATATTTTCATTGCTTCTATTTAATTTATATACAGGTGAACTTTGTGGACTAGAAAGGCGCACATTTTTGAGCCAAAAACAAGAAAAGAGACAGGTCTGTACAACAAGGTACATAACAGAAGGTACACATGATTGAAACAAACGCAAAATAAAGTTCAAGGGTGTAGGTCTCTTTTCAGTTCCAAGCAAAAAGTCTTTTTGAGTAGAAACATGCAAGTATTGAAACATCCTATCATTATAAAAAGTACCCTCACATCTTCCTTAATGAGTTTTTATGCCCCGCATACAATAGTAGAGGGGCATTATGTTTACTGGTCTGTGCGTCCGTCTGTTCGTTCGTCCGTCCGTCCGTCTGTCCCGCTTCAGGTTAAAGTTTTTGGTCAAGGTAGTTTTTGATAGAGTTGAAGTCCAATCAACTTGAAACTTAGTACACATGTTCCCAATGATATGATCTTTATAATTATAATGCCAAATTAAAGTTATGACCCTAATTTCACGGTCCACTGAACATAGAAAATGATAGTGTGAAGTTCAGGTTAAAGTTTTGGTAAAAGTTTTTGGTCAAGGTAGTTTTTGATGAAGTTGAAGTCACATCAACTTGAAACTTAGTACACATGTTCCCAATGATATGATCTTTCTAATTTTAATTCCAAATTAAAGTTTTGACCCCATTTTCTTGGTCCACTGAACATGGAAAATGATAGTATGAGTGGGGCATCTGTGTACTATGGACACATTCTTGTTATTTTTCTAAGGACCTTCAGTATTTATATTTATGATTATTTGAGCTTTTGTATGCATTTTGTTTCATTTAAATGGTAAATTGATGTTATAAAATCGCAAGTCGTATGTACTCATTCCCTGTATGAAAAAAGTTATAAATGTTAGTAAAATAAGCGATTGTTGATTATCTCAGAAAATAAAAACAAATGAAATCTCTGTTTTAAATGTACAATGTATGTGTATAGCCATTATTGCAGTTTCCAGTTACATGTTGAAGTTTTTTTTATATTGCTTGAACTATGACCTCCTGATAATTCAGGCGGGAGTGGTAAAAGAATAATGCATATATAGATCACGCTTAATGCTAGTGTAGATTACTGTTAATGTATTATTGGTATATTTTGTGGGCATTGACCCCTGATAAAGTTTCATAGTAACAATATGAATCAAACTTATGACATGTCTTGACCAATATTTTGAACTCATTATTTTTTCGATATAAATAATTTTTTCTGAGAAGTAGCAATAACATTAAAAGTAAATTAATTGATGGAATCAGCTTGACCGGCAAACTTGACATTATTTTCTTTTAAAGGACCATTAACCATTACCATATGTCCTTTAATGAGCTATATCAACATACCAATTAGATGTCGAGCACAGAAAAGGAAATATTATCAGATTATTACATGGCTTTTTTCATATCGCATGTATTATCAGCCCTAGGTTCAATATCAGCCCAAGAGCCGCATGGCTCGAGGGCTGATATTGACCGAGGGCTGATAATACATGCGATATGAAACAAGACATGTTATGATCTTTTTATCATATGCTTCAACAGAGGAGAAAAAAAACCAGATTCATATATTGATCCTTTAACGTGGTTCCCAAATAGGAGTTCAAAGAGTGAAATTTCACGGACGTCGGACCCCAAATTTAGTACATTCAATATGGAATCTTTCTATCATATGAATAAACAGAGAAGAAAAATATTTTAATATGGACGAATCGACAAAAATATACATAATAAACATGTTTGGAAAATCAACTTTTTAAAAGTAATTTTCTAAATATTGTTTGAAACTTTAAAAATGCATTAATTAATAATTTGTTTGTTTGTTTGTTTTTTATTTATTTGTTTGTTTTTATTATTATTTTACACAATTAACTTTCTGATATCCAAATAATTGTTTTGTACACTACTTTGTAATGTTTTTCATTGAAAAAATAGCATTGAGGTGTATTTTCCGGAATTTGCCGAGTATCACCGGAATGCCATGCGATAACGTTACGGAAAGGCATGTGATAACAATCGAAACATGTGATAAACTTTTCATATCAGCCCGCTAAGCACCAATTCGAAAAATATGGAATTTACGTTCATTTAATGCTATTATCATACAGTAAAAATCATATGTTATTTGGTCTAAGTATATGATAAATTTTATTACATGTAACCGAATCACTTCGATCCAGACAATACACAACATTCTCAGGAAGTTACGAACATAGTGTAAAAAATCTTTAAGCGGCATATATCTTTTATAATTTTGGAGTTGCGGTGACAGGAAAACCAGATTACGTGGAGAAAACTCGAAAGTATTCAATTAAAAATAAAATAACTTTTTGATATCATGTACCAAATATATTATCGAAATAAAGGAAACAAAAAGCGACATTTCAGAATTTAAAACCTGTAAAATAGGCGAAGGAACAAAACAATAATGAGAAAATCAATCAAAATGTATTTTCATGGAAAAACAACATTAACAAAGTGAAATGAAAGCGCCTTAAAATTCCATTTTTTTTTACCTAACATGATATTGCTCATGCCCATTTGCCGTTATTCCAGCTGTAATACGGTGTTCCCATAAAACGTGTCTGTGCCATTTAAACAGGTAAACAGAAAGGAATTGTAAACCTCTCATCATTTTGAAAACTTAAACTTTATACAAATATCATAAAGCTCCTATTTTTTTATTATTATTTGCCCCTTTGATAATTTTACTGATATAACTAAGAGATTACCATTATACTGACATCTGAAGAGGGCAATCACTATTTTGACAGTTTTCAGTAAAAATTTAAATAAGGAAGAAAGAAAAAAAAAAGTAAAGGAATCGCAGCAAGTCTATTTTACGGTCGATGTGCTCATTTTTGGAATCTAAGTTTTGCGTGACTGGGGTTTGGCCATAGGACGAGATTTCGAATATATTAAAAATAATTATGTAATAATTTGTTAACTCGAAATTGTTTATATTGATAAACTCGATTTTAATAAATTTTGATAAATAAAAGTAGTTCAAACGATAATGATCGTACAATCAATCGGAATTTTTAAAGCTTATCAAGATTATTGAATCAAATGAGATGTGTACAATTGCAAACGCTTTCGATGTATAAAATACTGCATTTATTGAACATATATCTTTTGTTGGTACCAGCATCTAATCATTTGTGACAATGTATGAACAAATGATTATTGTTCGATTGATATATATACAAATACATATATGTTGAATAGATTTGTATATTTTAACACATATTTTGTTCTCATATGCACATACATTTGTTTATTATTAACATCAATAAATCGTTTTATCTCATGTATTTTGCTTTTGAATAAAAAAATATTTTTATGACAATGCAGCTCTTTTCATACGTATATATATTACTGTAATGAACATATATCTCATAATACCAGACACATTCATTTTCTTTAAATAAACATCTACTCAATTAAATGAAAAACATATTTATAAATATACATTGAAGAAAAACATTTTATGTTTGAGAATATTGTTAATCAACACTGTTACGATATATATTACAGGTAACATACATGTATGCTCTATAGAGCTACATGTATATGACGATTAGACCAAAAATAAGATACTTCATAGATAATTTACAAAAAGTTCTTATCATTGATGGCCTTTAAGGCGTATTATAAATCTATGGAATCAGCGGGGACATCTTAATCTTACAAACCATTCTGATAAGAGGGATCTTTATTTCAACATGTCTACAACCAATCATAAAGTGATAATTAGAAATCTTACGAAAAGTAAAAGCATCAGTGATTCGAACTTAAAGGATTCATTATTTGAATTACTAAACATGTGCATAAAGATATCTACTTTGAGAAACTGTATAAAAATAAAAAAGGAAAAGAAGCAGAGGTATGCCGTAATTCTTCTCAGAAATCCAAACGAAGTTTTTGAAGTATTAGATCGCTTAAAGAACCGGCGAAGCAGGAACACCTTTGGATTCGATTTTCAGAGCCTAGCTGATAAGGATGTAGACATTGACGTTGAGATGGAATTGCCTGAAAGATACTATAGAAAAGGTCAATATATAGACAGAGAAACTAGACAAATGGAATTCAAACTTGGCGGAGGAGACTATGTCCGAAAATATTTGAAGGAAGATGTGCTTAAATATGTATGTGGGTATTTAAACGGAAGAAGCACAGGGACTCTGTTCATTGGTGTAAATGGTAGGTTTTACACGTGCTGCTTCAAATCATTGAAAGTTATGGTGTATAGAGTTTTGATATGACCGTTCATCGTGTTGAGTAATACGTTTTTTAAAGATCGGTTAACAAAGATATTTTTGTCAGTATTTTATTTAAAACTTACCTTTATGCCTCTTTATTTAATTGTCGATTTTCCTTATAAATTTATTAAAACGTAAGGAATAATGACAAAATAAAAGTTTGAATGTTCATCTGTCAAAACGGAAATGAAAGAGAAAGCAAAGCATTTGATTTGAATGTGATTTACGAAAACAACTTCAATGTATATTGGTGCTGCTGGTGGACGTTTTTTCCCCGAGGGTATCACCATCCCAGTAGTCAACACTTCGGTGTTGTCATGAATATCAATAATGTGGTCATTTTCATAAATTTCCTGTTTACAAAACCTTGATTTTTTTCGAAAAACTAAGGGTTTTCTTATCCCAGGCATAGATTACCTTAGCCGTATTTGGCACAACTTTTTGGAATTTTGGATCCTCAATGCTCTTTAACTTTGTACTTGTTTGGCTTTATAAATATTTTGATATGAGCGTCACCGATGAGTCTTCAGGGTTAAAATCTGAAATGATGTTTTTTTTTTCAATGTGTGTTACTTTTCAGATGATGGTCATGTTGTTGGTGTCAATTGTGAAGAAGAAGATAAAATTCGTCGAGAGTATATCGACCAAAGCATCAGAGCAATAAAACCACCTGTCGATAATATAGAATATAATGTAGAGTTTATTCCCGTTGAAGTGAATGGAAAACTAAGAGGTCATTTTACAAAAGTTTTTTTCTGTGTATATAAGAAAGGAGATGGGGTATGATTGTTAATGAAACAACTCTCATTAAGAGACCAAATTACACAGAAATTAACAAGTAAAGGTCACCGTAGTGTATTTTGTTTTATATGCTGAATTTTGTTTGTCAATCCTGATTTTGCGTGTCTTATATTACATTGCTGTTGACCGCTTGCAAATATGTTGTATAAAAAAGAAGGAGTATTGCTATGAGTCCATGGTTTTAATGTATGATGATTTAAGCAATCATAAGTGACGGTACGGACTATAAATGATTTTAATATGACATGTGAAACAATTAAAACGAAAAATCAACAACCGTCATTTATGGCAAAACAGATATACAAATGTAGCCAAAATAAATCTTGATCAACTTATTTAAGATACTTGTGTCAGGATTTAAACTTAAGAAATAATATGCGTTAGACTTTAATGAGATATAGATATAGGACGATGTGGTATGAGTGCCAATGAGACAACTCTCCATCCAAATAATATGCCTATTCAGAATGTGGCGTGGTTAAGAAATTTAATGAGCACCAAATTTCCAAAAAAACATTGACAATAGCACAACATACGAAAAACTAAAACAGTTAGTTGTTAAAAACTTTACTCATCGACACGAAGCAGTAATATATCTAAATTTATGACCATATGCTCAGTAAAGAAGATTTATGTATGAATCTAATATGATATTTGATAAATTAGATAAAGGAATTCGATTTGAATTTTCCCTCAAGTTTGATATATTTATTATTTTACTTTTGTGTATAACAAACAAATAGCTTATTTGATGTAGTAGAATTCAACCTGTCAGACATTGTATGCTTATATTGCAGCCAATTGTAAAGTAATTGAAATAATAGTCTTCAAGAAAAAACAACTCAATAGACTTTTTGACAGTAAAGGTCACGTGTACATGAGACGTGAAGGCAGTGTATCGGATTTTACCGCGGCTGAAGTACAGGATTGGATTTTTCAGGTATGGCATTTTGGAATAACACATAAACATTATTAAATTTATTGAATTTACTAAAATATACATATCACACAACTATGTAACTTCAATTTTGATAGTACTTAAATGAATGTGGTCAAAATATTGGCTTCTTAATTATACCGAAGTAACGAGGCTCTCGTCAAATTATAAACACTGAACAAAAATAACACATCAAGGTTGCAAATGACGTTCACCTACATTTGAAAAATACGCAGCTAAATACCACAAGTGCTTAACGTTTACAAAACAAATTATTTTGAAAACATATTGATACATTGCTATTGTTTCGGTTTATCAACGAAGCCTCGAAAAGAGTACACATTTCTCAGATACAGAAAACCAGTCCTTTTCTGAAAAGCTTTAATGCAACAAAGATGTCGTTATTCTGTATACATAAACTAGATCTTTGTTAATGTAATTTCAAATTCTAGTTGCTTAATTTTTATATTCCATTAACGTAAGTGTTTGCATTTTTGTTTCATCTGTCAAATTAAGATCTACATTCTAGATTAACATGTAGCTATGCACAAATTTAGCCGTGTATTTTATCACATCAATCATTGTAGTTTGTTCACCTCAGCTGCAAAGCTTAATGGTGCGTTTAAAACATAATCTAACTAGTCTAAGAACGGTGTGTCATAGATTTGTAACATTCTTGACACTGTGTAGACTTGTTATAATTGTTATGACGTATACGTATATGTTCCGATTTCAAATTTTTCTACGGAAAGGTTTATAAAATCGTTATTATAATTATCAATTCTGAATAATTAATATTCGCAATACAAATGCGCCTGTCCCAAGTCAGGAGCCTCTGGTCTTTGTTAGTCTTGTATCATTTTTAATTTTAGTTTCTTGTGTAGAATTTGGAGTTTAATATGGCGTTCATTATCACTGACCTGGTATATATATTTGTTAGTGGGCCAGCTAAAGGACGCCTTCGGTTGTGGGAATTTCTCGCTGCACTGAATACCTATTGGTGACCTTCTGTTGTTGTTTGTTCTATGGTCGGGTTGTTGTCTCTTTGACACATTTCCCATTTCCATTCTCAATTTTATCTATATAGTTACCTTACAATTTAGACAAATAAAAAAGAAACAAAATACATTTAATAATATCCTTTTCATAGAAACAACATACTATATGGATTTAAGAAGATGTGGTATGAGTGCAAATGTGACAAATCTCCATCCAAATCACAAATTTGTAAAAATAACCGATTATAGGTCACTGTAAGGCTTTCATCACGGAGCCTTGGCTAACATCGAATAGCAAACTATAAAGGGCCCTAAATTACTAGTGTAAAACCATTCAACCAAGAAATGTAACTGTTTAATCTATAAAAAACAAGAAAAGAGAACATTTAATGAACCACATCATCAAACGACAACCACTTAACATCAGGTGTCAGACTTATGACATTATAAAACTCGAAATTTGTACGCTCCTGTGACTCTTCAGTACCTTTAAATATTTTATTTTTGTTTTTTTTCCTAAATTCTACTCTAAAAATAGGTCACGTAAAGAACGTAAAGAAAGCATTTGAATAATTCAATAATCAAAATGTTCGATTATAACAAGTATGAATTATTGAATAATGACGGTACATGCATACGAACAAACAATATTACAAGCATTCGTTGGATAACTACACATGTATATGGAAATATTTCTTATACAGAATTATACTTTGATTTCATTTTGTTTTTGCGCATCAAGAGTAGTCATTGATATTTTATAATTTGGTTTATTGTGTCTTTTAAACAGAATCGTCCATCGAAAAAGTGCACTTTGTTATGATATTGGGATATCAAAAGAACAGTACCTACATGTAGTTGGATACCAGTTATTGTTCTCCAATACACACCAGTATCTCAATCAGTTGCAAGAAACAATATTGAAATGATTCATTGTTTCAGGGTAATAAAACCATCTGTATATGGCACAAGCATAATTATATGAATGCACATTCGTTTAAGTTGATTATTTTAAAACCTACAAATAATGTGCATTGTAAATTGATAAGATTACCAAGCTCTCAGTGCATGGTAAATAAAAAAAGATTTAAAGTCCATACATATGACGGAACAAAAAGTAAATTTACAAAAATACTGCACTCCGAGGAAAATTCAAAACGGAAAGTCCTTGATAAAAAGTACAAAATGATAAAACACATCAAACGAATGGACAACAACGGTCATATTCCTTACTTGGTAAAGGCATTTTCAAATGAAGAAAATGGTGACCTGAACTTGGTTTTTTAGCGTTAAACCGTTCACTTGTATGACAGTCGCATTAAACAAACGCTCGTCCAAACTAAATAAAGGACCAACTGGATAAAAACTGTCATATTATTGTACGATTAACGGTCGTCAATAAACTCTTCAACAACGTCACAAACTGCTGAACATGTTGACTATACAGAGTAACTCATCCCTTCCTTTTAGCAATGCTTCAGCTTACTTTAAAGCTTCAACTGCGGCACCAACCGAACCGTGCTCTAGAAAATCATTCCCCTTTTAAGTTCATTTAATTGAGTAGTATTGAACCCAAACTTATTTCCATAATACTTGAACTAATACTTGTTAATGAATGATTGTAAATGCAAATCTTTTTCGTCGAACTACCAAGGAAAGAAATCTGTTAATGCCTAATCAAAGAAGAATCTTGTTGCCGAAATAACAAAGAAAGGCATCTTGAGAGAACATCCTACATTGTTAACTGGGTCATCAAGTTTGATGCTAAATAAGCTCTTTTAATTACATTAATTGTGTTGGTCGTCCTCGTCACACATCTTGAACGTTAAAGTTATCGATTAAGTTTGTTACATGAAAACTCTTTGAAATTAAAAGGGTCCGTAAAATAGTATAACATGTGTGAAAACCGTCATACTCAGTTTTGCCCAATAGAAAACGTAAGATATACCAAAAAATGAAAAGAAATTGAATATTGGAATGCGTTTCAAAGCAAACATTCCTATTCTAATTAATATGAAACATTATTTTCATACCTGGTAATAAGACAATCAATAATGCTTAGGAATATTTCCCAAACATTTATTATTATTAATAAATTAGGAAACAGTCGGGATGCGATATTTAGTCGGGCTGTTGTCCATTTGACACATCCCGCATTTCAATTCTTATCTTTATTTCATCAATCAGATAGGAAGTTACGTACTTCTTCACCTCCGTTACTTGTACCATAGGAACCTTACATACTCTCTGATTAATTAAAGCCCATACAAATAAAAGGAGATGCATTTCCAATCAACATACGCAACAAAACAATGGACCCATAGACGATTCTTATATTTTGTAGCATTTAAAACAATGTATCTTCCTTTGGCATAGGAGAACGGCTACTTTAATTTGCAAAGAAGTATAATAAAAAAAAATATGAACGTAAAGTAGAAACAATTATCTTTTATTAGGGAGAGATTAATCAAACTTTGCGAAAAACACTCCTATTCAAACAAAACTTCTCTGAAACTGACATTATCGTGGTTGACATATGTTTTACGTTTTAAGGGTATGGTTTTAAACGAAGAATTGCCATTCCAATATGGACCAAGAGTGCTCCTCTTTCTTCCGACTTATCCTCTAACTAAATACTTTGATGTTTAGCGTCTGTTCAGAACGCATATAAGCTATCGAAGTTGAAATAATGGATACATGTTTTTGACACACATCTAGAAATTATCATGGGGGTTGATTGAGAATAAATTTTCCTGAGATGATTTCAACTTCCAATTATAAACTTTTATTTCTATGACTGTACTAGCATTCAAAAAGCGCCTGCAGTTGATTAATATATCTTCTTGTTGATACGATATTTCTGAGCTTGCATTTTCTGGCATGATATCCTTAGCGAATGGTAGCTGCTTGCAGAGAAGCTATTGAATCAAGAGTTCCATATGATTGAGTTGGGATAATCCCTTCGAACATTTTATGAACTCCATCATGATTTAACTGTTTAGGAATTGATGGATATATCATTGTGAGCACAATCCCAATCTCCTATTCTCAAATGAGACATACCGAATTAGACTTATACACAGGCTTTGTACTTTAAGGAGTAACATGATGAGTGCTACATGTGGAGTAGGATCTCTTTCTTTTCAACTCTCCCAACTGGAGCAGTTGTGTAACACCATAGCAAATGTATTAACTATGAAAATCAGTTGAAAGAGGTGAGTTTCAATATTCATTTGGTATATTCCGCTTCTGATTTTTACGCTATTATATAGCATATATCTTATATATATATATATATATATATATATATATATATATATATATATATATATATATATATATATATATTTATGAATTTTGAACATTTGGTGTTTGTTCCATATCAAACTCGCAGTTATGTTGCGTTGCTGTTTGTTACACCGGTAGGTGGTTTGAAATATAAAAGTAATCATAATAAAGGCATTCGCACCCGTCTTGAAATATACTAATATTTTGCAAATAGAGGTTAAGTGATCAGTCAGTAAGACAAAAAATTCAATAACAAACCTACAGGTTGTCGTTTGTTGATGTAGTTTATACGTGTTTATCGTTTTTCGTTTTTTATGTGTTGTAGATCGTTGGTTTTCCTGTTTGAATGGTTTTACACTAGTCATTTTTGTGGGCCCTTTATAGTTTGCTGTTTAGTGTGAGCAAAGGCATCGTCTTGAAGGCCGTACTTTGACCTATATATTATGGTGTACTTTTACAAATTATGACTTGGATTGAAAGTTGTCTCATATCCCATATGAATATATGAGATCAACCGATTGGTTATTTTTCATATCATTTATTTGTAATTTACAAAGTTATTAAGAGAGATGAAATATGAAATAAAAAATTTAAAAAAGCTATCAGGATTTCCAAAAAAGTTAGTAAGACCATACCACGAGTACCTGCATCTTTCTGAATGACCACATGTGGATAATAAGTGATAAAAAGATCAATCTTATTTTTCAAAACGCGTTGTCAGCTAAAGAGATTATTCTATCATAAAAAATTAACAAAGGTAACGAACTGTTCCTAAATTTTTGATATACGGCTCAGTTGAAATAAAATGATCCTGACAATATTCCGATATAAATGTGATATAAGAAATCGGAGACACGGTTTTGGAGGCTGTGATATATTTTGTTGGAATATGAGAATTGTAACAAATTAGCGCTGTGTGACTTAAAGCATTTACAACAGCTGTATGTATACACGACATAAAACTTTCGACCTCCATAGATTATATATTAAAATATAAACATTATAACCTAATATAAGTTAATCAAAAACGAAACTAAAATTGAAAATTGAATTGGGTCAAACGTTATTTTAAATATAGTATTTATACTATAAAGACGGTGATCACATTTAACAAGACATTTTGATAAAAAGGATACTCATCTAGAAATGTCTAACAAAAATCATATTGTGATAATAAGAAATCTTTCTAAAAGTAGCAGTACCATTGATTCTAACTTGACAGATGCCATATATGATTTACTAAATACATGCATGAACATTTCGACTCTATGAAACTGTCTAAAGAAAAACAGCGGTCAGCCGTGATTTGTCATAGATCTCCTACCGAAGTGACCGATGTATTAGATCGCTTAAGGAACAGGAGCAGCAGAAACTCGCTTGGATTTAGCTTTCAGAGAATAGCAGATATGTATGTACACATTGAAACAGAATTACCTGCGATCTACTATCGAAAAGGTCAACACATATGAAAGGAAACTAGACAAATGGAATTCAAACTTGGTGGAGAAGATTATGTTAGGAACAATTTGAGGAAAAATGTTTCAAAATATTCATGTGGATATTTAAACGGTCGAACCGAGGGAACTCTGTTCAGTGGTGTGGATGGTAGGTTTATAAAACAAAACCATTGACACGCACCGCTTCTAAGTATTTAAACTTTCACTTTTTTACAATATTTATTGATTAAGTTGTAGTATGCAGTATCATTAGATCTAAAAAAAAAAGTTAAAAAACTTATCCAATATACGACACCAAATATCGTAAGGTCTGCAGAACAACTTGACCTCGTCTGTGTTAGCCTTATAATAAATTATGTTATTTGCACTTTGTACTACAATATTAGATTTATTATCTTAATCGATCCTTTTTAATATGTTTTTGTATGCTTTATACGTGTCACAAACCACGGATATTTATCACTCTTAACATTGTGACATAACAGGATCAGATTTAACGCCGAAATTTTATTTTCGGAACACGTAGATTCCCCATCAGTTTTGTAATAGGGTGTGTGTTGCTTAACATCTTAAATTCATATGAAATGATTTGTGTTAGTCGACTTTTCTACCCCTACATATGTGAAGTATGCCTCAGACTAAACTTTAAGACGGGGCAAACGAGTTCAGCTTTCATTCGAAAAAGAGAAATGTATAAAGGCACGAATAATACTTTGTAAAATTTATTTAGATTAAGGATGTTCTCTTCTGAAGAGTCAAAAATTTCCCGAATTAAACTTTTTAAATGAATATGATATTCCTGTAGACCAATAAATTCTGAAGTGTTTAAAAAAAAAAAATTGTAGGTAGGTGCGCATTTAAGAAAACTACGGCCAATTGAAAATTGACTATTTATGGAATTCGGAAAAAGTGAAAAATCCAATAAAAACAGACAAAACATGATTTTTTTTTCAAGTAATCAAGTAAACAACTTAGTTCCTGTGCTGTATCTCTTTAATACTATGCATTACATAAAAATAATATAAATAATACCTCATCTGAATACACTTTAATTTTTTTTTGTCATTATAGTGAAAAAAAATATTCATAATTTATCACAAAAAATAGCCCAAATTCCAACTAATACCAAAAAAATACTAAACTTCCCGAATTAAACTTTTTTTTAAACTTAGCAAACATGTGGACCCACATAACCTTAACATTTTAAGCAAAAAAAAATTGGGGGTAGGTGCGCATATAAGAAAGTTTTATGCCATTCAACGATCCCTCACCCACAAGTCGCATATTATGAAAAAAACACAAAATCCCATTAAAAACAGCAGATTTCTTGATTTTTTTCTTCAGTAATCAAGTTAAAACATCAATTTGTGTGTTTGATCTGCTAAATACATTGTTCTTTGGCATAAATAAAATATTAAAGAACACATGCCTTGCTATTTTTAAAGTTTTTGGGGAAATTTATCATAAAAATAACCCTTAATTCCAACATTTTCTTTACAAATAGCTTACTTCTAGCATTAAAATTTTTTCTGTGGTAATATACAATAGAACCAATATAAAATGAACATTGCAAGTCCTTGGAAATAGGTGCTTGGTGTGCATACAAGACAGTTTCATGTCGATTATCTCATAAAAAAATGAAATTATGATATATGTTTTGCTAGCTAATGCTTATTTCTTTCGCAGTTTTTAAATATCCCTAGAATTTTAATGATTATAACGTAAGACCAGATATATAAATGATGAAGAAATGGCAAATAAAAACAGTCTGAGGAATAAGAATGGAAAAATGACAAAAATTAGAAAGCATGTGTTGATGACTTGGTAACAATATCCCATTCATATTTCAAAGTATTAAAAAACAGATTTCAGAAATTATCTCATTTCACAACTCATCCCTGTTGACCTGCTGTCCAACATTGAAAATTAGACATAAATACAATGTAGATTAACTTAAGGTGGTACCTAACACTTCAGGGAGATAACTCTGTAAAGTTAGCTTAACATTTTAATGACGTTGTGTTGTAAAAGGAATATAAAGCTTCTCAATGATCAAAATTGGTGTTTGTCAAACTGCTATATAACCAGTGTAATTTTTCTGACAAAACAGTTGGTTCAAAATTTTTGAACTTTTAATAGTTTCGTTAAAGGGTCAAAGAATACTTTGACAAAATTTTATGAAAATTAAACGAACCAAATTAATTTTAGTGAAAGTGTTGGGTACCACCTTAAAGTCAATAATTAATTAACTTTCAGTCAAGTGTTGTTTGATAAAGTTTGAAACAGCAGTTATAATTTTTGACGACTTTGTCACTCTTGGTCCCTGGTTACAACATTCCTCTGAAAATAGTTGTCTAATTCCTTCTTCCTGGCCTCTGGAAAATGCTAGCAGAAGTGAAGATTTGTTTAAATTTGAAGATGCAATTTTATGAGCAATTCCAATGCTTATTACTTTCTGGTCAATAAATTCCCTTAGTGATGGAAGGTTTAACTTAGTCAAAATAATTTGGTCATGAGAAAAATTTGCTGTCTGTACAGTGAAAGTTGCAGTGGAAAATTTAGGATCAGCTATTCTAATATTTGTGAAGTCCAATAGTTTTTGAAGGTAAATCACATCTTCTAGTGCATCATGTGCATCATAACTGCAATTCATAAGAGTTTTTATCAAGTTAACTTGGCTAAAAGACTTGAGATCTGGATTGTTAATTTATAAAAGTAGCCTGGTATCTACAAATCCTTCTACACATTTTTTCAATTCTTCAGTCTTTCCAACAGATTTAAGGGTATTAATTAAAATGTGACAATCAAAGGTCTTGATGTTATGGCCTGTGAGGTAGATGTTATGACCTGCAGCTTTAAGAAATTCTAGAAAGCCATCTAATGCTGTAGAAATTGTTGAAGATTCCACAACTTTTCCTTGGTGGAACATCCGTCCATTTCTCATAGTAAGACCTGTTACCTCACTGGCTTGACTGGAAATGGGTAATTTTGGTATTACGTAAGAAGTCCAGTGAGATTCTCCATTGAATGCTGCAATCTGTGTAATATGTGAGTCCCTTGCTATAAAAAAAACAATATTTTAATTTTAGTACATTACCAAGTGCAAGTGTTCAGAAAGAAAAGTGGTCCATGCAACTGTCCATCAGTCATTGTTTTCTTTTTAAATAGATATAGTTTTATGGCAAATATAATGGAAAATCTGCTCAAGTTGATCTATTTTAGAAATATATATCAAACATGCAGTTTTATACTAATTTGATAATTCTACCCATCTAAACTATGTTGAAAAAGCAACAATTCATTCATAAAGTACATACCAGTCTTATATAACTAAAGCATCAGTTTATCTAGCTTATTGTTAAAGGTCACATGTTTGCCTTTTATTGATTACATTAACTTCATTTGAACCATGGTGGATAAATAAACCTTATTGTCAATTATACCAAACCTCCTCATTTTTAATATTCCAATGAATGTTGATGTTGCTAAGTCTTTATAATAATTTTCTATGTTGTTTCTTGTATACTATTATTTGTCTGTTTGTCTTTTTCATTTTTAGCCATGTCATTGTCAGCTTCTTTTCAATTTATGAGTTTGACTGTCCCTCTTGTATATCTTTTATCCTTATATTATTGCAAACAGAGCTTCTATCTTACATGTAAACAACGTAATCAGTGACAAAAATATATATTTTTTAAAAAGTTTGTGATTCTTTGCTATCATAGGTCAAAGTGTTATATTGCAAGAATATTTATATTGTTCTTGGAATTGTAATTATTATTTGAGCTTGTGTAATATGAAATTAAACTCTATATTCACCAGTATTCCTGCAATAACCTTGACCTATGTCATTAAAACAAATTATATACCTAAACTAGTGGTTTCCAAGTCAAAGCAAATAACTTTTGCAGTATTTGGAATATTGCAGTGAACTTCTGGTGGAACAGGTGCTGAAGGAATTTCAACAATGTCTTGGTGGTCCTGCAAATCAATTTGACAGCTGTAACTTGTGCCCTCACACATCTCTTTAACTGCATTTCTCTTCACCCTTCAAAAATAACATTTTCATTTAAAGTCATTCTAGCCTTTGTTAAAACAATAAATAATGTCAAATGATTTAGGTTTATTTTGACACTAATGTCACTGTAGTTGCAAAATTCATTTCTAAAACATTTGTTGCATTTGAAAGGTTGATAGAATTTGTAATTCTTTTTTTATTCTTTCCATGATCCTCAAATTTCTATATTCAGGTAATGAGAAACAATCTAGTACCATTTCCTCTTATATTTATGACATGACCACCCGTACAAAATTATAAGGAGTATAACGCCTGGAAATAAAGCGTAAACCAGACCTACATGTAGGAGCAGGAAAATTAAATTTGTAGTCCTTACAGGCGTAGTAATAAGTGGTCAATTTACCAGTCATTGTGAATCCACTGACATACATATAAATCTCCCTCTTTTTTTTTTAAATGCAGTTGAAATAATTATTTACCTTCTGTTTCGTAGCTGGATCCTTCTGATTTTTTCTTTCCTAGTAATGCTTATTGCTCTCCTTTTCCTTGCTTGAAGGTCTCTAAGTATTGCAAGTCTTTTTGTATGAACACCTGGAGATAAGCCGATGTTGTTGTTGACCTGAAAAATATATTTATTCTATATATTTATACTCAAAAATTTGGCAATACACATGTGTAAGTGAAGTACTGTGAGCATCACTATCAAAGATGTAAAAAAAAATTATTGCAGATATCTTTTTATTCAATTGATTTTATTGTTAAGTATTTACTTGTTTATCCACACATTTTAGACCACTTAATGTCAATAACATGATGTTTGCAGTGGACATTGCTTAAAATTGTATGCTTATTATATGCATACAATATTTAATTTTTAGTGACGACCTCTCCAACCTGTCTTTGTTTCCTATGTAAAAAGCAAAGCATGAAACAACTTAATATGCTGACTATGCGGTATGGGATTGCTCATTGTTGAAGGCCGTACGGTGACCTATAGTTGTTAATGTTTGTGTCATTTTGGTCTTTGTGGATAGTAATGTCTCATTGGCAATCATACCACTTCTTCTTTTTTATAATAACCTTTTTTCTTTAACAAATATTAACTTGCTATTAAGTATCAGACATACCTTTATCAAATAGCACTGTCCATCATTTTTCTGTGCAACTGATGCAGCAACCCTCACATTCAGACTTGATGTGCCGCTATAAAAATGAGATTTTGGCGCTTTTGATGCAACACTCTTATTGAAACTCTCGTTTCCCTGGGTACTACCTAGCTTTGACAACTTTTGGCTCTGTTTCTTATATACTTTCATTAGGTCCGTCAAATCAGTCTGAAGAGGTATATCCTTTAAAGGCTTTCCAAAAGGCAAAGAAGAATATTTTTTTGAAGCATTTTCTTTGTGGGAACACCATGATTTGTCACAAAATGAGTGGTCACCAAAAGGATGTCTTCCTACCGCCTCCAATCCATTCTCTACTCCTTTAGGGTTATCTTGGTTTTGGCACAACATGTAGTTAAGGCAGTTAATCAAGTATTTGATTACCTTTGGTGTAAGTTTCTTATGTTTTGCTTTAAGCTGGTAAAGTGCGTTTGCTATATTTTTTTTTACATGATTCTTGTCAGACATTTTTTTGATGTTGGGATCAACAGATTTTCTTAATCTTGCTATTGTAGTAGTATCATCATCAGCTATGATTGTACCAACATTACTCCCTTTGCTTTTGATACTTTGGACCATTTCTACCACCATGTCCTGCTCCATTGCCTTTGCACTTCCATCCCAGTTCATTCTGCAGTCATGGGTCTTTGCCTGTACTCCTTTTCTGGTTGCTTCATCACACATTTTACAATACTTGCTGCGGACACTGAAGCCTAAAACTTTTCCTGTTTCTGTACCAATCATGGAACAGTGACCTGTAATTCAAAATATCAAATTGATTGTACAGCAATAAAATAATTCAGGTTTGATTTGAATTGTGTGCAGTGAAATTAAACTTTTTGTAAAAACGGGAGGGGGAGGGGGTGCTGACTTACATAAGGGGGAGGGGCCACTCTAGTCATGCTTCAGTGATTCCCTGTATACTTAACCAAATTTTTCTTAAGAAAGGGGGGCCTTGGCCCTCAGCCCCCCCCCCCCTTTTGGATCTGCCTATAAACACAACTCTCATAAGACACTTAATAGAGGGATAAGATGTAATATATGTAATATATTGAACTAGGAAGAAGTCTGAGTGTCAATATAATCTTTAAAGTCCATACATAATGTATTGAATGAGTGAAAGCCCTGAATTTTCATATTACATATGTAAATAATGTATCAGGGAAAAAGTGTTCAATGCGCGCCATATGTTCGTTCTGTGTGGTTTTTTTTTAAAAATTGCAAGAATTATAACATATAAAAAATAGATGTGGTATGATTGCCAATGAGACAACTCTCTACAAGAGACCAAAATGACACAGAAATATCCAGTGAATAACATGTAATTTTCTTTTTGTATGCTGGAGTGCTTCCTCTGTGGTTGTTACATGTGTGACGTCATGATATGTTAGAAAAAAGAAGATGTGGTATGATTGCCAATGAGACAACAATACACAAAAGACCAAAATAACACAGACATTAACAACTATAGGTCACCGTACAGCCTTCAACAATGACCAAAGCCCATACCGCATAGAATTTTTTTTTTTTTTATTGACCACCTCTATACATATAAATTGATACATAGCGTCAATAAACATAAAGTTGAAACAAAGCTTAGGATATATGTATATAAAATAACCTCTGAAAATTGTAATCGTAATACCCAATGAAAACAATAGAATGCTATACCATATATGTATTATTGGATATTGTGAACATATTAATTTTGTTGGTTTTCCATTTCCAAAGGAGTAGGTCCGGTAAGGACCGATTTTGGCCTCAAATTTCAGTTTCATCTGACGAAAGATTTTGACCACTTTTTAAACACTTAAGTGTCTATTTCATTTGATTCAATTATTTTTTTGTGAAAGATTTTAACTCATTTAGTCATAAAAAACGATCCGATTCAGGCTAAAATATGAAAATTCTACAAAATATGCGAAAAAATGCCACTTTTCAGATGGTTTTTGTCAAAGATGAAAGTGGCCGCATCCGTGTTCATCCTCAATCTTTATATATGTTATGTATTATCATCAAATACAACTTCCATTTTAATATTTTGGATGAACAAGAATGCGGCCACTTTCGTTTTACACGAAAACCGTCTAAAATTTAACTAAAATGCTTGATTTTTTATGATTTCAGTAATTTAGCATGATTTTATGGTGCTAGTACTCAATATATGTGCATTATATTGCCAAAAACAGCCAATATTTATGTAGCAGAACCATTCTACTATCCAATAATTAACTAAAAGTTTACATTTTAACAATTTTGTAAAACTGCTATATTTTGGGGCCAAAAAAGGCTCTTACCGGACCTACTCCTTTTCGTCTGTAGCTTATTTTCTTTGAAAAAAAGAAAACCTTAGTAACTTCAGAATTTTCACATTATACATACCTGAAAGACTGTCATATGACCTGCCACTTCCTCTTTTTTGCCATGCACCATCAACACTCACAGTCAACTCATTACTATCAAATTTCCTGGAAAAAATATCTGTATACTGTAATAATGACATTTTCAGATTTTTTTAGCTGAAAATATAGAAGAAAAGGTTCTTTTTCAGTTAGTCTCAATAACAAGCTTAAATAGTTTGATATAGACTGATTGGGGCATGAAAATAACATAATTAAATTCTTTAAACTTATCATTCCAGATGGCATAAATATTTACAACAGTAATAATGGAACACAGATATCATTAAATGCTGAACTACTTTGAATAAGAGTTGTTCCCCTTAGTCCAATATCTAGTGTGGTCTAACCAATTTGCTTCACCAAACATCAGCATTGCAAGACTATTTCTAAAACGCTACAATTTCAAATTATGTTTACTTTTGGAACCTTTTTATATTATTTATATAAAATGTGGTAAATGTGGAACTTACTGTTTAGTGATATCTATTTCTTGAGATAAACATTCAGCTATAGTAGTCTCTGCTACTGTTTCAATGGCACTTCCAGATTCCTTTTGTCTTGCACTAAGTAAGGTATTACTCACAGGTGGGATATTTAGAGCAGTTAAAAAGGAATTAACTTGTCTACCACCAATTCCAGTATGCACCATTGCTGAAAGTACACATAAAATGTTCAATAATTACAAACTATTCAATATGAATGAAAACTGAGATGAACAATATATAAAATTAGTCATAAACTAAAATCAAACCAAAAAGACCAAAATTACATATATATTTTATCTATACAAGAAACTTATTCATATTTTTATCTAATAAAGAAGACAATGAATTTATCTTATATATAGATAGTTGGCTTTAGAAAAAATACAACATAATTTCCAAAAAAAACTGTTGATCATCACAACTTTGCAAAAGTCAGCACAGATCTAAACCTTTGATAATGTTGTTATTTATAAAAATCTGGCAAGAATTGTACATGTGATAGCACATACCTGTAGCTAATTTTGTGTTGGCATCCCATATTTTGTCATGTCTTTTTCCAGTGTGAACATTGTTCATGTGCTGACATCTTATATTATTACATGGTATCTAAAAAAGAATAGAATAAAATTATCAGTTAAAACATTTTGACATATTGTTTGCAATTGATCAGTGCATAATGATTTGGTACAGTCTATAAACTGTAGTAATAACATTTTTTAAAGAAAATGAAGAAATTCAGTGGATTTATGTGTACAATTCAACTTATTTTTTTACAGGGATAATCTAGTACGTGAAAGCTGTAGTCCTCATGCAGATTTGGTGTTCTCAAAATAAAACCTTGCTAAATTTATAATAAGTGCATTGTAGATTTTTTGTATGTTGGTAAAAAAAAATGTGTCAAAGTTGTGTGTACTGGGTAAAAATAGGTGTACAATTAACAGTTCTCCAAAGTTGAAGATAGTTCCTTGACCTACAATGGTTTACTTTTATATACTGTAAATTCAGAATTATTGTGTGCATTTATTATTGTGATTTTATCCTTTACAGCTTATTCCCTACTGCTTGTAGAGTAAAAGTTTGGTTGGATTCCTTTCTTTTTTTTTATAATTGTTTATTTCAAGCCTTGTATATTAAGATTGACATCTTCATATAGGTATGTAAACCTGCATATATGATATTTAAATTCAATTGAACTTTATCCCGTTATAACTATACAAACAAAGCAAGAAAACTCCAAAGTGTTGCTCTACATGCATTAGGAAATTAGCTGTAAGACTTTAATGCGTTTTTAATATTTGCGACACGAAAAAGAAAACCTGTTTAATTCATATAAAATATTTCAAAATGTGAGTTTAAATTATTGAGATTAAAACCCAGTTGTATTTTTTTCAATAACCAAAACATCGCAATAATTTCTGAATTAATGGTATTATTATACTTGAATGGAGAGTTTTCTAATTGGCATAAAAACCACATCTTCCTATATCTTATTATTAAAATAAACAACAACTAAAATAAATTTTAAATTCTGGTTGTAACATTTCTACCTGGATGAATCTATTTTTACTATGGTTGGTGGATGCTCAGTAAGGAGCTTTTAATTTTGTATTGTTAAACATGATATAAACTTATTATAAAAATATGGTAATTGTCATTTGAGGGGGATAGCAACTTTATCCAGATTACATGTTTTAAGCCCAAGATTTCAGGATCAGCCTATTCAGGACCCCTTCTAACCCCTTTTCTCAATTGATACTCCTGAAAATATTTTTTTATACTGTAAACAGTATGTCTCGTAAAAGCAGACATACAGACTTCTTAACTAGTATATATTTGTTTAGGGGCCAGCTGAAGGACGCCTCCGGGTGCGGGAATTTCTTGCCTCATTGAAGACCTGTTGGTTGTTGTTTTTTTGTTTTTTTCTTTGGTCGGGTTGTTGTCTCTTTGACACCTTCCCGATTTCCATTCTCAATTTTATTCTATAAACCTGACGGTGTTGTACAATCAAACTGCCAAAATCAATTAAAATTCTATTACAAGTATGATAACATTCCAGTCTGTGCTGCTCAATAATAGAGGGGGGAATGGCCGAAATGAATTAAGTCCCAGAGGCGGATTAAGAGGGGGGGGGGGCCAGGGCCCCCCCCCCTTTTTGGGAAAAAAAGGTTGATTATATAGGGAATCACTGAAGCGTGACTGGAGCGGGCCCCCTCTTAGCGCAGTCAGTGGGCCCCCACTTATGAAAATTTCTAGATCCGCCAGCGAGTCCATAGATGAAAAAAAATTGGGCAGCACTTCCCCTAAGAAATGTGCGCTTCAACCTTAACTATATTAATTGCAGACCAACAGATTGGAATCAAGAAAGAAAACGATTGGTGTGGGACAGGTTCATTTATAAAACATGAAACCATACACCATTTCGTGCCTATGATAGAATAAGTAAAAAAAAATACTAACCTCATCTTTGTCCTCATACCATTTTCAATTTCAAAATAAACAAAGCCCATAAACCTTTTACAATGTGTCTTCTTAAGCATGTTATAGGTTAGGAGATTGGGGTATGAAATACTCAAATAGATAACAGTCTGAATGAGGGCTGAAGATTATTTGAAATAAATACGAACTTTTGGTGTACGTTTTGTAGTGTTTACCTTTATAATAGCTGACAATCCATATGTGAGAATGTCAGATGCGTAGGCCAATTGCAGAGGTAGTCCACATTTCTTACAGCCCGACAGACCCTCTGCGAGTACACCAAGCTCTACAATACGCCTTCCTGAATTCCATGACTTGACGTTTGAAGGGACATTCTGTTCACTGTCAAGAGACGAATAACAATCCCTGTCAATGGTCGTGCAACTGCAAGACAGAGGGGTCTAGGTCGACATTATTTCTCCTTTCTAACAATCCCGCAGATACTTTCTTTAACCTTTCTTTCTGTTGTCTTGTTTTGAATCCTCCTTTTAATTTGCGTCCCATCGTATGTTATCGTCTGCTGCCTCATGAGTTATGTCCCGTTGAATGTTGTTTACATTGGCGACCCGTGCATCCGGGAAAGTGATAGCCTGGGGTCCTGGCTAATCTTGTCAGTATAGCCAGGCGTGTATCAATATACTGCCTGTCAGTGATTGGTTAGTCGTAATTTTGTCGCGCAATGCACTCTGGGAAAGCTCAATATGTAAACAACAACAATGGCGACCTCCATAGTCGACAGATTCGATACAACAATACTAAGTAACTTTGAGAACAGTTTAAGTTTGAAGTATGCTTTATCATGCATAACATGAAAAGACAAACTGAATATAACTTTCACAAGCCTAAACAAGCAGATTGTATAAATTTGCTAAAGGAAAGAGACATAATTGCGTGTCTTCGCACTGGATATGGGAAATCCTTAATTTTTGAGACTTTGTCATATCAAAATTACAAGCAGATACCGACAGTTTTGATAGTAAGTCCATTGAATTCAATCATAACTGAACAATTACAAAGGTATGGAAAAGACGCTGTTTGTATAACAACGGGATTTATAGAGAAATTGAAGGAGAACCAATGTGTTCATGATACATGTATAAACCGTGAAGAACATTGTGTGTGTACATGTGATCTCTGCAGATTTAGACAGTCATTTTATCGCTTTGTAATAGGACATCCTGAGCACATACTTAACAAGACAGTTTTTGACATTTTCAAGAACTCATGTTGGCAAGAGAAGGTGACTTACATCATAGTGGATGAAGCACATTGTATTGAAAAATGGGGAAACGACTTCAGAAAAGACTACAAAAAGATTTCACAGCTCAGATCAGCCTTTCCTTTTTCCCGAGTATTAGCATTGACTGGAACTGCAACACAAAAGACATGTGAAACAATTGAAAAATCCCTATGTTTGAAAAAAGTTCATGTTGTTAAATCATCAATTGTTAGAGACAATATTAAATTGCTGTGTGAAAAAAGACCATCACAGAATACTCTGGACTCATTCAGGACAGTTATCAGCCCACTCATCAGTGATCTCAGGAAAAACAAAGACAAATTTCCAAAGACTGTAGTCTATTCAAAGTTAAAGTGGTGTGCAGAAGGCTACCAATTGACCCTGATGCCAGAGGAAGATGGGACTTCGGTTTGTGAAGAAGTTAAGACAATTGTTTCCCAGTACCATGCACCATGTACGGAAAAGGTAATTTTTAAATCTAAAAAGTATTTAGGGGACAATTGTTTGATATTAAAAAAAGGGGAGGGGAAGAATTTGAAAACATTATCTCCAACAGTTGAGAACCGATCATGAAAACAAATAATCTTTTGAATTTCAAAGACAGGGTGAAAAAAATCTTCAAAGGAATTACAATGTAATATGCATGATATGTAGAAAATAAACAAGAACACATATAAATATTAAATTTTTGTCAACCAAAAAAAAAAAAAATGAACTAAAATGTAGCTCCTGATAAAAATGCATATTCAGCGAAGCAAAATTTCCTGCCCCCTCTTTAATCTTTGCAATTATTTCATCAAATGTGAACAGATGTACACAAACATGTACATGTATTATTTGAATGATTATAAATATGGATTATTTTGATCTTTTTTTAATATTTTTATGAGTATGTGCATGATATGCAAACTAGCCTGGAAGCTCATTTTTTATAATTAAGTTTGTTTAATTGATGTCTGATTATATCATATGTTTTATTATTCAACAAATGTTCAATTAATTATTGTATAATTATTTATTTCACAGTTTAAAGAAGAAGTTGTTGAGCAGATGAATTGTGGTAGTCTGCGTCTCCTGTTTGCAACAGAAGCCTATAGCATGGGTACTGATGCTCCTGATATAAGACAAGTGGTACACTATGGGGTTCCTAGCTCTTTGGAAAGTAAGTTAATGTACTAGAATGTAAAATAAGAAAATATAGTATAATTGCCAATGAGACAACTCTCCACCCGAGGCTAAGTGACAAACAATAACAAGTCAGGTTGGGATCTTCAACAATGAGCAAAATCCATATCACATAGTCAGTTATAAAAGGTCCAGAAATAACAAATATAAAACAATTTAAACAAACCTATTCAGTTTATTTCCTTTGAATAATAAATTCATAAAAGTCCTGCATGTATATGTATGCAATATTCCTAAAGAAGAGGACACAATATTAAAAATTGATTCACATGAATGATAATACATGTACCCACCTCATTAAGGAATCACTTTCATTGTATCTCTTAAGACCCCCCATTAAAATAATTTATTGTAGTGTTTTTGTGTAAATGGATGCATGTACATGTACACATGTATTATAGTACTATATTTGAATGTTACTTAATATCTTTTGCTTTCTTTTTAGCATATCTTCAGGAAGTTGGACGAGCAGGCAGAGATGGGAAATATTCAAAAGCAACACTTTACTATAACAAGTATGATATAGGAAAAAATATGCCTGTTGATCAGGAAGTTAGAGACTTTGTTACAACATCAGATTGTAGGTGGGAAAACTTATGCACTTATTTTGGAAGTGAGTTCGCCAGAAAGGTTGTTGGTCATGACTGTTGTGATAACTGCGAGTTTTATAGTTTTATAAATTGACCATAAACCCACTTATTCATGGTATGGTATCAATATTTCTGACCTGACACTACGTACTTTTTATTGCTTAATTCATTAGAATTTAAGTTTTATAAATAGACCATAAACCCACTTATTCATGGTATGGTATCAATATTTCTGACCTATAGTTTTATAAATAGTTTTATAAATTGACCATAAACTCACTTATTCATGGTATGGTATCAATATTTCTGACCTGACACTACGTACTTTTTATTGCTTAATTCATTAGAATTTAATATGCAATGTTTCGGGTTCTTTCGGGAATAATCCCAGGTAAACCCTCATCAGAGGTCGACCTTTATATATTTATTTCGTATCTAGTATCATAGATAGATGTGTGTCTGTTTCATAACAGTTTTTTTCAAATTTACTACACGTGCATATAGGTCTACGTTGTAGCTAGTCTTTTTACAGACTAAAGAAACTGACCAAGTAGATCAGCACCTTTGGTTAATTATTCATATATATAATGAAAAGACTTATTGTCTTTATTCACGTGATCTAATCTATCATAAATCTACACGAGATCTAATAGAGATAGTAGTTATCAGTGCTATACTGTGGAATTCAACAGCAGACTGTCGTGTATGTTTTAACACCTATTTGATAATATACAAATGTCTCCATGTTTAACAATTGAAGTGGTTTGTGTAGATACCATGTCGGGTCTATACATGAATATAACAGGAACCATTCGGTTTTCCTTGTATGTGATCGCTTGAAAATAAACGGCATCACGTCTTTTTACATCTGTTTCACAGATTGTATACTAAAGCCTCCCGTGGTGGGGTATTGTGAATCAATGTCTTTGGCTTAATGATTAATTATCATGTTGCCAATATTCTTATTGTTTTTTAAACCACTATCTGGTTTGGATTTAGATAGTTTTTTTGTTTTTTTTTTTATCTATCTTTTGGCAATCGGATCTTTCCGGTTTATATACCAAAATTTTTGTTAATACCGTGTTAAGATATTCAAAAATATTTCAGTCATTTGTTTTCTAATCTTTGGTTTCTTTGAAAGTTTCTATATGCATCTATGCTAACTTAGTCTAACTGTTTCGTTAGGGTGAAATGTGCAAGACATGTATACTTTAGAACGTATGTACTAATGAGAAAAGTGTATATATACGTTCTAAAGTATACATGTCTTGCACATTTCACCCTAACGAAACAGTTAGACTAAGTTAGCATAGATGCATATAGAAACTTTCAAAGAAACCAAAGATTAGAAAACAAATGACTGAAATATTTTTGAATATCTTAACACGGTATTAACAAAAATTTTGGTATATAAACCGGAAAGATCCGATTGCCAAAAGATAGATAAAAAAAAAAAACAAAAAAACTATCTAAATCCAAACCAGATAGTGGTTTAAAAAACAATAAGAATATTGGCAACATGATAATTAATCATTAAGCCAAAGACATTGATTCACAATACCCCACCACGGGAGGCTTTAGTATACAATCTGTGAAACAGATGTAAAAAGACGTGATGCCGTTTATTTTCAAGCGATCACATACAAGGAAAACCGAATGGTTCCTGTTATATTCATGTATAGACCCGACATGGTATCTACACAAACCACTTCAATTGTTAAACATGGAGACATTTGTATATTATCAAATAGGTGTTAAAACATACACGACAGTCTGCTGTTGAATTCCACAGTATAGCACTGATAACTACTATCTCTATTAGATCTCGTGTAGATTTATGATAGATTAGATCACGTGAATAAAGACAATAAGTCTTTTCATTATATATATGAATAATTAACCAAAGGTGCTGATCTACTTGGTCAGTTTCTTTAGTCTGTAAAAAGACTAGCTACAACGTAGACCTATATGCACGTGTAGTAAATTTGAAAAAAACTGTTATGAAACAGACACACATCTATCTATGATACTAGATACGAAATAAATATATAAAGGTCGACCTCTGATGAGGGTTTACCTGGGATTATTCCCGAAAGAACCCGAAACATTGCATATTAAATTCTAATGAATTAAGCAATAAAAAGTACGTAGTGTCAGGTCAGAAATATTGATACCATACCATGAATAAGTGGGTTTATGGTCAATTTATAAAACAAATTTCCAACTACTGAAGCACTTACATACTATACTATTAAATATATGTAAAGAAAAGAGTATACACAGAAAATAGTTATACATATATACACACAACCACCCAATACTTACATGACTTACATGACTTACATCTAGTTATCACATAGGCTATAAAATGAATTTGAGCATGTTGAGAAAAAGGTTGAAATATACAATGTACATGATATTTTGTTTTGCTATCTTTTTTATTTCTATTAAGATCTGCACTCGCTGTTTATCATCTTTATAAGAGATTTTTTTAACATCATCGTAATATTTATAATTCAGAGATAGAAAAAATCTGTCTAGTAAATTCAAATAGAAAACTTTTAAATATATTTTTTAACATGTGAAAAACTCAAGCTCTTTTATGATCAACATTCGTAAAGTAATAAGAACATTTTCATCTTTTTTCTTAATTAATATATGACAAAATTTAAACTGACACATATTGCTGTATTGTCCAATTTACAATCCAAAAATATAATTTCATATAACATGTATAATACCTTTTGATCTGCTATGTTGTCTAACAGGCATAAAGTCATCATCCTCTGCACTAAGCTTAGCTTGTGGTGTCTTGTCTGTGCGCAAACTGCATAAACCATTCCCATTCTTGGCAATATCTTGTCTCTATTCTTCTCCCCGGAAGACATTACACCTTCCACTATGCTTGCAAGTACGGGAAACTGACTTTTGAATTCTTCACAAATTTGGCCCCAGGAAAATCCATACATGTTATCACATGTTTTCTTCATCAGAACACTAACAAATCCATGTTTTTCTTTATTCAAAATTTTCATTTTCTCCTCACTTTCAGTTTTGAAGTTATTTGTCACATGTTTCAAAAAATCTTTATTCTTCAACAACAGATCTCCAATATGTGAGATGTATCCACCAGCATGTAGTAATGAAGCAAGATGTGCCTTTTCAGTTTTGCTTAAAGATGGTACTCTAACTGTTATATTTTCATCTGCACCCTCATTGGTTACAGGAGCATTAACAGTAGAACTCTGCAAAGCCTGAAATATTGTTTAGCTCACATGAATACTAGTTTAACTAACAGATATCTAAGTTGGCAATGTTGTTTTATTCTACATGTATATAATATTGTTATATGCATGTATATGTAGAATTAAATCTTTGGGTGAACACATTTATGATGTAACATTTCAAATGATGTGTGCAGGTGCAAAAATACATGTACACAACATGTACAAGTACATTGTACATCTATTTTAATTGATAAAATTTACATTAAACATTTACAATATTTATTGTAAGTTTGAACTATTAATATTTCTTATTCATCACGGCTAGCATGCTAGGAGTTTTGTTTTTTTACTCTTTACCCATAACCCTTCCTGATAAAAGATATATGTTGTATATGAACATGTAAATACATGTACAACATTTTTCAAGGTACAAAATGTATATCATGTATATAAAAAATGTATTAAGACAAACTTGCTTTTGATTATACGTACTATTCGTTATTTATACTCTTTTTAATACTGACAATGGCTAACCAGGACTGTTCAACTTGAAAGCAAAATTTATTGAATCAGAAGCAATGTTTCTCAAATATATCTTACCACTGGTGTTGATTTTGGCTTTGGAGTACTTGTAACATTCTTGCTGTAGCAATGATCAGTTTGCTTGACCAATGGTGATGGCATTATGGAAACTGCTATTGGGCTGGGACATGTAGGAGAAGACATATAGCCACTATCATCTAACAACGATCTTTTGACTGGTTTTGGATTGATTGTCTGAAGCGCAGGAGTCACTGGACTTTCAATGTTACTCTTTACAACAGGAGTTTGAAATAAAGAAACTGCTACTTGAGACCGTGAATTGCCTGAGTTTGGAGTTTGAAATAAGGATACTGCCACTGATAATGGAGAACTTGCACAACTTATATGTGAACCATTTACTTCTCTTATGTTGGTCATGGAGGTTATGTCATTCAAACACCTTTTAACACCTGGTTTTGACGATTGGCACTTTTTTCTAAAGTCTACAACAGTTTGGTCTATTTTCAACAGTTTCTCATAACAGCTGCGGCACAAACACCCTTCTGAAACTGTAATCTGTCCATATCTTGCCAATAACTCCGATATATTTTTGCCAGCTTTATTTTCCCCATTTACACTACGCTTTTCTTTCGGTGTTATCCCGCATACACAACACACTTTTGACGATTTTTTTGGTGTATTGAATTGTTTCGGTGAATCCATCGTGACCAATAGCACTACCACATACATAAATAAATTTCATCACCGATGGTTTTTCATTACATCTAAAGGGAGACACATTTTTTCCATATAAACATTAGAATGTGACAGATCGTTGACGCCATGTTTGTTGTTTACGAGATTATGCATATATTTATTCAGCCTCACTTTAGATTCAGAGTCAACTGGCACTGAATCGATCACGTGGTATTTGTTCCCCACCTGGCCCTTACGACGCGCAGCTAGATTGGGCCGGGATGCCAGGCTAGGAAAGTGAGTGTTTCGTTCAACATTTTAAAATAATTTCTATTTAAGTTTTGAACATGTATTTCCCCAAAAAACATAAAAAGACAACATTTAAGTGTATTTAACAGTTTTTATTTATTTTCGGCGAACTATGAATTTTGTCATCAATTTTGCGACATTGTGATAAGATAAGAGTTATCTCCCGTAGACCGATTCCAAATTACGTTAAAATCGTCAGAAGAATACATCCTTAAACAAAAAGATATTACATTGCACAAGACGCCTATGTTTGTCCATATACTTGCTTGAGGTGAAAGTTTTAACATACAATCGGGACTTCTTTGGGATTTGACTTTGCTCATTTTTTTGTCGAATGGAGCATTGAGAATAGTGACCAAGACTTATTACACTTTCAAGTATTATAAAAAAAACAATGACGTCTATCCCTAAATAATTCATAAAATAATTCACAGATATACATAAAGCTGTTTTGTGCCTTTTAAAAGTTGATAATGAGGGTCGATAAAGAAGTACTTCGAACAATTAAAGAAATTATTCAAATGTTCTTGTTTCGGTGTGGCAAAATTTTGACATTTGATTAGGAATTTTCCTCGGAGTTCAGTATTTTTGTGATTTTATTTTTTTTCCAGCAGCAACTGCTAGTAGATATAGGGTTTATATCTCACAGATAACACGATATTTCATAGCTTGCATTTGCTATAACTATTTCTCTGATTGAAAAAAAAACTATTGAACAAAAGATAACAATTGGTAAAATAAAAACACTATTATGATTTGGTTCGACGCTATTGGATGTCTCTGTCATTGATGGCCTAGTATAAAACTTACAATTTCTGAATGCATTGTTTAAAATTTTCAAAGATTAAATAAACGATAAAACGGTTTATAAATTTTGGAATTATAAAGAAACTAAGGTTTTAAATCTCCCAGACAAAATTGACCTTGGATGAATTTGTTTGTTTTTGTTTTTTTCCTTCTTGTTCATATGGCACATCAACTGTGTCGGTTGCTATATATCATAGACTTTTCAGGAAAGCTCTGCGAAACATAAAACACATCATTTGTCATATTCCTTTTTACAGCACTGTGTTATATTTAGCTGAGTAGTCATAACTTGGGTACTGAAATTATGTGTAAAAAACTTATCTAAAGTTGCCTGTTTATAAATTGATGAATTTAAAGAAACTATCTTTTTAACTCACCCATGCACAATTGACTCGGATTTGGATATGTTTTTGTCATTTGCTCTTCTATTGTCTATAGTTCCTATAAATCCTTGGATTTCAAATATTTGATCTGTGTGTGTTCATATTGAAATGTAATCCAGGCAAGCGCTTCGGAAGCATGATAATCATAACGTGTTGTTTTCATTTTTTTATTTTTTAAAAAGAAAATTAACAAAACTCTGAGGACAATTCAAAAACATTAAATCCGTATTCAAAAAGCAAATTCAACAGCCTGAACGAATGGGTAACAACTATCATTTTCCTTACTTGGCACAGACATTTTGCTATGAAGAAAGTACATATCGTTTTCAATGATACATGTAACGAAAATTAACGCATTTTGGGAATTTGTACGGACATATTGTTTGATATATGCATTTTCCTTTTTATTAACTATTGTGTGCTTTTGATCAGATAAAGGACATGTTGTTGGTGTCAATTGCGAGAATGAAGATCAAATTCGCCGAATTTACATTGACGAAAGCATCAGAGATATCAAACCACCTGTAGATAATAAAGATTATCAAGTAGAATTTGTTCCAGTGGAAGAAGATGGACAAAATAATAAAAGGTAACTTATAAAAGAATAGTAATAATAGAATTTTATAACGTTCTTATTTTTATAAGTCCCTTTCCAATAGTGCTTGATGTGTTGCGGATTCAATAAGGAAACACAGGGATGGGTTACTGTTTTTAACAGTCAAGTGGCAGATATCTTCTGCAAATCGAAGAATAAAAAAAAATGAAGCAATAAATGATTTAGATAGCTTCTGCAAATTAGGTTAAGTAAGAATGATTTAAAAGGGAAGCCGTGTGTTCTGTCACTGGAAAAAGACATGTTCTATACATGTTTATATCAATTTTAATGTTGAGTAAATAAGAACAGCATTTGTGAGAAAGCTATTCTGGGTCGATGCCACTGCTGGTGGACGTTTCGTCCCCGAGGGTATCACCAGCCCAGTAGTCAGCACTTCGGTGTTGACATGAATATCAATTATATGGTCATTTTTATAAATTTTCTGTTTACAAAACTTTGAATTTTTCGAAAAACTGAGGATTTTCTTACCCCAGGAGTAGATTACCTTAGCCGTATTTGGCACAACTTTTTGGAATTTTTGATCCTCAATGCTCTTCAACTTTGTATTTATTTGGCTTTTTAACTATTTTGATCTGAGCGTCACTGATGAGTCTTATGTAGACGAAACGCACGTCTGGCGTATAAAATTATAATCCTGGTACTTTTGATTACTATTTACACCACTGGGTCGATGCCACTGCTGGTGGACGTTTCGTCTCCGAGGGTATCACCAGCCCAGTAGTCAGCACTTCGGTGTTGACATGAATATCAATTATATGGTCATTTTTATAAATTTTCTGTTTACAAAACTTTGAATTTTTCGAAAAACTGAGGATTTTCGTACCCCAGGAGTAGATTACCTTAGCCGTATTTGGCACAACTTTTTGCAATTTTGGATCCTCAATGCTCTTCAACTTTGTATTTATTTGGCTTTTTAACTATTTTGATCTGAGCGTCACTGATGAGTCTTATGTAGACGAAATGCATACTATTGTATATATTGAAATAATCCTTGATTTGCAGCAGTTGTGATATCGATTTCTACCAAATACTTCTGCTTGTCTTGAGGACCTCATCGTCTACAGCAAGGTGTAAGCTTCAATTTGTGCTATAAATCTTAAAATCCATCATAGAGTTTGAACAAAAACATTTCAGATTTCCATAAATTTACACACTGATCAACCTGACATTGCTAAAAAAATGATTTTGTTTTACAAATTGTTTGGACTGAAAAATAACTAAATAAAAAAAACAATAAGGTCTTTCCTAACGTACATGTAGAGGAAAGACCTTAAAAATTGCATTTAGAACGTCTTACTTGTACGTAATTGATCAAGGTCGGTTTTACCTGTTCCTTGAACAAATCCACATGCAATGCAGGATCTATCTACCCTTCCAAAGCATGCAAGATAACTCCGGGTATTTGATAGGTTCATGTGGCTCAGACTTTTTATGAAGCTTCTAGTTTGCTTATAGTCGTTTTTTGGTTTTTGATTCACCAACGCTTTTTCGGTTTTATTTCATCATCCAATTTGTATCGCATGCCTTTATAAAAAAAAATTGCATAGGACAAGGTACGATAAGTTTTTACACCTGGCCCCCTATAAATAAGAATTAATAGAATCCAAGAAAAATAATAAATTTTCAAAAGTATAGTGTCTCATCTGACGATAAAAACAATGGAACTTTCTGCTATTTGTGTGTGAAAATGATTAAATACCACTCTCTTTCTCTTGAAAAACGTAAATTTTATGACAATAAGAAGTCTGCGTTTGTTTGAGCAATTTTTAACTATGAGCGGACGCGATTACCACGAAGATATTTCAATGTGTTGTTTGTTGGAGGCAAATAATCTACTGCTTTCAATATATTCGTGGTACTCGTGTCTGCTCATGTTAAAAATTAATAATTCTGCACTAAAAAATCCTTGTTTTAGTGATAAGTTGATAATATGTGAACCAAGGACCGGAACGAACTTGCATTTCCGAATCTGCATAAGTATTGTATTTTAACTCAGGTGTTATGATTGAGTTACAAAACAAGAATTTTGTTTGTTCTTGATCTTATTATTTTAGTTGGTGTAAGTTAAGACACATTTGATTTTGCTTCATTTTTCTCGTAAAACATATTATCTCTTCAAAGATAAAACAATTTATTGAGGTATATCGTTCGAGTTATAATATTGCCAACTTAGAAAATTTACATTAAACAGATATATCTCGTTAAGGAGGGGTATATTTGAGGGGTAAATACCAGTCTTGAGAATGAATTTCCCTCGCCTTACGGCTCGCGAAATTTAACATTCTCTCGACTGGTATTTTTGGCAAATACCCCTCAAGAAAATGATATATTTGTTTAATTACACCGAATGTTAATGTTCAAAACCGCATTGATGATCGTGACGTTACAAGCGTCCAGTCGGATAGAGTATTTTTTGGCAAATACCACACCATAGAGGGTACAAAAGGCATATCCTTTTGGCTAATACCCCGGCGGCGTTAAAAAATGAACGATATTCATTTGAAAACAGTAAATTGGTAAAAAATACGCTGGCTATCAACCAATCAAAATCCAGGATTCTTACATAAGGTGTAATTATTATTTTAATTGACTTTATATTGCCATTTAGTAAATTATTGAAAACCTTATTTTATTTTCAGCAAATTGTAAAGTAATCAAAATCAAAAGACTGTTTGACAGTAATGGTCACGTTTACATGAGACGTTATGGTTGTGTTCGTGATTTTTCTGCAGCTTAAGCACAAGATTGGATCTTACAGGTTCATAGTAATTGTAGATATGATTAAAAGACGATGTTGGGTATACTTCCTTGACAGCAACCAAAGACAAAAACATCACACATACGTACATTAAGAAGCCATCATGTGAAATTTAAAACGGTCAAGGTTATATACAATATGACAAGATCAAACACGCCCGGAGTTGCAATCAAGGTATTATCAGTAGTTCAAATCTCATAAATCGAGTAAGAAAGACAATTGTAAATACAAGTTTTTTTATCAATCTTCATTGAGTAACCAATGAATAATGTGTTCGCGTGGGTTAATACATATTCGTACATGTACACATCAATTATCTATCATTTCGTTTATTTCATAAACTTAGCTTTACCAAATACGCTATATTGCTGTATTTGTATTAAACAAGGATTCCCATACCTAACTTCCACTAACAGTTTGTAAGTTCTTCTAAACAAAATGCTTTAACTGTTATTGAATAACTAGAGTGTTTGTTTCTACTTACAGAATCATACCTCAAAAGTTTGCATTCTGCAATGATATTCGAATATCAGTGGAACCGATTACTCACGTGGCGACCAGTGCATGTTCCCGTCATTTTCATGAACTACCCACTAGGATCACTAAATATTCAGCTGTTATACCTTAGACGTTAATTAGTTTAGTCTGTTTATATCAATGACTGTTATCTCAGGTGTATAATATGTATGTCTTTTATTTTTTATATTGTATGGACAATCCTGTATGACACTGTTTGTATTATTTGTAACAATCCTATCCGTCCATTCGATAATTAATATTGTTGTTCACTTTATTATTAAGACTTACTTGACCAAGCGCGTGTTATGACAATGAATATGCATATGAGGCTTGTAACATCAAACTAGAGTAAAGGAATGTGGTGACTAACATTACTTATGAATTCGACAATCGTCGTTCCCGCGTTTATGTTACGGGCCATCATCAATGTTTTTTAAAGGCTGGGGAGATTTAGCCTCCAAAAAAACAAGCAATGTGTGTCCATTTGATTGACAAACATTCTGTCCGCAGTGAAAGAGAGTCTACAAAAAATACTGTGAACTGTTTATTTTTTTTAATAGTGAGCAAAAATGAAAAAAACCTTCTACACAGAAAAACAATTGATCAGTATGCTGGAGTTTCTTATTGACATCATATTTGTTGCATTTGATAGATCTTTTCAACAAATTGTCGGTACGATATGGGAATGAACTATGCGTCTCTCCTTACCGACCTCTTCTTATTTTCATATGAGTCTGACACTTGTCAAAAATAGGAGGCTAAAATAAGTCAGATCGTTTAATTTCATATTCAAATATTATATATAGATAATATGACAGTTGTTGTCCATTCGTTTGTTGTGTTTTGTTATTTGCTGTTTGATTTTGCCGTTTGATTTGGGACTTTCCGTTTTGAATTTAAACTCGGAGTTCAGTCCTTTTTTTTTCCATTAACAATCCATTTCTTTTCTGATTCGGGGCGCCATTAACTAGAATTAAAAGAAACAACTGACATGGCGTCCTCTATATCTGCCTCAAATGTAGACTTTGACCTCAAATTTGACATAGGCACTTATCCCAGTACCAGAAAGATGGACGAAAGATACCAGAGGGACAGTCAAACTCATAGATCGAGAATAAACTGACAACGCCATGGTTAAAATGAAAAAGACAAAAAAAAGTACACATGACACAACATATTAAACTAAAGACTAAGCAACACGAACCAAACCAAAAACAGGGGGTTATCGCAGATGCTCCGGAAGGGAAAGCAGATCCTGCTCCACATGTGGCACCCGTCGTGTTGCTCATGTTATTACAAACCCAGTAAAAAGTCTAATTATGTAGGTAACATTCGGGCAAAGGGAAGGGGATAAGTGTTCATGCATTCAGATGGTTAGTCATATAGGGTGGTTTTCAGTATTTGGTTCCTCAACTTTGATATACACTGATAACACTGATCGCAGTAGATATAAAATCTGATATATGTTTTGAATTCATTGATGTATATGTGAACAATTTCTATTTGAATTAAAATGAAACTGTTAATACAATTATTTCGCTTAGTACAGTGTCCAATACTTAACAGCTGCATCAATGGCTATGTTTGGCTTTTTTTTTATTTTCCTGGTTGTATTTTTATTCTGTAATTGTTTAAATTCTTTATACCAAATTTAATTAAGAATATAAATATGAATTTATCAAACAATTACAAAATACATTATGTTATTTAGATAATTATTTCGAGTAATAAAAAAATACCATATTTAAATTTTCAAACAACTAAAACACAAAGTAGATATTTTATTTCTGTTTAATTAGAAATATAAATTGGGGATACCCATAATTTTCTGATGGATTTTTCTACTTGGAACTAGTACCGTTGCTAATATTAAGACTCTACAGAAGTGGTTATATCTTTTCTTTATGTTTAAAAGAACCATTTTATTAACAGGATGTCAGACATCAATCATATTGTAATAATAAGAAAGCTTACGAAAAGTAACAGTATCAGGGATTCTAACTTGACTGATTCTATATATGATATACTTAATACATACATGAAAATTGCTACCATTAGAAACTGTATACAAATAAAGACTGTAGACAATAATCAGAGATCTACTTTAATTCGTCTTAAATCTCTAACTGAAGTTCTCAATGCATTAAAAGATACACAAAGTAGAAACTCACTTGGATTCAAGTTTCAGAGAATAGCAGATACTGGGGAAACCATTGAAGTAAAAATGGAGTTACCCGAGAGATACTATCAAACAGGTCAAAACTTAGGGACGAAAACAAGGAAATAAATTCAAACTCGGGGGAGGAGAATATTTAAAAACCGTTTTGAAAGAACATGTTTCAAGGTATATCCGTGGGTTTATTAACGGACGAACCAAAGGAACTATGTTCATTGGTGTGGATGGTAGGTTTGTCTAATAACTTCGATACGCTCCGCCTAAAATCGTTTTACATTACCTTGTTATATTTTATTGATTGAGTTTAATAATGAGATGACAAACGTTTTACGTAATGTTTTTTATCAACTATTTGTACCAAACAAACATAATAGTCACTATTTACCATAGCTTTTGTCCTCCGTCTATTATTGTCGATTTTTCAACATGAATGGTTTTTAACACACTTATTAAATTTTTAACATAAAATTGTCTTTATAAGCGATCTGGTTCATTGTTTCGTTTAAGACTTAGTATTTACGACTTGTACTTAGTTTTGAATAATATTTGACTTGTTCGAACATGTTAACTTTTCTCTATTTATGAGAAAAGTCTGAACACAAACCTGTATATTATGCCTTTATTCAAGTTGACACAAAATTACTTTTTTCGTATTTAGTTTCTATAATCAGAATGGTTTGTTAATAATATAATTCTTCAACTTCAACTTAATATGACATACTACATTCAAAGGTTCATGTCTGGGATATGTAATTCAATGTACCTTTAAATGAATGCAGAACAATGATTAAAGTGTTACTAAATTGTAGGAAGAATCGTGTGATGTGAAGATATGGTATTTTTAAAATCTTTTACTATTTTGGGACACTGATCGCTACTATAAAATCTGTAGTAAGATCAAGAAATAACAAACCGACCGTGCAAGGGCTGTATAGCCAGTCAAGGTAGTTAAAAACTTCCATTTTTTGAAATAATATTCAAAGTTACATGTAAAATCTCTTTCGATTTCAATTTAAGGAAACTGACGTTTAACTTACATATTAAGTATAAAAAGACACATCGATGTAACATCGAATAACAGTGCGAATCTCAAGAAATTTCAATGGGGCGGGACCGAGGAGTCGACAATGTAAGGGACTCTTCCTATGCATGCATCACCGGAATGCAAATCCATACTTATTCAATCTGTCAAAATCGGCAATAGGTCACACTCGGTTATATGACAGATGACTGTTCTAGTATCTCAAGTTTTAACTCTGCGAAAACATGTCTCTAGCGAATTGAGATACAGACATATCGTATCAGTCAATTTTAAATCTTATGTAGTGTCATTTTCATTTGTTCCTTATTTTAATCACAACTTTTGTTGGGTTAGTTTTTATGAAAGAATTATATCCATCCAAATTAAGTCCGTATATTATGAATATGAACAAAATTTTTAAGGAACTTTGCAAGATGTTTATTTCGTCTGGTCTTCGAAAAAGCTTTTCAATGCGTTCAAAAACAATCAACCAATAGTGGTGTACAATTATTACCCACTAGAATATCGAATGTGTATCGTGCAGAAAGTTCAGCTATCGTCCTGGGTGTATTTGTTTTTGGAATCAGTGTCGTCTTTTCGTTAGTTAAAATAAGATTTTTCTATGTTATATGTATCTTTTGAATGAAACGATGTTATCTATCAATTGAACATGGTGAACGTTTGTCTGAAGCTATTGTTATAAACCAGCAATTCTCATTTTCAATATGCTCTAGAAAAAAAAACAGCCAGTATCTTCAATAAAATTGAGAAAGAAACAAACAATTGTTTTTTTTTCTGAAAAAGAAACCAGCAAATATCTTTTAATCTCCAGCCCAGTAGTCTGCACTTCTGTGTTGACTTGAATTAGCATTGATATGGACATATTTATAAATTAACTTTTACAAAAAGGATTTTCTACCTCGGGAAAAGATTACATTAGCTGTATTTGTTAAAACTTTTAGGAATTTGCAGTTATCATTGCTCTTCAATTTCGGTCTTTATTTTGCCTTTTTATCCTTTTCTGATTGATCGTCACTTATGAGGAGTCTATTGTAACCAAAACGCGCGTCACAATTTCAATCTTGGCATTTTTGATGAGTTTACATTCAGTACAAATAAGAAAGAAATTGACATAGTAGTCAAACAATGCACACTTCAGACATTAAGTACTATCTGCAATTCTAATTGTAATTTCTGATTTTTTGTAGCGCAGTTCAATAGAATAATTAGGATTTAATTGTAGCAAAAATATCTAAATCTCAATCGAAATGAAAATCTCATTAGAAGGCCCTTCTTACAAGGAAACAATGTTGATTAAACGCATTTTTCTTTCAATAAATTTGTTTGTGTGCTTTTTTTCAGATCATAGTGATGTTGTTGGTTCCAATTGTGAGGATGAGGGTAAGATTCGTCTTGATTATATCGACGAGGGAATCAAAGCAATAAAACCACCTGTTGACAATAAAGATCTTCAAGTAGAGTTTGTTCCTGTAGTGGAAAATGATCAAATGATTAAAGAGATATAGGAAGATGTGGTGTGAGTGCCAATGAGACAACTCTCCATCCAAATAACAATTTATAAAAGTAAACCATTATAGGTCAATATACTTCAATACGGAGCCTTGGCTCACACCGAACAATAAGCTATAAAGGACCCCACAATTACTAGTGTAAAACCATTCAAACGGGAAAACCAACGGTCTAATCTATATAAAAAAGTCCATTTCATTTTTGTTTTTGTTTTTTTGAATTTGGATTTTCTTTTTACATTTCGTATAGATTGCATAATTCTTAAGAAACTATTCGTAAAAGCATTCAAGGCGAGACCAAACAATGCAATATATTAGTAACTAGGTAATTTCTACAAAGAAGGTAGAAAACAAATATTGTATTTTAAATGATGGTGCTGGGCAATATCTATAAATACATGCATTTTAGTTGTTCAAAAGATATTTATGTAATTTTACTTTTATCACAAATTTTAACTACCACTTTACAGATACTATATTTTGCAATAATACAATATTAAAATCAGAATATCGCACACAGCAAATCGAATATATGTTTTCAGCATATCCTCTTGTAATTTTCCTCACAGCTAATTTTAACGTAATCGAAATCACAGTCTTTAAGAAGAAAAAACTCAAGAAACTTTTTGATAGTAAAGGTCATGTTTATCTACGACGAGAAGGTAGTGTACGGGATTTTTCTGCTGCTGAAACACAGGAATGGATATTACAGGTATACTAAAATAGAAGCTATAAATAAAACACGATAGGGCGAATGTCAAGGAGACAAAAACTCTAGTTAAAAAAATGGCATCAACAATTCAACATAAAGTTATAGTATTAAACAAACAAAAAAATAGATTTATTTTATACAATATGGCTAGCTCTGAATCGGCCCAGATCCTTGAATGTATTTTACAAGATAAACAATCTTAGATTTGCCATCGACATCCAATTTCCAAACGACAAAAGCATTGATGTTATGATCTTTCATGATGTCTCTGATTTGAAACGGGTTCATGTAAATCCAGACACAGCATTGCAAACGTTTGAAGTCAGAGAGATTGATACATAAGCTGACTATCTCGTCAAATGTATAGAAATTAAAGTCTTATTGCAATTCACATGGTGTCATTGCATAATTTTTATTCTATTTTACTACAGTTGACCTTCATCTCTTATTGATCTAAAGAGGATTTCTCCCTACGTTCAAATTATGGCTACGAATGATTTAAAAACACATACAACATATTCTTTAGCTAAATGTTTCTAGCTTTAAAAATCAGGGTTTGAGAAAATGTTTGTTTAACAGTATATAGCAAAAAATCATTCAATCATTTAGTCATATATTCGTAAAGTCCATAGTCTAAATAAACAGAATAACGGATGTATGCTGTCACTGTACATTTCGTGTAAGATAAATCGAACTTACAAAAACAGTAGTGATAGCACTACTACATGAACTTGCAATAACACAAACGTTCGGACAAGAGATATTAGTTAAAAACTTTAAAAAAAAAAACATACAGGAGGAATTATCTGTTATTGATTTGTCTGTTTCTATATACAGAACCACTCAAAGACTTGCGTTTTGCAATAATGTTCGAATAACTGTGAAATCGAACTTCGAATACTCATGTTACCACCAGTACATGTTGCTGTCATGACCATCAAGTATCCAATCTGACATAAATCAGCAGATTTACCTTAGACGTTGGTTCGCACTAATTAGATTATTTAAGTACGTTGAGACAATGACTGTTTTGTAACAAATACATGTAGTCTATATGTCTTTTATGTCTGTAATTGTTTTGAAATCTTGTACGACATTAAATGTAATTTTTATACTATACTTATCCGTCCATTAAAACATATAACTTGTTGTTCACTTTATTATAGAGGTTCAGATGAACAAGTACGTGATTTCACCAAAACAATTTGGTATGTCTTGTAAAATTAAGATTAGAAATAAACGTTACTTTTTTACACTGTTTAGAATATAGTGATTACAATAACTTTTGAATTCGACAATGGTGCGTTTATGTTTCGGATCAGCATTGATGTAACTTTTTAAGACTGGAGTGATTTTGAGATTGCGACATATTGTTAAGACACCTGTCTAATTGAGAATACTGTATGATGACCCTAGATCTCTTTCGATTAGGTATGTGAATGGTTGTGTTGCGGTCTATTTTACTTCAGTTCAACCTTTCTTTTTTCTTTTAAGAGTCAATTGTAAAATAAAATTTCAACGACTAGTCTTTTGATATGTTCGAGTATTTTTTGTGGATTTTCTTTTAAAGGAGTAGTAATTAAGGCTCATAATAAGAAAATCTAATTAAAATATTGATCTCTGATTACGTTATACTACATATGAGATCTAACAACTATCAATATGTAGTTTCACTTCTTACGATTTCACACGTGACTTTTTAAACCAATTAGAATTCCCCTTAACAAACTATCCATACGAACCCCGAAAAAATCAACATGGTTCCTTACTACAAAGGAAAGGCAGGGATTGAGTTTGGAGTAAATTACTCCAAGGGGGGTCGGATGGCGTTTTTTTTCTCCAATTTCTTTAAGGGGTTTATATTTGTTTTTTCTCAAAAAATTTCAAATTTCAAATATTTTGAAAAGATTCAAAAAGAAATCTTAAATGTACAGTTTTGTACAATAGATTTTTAAGAACTGTGACAACATTTATTTGAATCCAAATTCAGACAGTATCAACTGCTCAGGGTTTGCTCAGTGAGGCATTTTATTATAGTATAGAATTAAGATGGGCAAAAAACATTTCATGATGTATATGTTTTGTGTTGGAGATTGGAGTTGCATAAGGGCAAATTATTGTCGAAGGAAAAATGGGACACCAATATCGCCAACTTGGGTGAAGATTAATTCACCATAAACCACAAAGACTTTAGGCGTGGTAATAAGTGTGGGCCATCTTCTGCATTAACTGAGTGGTCCAATTTTAAGATACTCTATTATATTAATCTGCAAGTATACAAATTGTAAACTAAGTTTACAAGTGTGTTCCAATAAATATGAACAATATATTTGACTGAAATATTTGCATGCAAAGGAGCTTTATTCTGAAATTAACTTGCATACCAAAATGCGGCTTTCAATCCATACTGAATTCTTTATATTTGAAATACTAAAGTAACTTTACTTTAATTGAAACATTTTAAACATGGCTAAAAGAATAAATAAAGATACAAGTACCTGCAGCGGGGACTTTCGTCTTTTGCCCTCCGGAGTGTAATATTGACCAGTGACTAACTCGAAAAGTGCTTATATTAGTATACATGTATATATTTGGTTAATATTGCCGCGCTTTGAGTTCATGCATAACTCATTCCATTTGAATATAAATATATATCGTTTAAATAATAATAAAGAATCGCTTTAACTTTCTATTGTACTAATTTAAATATTCAGTATGTAAAGCCAAACATAGCGTACAAAGCTACCATTTGTAAAATTGTTTCAAAATACGCAGCGGAAAACCATTTTTCGTCAATCGTCAAGAAACATGAATATGATATGAATTTGAAACATATAACACTGAAAACACAAATAACACAATATGTTTAATAATGAAACAAAATAGATACATATATCCCGTGACACACACCCCCTCCTGCAAAACTTTTCGTCTCGAAACTATCTTGAAACCAATATATCAAACCTATGACACTTTTAAAATTTGGGCAACCTAGATGTGCATGCGGCAAACGCCTCTTTACCATATAGCAATGACCAAAATTCAGGACACTTCAATAGGATGCACAAACAAATAACAACAACAAACTAGAGGCTCTAAAGAGCCGGTGTCGCTCACCTTGGTCTATGTGAATATTAAACAAAGGACACAGATGGATTCATGACAAAATTGTGTTTTGGTAATGGTGATGTGTTTGTAGATCTTACTTTACTTAACATTCTTGCTGCTTACAATTATCTCTATCTATATTGAACTTGGCCCAGTAGTTTCAGCGGAAAATGTTAGTGAAAATCTACAAATTTTATGAAAATTGTTAAAAATTGACTATGAAGGGCAATAACTCCTTAAGGGGTCAACTGACCATTTTGGTCATATTGACTTATGAAGGGCAATACCTCCTTAAGGGGTCAACTGACCATTTTGGTCATGTTGACTTTTTAGGTCTTACTTCATGTACTTTGCTGTACATTATTGCTGATTATAGTTTATCTCTATCTATAATAATATTAAGATAATAACAAAAAACAGGAAAATTTCCTTAAAATTACCAATTCAGGGACAGCAACCTAACAACCGGTTATCCGATTCATCTGAAAATTCCAGGGCAGATAGATCTTGACCTGATCAACAATTTTACAACCTGTCAGATTTGCTCTAAATGCTTTGGTTATTGAGTTATAAGCCAAGAACTGCATTTTACCCCTATGTTCTATTTTTAGCCATGGCGGCCATCTTGGTTCGTTGGGAGAGTTACCGGACACATTTTTTAAATAAGATACCCCAATGATGATTGTGGCCAAGTTTGGTTTAATTTGGCCCAGTAGTTTCAGAGGAGAAGATTTTTCTAAAAGATTACTAAGATTTACGAAAAATGGTTAAAAATTGACTATAAAGGGCAATAACTCCTAAAGGGGTCAACTGACCCTTTTGGTCATGATGACGTATTTGTGAATCTTACTTTGTTGAACATTATTGGTTTTTACAGTTTATCTCTATCTATAAAAATATTCAAGATAATAACCAAAAACAGCAAAATTTCCTTAAAATTACCAATTCAGGGGCAGCAACCTAACAACAGGTTGACAGATTCATCTGAAAATTTCAGGGCAGATAGATCTTGAGCTGATAAACAATTTTACCCCTGTCAGATTTGCTCTAAATGCTTTGGTTTTTGAGTTATAAGCCAAAAACTGCATTTTACCCCTATGTTCTATTTTTAGCCATGGAGGCTATCTTGTTTGGTTGGCCGGGTCACCGGACACATATTTAAACTAGATACTACAATGATGATTGTGGCCAAGTTTGGTTAAATTTGGCCCAGTAGTTTCCGAGGAGAAGATTTTTGTAAAAGTTAACGACGACGGACGACGACGGACGCCAAGTGATGAGAAAAGCTCACTTGGCCCTTCGGGCCAGGTGAGCTAAGAATATCAAAAAGTCAAATAAAATTAACAAAAATTTCCCTCATTACTATGAATTGTCGTTCACAAACGATCCATCCAAATTCTTGCTAAATCAAACGTAGGATGTACCTCATCCACTAATCTGTTTTTCAAATGTCTAAATTTCACACTCTTACATATAAATATATATCATTAAAAGTTGGAGAATTGGTGACGTCAAAAAATGTCCCAAATGATAATGTTCTGCTGTTGCACGATGTTTCATTGTTTTATATCCAGGGCAAAGCAGCAGAAGTTCAGGTTTGCTTCCGAAGATTTAAGCATAATGTTAGAGGAATGCCAAAGACCAATTCGTTTTCACAAGGTACCGCAATGGAATCAGCCGTCGTTGCCATGGTCGAGTACCTTAAAGTGAGACCCTTTTCCGTTCCCACAGCACCATTGTTTTGTTCTGTTGATGCCACTCCATTACATCGTCCAGTCTTTGACAGAATATTACATAAATGCTTAGCATCTTGTGGTCTGGATAGTTCGCGATACAAAGGACACAATTTCCGCATAGGAGCAGCAACTGATGCTGCCGAGAGAGGCTTATCCGATTCACAAATACGATCTATGGGACGTTGGAAGTTTAACGCATTTCAAAAATACATAAGATCTCATTTAAATTGATAGGCAATTTTGGTACCTGCTTGGGCCGGTACAATCATTTTATAGGAATATATACATATTTTTCAGCATCTTTACATTACTTGCTTGGGCTGGTAATTGGCAATCAATACGAATTTTATTTTTGATAAATCTCCAGTTAGTGTGTCATCATATAATAAAACATATCATTTTAATGCAATAGCAATTATAAAGTCAAAAGGTTTCAACGCATGAAGCTATGTATTCTAACAAAACTTAACTGGTTGGGCCGTTAAGTTTTTTAATGCTTATGCATGATATATTTATGCATACTTAATTATAATGCAAACTTTATCATTGATATATAGATGTTTGTGTGTGGCTCTTATATCTATTTAATTCTTACAATGACTTTGTCTGTTAGCATTACGGTACTTGCTTGGGCCGGTATTGTATTTATAGTTGTATGGTTAAATTAGAACTAATTATGATCAGGCATTAAGATCAAAGCTTTATTTTCTGCCAAGTGCTTGGCCTTTGTGCGGTAGGAAAGACTTATTTTATTGCATCTTTCCTGATGGCTTAGTTGACCCCTTTTCTAGGCCAAGCTACTGTATTATGTAATATGTTATGTACATGTAATATGTTATTATTGTTTTTATGTATTTTCATTCATTATTATCGTTTTGTACAGATGTATATATATTGTGTATTTTGATATGAAAGAATTTTTTACGAATAAGTAAAAATTTTGCAATTTACTCTCTAGTTTCTCCATTCATTTATACATTGCCATTACGATACCAAATAGAACTTTTCGTCGGTTTCTGACCCTTACATCTTATCAGATGATTTGTTACAGTTGTAGGAAGATAGCATAAAGGCAAGTTATTTTAATAACTTATTTTATGCAGATGACGGAAATCTTTAGTTTTATTCTAAGTTGATTTGCCTTTCCTTTTGGAGAGCCCCTGCACTAGATAATGTGTGTCAGTATTTACACTACACGTCACAATTTACACATCCTTGATAAGCAACACGATCGATATTTATGTAAACAAGATTTTATTTGGGATTTTATCAATTTCCCTCCCTCCATCCCCCTTTTCAACTCCTTTTCTTTACTTAGAATTTTGATTGTTTTTGTTTTTGCTTCTTTTTTATACTAGGTGATTTGTTTTGGCTAGCTATGACATTTTTGGCTTGGCTTAGTTGACCCCTTTTCTAGGCCAAGCTACTGTATTATGTAATATGTTATTATTGTTTTTATGTATTTTCATTCATTATTATCGTTTTGTACAGATGTATATATATTGTGTATTTTGATATGAAAGAATTTTTTACGAATAAGTAAAAATTTTGCAATTTACTCTCTAGTTTCTCCATTTATTTATACATTGCCATTACGATACCAAATAGAACTTTTCGTCGGTTTCTGACCCTTACATCTTATCAGATGATTTGTTACAGTTGTAGGAAGATAGCATAAAGGCAAGTTATTTTAATAACTTATTTTATGCAGATGACGGAAATCTTTAGTTTTATTCTAAGTTGATTTGCCTTTCCCTTTGGAGAGCCCCTGCACTAGATAATGTGTGTCAGTATTTACACTACACGTCACAATTTACACATCCTTGATAAGCAACACGATCGATATTTATGTAAACAAGATTTTATTTGGGATTTTATCAATTTCCCTCCCTCCATCCCCCTTTTCAACTCCTTTTCTTTACTTAGAATTTTGATTGTTTTTGTTTTTGCTTCTTTTTTATACTAGGTGATTTGTTTTGGCTAGTTATGACATTTTTGGCTTGGCTTAGTTGACCCCTTTTCTAGGCCAAGCTACTGTATTATGTAATATGTTATGTAATATGTTATTATTGTTTTTATGTATTTTCATTCATTATTATCGTTTTGTACAGATGTATATATATTGTGTATTTTGATATGAAAGAATTTTTTACGAATAAGTAAACATTTTGCAATTTACTCTCTAGTTTCTCCATTTATTTATACATTGCCATTACGATACCAAATAGAACTTTTCGTCGGTTTCTGACCCTTACATCTTATCAGATGATTTGTTACAGTTGTAGGAAGATAGCATAAAAATATATATCATTAAAATAATAATAAAGAATTAGGTCTGGTCCATATGCATACATTTTTGTACTTTTTCGAAAATATGCATATGGTCTGAATGTACACTTACGGTCTGCCAGATTATAAGACGTTGGTCAATATAAAAAAGAAGATGTGGTATGATTGCCTATGAGACAACTTTCCACAAAAGACCAAAATGACACAGACATTAACAACTATAGGTCACCGTACGGCCTTTAACAATGAGCAAAGCCCATACCGCATTGTCAGCTATAATATTTATAGCAAGTTTTTTTGATACCTTGACATGTATAACACAGTTCAACATAACTGAAATCTTAAATTAATATAAAAAGTTCAATTGTAATTGAAATAAGAAACTGGACATAATTATATAAAAATCCTGTTCCAAAAACGAAGAAAAAAATATTAAATTAAAAAAGTGTTGAAAAATAAGCAAAGAATGAGAAAGGTAGCTTTGTTACTGTGAGAAAAGCAACTCTGGATGTAGAGTTGCTGATATTATTGGTAAGGATGCAAATTTATTTGGCATATTGGTATGTTATGAGTGCAATGGAACTTTTGACATACAAAATTGACAATGCACTTTGTAAAACAAAAGGAATTGCATTGCATGCTGCCGCAAAACAAGCATGGGATGCAAATGCAAAGGAACAGGCATGAACAAAACATGTAAATGTAAGAAATCTGATGTTCCTTGCGCCAGCAAGTGTCACCAGGGGCGAGAATGCTAAAATAAGATTGAAACAGACAATTAAATACAGAATTATTCAATTTCAATTGATGTAATGTTTTCCACTTAATTCCTTTAATTGTATAATATTTTAAAATTTGTAATACTCAATAAAAGTTTTTTGATAAATTTTTGTCTAAAATAAACCCATATGTTCCAAATACATGTATGGTCAAGCTTGTACTAGACGGTATGAGTATACTCGTACTGGACCGTACACGTACAATCCAAATACTTATATGGTCTGGAATATATAAACATAGGTACTTTCTCCTTGTAATGATGTATGAATTTATAACAATGATTATTTTTCAGATCATTTCATTGGATGGACCTATTCCTCAGTGTAGTAAATACTCATGTATGATTGGAAAATTTGCTGTGTATGGCCATGTAACATCGTGTAATTACAAATGACTTAAAAAAATAATAATTACATGTTTGTGAACTTTCTTTCGATAATATTGGAAAGTATTTTATATATATACCATGTACACTTGGGCTTTGCACATTGTTGAAGGCAGTACTGTGACCTATAGTTGTTAATTTCTGTGTTATTTTGGTCTCTTGTGGAGAGTTGTCTCATTGGCAATCATACCACATCTTCTTTTTTATATAACATACCTTGATCCTATTGAAGACTAAAACAGACCAGCAGCAATATAACATTTTTATTGCATTCCATACCTCAGGACTGTGAGATCCAGCATCTTTCAGCAGCAGTACATGATGTAAATTAACTCATTCAAAATAATTAATTATAATTGCAAACTGATTATTTAGAAGCAGTTTGACAACTGAATAACTATCTTGAAAATGATTTATGGTCCAGTTTTTTGTCCACGTTTTCAGACCATCAATGATCAAACTAATCATAATTTATGACAGAATTCTGTAAAACAAAAAAAAAAGACAGAAAATTTAATTCATTCAATAAATCATTAATGAAAATGACAGTTCATATTGTGATGCATTATTTTTGGTATATCTAAAATGTATTTGAGAGCAAACTTTAAATTTAAATTAAATAAATATAGAAAATAAAGTAAAAATCTATCCAGATATTTTTTTGTCTTTATCATCATGATCATAAATTTAAAGTATTATACAGAAATTATATCATACATTATACATGCAATATAATAATTACATGTATTACCAATATCATTTCGACTGATCGGGTGGAGCTTACGTGTTAATTACCATAAGGACAGTCTATTTGACGATGTGTGTAATAAGGATGATTGCCGTTAATTATTATTGAATTCTAATCATCTATCAGTGTCACCAAACACATATACAAAAGAACTGAGTGTATGATATGGGACGAATAACTGGATACTTAATTGATGAGTTCATCCCAAAACTCCTGTATATAGATGGACTAGTCTTAAATAGACGAATTTCTTAAATCCCGCCCAGTCAAGTGAAATAAATCTAGTAATACCATAGGCTAATATCTGCATGTTGAAACTCTGGACCTAGTTCACAACCTAGATCTGCAGTGCCATTCTCAGCTTCATCTTCAGATGCTTGTAGTGGCTTTTTCTGTGTCACTGTCTGGGTGTTTGAAGAGTTCCCTCTGCAGTGTTATTTGTTTGGCCCAGTCAAAAATTGAAAGAAACATTGTCAGAATCTAGGGTTTTTCAGACTGGAGTCCTAACTACTGTTTGATCAGACACTAACCTGAAATTAAACAACTTTATGATTGGTCTTCATTTATCCCATATAATTGTGTTACATTTATATATGTAAATGTCCATAAATAATTTGTTGAAAAGCTGATTATCATCACAAAATTTGGAATTTATATTGTTGACTTTGTATGACAGACAAAAATTTCTGACCACAACATAACAAGTTGTACAATAAGCTGTTTATGGTATTAGGTTTTTACCTATGATATTGTTTTCTCAAATGAATATATATAGATTTGAAAAGTTCATGAGGAATCATGGCAAATACATGTATCCTCATTATAGATTAAAAAGTGTTTCATAATTTCCTTAGGCTTTCAAATGAATTTTGTAATTATAGATTATAACTTCTATGTAATTTTAGCTCTTGTGGAGAGTTGTCTCATTGGCAATCATATTTTTCTAGTAAAGCCTAAATGTGACCAATTGCAACTTTGAAGTTAATTTTACGTTATAACATGTATAAAAGGTAAATAGATGATAGTATATACAACACAATCTTTTAGCATGACTGAAACTACATGTACTTTTATTACATGGCAGAGGTGGTACATGGTGGAAACGACCAAGGTCCGACTGGCTCCATGGCTGAAACATCTTGTTTCCTTCCTAAAGTTTTAAAATGTGAACAACCTTACTCTACTTTTAAATTAGAGAATTTACCTTTGAATGGCAACTTGATCATACATGTACATGTAGGTACAGACTGGACTTCAACCAAAGATACTAATGGACCACAAACTACAAATGTAGCATTTGTCTTTTTTTTGTCTTTTTTTTTTCTATAGCACTGAGATTGTTGTTGACTTTATAGAAAAATTAACGATCATATTTAAAACAATTGTACACAATTTAACAAAACAAAATATAAAAAGTAGGAGGTTATAAAAGATTTGAGTTTAAGTTTAGTTGTGAATACACATGCTAAGAAGGAAGTCAAAAGATAGAGTCAAAAATAGATTACAAAACTTAAAGGTAGTAAAATTCATATATCAAAAACACATTTCACACATCATGTCAATCACCTATATTAGGGTCGATACTGATGTTTTTTTTTGGTCAACTTTCCCATCATTGTGCTTTTTTATTCAAATTTTATTTTAACAAAAAAAGAAACTACTGTACAATATTATTCAAATGTTTGTATGAAAGTTCATCTTTGTAGTATTTTAACATTAGTCTTTCTAATAAGTGTTCTTCTATTGGCATATATCTGCAAGTCCAAATACTGTGTATATATCCATAAATATATGGAAACAAGTCTATATCAATATTAAATAGTATACATGTATTTGTATTCATAGTAAAATTTTGATATTTTTTTTCATTTTGTATAATATTACATACTAAGGTTCTGAAATATGTCAAATTTACACATTTTGTAAAAAGGTGTTCTAACGTCTCAACATGATTATTACAATATAATTAAAATTGAGAATGGAAATGGGGAATGTGTCAAAGAGACAACAACCCGACCAAATAAAAAACAACAGCAGAGGGTCACCAACAGGTCTTCAATGTAGCGAGAAATTCCCGCACCCGGAGGTGTCCTTCAGCTGGCCCCTAAACAAATATATACTAGTCCAGTGATAATGAACGCCATACTAATTTCCAAATTGTACACAAGAAACTAAAATTAAAATAATACAAGACTAACAAAGGCCAGAGGCTCCTGACTTGGGACAGGCGCAAAAATGCGGCGGGGTTAAACATGTTTGTGAGATCTCAACCCTCCCCCTATACCTCTAACCAATGTAGTAAAGTAAACGCATAACAATACGCACATTAAAATTCAGTTCAAGAGAAATCTGAGTCTGATGTCAGAAGATGTAACCAAAGAAAATAAACAAAATGACAATAATACATAAATAACAACAGACTACTAGCAGTTAACTGACATGCCAGCTCCAGACTTCAATTAAACTGACTGAAGATTATGATTTCATCATATGAACATCAGGCACAATCCTTCCCGTTAGGGGTTTAGTATCATACCATCATAACATATATGAGAAGAACATAACCCGTGTCATGCCAACAACTGTTTTTAGAATAAATGTGTTTAGTTCCGATGCAAAGACCTTATCAGTGACTCAATATTAACCCCAAAATATGCAATCTTTAATGACTTGACAACAGTATCGTAATTATATCCCTTCTTAATAAGTCTATTCAAAGGTTTTGTAAGTTTCTGAGGTGAATACTGACACCTTTGTGCTTTATAAAAAATATTACCATAAAAAATTGGATGTGAAATACCTGAACGTATTAGAAGTCTGCATGTTGAGCTATATTTACGAATGATGTCTTTATACCGATGATAAAATTTAGTAAATGTTTTGACTAGTTTGTGATATCGAAAACCCTGGTGTAATAGTTTTTCAGTAATACATAAATTTCTCTCATTAAAATCTAAAACATTGTTACATACACGAGCGAATCGTACAAGTTGAGATATATAAACACCGTAAGATGGTGACAAGGGAACGTCACCATCTAAAAACGGATAATTAACGATAGGAAATGAAAAATCATCCCTTTTATCATAAATTTTAGTATTCAGCTTTCCATTAGTGATATAGATATCAAGATCGAGAAAAGGGCTGTGGTCATTGTTAGTATTAGCTTTATTTAAAGTAAGTTCAACAGGATAAATTTCATTAATATACAAACTGAAGTTGTCATTATTGAGAGCCAAAATATCATCCAAATATCTAAAAGTATTATTAAATTTGTTTATCAGATGTTGTTTCGATGGGTCTTTGCTTATTTTTGTCATAAATTGTAATTCATAACAATACAAAAACAGGTCCGCAATAAGTGGTGCACAGTTAGTCCCCATTGGAATTCCGATAATCTGACGATATACGGAATCCCCAAAGCGAACAAAAATGTTATCTAGTAAAAATTCAAGGGCATATATAGTATCAAAGCATGTCCAATTAACATAGTTTTTTTTGTTTATTGCTACTAAAAAATGACCTAAAAGAGTTTGAACATATATATTCACATTCTGATTTTTTGAATGCCCATTTAATTAGGTGTGTGATTTTTTTCTTAATGAGAATGTGAGGCAATGTGGTATACAGGGTAGAAAAATCAAAACTTTGAACAGATTCAAAATCACCAATATAAGCATGCAATTTATCAAGTACTTCCAACGAGTTCTTGACACTCCAAAAGTAATTTATTCCACTATTTTCGAAGGCCTTATTTGAACAATTTATTATCAGGTTTTTAATTGTACCAAGTGTGCTGGTAAGAAGAATAGACAATTTAGTAGTTGAACAATGGCTTGAAGACGAAATAAATCTATATTTGTAAGGGGTTTTGTGTAGCTTCGGAAGCCAATACATAGTTGGGACTTTCATTGTATTTGGCTCTGCTTGTAAAGCGGTGGCTAAAAGTTTATGTTTGTTACAGATTTCGTTTTCTGAACATGGAGTCAGTTGGAATGTTGGTGAATTGGTGATTTCCTTTTTCAGAACCTCAATGTAAAATTTACGTCAAACAATAATAATATTATTAGCAGCTTTATCTGCCGGGACAAAAACAACAACAGCTACATTTATATGTTTGCCTGTAAAATGTTCTCCTTGAGAGCCACGCCCCTGTTGGCAGTATCATATGTACAACTTTATAAATAAAATCTCTTATATACATATTGTTCACCCTTTGCAAGTTAATCCATATATGTTGGAAATTTACATTTGGGTATAATATTTCAATCTTGCTTATAACATTGTTCAATTCTAGCAACTGTAAATAAACGTCTTTAAAGCTTTTCTTATAAAGTATAATATTACTTTGATATTTAAGATATATACATTTTAATCTCTTATATTGCCCTATAGTGACCACAGAATGTCTATACATATTTTCTGCTAATTTTGGAATTATGGCTCTGGTGGTGATTCCTATGAAATAAATAAATAATGGTGTCCAAACAGGCGAATTTCCATTTAAAACTTGAGTTATTCTATATAAAAGTAATGCTTCACATTTCATTTTAATGTCAGGTACTTGTTGTCCACCATCTTTACATTGTTTGGTAATTGTTGTTCTGTTTAACAGCTCAATGTTGTCCCAGAAAAAAACATTAATCGCTTTATTCATTTTCTTTATATAAAATTCACTAGGTGGATATATTCTTGCAGTATACAAGAATTTACTAATTATATAAGTGTTTAAAATTAAAACTTTATGTTTATATCGGAATTTTCTTTTTTTTTTCCATTTGTCTATCTGTTGTATTAGTCCATAAAATTTCATTTTCCAATTAATTTCAACTGCATTTTTCCCAAACCATATTCCAAGGACTTTAATTTCGTCTTTGATTAGTTTGTTTATACTGCCAAAGTGTTTTGTATTAGGATTTCCAATTTTCAAAATTTCGGTTTTGTTTTCATTAATTTTCGAGCCAGATACCATACCAAATTGTTTAAATTCTTCTAGCAATTTTTCATAGTCTGTTAGATTCGTCGATATAATAGAACAATCATCTGCGTGTTGAAAAAGTTTTACATTTGTGTTATGATTAGGAATTTGTATTCCCTGTATATTATTGTTTCTGCGAACTTTACATGCTAATGCTTCTATTATGACAGCATAGATACTCATACTTATTGGGCATCCTTGTCTTATGGATCTTGTAATTTCAATTTTGTCACTAAGTGCTCCATTTATAATAACCTTACTTGATATTTTAGTGTAAATGATTTCAATCCATCTTATAAAGTTCGACGGAAAATTCATCGCTCTTAACACTTGTATGATAAATTCATGTTCCACCCGATCAAAAGCCTTCTCCTGGTCAAATGAGATTAATATACCACTTATGCCATTCAAATGCATATACTCCAATATACTTTCTATAGATAAAAGATTGTCTGATATTAATTTTTCTGGTCCTGCACCTGTTTGATTTTTATCTAACAATTTGTTTAATATTTTTGACAAGTTTTTACTTAAGAATTTAGAAGGAATTTTGTAATCAACACATAGTAGACTAATCGGTCGCCATTGTTTCATGTCTTTTCTATTACCCTTATTTTTATATATTAGTGAGATCAGTCCTGTCTTCATGGTTTCTGTGAGTTCTCCGTTTAAATACACATTGTTCAAAACTTCCACCAGGTCCTCCCCTATTATGTTTCAGAATTTTAAGTAAAAAGACTTTCCTAATCCATCAACTCCTGGAGATTTGTTATTTTTGAATTCCTTTAATAATTTAAGACATTCATCTTGTGTTATAAAGGTATCAAAGTTTGTTTTATCTCCTTCTGTTAATTTATTAAGATTCAGGTCTTCTAAATAGTTTGTCATTGATTGTCTATCAATGTTTTGGGACTTATACAATTCGGAATAAAAATCTGTCACTATTTTAATCACCTCACTTTTAGATGTGCATGATTTTCTATTTTTGTCTTATACACTTTCTACTTCTCGTTTATCTCCTCTTTTTTCCTCTGCTTGTTTAAAGAAATCTATGTTATCTATATCTTCTTCGTAATAATCTTGTCTTGAACGTATTATTGTTCCCATTTTTTCCTTATTTTCTAATTTAATTATAGTTTCACTTAAGTTATCAATGGTGATTTGGTCAGGCTGAATTTTATTTTCTTCTTTCTCAAGTTGCATATATGCTTCTGAAAGTTCATTTTCCTTCGCAAGCTACTAATTGCTTTGAGAAACGTATTGTCAATTCTTTAATTTTTTTCTTTCCAATTTCCCACCAATCTAAAATGTTATAGATACTCTTCCTTTGTTTCCAATTTATCCAAAAGTTGTTTATGTATTCGGTATAATGTTCTTTGTCCAATAAACTATCATTCATTTTCCAATAACCATTTCCCCGTTTAGTTTTTTGAAGTTTCAAAGATATATATACGATCTTGTGGTCACTATATTAATAGGGTATATGCTTAAGATCTCTTATCTTATGTTTTAATGCTTCAGATATACATATTTTGTCTATTCTAGTTTTAGCACCTTTATTACCTATAAAAGTATAGCTTATTTTTTTTTAGGATATTTATATCTATAGCTATCTAGTGTATTTAACATGGTACACAATTCTTTATATTACAAAATTACAGTGTTATCAAGTACAACATTTGGGTTTTTTGTATCAATCTTTTGATCAATACAGTTAAAATCTCCCAACATAATATTTCTATGCGATTCTATATTTATACTTGCACAGTATTCTATCATTTCTCTATAAAAGAAACCTTGTTGTCCTGTGGATTTTGTAGGACTATAAATGTTCAATACATTTATTACTTTATCATTAGTTTTGAAACTAGTATGTACCAATCTACCTTTCAATATATTGCTGTTAAAGTAATTGTTTGTACATTCAATATCTTTTTTTACCAAGGTTACCACACCTTTCGTATGTAACTCTCCTTGCGAAAAAAATATTTTAAAGTCTGTATTATTTTCTAAGTTGCTAATAACATGTTGCTTAATATAACCACATTCCTGCAAACAAATGATTTCACAATCACCATAATCTCTAATTATACCATCTATTTTTGTTTCAAAACTTCTTCTAATATTCACACTTATAATTTTCAAAATACTTAACATAAGAAGTGTGCTATAAAGAAATGTTAGTTTAGCATGCATCATTTTAAAGTTTGAGTTGTCGGTGTTTGTACCTTTGTTTTGTGTGTGCTCTTGCTTTTTACCATCTCCGGTTGAATTTCTCGCCCTTTTATTTGCTAATGTAGCTTTGCTATCTGTTTTCGGCTCATCTTTTTTTTGTCTTATCACTGTGTATTTCTCCTTTTTTGTGTGTAGTTTTTGAACTTTTTGTCTTGTCTTTATCTTCCGTCTTTTCTTCAGTTTTCTTTTTCCCTACTTTAGTTTTGTCTTTCTTTTTCTTAGCTTCTGTATTCTTGTTTTCCATTTGTTCGTTTTCTTTTATCTATTTCTTTATTTTCAACAAAATCTTCAGATTCTGTTTCAAAATTTTGTTCATTTCTTGTAAACACGGAAACATTTTCGGTTTCGTCTGTTTCAACTGTTTTTTCGTTATGTTCACAAGATATTTCTATTATTTCTCCAATTTGTAACTCATTCTGTTGTATGATTTCTTGTTTGTTTGTAATGTTGTCCTGATTGTCTTGTTCCCACGATTCTTTGATTTCCAAATTGTTTTTGTATGTTGTGTTCTCTGTTTGGTATTGATTATTTGATTCTAAATTGTTATCAAAAATTTCACTTGTGACAAACTCCTCTGTATTTTCTATATGATCTTTTTTCGGTGGTGAAGGAAAACCCTGTCCAAAATACCTAGTTCCCGTATCAAAACTACAGAATTTGGAATGTGTGTAAGACCTGTCTATATTTTGATCATGTATTTCAGCATATTGAGAGATATCATACGTTTTGAGGTTTTCTTGATCACTATTGCCATTGTCATATGTGTTATTAGTATTAGGTTCATCTTTGTCATTATAACATTCTGTAGATTTGTGTCCATTGCGACCACACTTAAAACAATATTCTTTTTGTTCCCATCTACGTTTTGGCTCATTTTTGCAATCTATAGCAATGTGACCGTATTCATTGCATTTGTAGCATTTTTTTAGATTTTGTTGGCCCTCATATCTTATAGTAACATGCTGCCCCTGAATGTATATTTTTCTTGGAATCGGTTTTTCCATTGATGCAATTCTAACAATTCTGACTCCCGACTGAATAGAAGGAAAGTTTTTAAATGTAGGCGATATCAGTTTGATTATTTTTCCATATTGACTGATTTTTTTGTGAACAATTGCAGGCTTAACTTCAAACGGCATCCCGTATATAAGAACATCTATGAAATCTTTTTTGTTCTCCCATTGGAGAGGACCAGCCTTTTCTGTCGTAAATTCAGTGTTTGAATAGTGTTTTCTATTTGAAATTTAGCAAATTTCCCCAAAAAGGTTTGCAGACTTGTACTGTCTTTACATGTTACCATATATAGATCTTGATTTATCCTTTGTAGGCATTTTATTAAGTCTGATACATTTGTAGTTGTTTGTAAATGAGTAAGAATATCTGTTGTTGTAATTTTATCTTCGACTAACTTTTCTTTTTGTATAATATCACTTAAATTTTCTTTTTGTAGCGGGCTTGTTTTAATTATTTTTGCTGTCAAATGTCTTGCAATAGTTATGTTTATGGTTATCCCATCTCCATATTGACTACTGTAAACCAACTTATTTTCGCGGATACTTTATTTCGCGTTTATCTCCAGCTAGTCTACTTCACGGCGATTTAATTTCGCGATTTTCTAATTAACTTGATGTAGTTTAATAAGGAAAGATCCAAGTTATACATATTCGCGACGATTTAATTTCGCGTTATTTTTCTACTCGCGAAAGTCGCGAAAATTAATCGCTCGCAAAATTAAGTGGGTTTACAGTATCACCATCTTGACTGTTAGATTCATATTGATAACCGTCGTAACCATCATTTTCAGTTTCCATTTTGCATATATGTAATGTCAAAAGGAAAAACTTTTCGATAGGTAAATATTGTTCACTCACTAATGAAAGAGCGACACATTTAGTAAACACAAAATATGGCGATCGGTTTATCGTATCACTTATTATTTAATGTATGTTTACATTTTGCTTATATAACATAACAACAGTACTTATCACTATTGGTTGTCTGTTTCCTCAAAGTGGAAAGCCAAAGAAAGCACTAATTTTCACTAAGTCGGAGCAGGTGAAAAACACGTCTGTTCACCTCAACGTCCAGGTAGTTAACAATGTAGCATTTGTCCTAGTGTCTGTACCTCATAGGCGGATCCAGGGGGCCCTGCCCCCCTTTTTCATGGAAAAAATTTGGTTGATTATATAGGGAATCACTGAAGCATGACTTGAGCCCCGCCCCTAATAGTTCAGTCACCCCTTATGCAAAGTTCTGGATTCCCCCTATAGTATACCTATTTCAATCAGGAATAAATTCAGCGAATAAATATAAGTCATCAGGTAACGCCCCTTATGAGGCTAGGCTTCAGTACAAAAAAATGAAGTCCTGTGCATTTCTGATTGATATATTTGAGTAATAAATAGTTTTTGATAAATGGATCAAAACTAGAGTTAAAATAAACAAGATCCTATCATATGTTTTTATTGTTGAAAAATTTAGGGCTACACTTTTACTTTTAAGAATGACATGGGTGTATCCCCCCCTCCTTTTTCGTTGGAAAATGTGGTTGATTATATAGGGAATCAGTGAAGCATGACTGGAGCCTTTCAGGTCAGTCAGTGCCCCCACCCCCTTTTTAAGAAACATTCTGGATCCGCCACTGAATGATATATGAAAGCTTTTATTTCCCCTAGGTAAATCAGGCATAAATCTAATTCAAAAGTCAATAGGAGATTTGTTTACTGAAATTATCCATTTATCTTCCTTACAAGTTACAGACTAAGTTACATAAGACTTCTGTCCTGACAACAACAGGTAGCAGGATCTGTCTGTCTGTAAAGTAAACTCTTTCCATTACCCGTTGGCAGCATGACCGTGATGATAACCATACAATCTTTGTGCCCCAAAATACTTTGTAAAATTTGTGTTTGCTCACAATTTAGCCCTTGAACTATAAACTGATGCAAATTTTCTGATAATGCGTTTTCGAAATCGTCTTTCTATCCTGCGTCGCCCACAGGTATTTGGGGCATGGACCCCCCTTTTTTGGACCTCACTAAAAAAAAAAATGTTTGGTGTTTTTTTTTATTTATTTTCAATTTTCTACAATGTATAAACATATATCAAGTCTCAACAATCCATTGCTAGTCGATGGCAATAACTTTTTTACTATCCATACGAGCCCCAAGTGAAAAAACACACAATGGTTTGGACAATAACTTTAGTTAACGTAAAAGGATCTTTATGATTTTTTTCAGAAGGTTCAATATCACAAAAAGGAAGCCTGTGATTAATTTTGGGCATGACTTTCCCAACCGTTTAGGAATAAGAGGCCCAAAAGGGTCCTAAACAAGCATTTTTCTAGTTTCAGGATAATAACTTGTGTATGATGAATATTTCTATTGGTTTGAAATTGTACCACAATGTTAAATACCACAAGTATAAGGTTAGGATTCTGTTTAGGGATTATGGGGCCAACAATTTAGGAATTAAGGACCGAAAAGAGACCAAAAACAAGCCTTTTTCTAGTTTCCAAACAATAACTTGTGTGTAAGTGTATGGATCTCTCTGAAATTGTACCACAATGTTTCATGTAACAAAGGGAATGATGGGATTGAGTTTGGGGTTAATTGCCCCAAACATGAAGGAATTAGGGGCAAAAAAGGGTCAAAAAGAAGCACTTTTCTAGTTTCAGACAATAACTTGTGTTAGAGTGTATGGATCTCGCTGAAATTGTACTATAAGGTTCCAGATGAAATCTTCAATTTGCACACTGATAGTAACGAGCAATAGCTATAGATTTGCAAGACTTTTGACCACATTTATTTTGTTTCAAAACCTATATTATGTCAAAATTTGACCACATTCCAAATTCAGACAGTACCAAGCTTGAATGTTGTGTCCATACTTGCCCAACTGTTTACGGTTCGACCTTTGCGGTCGTATAAAGCTGCGCCCTGCGGAGCATCTAGTTTATATAGATAAGACAGTTGGTTTTCCGGTTTGAATGGTTTTACACTAGTAATTTTGGGGCCCTTTATAGCTTGCTGTTCGGTGTGAGCCTAAGCTCTGTGTTGAAGACCGTACCTTGACCTATAATGATTTACTTTTATAACTTGTGACGTGGATGGAGCGTTGTCTCATTGTTACTTATACCACATCTTCTTATATTTATTAACATTTTACATTACTGTGTTATTAATGATTCGATTCATGCACAGTTTTGAACTTTTTGTCTGTTGTTTCTTACACTTTATCATCTTCGCTTGACAATGGTTACAATGTCATGCCCATTTCAACTGCACAGCGATTTCTTTTAAGATGGTACTCTGACTAGAATCTTGTATAGGTTCTAATTGGACGATACAGGATTGCAATTACTACTTATTGAAAGCTTATCCAATTTGGTGTAAAAAATCCAGAAAATCAAAATAACATTTTACAAATTATAGAAAATATGTTTAAAAATCTTCACCTCAAGGTCATTAAAATTTACTTTTTTCATTAAGTCGATGTTTTAAGCAGCATTTTAATATCACCGTACGGCCTTCAACAATGAGCAAACCCCATACCCAATAGTCGATCAGCTATACAAGGCCACGAAATGACAAATGTAAAATAATTCTAACAAGAAAACCAACGGCCTAATTCATGTACAAAAAAATCAACGAAAAAAAATTAAAAATATGTATCGCATCAACTAAAGACAATTTCTGAATTACAGGCTTCTGACTTGGGACAGGCACATACATACAGAATGTGGCGGGGTTAAAAAGTAAAATCACAAAAGTATAGAACTCCAAGGAAAATTCAATCGGAAAGTCCCTAATCACATGGCAAAATCAAATGACAAAGCACATTAAACGAATGGACAACAACTGTCATATTTCTGACCTGGTACAGGCATTTCAAGTGTAGAAAATGGTGTATTGAACCTGGTTTTATAGCGCTCAACCTCTCACTTAAACATGTTAGCGGGATCCAAAACCTCTCCTAACCTGGCAAAGTGGCATAACAGTACAACATACATTTGTAAGAACTATAAATTCGGTTGAAAAAGGCTTAACTCATCAGGTGGATAAATAGAAATACATATAACAAAAACACACAGTGGACGTGGCTGGGTACTTGTATATCCCAACAACAAAAAAGACACTATCCATTTTTGCTGCATGACCATGTATATGGTTTTGATTGTTATGCAACACTGACATATCTAGTAACAAAAACTGCTACCCATTTATCCTGTATAGTCTTCGATGAAAAAAATGAAGAATATACCACTGGTACCCTATGGCAATTGCATTATAGGAATAATGTTGTTCTTTTGTAACATTCTTGACCAACGACAGCACTTGCACTCTCTGAAGTGTTGAGATTTTAAAAATGGTTTTGTCCACTAGTATAACATATTTCCTGGAAGCAGGAACCAGAAGGATACGTTGATATTCAAACATTTGCGTATGAAGTTAACATACAGGAACTTCAATTAGTTGTTTAAGAACTTTCAAATTGTCACTCATTGTTGTCTTATAATGTTTTTGGGGTTTAGACTTGATGCACAATCACCACATGGCAATCGTTTATTATTTTTTCTACATTCACACATGCTCATTAAAGGCCCTTAATTTTAATTGAATGCTGCAATTTACAAAATATTAGAAATTATTATAAAAAAGTTACAAAATATTAGAAATTATTATAAATTAAGGAATGTATCTCCCTCATGCAAAGCTCTGATTCCTTTCACGGATTTGGCTATACTTTTTGGACCTTTTGGATTATAGCTCTTCATCTTTTATATAAGCTTTGGATTTCAAATATTTTGGCCACGAGCATCACTGAAGAGACATGTATTGATGAAATGCGCATCTGGTGCAATAAAATTGGCACCGTTAATTTTATTACTACCACTGGGTCGATGCCTCTGCTGGTGGACTATTAGTCCCCGAGGGTATCACCAGCCCAGTAGCCAGTACTTCGGTACTGGCATGAAAATACGGATTTTTTGTGTTATTGAAATTTGCTGTTACAAAATATTAGAAATTATTATAAATTAAGGAATGTATCTCCCTCATGCAAAGCACTGATTCCTTTCACGGATTTGGCTATACTTTTTGGACCTTTTGCATTATAGCTCTTCATCTTTTATATAAGCTTTGGATTTCAAATATTTTGGCCACGAGCATCACTGAAGAGACATGTATTGTCGAAATGCGCATCTGGTGGAAGAAAATTGGCACCGTTAATTTTATTACAACTGGAACCAATATAATCATTACCTCACTGATACAAAATTCTATCTTAAACTGCCAAGAGTGGAGAGGAGGGGACTTGATCATTTCCCTTAGCCAGATTATATAACTTAAAATAAATTTGTTTTGTTTTTATGAATATTGGTGTATTATTTTAGTTAAGCTAATATTATTGATACATCTTTATGTTTTAGACAGAGAACATAATTATGCGGTACTTTACTTTTTTCAGATAAAACAAAAGCAACAAAGAAACAGAAACAAAGTACATGCATGTGAACCAATAATACTATTACCAGAGAACTGCAGGAAGAGACAAACTAAGAAATTTCTTAGAACGAATTTTGGTTTTTGAACTTATTATGTTTTGTTGATATTGTATTGCAATGCATTTATCTGTTGTAGAATTATTATTTGTGTTCAATTAATTGATCAAATTTCATCTTGAAGTGACTTTACATAGTCTCATTACTACTGTTATTACCGGAGAAATGAATGGCTTTGTTTAACAATGTGCCAAAACCAGCTAATAGCAGTGTACTGTTAAGCATTCTAGTTAGTGGTTGTAGTGCATAAGGTAACAATTAGTACCTATTTTGTAAAATCACATTCTCTTACTTTTGAACGCTCTATGTTAAAAAAAGTCAAAAAAATATGTAAGCCTCAAATCTATGGCCAGCATCAAATCTGTTTTCTATATTCAATCTAATTAAAATATTGATCTCTGATTACGTTATACTATACTATGTAGTATAACGTAATCAGAGATCAATATTTTAATTAGATTGTCTATATTGTACTGTGTCCTAGACGTCACAAATCTATGTCATGTCCTTTTTATAGAAATTTAGTATGCACTGTTGGTGTCAGAATTAGCAAAAAGTCTTGTAGGATAAGAATAGATATGTTCGAAAAATTTCTTTAACCAAATATTAGTCTGGGAGTAGGAGATAGGAATCCGGGACGCATGTTCACCCCTTCTACTGTACATTGGGCTTTTCAGTTTACCGCACATTAAAAATTGCAAATAACTAATTCTTCATATTTCCCCCTCCTTATTGTCTCCCCTTTATTAATATTAGATAGTTACATGTATTTGGTGTTTTGCATTATTGTTTTATGTAATATGTTTGTGCTAACTATTTAAAATTTGGTGAATTTACTTCAGCGTTCAAGTCTAACATGAGTTTTAACAAACCTGTTTCATGTAATACTTGTTAAAATGTACTTTTTTTTTTTATAAATGCAGAGGAATAAAATTTACTGTGGGAAAAAAAATACGAAATAAAAAAATATTCCAAGAAATGATGGAGCCTTTATAGGAAACGAAATGACAATTTTTCACATGGCTATAAATGCACATAAATGCACATTTCTTCCAACCAGTATCACTGACAACAATTTAGTACACTGAACAAAAAAAATGATTGTTTTTCTTACGGGTGTAAATGAACTTGGAAGAAATTTCTTCCAAGTAGTGGTGGAGACTTTATACAGAATGGAAGATTTTTGTCTTTCTGCTGTAAAAGTTCTTCTTCCAAGATTGAGTCTTGAAATGGAGTGACTCATTTGTGTTATAATATAAATACCAAATATAAATATGTTTCTTTTTTCAATATATGAAAATTATGTTGAATAACTAATAATGTATTGGCAATTTTTTTTTGGCTAAATTTAATTGAAACTTCTGCAGTGGAAAGATTTTTTTTTATTTGAATCTTTAAAAGAATTTCTTACTGTTGTAAAAGTAACTGGAAGAAATTTCTTCCAAGAAGGAACATTAAATAAGTGAAATATCTGTGTTGAACAAAATTAATGGACAATAATTTGTAAATATATTACATGTTTCTATATTTGTTGGAACAAGTTTTGGATATTTAATATTACTTGGAAGAAATTTCTTCCAACTTGAGAGGGGATACAAAATGAAGTGAAAAAGTTGAGTTTATGAACTAAAATTGTATGATACTTTATTGGAAATGAAATAATTTTTCTAATTTGTTGGCAGAAATTTCTTCCAGACGGGAAATTTATATGAACAAAATTTAAACAATTTATGGCTTTCCATTTTATTAATTTATAGGTTACTGTAACAGTTCCTTCATTTCATTGTAATTTGAATGTTTTGTAAAATATGAATAGTAATTTAATATATATATCCAATAAAATTGTCATATAAATGATGTTTTTTTCTCCATGTGTTCCCTTTGCCAGAGAAGAAATTTCTTCTAACACTGTTTGTTTACAAAAAATACCCATCAAAAGCAGAATATTAGCATATGAAATTGCAGAATAAGGTATTTTCACAATAACAGCAAATTTTGACCTCTAAAAAGGACATTCTTGGATTTTCCTTTTTTATTTTGGACTCTCTTTTATGTAACATATTGTTAGCACAACTGTCTATTGTTGTAGATTACACGTTTCTCTCTAAATGTCTTTTGGTTATTTCTGTTGTTGGGTTAGTTGCTGTCTCATTGACGTTTACCTCAGATCTCCTTTTATTCATGCAGCACTTAATTTTCTGTGTGCACTGGTAGCTGACAAAAATTGTCATATAAATCTGATAGGCTAAGCTTTGACCGTTTTTCTTGGTATCAAATATAGTGGATTGATCTGATTATTTTCTGCTTATCGTCCAGTGGCAAATATTCCATGCATATTAAAGCCATTGTGTCAGAAATTCATGTCTAGTCTACTTAAACATTTTCTGGGTTTTGTTTTTGTATTTTTCTGAGTGAAGAAAAAAAGAATTCTATAGAAACGCAGACACGCACTTGCCTCAAATGTGTTTTCTGGAATAAAACCAATATGCAAGTTTAAACATTTACAGCTATTTCGTCTTAAGTTGGAATAAAGTGTCAGTTATTTCATAGCAAATTGATCTCATCCAGACTTGACTGTGCTGAAAAAAACTCAACATACTGCATAACAGAGCGCACTGGTTCCCGACAGTTGGATAGTATAAAAACAGGTACTTCCGATCTGAGCAACAGAGCAAACATGTCCCCCATCATAATTTCATATATTTATTTCATTATTCATGAGAAACATCCATCAAGGGTTCTACAGTGATCCCAAGAGGTGGAGCCTTTCATTTGATATCCATTTATTAACCACTTTCTTTTACTTCTGGACAAAATTACAGCTACGCGTAGGAACTATTTTGTTTAACATATGTACCGATTTCTTGTATGTTCTTTGTGACCGCACCAGAACTATATACCTTCTTGGTGTCAAGCAAATAAACAAAGTAATTAACGCACACACAGTGTTGGGAAATTAGCGCAGCTCTGCGTAAGTCTTATTAATTTTCTGGGGACAAATACAAATAAACAAAAACTAAACGAAGAGGCAAATGAACAAACAGAAAAAAAATCTCCTTCTTTCTTGAATATTTCTTTTCACATATCAACAAAAGTCAGACTCTTTTTTGAAACTCCACCCCTTGCACTGGTGTATATTTTAACTGAGAATCTTATAAAAAAAAAAACCCAGCGAATTTCATACCGTTCAGTTTTGTGTTGTTGGCTAGCTGTTTTATTGATGTATACCTTGCATCTCCTTTTATTCATATGAATGTTTTATGTGTCAAAAAGTTGTTGCCTTTTTACTAAACATTGAAAGTATTTCGCATTTTATGGGTGATGTTTATCATTTGAAAAATCTGTTTCAAGGCATCCCCCTTTTCTTATAAAAATAAAAATAAATACAAACAAACAAAAGTAAAACACAAAAAAAAAAAACCACAAAAAAATCATTTTCCAGGCATAAAACGTAACAAAACAAGCTTCGTCTTTCAGAGGTAAGCATACGATGTAAAGGGTTTGAAACCCTTATATAGTTCACAATTTGCAAAATTTCCTCAGAGAAGGTATTGGCAAACATCTGGATAGTTATATACGTACAAATGTAATATGAGACATTCGGGAATTCGGGCCACATAGGCGGAAATCTGTCGTCAGAGTCTGCATTAGAAACTAACATTATTATATATTGTCAATCGGCAGATTCAACGAAATGGCTATCTATAAATCTGACACGTTAGGTATGAAGTCTAACACAACAAAATGTATCTACCTAGAGAATTCTGGCGGAAACCACTTTATAACGTTGTTTAATCTGTAGTGTAGTGGTGAAGATAGCTATATACGTTTCGTTTTAGCACAAATTATGGTCATCACTGTCAAGGACAGTTTATACTTAGTAGTTAGTATAGACAGTCCCTGTCACTGTATATATCAGTACTGTTCAGTTTATGTCGTTTAATAATTAATTATATTCCTAGTTCTGCATGTTATTAAAAGTTAGATTCTCCAATAACTCCTTTAAATATGACAACTTTATCATTTGAACAGACAGATAAATTGACACTACAGAACGAGAGCATTTTAGACTTGTTAACGTTAACTCTACGGCCAAGAAATACCAGACGATTTTCTTCAATCGTGAATGTAAAAATAAGGAGAAGGGATATGATTTCCAAATAGACAAATATCCACCAGAGTTAAACTGACGTGGTAGTAAGCAATTATACGCCATTGTACGGCCTTCAACAATGAGAAAACCCCATACCATATAGTCGGCTATAAAATGCCCCGACAATATGTTTATTTTGAAATGTACAATATTTCTATATATATACAATGATTAGTTTGTTAACCATCTTCAGAAATCTACATAAAGTATTCTAACGTAATGACTAAATGTACTTGATTGATAAATGATTTTTTGATGAATAATAAAATGCTTCAACAATTAAACATTTCAATATTCTGTTCGAAATTTCACACTTGCAATTTTATTTGTAAAGAAGCGAACATGGAACATGAATTAAACAGAAGGAATCGGATTTGAGTTAGACCAGGTGCCTCGACGGGGAAATAATTTCCTGCAAGGAGTGCATCTTCCGTCAAATGATCCCAAACTTACACACAGTATGAAGTATTAGTAGTATACCGTATCAAGTATGACACTCAGTAATACAGTAGGTATGCCATCTAGTGATGAGTGTAACAACAAGGAACACCACAAAATCGGCCACAATGTCGAACATTTTGAGTCTATCACGAAAATACATATTGTGTTTCACTTCTATGGTAAATTAGATCTGCAAAATTTTAAGCGCACGTTAAACTAGTTTTACCCCAGCATTAAATACACCACCTGTACAATCACTGATTAGTTGTGTAATTTGATTAATCTGTAGATTTCTTATCGTTTAATCGAAATGACATTTACAAGGTTACTTAAATATTTATTAAAAAAAACTTCCTTCTTTGATTAGAAAAAAATATTAATATTTCTTCCGCGTACATATTTTCACAAACATATGTAGATTTAGTTAATGCCAATGAACAGCAAAGAGTACGTACAATTACCATATAACTTTGTAGTTTGATTCCCGACGACACATTAACCACCCTAATACCAAAGAGCAAGGAATGACCTGCAAGATGAATATAATTGGTAGTCTTGATCTTCATGCACGGACTGAGTGTTTCAGCTTATCGTTAAAAACCCTGCAACAACTGCATAAAATCAAGACCAGAAATAATTGCGTTGTTTCTGTTATAAATATTGTATTCCCTGAAATTAAATTATTGTACTTTTCCAAACGTATATTACATATAGCACATCAGTAGTTCAATATAAATGATACCATGTAACATGTTGAACTGAGAGCACAATAGCAGCTTATAATTCATATTCCTCTATTGACTTTTGTTAGATAGTTTAAATGATTTTTTTTCAATATCATCATGTTAATGTATGTACTTAAATTTGTTTTTCAAATTGATGACGACTTGCTATTACAGTGACAGACAATCATTTTTTTATTCTTCGCACGTTATTTAAAAACCCATTTAAAAACCAGCAGTGAAAAACAGTTTTATATTAAATAAAAATAACACTTAGCAAATTTGGTGCGGCCGACGCGCCTTTTAAATTTACCTCCATCAGCAACGCTGAAACAAAAACAAAAATAAAGCCTTGGATGCATAAGAACTTAGATACGTGAAGAGCTACATGATTCGTAAAAGTTACACGTCGAATAGAATAGCAAAATACATTTAAGGTCATTATAACCTTGCCTGAGGAAGTTAAAATATTGCTTTCTAAATAATTTTGAATTTATCAGTGGAGAATTTAATATGTTAAATTTGGAATTTGCTGATAAAATTGGAGGTCAAATATTAATTGTTCTTTACGTGAGTCATATCATGCATTGAGAGAATTTAAATAGTATATCTTTAAAATGACTATTAAAGTATTTTTTTGTTAGAATTATCAACGTTTGAAATTAAAAGAAAACCTATAAATACTTAACATTACGTACGTGACTGAAAACGAAACAGGGAAGGATACATCAAATTATTTATAGAAAAAAAGATTAAATCAAGTCCACTTTTATAACTTAAAGTATATTCAAACGTTTGTCATATACTAATCAGGGAAATACATTTTTAACCGGTTATTTACTCTTACGAAATACTTTCATCTTGGAGATTTCAATTTCATCAAGTAAATATTAACTTGACTGTGGTTTCTAGAACAGTTTGTACAAATTTCCAACCAGTTGAACTGTTTTGTTTTATAAAACAAATTGCAATTTGGTCAGTATTTTGAATAAACTGCAATAGGTAGAGAGCAACACGTACAGACAAGTCACAGTAAAAGAGTAAATATATGATGTTAGCAGAAAAAGCGTTGACAGAAGCACATTTTGGATCTTGTGTGCACGTTCCAAGCTATAACAACCCTATACATGATAAAACGGTAGCATTCAATCCTTATAATATCATTTTTGTGCTTCAACCATAAAACTACAAGTTATATGAAGTTTTTAGTTTGTTTTCAAGTGCATTGTTGTAACGTTGTCATAGGAAGCAAGAGCAACCATGAATTCTGCAATTGTTGAATTCTATTGGGAAATAAAATTGAATTTTGGAATGTCTTGCGATTCTTTTCTGTTTATTTAATTCAAGAATTGCAATAAAACATACATGTATTTTAAATCTATATATCTTTTGTTATCTCCAATTTGACATTTAAATCCGAGATGATGATCCGTTATGCACATCATCAGCTAGCGTTATACAACTGTGATAATTATCACTCGTATAGATACACCCCGATGTTTTGTTTGAGCGGATATAACTATTTCTTTCAATTTAATAATACAAAAATGAAAATGTTTTCGAACTTAAAAACCTAAATATTCTTAAAGGAAATCAGATTACATTTGGGTTTAATTTGTCAGTTTTTATTTTTTAGTTGATTCAATATTTGATATTCATTTATGTTGTGAAATATGTTGTTTTATTCTACATGTGATATCCTCAGTACAATCTAAGCATTCCATAGTAAAACATTATATTTGCTGGATGAGAGTAAAATATATTTCCTTGTTTAGGGTTATTCCCAGTTAAGTGTATGAGGGTATTTGAAATGAAAGCGATCACAAGAAGACAACAATTCGCTCTATATAGATAAAAGGTCAGTAAATTTAATTATTAAGATAAAAAAAAAAAGATAAAAAAAAAGCGTTCATCACAGTTATTTTTAGTTTCCGTTATTCAGCTGTTTCCACACATGATAATTAAGATGTCGAGAGAAGTTAACTGTTAAAGTAGTTACTTCTTCCTTTATGATAAGGGTCATTATAAAGTTCATAATTCGCTACAAAGACACGGTGTATGTATATTATTATACTTTAATAATGTCATGACAGCTTATGTACTTAACGGTATTAAATATCTCAGAATTTTGTTTTTCTTTTGTACTTTTCTTTCTTTTAAGAGTATCACAAAATTACTTTTCTTCTGTGAAAGATGCAAAAATAACTAATCCTTGAAGTTCGTTATTGTTTAACCCTTCAGTTAATAAAATTGTGTTTTATTCCGTAAATAAAGAATATGGAAAACCAAATGAAGGAAGAGGTATAATATTTAAAAAAAAAATAAGATATATTTTTCTTTATAGATCAGAACAATGTCAGTGTGAAATCGTCGATTATTTAAGTAATAATTTGCAATGTGATCAATGCATACACATATAAGAAAATAAGTGTACAATAGTTTTTCGAGTTTTAACTATAGAAGTGTAAATTTATCTTTCAAATATCAATTTGTAAAGATTAATGATATAATATATGGGTATCTCTATTACTTTTTTTCAGGAAAACGTGCGACTCGACCTTCAAAAAATAAATACAAGATTTTATAGGTTTTCTTGCATTTGCACACAACCTCTAGATCCTGTTTATATCCTTTTTGATCATACAGCTCTTCAACTGTGTCGGTTCTTATAAATCCTTGGCTTGTAAATATTTGGCTTTCTCTATTCATAATGAAGGTTATCCAGAAAAGTGTTTCGGACGCATCAAATTTTTAATGTGTTGTTTCGATTTTTTAACAAAGCAAACCTTTTGCTAAACGATATCTTAAAAGATTTTTTAGGAAGACTGTTACCAATTCTGACAATAAATTATTATCAAAATGACCATTTAATGTACAATCAGTCATTTTGGTCAACTGACATGTCAACAGTACAATTAATTTAATTTCCTTTTCAAGAGTGTTTCTTATTTCTGGCAATTTTAGGAACCAGACACTGGCTGTTATATTATACCCCTTCTTTTGTGAATGATTGCATATTTGTCCATCATCGACTCATTGTCAAAGCAATACTTGAAACTCGTAAAATGTCAATTAATCGTCTAATTGAAGACTTGACTTATGTCGGACTTATGATGTTTGACATTTTCGGATGAAAACCCCATCGTTGCCACCAAAAAGAAAATTACTGTGTTAACCGTTGGTTAATTTCAAGATTATTCCCGAATTACAAAAGAATTTTTTTTTATCAAAAGAAAAATATTGTGAAAATTCTCTCCTATATTGTCAGAGGTGGTGAATTATTTGTGTTGCTGAGTATATAGTTTTTCTTTTATCTAATGTCATTGCTATGAAACACACCATATATGAATTAAAAAAAACTCCAGCAGAAATATTGGACAGAATGACATCAAATAGGTATTTTCTGCAATTTTGTACCTTTTAGTAATATATATATATATTTACCTTTGTTTGCTGTATATGATAAAGCTTTTAATGCACAATTAATGGATTTTCCTGTATTACAAAATACGTCTTAAAATAAGGTCTAGTATTGCATACTTTTAAAGAGATTATATGCAACTATTTTGTTGTTTTATCTTGAATTGCCAGATGTTTTACTTCTACCATTAATAAAAATCACCAAAGAAACCAGGCGTATAACTCCGTACGCCAGATGCGTATTTCGTTTACAAATCTATCTTAAAGAATTAAAAATTTTAATTTTGTAAGTGACCACCGTTATTGTTACTGTTATGTAACTTTTGGATGTTCGCGTTATGTAACTAAAGAAAAATATGCTGTACATTTATGTAATGATGAGAAAAAAATCATACGTCGATTTATATATTTCGTAAAGTGTAGCCTGTTGACGAACACACTAGTATTTTTTGAGATTATTATCATGTTCTTAATTATACATTTAAACGAATTCGTTGTGTTAAACATTAATTTTGCAAAGGTCAATGTTAAATATCAATTAAACTATATGAAACACAAGTGATATAGTTTGAAATCTTTGCATTTGGTAAAATTTAATAAATCTCCAGTGTATGCAATTATTCATTAAGTTTGAGTTAAATGTTTTAGCACGAGTAGAACTCCAATGATGGCTGTTGCCTCTAAACAAATTACACGTGAGTATATATTAAAATATATTACCGACAAAATTTGGATCTGGCAATTTTAGTATTACATTGTTCGTTCTTAATAATTAAACATTAATTTCATTGCTAGGATACATTTATCTGTCATAGGTCTAATACTTCAAATGAAGTCATAATTGGTAATTCGTTTTGCATTAATGACTTTTTGGCGGGAACGAAAATGCCTCTCACTCATTCACATGAGAACAAAAAGGTCAATATTTCGATTTACTTAAGAAAAAAAAACATAATTTTATCTTACCATTCATAATATACTTTGATAAGATATATTTTTAAGAACTTAAAGAACATGTTAGTCGATTAGATTCTGACACTCGATCCATTGAATTTACCAACATTTGACAATGTTACAAAGCAAATGTCCAATTTGTTGCAAAAAGCTAATAGATTGAACACACTTGTAGTAAATCTACAGAAAACCACGCCCTTTGATGAGAATTATGGTCAAGATGGTTCTTCTGATCTTTTGAATGAAGATGTTTCTGTGTGTTTCTCAAATGTATTAGAGAGAAATGCACCCGGAAAGATAGATAATATACCATCTATAGAAAATTGTGAAGAAATTGAAGAAGATTATACCGAATATACACAAGACAATGAATGGTGTAGCGGTGACGACAATATCCATAACCTTTCCAACTATATGAATGGTAGAACAGTACAATTATTGACACACAATGCAATAAATAATGAATCCAATACCATCCATAACGAACCACTTGGAGCACAAAGCGATTCAAAAAACATTAATGAATTGAAAGGGGCTAGTTTTAACGTTAAAGTTCAACATTCTTCACTATTGAACAGCAGTGGTGAAGAAAATGTTGTAAACGGAAATGTTGTAAATGAGAATGAAACCGGACAATACAACCCATTATGTAAATTAAGCAAGGAAGTTGGTAATAAAGATTTGCCTAAGATTGATAATTGTAACATCTCTAATTCAAAAAGCAGTAGTCATAAAAATGAATCTGGATATAAAAGTAAGAGCATAAAAACACAAAACGACAACCGCATTAGCTTTCATTATAATCTGGAATGTTTTAAAGGAGATATAGATAAAATCTTTCGGAATATGGACTTTAAAAAAGAAGAATCGATTGTATCCAATATAAAACCGACAGCACACAATAGAGTTGATGTTAGACCGATGATGACGTCTGCGACATCGTAAGTATCAGTAAAAACTATCTTCAAAATACTCATTGTTACATATATTGCAATATACTTCTTTTGATTAAATTTGTTCGTCTTAAGTTATTATCATTTTTCTGCTACAATGATGTTTATTTTTAATAACATTTAATAACAAGGTACGCTCGAAAAGCAAAAATTTGAAAGCAAAAATTTGAACGTGTGATAGTAAAACTAGTATATTCTAACAAAATGTCAGGACACTCATCCTGTATTAAAAGATGTGAGAAGACGTTACTATTTAACAATTTGTATTTTTTTAATTATCTTTGATCAAATTAGCCTTTAGTTTCAGATACAAAATTATCTGATCCTATGTTTTATAATACAAATGATGCAAACAATGATTTTGTTTTCCATAAATTGAAACTGTTGCTAAACAGTTATGAACAATGTTTGGCCTATTTCATGTCGATAACTATATTTGGCATTGCCCGTGGTCATGTTTCTCTTATTCTGTTTATTACGTCGTTACACTCATTCCGTTGGATGTATACAATTAGTAACACATTGTGCTTGTGACCTAATACGATATATATGAGTCAGTAAAATACTGACCCTATATCATCATATTACTATTAGGTCACTAGCAGACTGTATAACAAATTTATTTAACCGACTATCTTAACATATGACATTTAGACTAATGACCTATCAAAGTGATCAAGTCTTCAATATAAAGAACCTACTTCCATTGGTATATACCAAAACAAATACCAAAAATAACAACCTGTTAGTTTTTAAAGTGTTTTCTGCATTTATTTCAATCGGTCATCATCAATTTCTCCATCTGTTGTTCAAGCGAAACGTTTCAGATTTTCCCTTAAGGTGGTACCCAACACCTTGACTAAAATTAATTTGGCTCGTCTAATTTTCATAAAATTTTGACAAAATATTTACTTTGACCCTTTGAAAAAAATATAAAAATTTCAAAAAACTTGAACCAATCACTTTCTCGGAAAAAATTGGTTGGATATAGAGCAGTTTGATATAGAGCAGTTTGACAAACACTCATTTTGATCATTGAGAAGCTTAATATTTCCTTAACAATACAACGTGATTAAAACGTTTAGCTGATTTTACAGAGTTATCTCCCTGTAGTGTTAGGTATCACCTTAACGCCGTGTTGTTTTTATAAAGGAACGTAACACCAATACTAATTGTGTATTAAAATAAACCACGCCTACTCACCCCATATTAAATAAACGCGTTCTCCACTCGGTCGCTTTTAACCAATCGTATTCATAAAATGTATAGGAGGTAAGATAATGATGTAATTTTAGAGTTGTAAGATTTGTTTCATTTGGTAGTTGTAGTGACCTTTCAACTAAGAGTGTTAGGTAACTACTTGTTTCCTAGATCGGTAATTCATTTCTTTTGTTTATCTTGTTTCTCTTGTTTCTTTGTTCGTTTTGTTTATTGTCTTTGTGCTTCATGGTAAAAAGATGAGTTTAACCCTTTGCAACTGGTTTTTACAATTAGTATAGCTGTTTTACCACCATCCCTGGTCGTGGGAAGTTTATGCATTCAAATGAATAACTAAATTCGTTATGTACTTGTCCCGTACCGTTAGTCAAACATTGGTAAATTAGTAGTTGCTGCTTGCAATATTTCATTTTAGTTTTATATATAAGCATAAACAAAAAATCATGGATTTTGAATTGACAGTTTATCTTGCCTTTTTTCTTTCATGATTGAAGGCTGTGTCCATGAAACGGTCCAAGTTGTCTTCAATATATTCTCGATATACAATGATATTATCGATCAGATAACGCTCAAGTCTTTGTCTGTTGAACTGTCGGATGTCTCTCTCTGATAGACGTACTGATTTGTAAGTTTTATAAACGAGTTGTTTTCGGGTCGTGTTGTATTGTTCTTGGGAATAGCTGGGTCTATGTTTTGAAGTTTGTAAAGTATTCCAGAAAGGGGTGACTAGTGGCAAGATAAATAATGTTTTTCAAGAATAGCCTCAAAATGATACGGGAAATACTATTTTACTCATTATGTCATGTGCATGAGCAAATACATGGTTTTTGTTGAGAAGCGTCGAAGTTAAATGAATTTATTTTATTGATAACTCTCGAAGGATTTAAACTTGGTTGTATTGAGAAGGTGCTCTAGACACCAGCATCGTAATATATAACTCAATCGCTCCTTTCACTTGAGAAAATAATAACAAAATATTCAAACACATCAAAAACATAAAAAAAAACAACCTTCAGCAAAAAAAACCAAATGGCATACAGATTGTTTTTTTGTTGTGCTGTTTGTACGTACACCACTGTCTAATGGTTAAAGGGAGGGTTGGGCGCTCACAAATATGTTTTACGCTGCTACATTCTTGAAGTGCTTGTATCAAGTTAGGAGCCTGTTCTCCAGTGATTGGCGTTGGTTCATATCTGTTATATTTGTTTTTTTGTAAATTTATTTGTTATAAATTAGACCGTTAGTGTTCTCGTTTGAATTGTTTCTCATTTGTCATGTCAGAGCCTATTATAGCCGACTTATTTGTTTATTTCTAACGAAAAAACTGTTTAGATTGTATTATGTATAAGTGCAAATCGAGAAATCGCCAAAGATGTTGCTGAGTGAAGATTGAGAAAACTTTTACAATGCTCTATATTGCTCTTTAATAGGAAATGGACTAGTAGCTCTTTTATTTGTTATAACTGTAAAATAATGAACATATGATCTTACATTAAGGTACAGTTTGTCCAGGCGATCACGAAGAAGAGAAAGAGATGAAGACATATTTGGGGAACGTAAGTAGGATATATAACTTATTTAACCAAAAACGAATTCGTGTAATGAAGAAAAATTGTATTAGTTCGCCTTCGCCTGTTTTCACCGAGGTATTTGTTTGTTCTTAATGCTGCGTTTGATTATTTGGTAATTTATGCTGATATATTTTATGACATTATATTTTTTATTGAAATTGTGTGAAATATTTGACGGATAATCGTTTAAGTTTCAGATGTCTCTTTTTCCATGGTCAAATAAATGCACTCATTAATCTTATTTGAAGGACTATTTAATAGTGATCAACCCAAAACTCCAAGAGAATGGTATCATTATTTCAGACAAGTGAAAGCTTATGGTAAGTGTTTTGAAATCAAATAATCTAAATCATAAATGGAGCTTATTCCAATTTAATCTTCGCTGCCAATTTTCTGGTTTGAACTTATATGAATAGGGAACTTATGTAAAAAAAAAGACTGAAGCTAATTAATTAAATTCAAGTTGTGTTCAATATAGTGTAATTTAAAATAACAAGCTTGTATATACCAATTCACCAAACAATTCACTGCTGCTTATTAGATAAGTAAAAATGTAAAAAGATTATTGAGTAACAATCACAGCTTTAACATTGCGCTTTTGAACAAGATTTTTACAAATATAATTGAGAATGGAAATGGGAAATGTCTAAGAGACAACAACCCGACCGACCAAAGAGCAGAAAACAGCCTAAGGCCACCAATGGGTCTACAATACAGCGAGAAAACCCCGCACTTGGAGGCGGGATTCAGCTGGTCCCTAAACAAAAAGTGTACTAGTTGTGAAGATTGCTTTAAACAGGCGCTACAGTCGTAATATTAAAAACAAACAAAATGTCGATATCTTTAGAAGTTTTTAGTGGGGTTCGTGTTGCTCAGTCTTTAGTTTTCTATGGTGCGTTTTATGTACTGTTGTTTGTCTGTTGGACTTTTGCTTCTTTTGCCATGGCGTTGTCAGTTAATTTTCGACTTATGAGTTTGAATGTCCCTTTGGTATCTTTCGCCTCTCCTTTAGAACTAACGACATGATTTGTCAGCAGGGATGGGTTCGATTACTTTAAAATGTAATCGATTAAATTACAATTACTTTGCTAATCTGATGTAATCGATTGTTGTACTCCTAAATTCAAATGTATTTGATTACATTAGATTACTTTTCTTTAAAGTAATCATTATTACCTTAAATTACTTATGATAACATTGTATACCGTGGTTTTGAAAATGGTTTTTTTTAAACATTTGATCCTCACATAAAAAAAAGCTTATCTCAGTGAAAAATTGTATTTTTGATATTTTATGTATAAACATGTTTTTTTATAAGAACGTAGAAAAGAAGTAGTGTAATATTTGTATTGTTTGATGACATAATTGTATATGACAGATTTAATTCGAAGATTCGATTCGATATTTTATTAAAGACTCACCACTTGTATAACATTATACATTCCAATATACATATACAACATTGCGTATAACATGAAAAATTGGATAACATATATAAAACATATTGTATATTAAAACTAACATCAGCTATATACAAATAAAAAAATTGTTCTTCTACATAAAATATTAAAGCAGGTTTTAGCAACTACCTGACATAGTTCTTCATTTCTGAATAAAAATATAAACTTTTCGTCAATAGACAAGTCATAAAATTGATCGTTATGTTTTACTGCTTCACTATACAATATATTTCGAAGGTCTCATATAAAGGACATAAAGTAAATACAGGTTTTTTTATCTTCAATTTCATTTTTACACATAAAACAACATCTTTCATTTATTGGTTTATTCTCATATCGTCCTGTTTCTATTTTAAGTGGCGCAACGCCACATATAAATTTGCATAATCATTTCTAAATTTAATAGACATATTTTGTTTTAAATATAACTCTGTACAATATTGTGATTTATATAGCTTATAAGTACGAAGCTTGTTACCATTACTCTGTGACAAAATTGTTGTTTGCCATTCTGCAATATATTTATTAAATAAAACATCTTCAATTTGTATAACAATATTCTTATGCAGCACACTATCAATACTAGTATACAAATCAAAATTACAATCTTTAAGTTTTTTCATGACTCTATTACACCAGTTTTTTCTTATTATTTACAGCATTTGTATGTGACCATTTGAAAACTTTATAATTTATTCTGTCATTGGTCATGACACTTCATCTTGCCCAGTGCCTAAAGACACATGTGCATTGTTTTACACTAGGTGGTCTCCAGCCCATGTCCCCGTCAATTGCATCATTTGGTGTATACTTGCCAACGCCCATAAAAAACCTGATAGCTCTGTTCTGAACAGCGTTGATACAAGAAAAAGAACGAGTGCCCCAAATGGATGCACCGTAGCTTATGACTGACCAGACCAGAGTATCAAATAATGTTTCAAAGGTACTGTGCTGGAAACCACCATGTGCTTTACATTTAACAATTAATAAACTTAGAGCTCGACTTGCAGACCTTGCTTCAGCTTTAGCCATCTCATTATAATCGAGATATTCTGTCAACAGTAGACCCAGATATTGGTAACAAGATACTATTTGTACTGTATTATTATTTAACAAAACAGGTTTAGATGTTTGTTGAACCGAAGGGTTCCTTAAATTGACAACTTTAGTTTTATCTAAGTTCACATTCATACAATTGGTACACACCAATTACTTACTACATCTTATAGAGTCTTTAAATTATTTTCATTTTCAGCAATAAATACAATGTCATCAGCATATAAAAGTATACCAACTTTTTCATCATAAATGTCTACACCAATGTCTAGTGCTTTTATTACATCAATCAAACTATTAATAGACATATTGAACATAACAGGCGATAATACACATCCTTGTTTTAAACCCGAATTAACGCTAAACCAGTCTGTCATATTGCCATGAAGTTTAATACAACATTTTACATGTGAATATATAGCTTTCAATGTACATAACAATTGTACTAATCCCTAAATCATCAAATTTAGTAAACACTAATTTTCTTTTAACAGTATCATACGCTTTTTTACAATCTATGAAAGCTGTGAATGTTGATAACTTTTTCAGTTTTGTAGTTTCAATAATTGAAGTTAATGTACTTAGATGGTCAATGGTACTTCTACCTTTACGGAAGCCATTTTGCTCGTCATGAATAATATCTCTTTGTTCTAACCAATACTCTAATCTATCATTCAGTATACTGCAATATAATTTATATACACATGGAGCTAAAGTTATGCCCCTGTATGATAAAGGATCTCGTGGATCTGAAGTTAAAGACTTAAGAATTGGGTTTATAATACTTTTACCCCATACAGAAGGAATTATTCCATACTTGAAACAAATATTAAATAACTTATGCAGAATTAACGTCAATGCATTATTTCTAAATAATTCTACTGTCAACTGATCAATACCTGGTGACTTGCCATTTTTACTTTTAGCAACAGCATTTACTACTTCTTCAAACAATATTTCCCTATCTAAAAAATCATCTGGAATATTAATATTAACATTAGTGTCAATGGTCTGATTATTACAATTTAATAATTAATCAAAACAGTTTTTCCATTTATTTAACACATTGCTTGTTTCTGTACTAGTTGTCCCATCGTCTAGTGTCACTTCCATCGGTATAGATTTCTGTCGTTCATTTCCAACGCCAACTTTACCAATCTTCTTCCAGAACTCTCGAGGATCCCGTTGTTGGTCATCTAGAAGTTGCTCCTGACTGCGGTACCAAAACTGACGTTTAGCTTTCTGACTGCTTTTGTCAAACAATTTCCGTTTTTCCACAAATATATGGCGTAAATCCTTCTTGCATCCGCTATGACACTTGTGCCACGCACGCTCGGCTTTACATACATCGTTCCAAAGGAGTGTTAAGCTGTCGTTCCACCAAGATTTTTTCATACGTCTCCTTTTGTTACTTTTGCCATCATATATATTAGTTTAACGTTTATTTAGCTTTAAATCCATTTCAAAATGTACAATTTTAACAAAATCTTCATATTAATTGTCTAAATTTATCTGGTTTATTTCAGATTCCTCTAATTCAGCGATAAATGTGTTAAGTTTAGAAATTGTTTCATTGTCGGACATCCAATCGTTCGGAATACTCCGTGTGTCGTATTTAACTGATCTTACAATACCGTTATCTGTCAATTGTTCGGACACGGTTTGTTGAACATCATAACCAGGTGTGACAAATGTCCAGCATAACAAAGAATGATCCGGTATATGTTTGGGGTCATAAGAGCCTACGGCTGCATTTTCTTCAATTAATGTTCTTGCTCGAATGAATTAAAAGTTTTGAAAAAATGACAGTTTCTCATAAGGTACAACGCAATAGTCAAAGGCCGATGGTCCTCTTGTTGACACAAACGTAAAGTCATTGTTGATAAGATTTCGGCCATTTAAAATACAACAATTTATATTGCTAAAAAATTCACAAAACAAGTCGCCGTAACTATTTGGTGTAAAATCTACAACATTACGTTCTGGTAAAAAGTCAATTCCTTGTATATAATCCTCGAATGTAAATGTCTCTATGCTTTCTCTGTTCAAGGAATAACAGTGTTTTTTTTAATATTTTATCCCATATTTAAAAGACATTTTCAATAAAGAAAAAGAAATTAACAAAGAGTGATTATTTAATGATCAGGTAGCCTTTTTGTCTGTGTGGATATAATTGACACTTGGATGTGTTTTTACAGGTGTTCGTCACTACTTCAAATTTTATAACAAACAATAGGTGAGCTTGGGTAATTAAAATAAATTCTTTTGATTGGAATAATCAACAAATTTGTATACAATTTATTTTTTGTTATATACATGATTGTAAAATTTATAAATCTATACACATGTATTAAGAAAACACATAATAGAAAATAATGGAATTTTTGTTATAATTAAATTGAGAAAAAATAGTTGGTTCTAAATTCCATTATCATTAAAAGTCAAACATCAAATTCAATTTCAAGAGAAAAATTGGCACTTAACCTTAACAGTCCGAGAATTGTCTGCAACCCAAGGGAACAACAATAAATTTTAAAGCACACATCTTATATCACAAGGGCTGAATCTCAAAATGAAACGTTTAATCATAGTGATCATAAGTTTGAGAATTTTGTTAGTTATGCTTGCAATAAATAAAAACTTATATATACAATTTGTAATCAGCAGGTAATCATTTAAATGTAATCTTAAAGTAATCACAATTGCACATGTTTTTTGCATTGTAATCGATTACATTATGATTACTTGTAATCAGAAAATACATGATAACTGGTTACATATGATTACACTGCAAAATGAAATCGATTACATTATGATTACTTGTAATCAGAAAATGCATGATAACTGGTTACATATGATTACACTGCAAAATGTAATCGATTACAGCTGATTACGATTACATCATGCCTGTTTGTCAGTTGTTTAAATACAATGAATTGAAAGTGAAACAATAATGCAGTAATACGCGAGTTTTGAAGAATTATTTAGAAATAATTTTTTGTCTAAATATGAAGATCTTGCTTTCTTATTTTAAGCTTCAGCTAGAGTAAGATCGAGAGAAGTCGAAGAGGGAAATAGACATGATGTTATTTTGGTAATAGATACATCTGAACGTATGTCAGAGTATTTTCAAGAGTTGAAATCAGCTGCTATACGTTATGTTTATGGTGAGTTGAAATAAATAACAGAAAAAGCGGAATTTAAATTAAGTACAATAAAATAAAAAGCAGAAAACCAAATCCTAAACACTAAATAGTATTTGTTGAAATAGGATAAGTTCATTTAATGTCATTTTATATAATCCATAGTCAACTTTTACGAACGCCATTACGAGTTGGAATATCAGTTTCACATATGACGACAGATATGTTCCAATTGTTTTAACCACAATCTTGTTCTCTTTCCCTCAAATGTGACCTCAGAATTGGACTTTTCACCGGCACTTACGTGAGTAACTAAATCCATGCCACATGCAAAGGATGATCTACTTCCGAAGCACTTGAGATCACCCCGATTTTTGGTGTGGTTCGTGTTGGTCAGACAATAGCTTTCGATATTGTGTTTTGTATATTGTTGTTTGTCTTTTGATTGTTTTTCATTTTTTTACCTTGACATTGTCAATTCCTTTTTCGACATATTAATTTGAAATTTCCTTTGGTATCTTGTGCCTCTTATTAACCGGCCGACTCGCACGGTCTCGCTCCCTTTGGAGTTCGGGCGGTTCCCTTAGTGTTTGTTTGTTACCTTGAGCTGTTACTTCCTAATTTTTGTACCAGATTTGAATACCCGTAGACTACTGTCACCTTACTAAGCATGTACTAAACAATAGAGAAATAAAACGACATGTTGATTTTTGATGTACTAGTATGTGAGGTGTCATTTTTATGTATGTAATCTTAACCTGTATATTGGATTTGACAAAACAAGTAAAAAACCTCAAATCAAAGAAAGACAAACAAGACGGCAAAAAGGAAAAATAGCAAGCAAACAAAACACTGAGATGAATTTCATCAAAGGTGATCTGGAAGGGTACGTACTTTTCTGCTTCACCAGTGACAACCATCGTGTTGCTAAAGGACATTTTAAATTTGATGGTTTACATTTTCATCAACATAAAATCTATTTCACTTCTCATTGATTGATTAATTTGGTCTCTTGAACTGTTCAGACATGTCTACAGAAATGATATATAAACGTTTTATAAACAGCTGAATAAAGATGAAAGCGTTCACAATATCAGAACTACTAATATTCTTTACAGGAATTGAACAATATGTAAAACGACATGAAGACTGTTGCGGGATGGAAATTGGCATTGGTTTAGCAGTTTTTGGACAACAAACAAGACTTATACAAGACGCAACAACTGATAATTATGAATTAGTTGTGGAATTGATTGGTAATATCAATTACATATTCAAAATATATTAATAAATTGAATGTCGATGCATTGTTCAAAAGGTAGTTTGATGAACACATTTGTTTTTGTGTTGCAACTGAAAGGATAAAAGATGTTGTACTTTTTTAAGTTTGACCATGCATACTATTCTGTTAAATTATTTGTTCGCCATTGTGTTTAATTGTTTTTGGCTTAAACATAACAAAATATGTGTTGCAAAGTTGGTTTTAAGAATAAAATGCAAATTAGACAACTATACGACCAATTGTTTAATCAAGCAAAACTTCCATTGTTTTAAAGAATTATACTTAATTTCATAATTGCGGTTTATCTTGACAAAATAAACTGTCTTGAACAAACTATTCCCTGGCATTTAAGCTCGAAGAAATGAACAATTCTTAACTTTCTGCCTTTCATTGTTTTGTTTGGTTATGACTTCGGTAGCTTTAATTTTCAAATTTGTAATACGTTTATACATCATACTGTTTTATTTTGTTGCTTAAAAGTAAACAGGAAGCTACAGTTTACACGAATCTCTTCAACATCAGCTTTTCAATGTCTGAATCACTTGACAGATATTATTTGCCGAAATTCGCAGTAAAATTTGTACCGTTTATTTTATTGTCTTAAAATAATGACGGTGTTATTATTATTATTTAATCAATAACAATATTTAATCAATAATAATATTTAATCAATAACAATATTTAAATAATGATGATATTTATTTTATTCATGCCAAAGAAAAGCTAAGGCCAGGTGGAGATGCACCTTTCTTAGCAGGACTTCTAATGGGTTACGCTGGTGTTTCGTCGTGTAAGTATAAATTGTTTAAGTGTAAATTTGATTTTAATATAAACTAGGAATTAGTTTCAGGATATCAATCTGTCTTTCTAGACTTGCACTATATTGTTTATTATTCCAAATCATCAAGTTGATAATTTCGAAATCACAATTTGGACCAATTTGTGATATTACGAAATTCGAAATCATAAATTGGCATTAATATCTATTACATTTTACTAAACATTGCATTTTTTTCTGTAATTGCTGTAACATTGTATCAATGTGTTTGGTCATTTTTTTTATTGTGTATGCCGCTGCTTAGAGATGATTCTGAAACACAAAGGTTAACGACATCATTAGTCCTTTGGATTCAATATTATACCTGGTATACAATTTTTCAGAGATTTTGTGGTTACAGGTGAACCACGACTTAACTTAATATTCAACGAAGAACAAAGGAGTAGGTCCGGTAAGACCCCTTTTTGGCCCCAAAGAATAACCGTTTTACAAAATTGTTAAAATGTAAACTTTTAGTTATTTATTGGACAGTTGAATGCTTCTGCTACATAAATATGGGCTGTTTTTGACAATACAATGCACATATATCGGGTTGTAGCACCATTAAGTCATGCGAAATTACTGAAAACTTCAAAATTCTATCATTTTAGTTAAATTTTATACAGTTTCCGTGTAAAACGAAAGTGGCCGCATTCGTGTTCATCCTTAATATTGAAATGTAAGTTGTATTTTATGATAATACATAACATATATAAAGGTTGTGGATGAACACAGATGCGGCCACTTTCATTTTTGACAAAAACCATCTGAAAAGTGACGTTTTTTGGCATATTTTAGAGATTTCTCATATTTGAGCTTGAATCGGATCGTTTTTAATGACTAAATTAGTTAAAATCTTTCACAAAAACTAATTGAATCAAGTGAAATAGACACTTAAGTGTTTAAAAAGTGGTCAAAATCTTTCGTCAGATGAAACTGAAATTTGAGGCCAAAATGAGTCCTTACCGGACCTACTCCTTAGGTATAGGCTTATATGCGAACTTTGGTAAAACCACGAAATCAAACATCCAAGACACATTTTTGTTTCTATCCCCTAAATATTGACACTACGAAAATTTGTAAATTTACGTCAACTGCATTTAAGTCCTTAACAGTAATTTTTTTTCTGACCGTCATCTGAAATTTCAGTTAAAGTTTTCTGAATAGTATACACTTTAAAATACGAAAAGAAACCTCATTATGATCATCAAGTACTGTTTTGTAAAGCTTTTTGAATAACTTAACAGCAATACTTCCTCGAAAGAACCCTTTAACACTAATTAGTCGTTCAGTCGTTGAACTGACCATTTACGGACATTTTAATCCATGATTTGAATCAAGTTGTGAAGAATTTCGAGACCCCTATGTATAATTTAATTGGATTTAGTAAAAGCGTAATTGTCATTAAGTTTTGGATATAATCAACTGAAGTAATTCTTCTGATTTGACGCCGTCATAATTGGATCAGCTATATCTTCTTTTTTATGAACATGAATTTTTTTTTATGATTGTTGAAGATTCTTATTTTTTTTTTTATCTATCTTTAAGGTATAATCTAAATATTTCGTGGTATGAAGTTCTCTTTCACAGTTGTGCAATTTAAATATAAGGAGGCATGTTTTCGACGATAAATACGATAATAATACAATAAAGAGGCTGTAGGTAATAATAGTATAAAAAAAAATTCATGTAAAATTCAAATCAACAATTTCTTTAGCCTTATTTTACTTTGGTTATAAAGACGTGATCAGCCTTAATTTTTTTTAAATGTATATTTTGACGATGCAATTATAGTTTTAAAGAAAAATGCTATTAATTACAAAATGTTCCTTAAAACGAGTGAACACCTACCTTGATTAATTAATATTTTTGTTAATAGGCGAAGTCTATTTGTTGAACAACTAATGGGGCAATGCATTATTAATATGTAAATTATAAAATATTACCACTGAAGAAAATTTGAAAAAAAACCAAACTGTCAGACCGAAAAATATTCGTTTGATATGTTTAAGCGATATGATATGTAGAACTCAATAGCCAGTCAACGGGTGTGTATTTAGTCTTATCACGCCTCGATGAAATCGCGGAGACAGGACCTTCGAGAATATCGTAAATATCGGCGACAATATTTAAAGTTTACGGTTAGGTCAATTTTAGGGAAAACATATGGTGATTCAATAATATTTGTAGTTGTATCGCATTGACAGATATCAGTCCCCTCCATTTTATGTGTTTAACAGTATACGTCTATTAAAAAGGTTAATGTGACCTTACTAGCAGAAAAGGACAAGGTATGATAAGAGGCGTTTTTGGCCCCCTTCCCAAATAAGTTTATATATACATCATTGATAGCCTTAGTATAGAAACTATTCAAAACTATGATTTTTTTATGTTCCGGTAAAAGGAAGGTTGCCTAGCAACGGTTTTAATAAATAGCCAAATTATCACATATGCATGGCTTTCCCATTACACATTAGCATAATTCAAAATAATATTGTTTGTTTAACACTAACTTGAGTTTGCAAATGAAAAGTCACTTCAATTTCAGTTTAAAAAAATGCTTAGCAACAACCTAACAACAAAAATTTTGCCTAGCAACGGTTCAAAATTTGTCATTTCGGCCATATGAGGTATACATATAGCAACATTTAAAGATTTAGCTACTGTAAATGATTTTTCTTTCATACATATGATGTCTGAGTCATCATTATTTTTTTCAAGAAAATGAAATTGACCATAGCAACATAAAAGTTGCTTAGCAACAGCCTAAAAAGATAGAAATTAAATTGAACTACAAAAAAAAACCTTTTGATTGTAAAAATTAGAGTAAAATTAGGTTAGTAAGATTGGTTAATACATGCAAGAATAACTAGCAGTAAGAAATGAAAGCAATTTAGTCAATTGTCTATCATGCTGATAAAAAGATTAGCAACCAAAATAGTGCTTAGCAACGGTTAAATAATGTTGTTGTTTTTTTGTAAACCGAAGTAGGTTTTTGGCATTATTATTTTATCTTGATGATGTAAATATTAAATCATATGCTGTTACCAAAACGAGGGCTGAGATCTCAAAAAAAAATGTTTAACCCCGCCGCATTTTTGCGCATGTCCCAAGTCAGGAGCCTCTGACCTTTGTTAGTGTTGTATGATTTTTAATTTTAGTTTCTTGTGTATAATTCGGAGTTTAGTATGACGTCAACTATTACTGGACTAGTATACATATTTGTTTGGGGGCCAGCTGAAAGATGCCTCAGGGTGCGGAAGTTTCTCGCATCATTAAAGACCAATTGGTGGCCTTCGGTTGTTGTCTGCTCTTTGGTCGGGTTGTTGTCTCTTTGACACATTCCCCATTTCATTCTCAATTTTAGTATTAAATAAAAGATAGCTATCAAGGAATTGGTCGGTTTATTAAAAAAAAAGGATAAATACAAATCATATTGTCACATAATAATTAGTAAGTATAAACATTAAAAAGTTAATAGGTAAAATAAACGAGAATGTGTCCCCAGTATATATATAGTATACCATGAAAATGGGACAATATCTTTAATTTGGCATTAAAATTAGAAATATCATATCATAGGGAACATATGTACTAAATTTCAAGTTGATTGGACTTCAACTTCATCAAAAACTACCTCGACCAAAAACTTTAACATGGAGAGGGACAGATGGACGAACGGACGGACGGGCGGACGGATTAACGGACGAACGAACAGACGGACGCACAGACATAACTGGGGCATAAAAAAACTTTAAGTTATATAAGAAGTGGCACACTTATAATTCATAAATAATAGTTGAAGTTATGAATATAGCATTTCACATTTACATGATGACTACCGGTACATTAAAAAACGCGAATGAATTAAAACTACTATTGAAGATTCAGTATCAGATTTATACAGTATGTATAGCAAATATGCATATCCTGTACAATGTCATTGTTTGTCACTTAAAGAATCGTACACTGTGAACTTTTTAACAGTTCAAAGTTTTCCATGAGGTCAGGGTTTAAGACGTTAAAAATTCATTAAGATATGTAAACGAAAGAGTCATGAACATCTTCAAGCTTCTCTAAAAATTCATTATTTCTACGATATATATCCTGAAATTAGCACATTGATCGCCGGTGTATAGTAGCATGTGCAATCATACCACATCTCCTTATCTTATTCAAAATGTTATGCTTTTTTTTAATGAAACAGATGTTGGTAAGTAGTATTTCATGAAACCCCAAAACATTCAAATTTGATTAGAAACGTAGACATACTTTATTAAAGGGTCTCGGTGGCCGAGTGGTCTAAGAAGTTACTTTTGTAATCACTAGCCAGTCAACACTTTATGGTTCATCTAACAAGCAAGCTAACTAAAAATATTACCTTTGACTTATGAAATCGGCTGTAGTATTCACCAAGTTCAACCTTTCCGGTATTGAATAAATATTTGGAGTTAATTAAACAAATCTTATTTATTGCATTAGGGACATTAAACTGTAGTACTAGTAGTGCAAGTTGTGCCTTCAATAGCAAGTGAGAGGGAAAACAAGTTCAACTACCGTTTTTGGTGAATATTCAACAACTACCCTAATTGTTTTTTAAGTAAATTTTTTAGCAAGAAATATTGACTAAGTCCAAAAATCTGACATTTTTAGAATATTTGAAGAATAATAAAAATCCGATGGCAATACATGCTTCAATTATGTGTACAATAAACCTATAAGGTGTTAAAGCTGTGTCTCAAAAACTATAGGAGGATAACCGACTCTTTATATATATAGCTTGTACCAAAAATACCGGACATTTAAAGAAAATTTTATAAAAAAATCGAAACCCTGTAGACAAACACACCTCTATTATAAATAAAAAGCTTTTTAGGTCAAAAATTGAAGGAGATAGCTAGATGTATATGTCCGGACAGAAACAGACGAACGGACGGATGAATGGACGGACAGATCTTAATTAACGAACGTGCTCGACATTTTGTCCAGTGAGGGGAGGGGGGAATGTGAAATAGTATTAAGAGGACATAGTGTACATGTACATCAAACAGCTAGGTAAGAAGTACCAGTGCACTCCAGGAATCGGTATAGGTTTGGCATGAAATTTTGTCACTTACATAGAACTCCAGACAAAACAAAATACACATTCGAAATGGCAAACAAATGCACATGTTTTTTTCGCGCATACTTCATAAGTTTGTTTGCCATGGGTCTTATCCAATTTGTAATTATGCAAGTAAAATATGTTAAAAGTAATTTCGCTATAGCATGTTTTATTTGATAATCCATATAGGATCTGAGTCAATTGAATGTTACATGTGTACTTTTATTTTATGATTACATCTTGTCAAAAGAGTGCTCTGACACCTATATGGGTCATTTTCAAAAAATGTCGAATTTTGAAATTGAAAAAATTATTAAAAGTTACTTATTCAAACAACCCTCTACATAAGCAAATCATAACAAACAGTACTTTAAGAACAACATATTAAAAGATGCAATCTTAATGATGTCATACAAGAATATGTTGAAACATTTTTTGATCGGTGGTACATTATTTTGTCTATCCTGTTACCATTTTCAAAAGAAATTTTGGGTTATTAAGAAAAGGTTTAGATAAAATGTTAAGCTTGTTTTACGTAGACAATTAGATGGTTTTCAAGAGAATAAACTTCTATATATATTCATTCTGTAATATAATAGATTATTTGCCAATTTTCCAGGTTGTCCTGAAAAATGCCTCTAAAAATTGGTTTTCAAAGGTTGTAAAAATTACCACCAGTAATGCAAGTCTAAGATAGCAATTTCTATTGTTTGGCATTTTTTCACCCTTTCAAATAAACCCAACATCAAGTAAATCCCTCATAAGTTAGTTTACTTTTCTCTATATTTCATTGGTAACAGGAACGTACGTTTCTGATATATTACTATATAAAAGTCTATCCTGTTACCTTTTTGTCTATCCTGTTACCGATATCAGTATTGCACCTGCGAATGCTTGAATTGGGAAGATTAAGACGTTATAACCTTAAGATGACTTCAAACAACGAAATATTTCATTCGTTTTGCACCTATATGTTAAGATAAAAAAATTAACGACGTTTTTGTCTACAATTGTCTATGCTGTTACTGTAACCATAGCAACCATAGTAACAGGATAGACATAACAGGATAGACAAATTTCTTCGTTTTTGATTGCTGTTGTAAAATAACTACTCCCTTTGGTGAAGTGATTATGTTTTTCTATTGTGAATTTGGTTTCCAACACGTTATTGCACTTTTTACAAATATACTGTTGGTGTATTTAATCAAAATTGATGGTAACAGCATAGACATAAAAAAAAGTACGCTCTATTTTTTTCACTAAATGTCTTGAAATTTCTTTTCTCTACACTGTCGTTCAAGAAACGAGGCGTTTTAAATGTAAAGATTACTTTGCACTTTTGAAATCAACACTGACTGATTCAATATTCATAGGGAGAATAATTTCACGGCTGTTTTAAGTAGCGGTAACAGGAAAGACATGAACCTCCTGTACGCAGATTCAATTTAGTTTGTAGATAATATGTTACATACAATGATATAGAAGCTACGAATTTTCGTTAGAGTAATATTTAACGTTCTTAAAAAGTCCCTTTTGTAGATATCAAGGCGATCAGAAAATCGCAAAAAAATCATTTGAAATGTGTTTTTCTGACACTGTACGCAGACAAATACCCCCAAAATGGGTCTTAAATGCAGTTTAATCTTATCAAAATAGATGCAAGGTGTGTTTATTATTAATGTTCTGAATCACAAATCCGACAAGCTTTCATTTAAACCATTACAACTGAAATTTCCATTAGAAATAAAAAAGTTAGCATGGGTGTACTGAAAATTCGACATTTTTTGAAAACGACCCATATAAGAAAAATTATTGGTTTACCGATATATGAATAGGCTGGAAATACATAATTTACAGTAAATTATAAGACAGTGTAGTTAACTTTATTTCAGTATCAACTGCTCTCTACCTGGAATTATGTTTATAATTACATTTCATTCTTTGGATTTAGTACTGACTGCACATGCATAACGTATTAGTTTAGTACTGTACGCAGATTTTTTGTCTATCAACAAGTCATTTCTGTATTCTTCATTCAGTCTGTTCAAGTAACTACTAAATTAAGGACATTGCACATGTCAAGTCTTTAACCATAAATTAAATAAGATGTGCACGAAATGGATAAGATACATAAATCTATTTTTCTGTAGATGGTTAAATAGAAAACTTCAAAGTGCAAAATCTATACGTTTTGATGAAATGATTTTCTTCAGAACTACAAAAAGAGTTTGTATATATTGAGAATTTATTATAAAGTTCATTTGTAAGATTTCGTTGAATATTTGAAAATTATAATGAATAAAAATTAATTCACCATATTTCAAGGGACACAACTCTGTATTTGGCTGCACAGTGTTAGACTATTTTGGTCATTTTGGGTCTAATTTCACGTACAACATATTTCTTAAAAAGAGTGACATGTTTTGATGACTGGATACGACATAAAACAATCCGTACGTGATATTCTGATCAATTATAGATCCCGGAATGATTTCGTACCCCTGCCGTTCACTATGACGTATTATAATGACTTGTCAAAATATGTAAACAATCGGATTATTTTTCAAATTTTTAGACATGAGCGCCAACGTAGACCACCATGATATTTTATTATGTGAAAGATACATAAGAGTACAGTTGATGGTTGAAAATTTCAAGATGGTCTACGTTGGCGCTGATGTCAAATTTTGTCTCCGAACATGACGAAATTGTAGATTTTTTACACTTTTTGTCGTTTAGGGCTTTTCAAGGTCTCAGTTTGAACATATTTGAGTACAGAACTCCTTAAAATAAGGTTCTACATGGAAGATCAGATACTGCAGTTCATTACACAGGCGTGATGGGTTTTAACTTCAAAGTTTAAAAAAATCTGGAAAAAGGGGGGCCAGAAACGGCCCTTATCATACCTTGTCCTTTATTCAAAGTTCAGATTTTCCCTGCAAAAACGGGAAACACTATAATAAAATCTTCAGACATTCTAAAGTTAGAATTTTTATTTATGAAAGTTTATATAAATGCACAAATCCTCATGATAATATAAATAAAATATTTGAAAGGAAACAAAATTAGATAGAAGTCTAAAGTCAGAGGAAAGTCATACTCTAGAAGAGGAACTTACTGTTTAAGCATGCACGAAAGCTATTAACACTATGAACTTACACCAGGTATTTCAGAATCGACTAGGACCTCAATCTTTTTATTGATTTATGTTTATTAAGTTAGATGTTATATACAGTTATATATGAATGAATGGTTTATTATAGTGCAACCTGTATATATACAATAGATACATATTATTACAATATTACATTACAGCCAACCAGATAGGCTTACGATGCACTGACAAATTGAAATCAATTTTTGTAAAAATAGATAACAAATAGTTTTGGACTAATAGCTAAGTTATTAGAAAACGCAACAGTTAAAGTAAAATAGTTAGACAATTTCTCTTCGATTACGATCACAGCCCAAAATAAAGTTCGCTATGCATTTGTTATTGTTAGATAACAGTTCATTTAAGGCAGCATTTGGATGAAATTCATTTATGCGTAGAGGATAAGCAGGATCTGGTGATATTGCAGTAAATAGTTTATTTCTCAAAACCGAGTAACAATCACAGTATAAGATGAAGTGAATAGACCCAGAATTGCACATTTTACAGACTCGTTGTTCGATTAGTATGTTTCTATAGCGTCCTCGTTCGACTTCTAGATGGAAAGTACCACAGCGAATTCTAGAGATTGCAGAACTTTGGGTCCTTGTTAAATGCTTTTTTTAAGTACGGCTCGGCACAAAATTCAGTTTTTAAATTTTTATACGTCCTCAACTTTGGCATATTGTTTGTTTCGTTAAACCACTTGTCTTTGAAGTCTGTTACAAGTTTACTTTTTACAGAGTCTAAGATGAATCTTGTTGAGATGTCGGAGTCATTGTCAGTTAGGTGTGAAAGATCGCATTTGTCCAGAAGCGTTTTTACACTATTGTACTACGTGTTTCGGTAACGTCTCGACAATTCACGATCCCAAACAAACACTTTTCGGCAAATGCTGTGACCAGGCATGTCATAAGACGCCACCATAAGTGGATTACATTACACTGGTTGTGAATAAAAACTGGATGCCATCCCATGTCTGGTAATATTGCTGGAATCGGTGTTGTTTTGCCGACGCCAAGAAAAATTTCTGACAGCTCTATAATGTAAGCGTTCGATATTGTCATATTGGTTGGCTACACATACCCCGGATGCATAATCAAGTATAGGAATAAAAATGTTTTCGTAAGTTTTCGTAGTCTATATTACCCATGTTTAAAAAGTTAGCTGTAAATGAACCCAATGATCTACTACTTGCACTTACGAGTTCACTAACAGAGACATTATAATCCATAAAATCGGATAATGTGAGTCCCAAGTAGCGATATTTAGTTACAAATTCAACTGTGTTGTCCCCTAGTCGAAATGTAAATTGAGGTCTATCCTTTGTCGTCTTTCGAATATGCATAATTTTTGTCTTTTCTGTATTAACGTTCATCAATTGTGTCTTTGTCCAATCGTTCAGAGCATTAAGCTGATTTTGTAATCCATCAACAGTGTCCGAAGTAAGAACACGATCGTCGGCGTATAGGAAACAGCTAATCATATCGTCACCGACTAATGCGCCACAACCGTTAATGAGTGTTACCAATTCATCAATAATAATGCAAAAAGAGTAGGTTCGAGGTTGTCGCCTTGACGGACACCTGAATTAACTGAAAACCATTCAATAAAAATCGTAGGCGATTAGCGTACTGGACTTGCAGCTTTGAGTAGAGACACCTAATAACTTTGTACATATTTCCATACACACCCACGGCTAAAAGTTTATTCCAGAGTATTGTGATTTAATGAATCGAATGCCTTGCTGAAGTCAACGAAGTATACAAAAGTGTCTATGTTCTGCAGTTTTCTGTTTCTCAATATTGTACACAGTTAAAAGATATGGTCCAGACATGATCTAAGCCGCCTAAATCCGTTTTCCTCCTCACTAAGAAAGTTATTGTTTTCGAGATGACTGATGAGCCTTTCATTCAAAATCTGACTAAATGTTTTTGCGACAATTGACATCAGACTTATGCTTTGGATTGCGGAAATCTTTGCCTTTTTTTAGCAGAGGACCTATGCTTCGACTCAAGGATCTGGAACAATTCCATAGCTTAAACATACATTGAACAGTTTGTGAAGGGTTTTCGACAGTATATCACTTTTCAGTATTTCATTAGGTAAATTGTCTATTCCTACAGCTTGCCATTTTTTAAACTCATCAGCGCACGTTTCGTTTCTTCAAGAGAAATAGGTTCGTTCAATTTAGATGTGCTCGTGTTGTCAATATATGTCGGATCATTTACAGGGAGGGGTTCATATTCACGCTCTAGTTGTGAATTAAGGGTTTCCAGTTGCTCAATAAAATCAAAATCAACTTTTGTAGTGTCAATGGAGAACAGTTTGGTATACTCCTCTTTCCATCGTTGTAAAATTTCGGAGGGATCATGAGACACTGACCTATCCTCCATACTGACACTATCAATGTTTGTCGATGTTTTTCCGGGACCTAGTTTACTGATTTCACGCCAAAATTCTTTTGGATTGCCCCGATTGATTGTTTTTAGTCGATTCAGTCTTTGAGCTGTATATTTCCGCTCTTCTTGTCGGAGGCGTTTATCAAATTATTTGCGCTATATTTTGAATATCTCCCTGCGTTTTGTTTTTGCTCGACGATCACCCTGATAACTCAAATAGTCTTTTTCGGCAATATTTACCTCACGAAGCAGATTTCGTAATTCATACCGTTATTTTTAACTCCGATCATCTGAACATCGACCTAGTTAAAGTCTAATCATATGGCATTTAAAACACCGTTAATATATTTCTTAAGGCTTTCTACGTCCGAATGATCAAGGGGGATATTTTTAAATACCAATTTTTGTGTTGTGAGCGGTTGTCATTAATTGCCGATTTTGTGGTGTTTTTAATTTGTAAATCTGGTTCATATTTCAACATATTATTTTCCAATGTTCTGATCTTATTATCAAAGAGGGACGAAAAATACCAGAGGGACAGTCAAACTCATAGATTGAAAATAAACTGACAACGCCATGGCTAAAAATAAAAAGACAAACAGACAAATAATAGTACATTGGCAAATTCCAATGACATTTCATCTTTCAAAGATTTATACCTTTGCTGATCTCATGTGTGAATTTTGATTCCAAGTTCGTATTTCTTTGCTCCAAAGATGTACTTAGAGAATCTTGGTTCTGTTTAACACTCAACATTAATTTATATAAATCATTTGTTGATACGTTTTGGTCTGGGTTTGGGATGGACACTGTTGACTGAGAGGGTTTAATGGGTACAGAGTACGATTTTGTGTTCAATCTTTTGGGCGAAGGACGTACAAAATCACAATCAGAATGTGAGGAGCTTTGCGTTGGTCTTCGTGGAGGATAGGTTTTATATCTTGATATAGAGTTTTATGGGTATTTTGTGTATATATACTTCACCTAATAAATGTTTATCACAATATTGTTGTCTTTAACTGATTATCACATCCAGATCAAGGATATTTCCCAATTATCAATCACATTTCTTTCAGTGAAAAATTCAAACATCTAACGTGAGGGTACCCAAATTGCACCTATTTTGACAGTTTTTTCACCTACGTTTTTGTAAAATCCAAACAAAAGTTCCCGTTTCTGTGCTTATTTTGTAGATGTATTATTATTCATTATATGGTTCCACTAATTTAATTTTAAATCCATACTGAATCAAAAAAAAAAAAAAAAAGGTTTGAACAGACCTCCAAACGATCCATTATTCTGCAATGAGGAGTACCCAAATTGCTTCCATGCTTAAATTCACATCCTTTAAAATCGAATTACGGACAATATGTTTTATTTCTTCAAATATTTAGAATAATTGGACATTAGTCTATGCTTACTATTCATTTCTTAAGAAATAGAGGCTTGTAAAATATTTTAGTTGTTCATTTAAAAAAGACGACGTTTTTGATGACATCGCATGGCGACGCTTCCGTACAGTTTACCTTTTCCAGTAATACTTCATCTGTTGATGTATACTGTGAACGTTTTGTGCATATTTGTATATATTTACTTATGTTAAAAGACGTGCATAATGTCAAATAATAAAAATACAAATTGTTTAGTCTCTAAGAAAACATTTAAGATTTCAGCTGCTACTTTTGCTAAATAGGTGCAATTTGGGTACCGGGACGTTACATATTTTTTTATATTGATTTTATTGTTTCCCATATGAACACTTTTCATGTCTTCTAATTCCTTCACGCACTGAAAGCTAATGCCTCTATAATACATAATGATGAATTTCTGCAGCAGAAAGTTCGTTCTGTCCTTATATTGTACATTTGGATGATCAACAATTATAAGATGAAAATTATTTTACCAATGTTAAATAGTTCACTGGTCCTCCTCTGGTATTTAACGCCTCATTTTGTTATTAAAATTTACATTAAGATTAATCTTACACCTGTTTAAAAAGATTTTTAAATGCACTTTTCGATCATGAGCATCGGATACGTATACTCGTTCATTGATATTTGACGATGTTTTTTTAAGCTTGATTACCCCAATCTTTAGCTTTAACAAAAAAATTGGGTTATATATATGTCTGTTATGAAGGACAAGTATCAACGTATATTTGATTTTATCTACACTTACAGCCCGTAACAGAGTAGTGATCGAATTCGCGTTTCTTTACCGTCAGAATAAGTTACGTTATCAACAAACTTATTTCAGAAGTGACATAATTTAATTTTCTTCATCGACAAAATATTTCATGTTCAACGTGTAAGTTTTCATTGTTTAAGTCGAAGTTTTTTTAACACAGTAAAACATTTTTTATAATCAACCTCTGTCATTGGCATTTTCATTTTAACGGTAAAGGATCAAATACGGGATCTCCGAAATTTCTATCATTTGTTACGAGGAAATCATTATTCAATCGAACATATGTCTTTGTTCATGACACATATTATGAAATACAAAGGAGTTGAAATGATCAAATACTTTCGAACTGACGGAAACAAAAATACATAATGTAGAATGTGTGTTCTGTCATAAACAATGGCTTCGTCGTGCGAATCGACGAGATCATGTTACATGTAACTGATCTTAGCTGTAGAAACAGTTGGTGCGACCTCGATAAAATCTTTATCAATTTAATATAAGCGATAAATATTCATGACTACAATGATAATGAATTTATTGGAGTCACATCCACTATTTCTACTGTAAACATGAACTCGTCGGTTAGTGCAATGAAGACACTTTAAAAGATTGAGATTGTTGGTTTATTCTTTACACCTTCGAGGTATTAAAATTATTTCAGTGTTTATTTAAAGTTAATTTTATTTTCAAATCTCTTCTGTTTAATATTGTCGAAACTTCCGTTTAAGATTTCTGTGGTAAACTATCTATTCTATAGTTTTATTTATTTATTTATTTTATTTTATATATTTATAATAAATACCCTTTTGTACAAGAATACTTTCTTTGTAGAAGTATAGATCTGCTGGTAATATATTTTTTTTTTATAACTTTCATTATTGTGACGACGCGCTATGAAATTCAGATTAATTTATAAACGAAGTTGTAGATAAATTGTTGGTCATAAACACAAATCTTTTAAACAGTTCGACGAGTGCGTCAATGTTACAGAAGTCTGTTTACTGTAAGTTACTAAGCTTGGCCCGATTCATCTGTCATTTATGGAAACTAATTCACCACTTTCTGAGACATTCATTTTTATTTCACCATCAGACATGGAGCTACATTTGTAACTAAAGGAAAACTCTCATATATGTATATTTATATATTGGGAATTTATTTTTGTTTCCAAACAGAATTATAAGGTTATGTATAAGTGCCTCCGTTCACTGCATAATTGTAAATTGTCTTCCTAAAGACCACAAAAATAAATGGCACAAGTTCACGTAGTCATGAAAAAAGTCGTATAATTTACGTTATCGAACAAAAAATCAGAAATACGGAATATTATATGTGAATGGTTAGGAAATCCGTTTCCCCTACATGTTTTAAAAGTCAAAGAAAAATGTTTTCCCTGATACAAACGTTTTAAGAACCAGCTTTGTGTAACCTATAGACAAATTCGACTGGATATAAGGAAGTTAATATGTTTACTCTGATTTGAAATGATCTTTTAGAACTTTTTTTAGTAATTGAGAACCTATGTTGTTTATGGGTAATAGGTGAAATGTTGCATGATCCCTCAAAATGACAGCAAGCGCAGTTTTCCGCACGATTTTCATTAGTACACTGCTAAAAACTGTCAGGTCCTGGCCATGGTATATTTTGGAGAATTTTTTTTTTACTGATTTTTACTAAAAAAAATATTCTCTGTGTGTGCCATTGCAAGAAATAGTTTTGCTCGTTATTTTGTCATATTAAAAAAAAATCTCAACAAAATTTCCCCGTTTAAACTGTACTAGAAAAAAGTTTGGCACGTGAAACGGACGAATACATATTCTAACAGAAGTACAAATACCAGTCCTCCCTTTTGTGTATACCATTTCAAAGTTATTGATTGAATTCAAATCCATCACACAGTCCGAAAAAATAAAGGACTTCATTCCTATCAAACACCTTTTTAATTGTTTACCAGTATATTTCTTTTAGTTTTGGGTAAAATTGTAAAGGAAATAATACTATCAAGACGTCCTTCCATACAATTTTTTTTTTCTGTTCTGACTTTGAAGAAATGACTACTTTTCGCCCAATCGAAATGGTGCATGGACATATTTTGTTTCATATTATTAGAATTATTTTCAATATTATCGGTATTAAACTTGATTATCAACACATGAAAGTTTGTCAGCATTGTCAATCTTTTTAACGTTAACGTACCAATAGTTCGGTCACTACTCAATTAAGTTTGTCGATAACGTAGCTAATTTTGACGGTAAAGAAACATCAATTCGATCACTTCTCTGTTACGGGCTGTATATTCACTTTTACTCACAGGCTTAATGGGCAGTATCAGAGATGTTGTAATACCGGCAAATATGATTGTTTTCACTAATGGATCGTCAGAACAGTCTAAACATTTATTAGAAGATGAACAAATACCTAATTTGGATTTGAGGAATCTTCCGGTACGTATGTACGATTTTTTAAAATATTTTTTTCAGCAATAATTACATATTTTGTTTTGCAGGACATTTACTAATATTTTAGGTGCATTGTACCGAATCCGTATTACCAATTTGCAAACTGCTATACAATTATAAATCAGAAAAATATGATTTTATATTTAAAACATAAGCTATAGTTGACTGTCACAAGGGAGAAGACGGATTACTTAATATTTTCTGAATTAAATAATTGGTTGTTTCCATTTGACTATATAAGTATGTAGATATTAGTACTCAACGTTTCACTTTTTAGGTACCATCTGATATTAACGGGGTCATCGACGAAATAGCTGCAACCAGTACAAAGATATATTATGTCCCTATTGGCAGACATCAGTGCAACAATGTAAGAACTATTCAATATCAATATTTTGATATTTCTATATCGATATATTGATAATATATTGGGTTATTTTAGTTCAGGAAGAATGTGATATTTGTTTATGAAATTAAGAAGACTGAGTTGGATAGCTGTGTAATATAATGTATTTTCAGATTTTAGAACATGCTGTTAGACAAACAAATGGGAAAATTATTCCAGTTAATGAAATGAACCGGTTGAACTAGATTTATCAATTTTATATTTCAAAGGTTGTGTTCATCTATTATCCCTTACTTTCAACACTAAGCTTTTGGTCATTACATTTATCTACATGCATATTTCTTTGCGGTTGGTGGATTTGTAAATAGCAGTCCTTTTTTTTTTTTTTTTTATTAATTTGACAAAAATATTTCATTTACAAAAAAGCTTGTTTTTTCTATATGGAATTTAGGACTCTCAATATAATTGCAAGACTTGCATGTACATAAAAATCATTCATTCGTAGATAAAATCAGTGTAATAGGATATTTTCAAAGTAAAAAAAAAGTATTGTTGTTTGTTACATTTTTAATACTCTATCGAATCTTTTGCGACTCAAAACAAGCATGCGTGAGGGAACCCTACAAATACCAAAACAAAATTAATTGGCCAGCTAACTGATTATATTTAATTCCATTACAAACAATTCTTTACTTGTCCACGCAATTCAGAGTTCAAATTAACACATCGTGTAACACGCAGCCGTGAAAGTTTCGGCTATTGCAAAACTTACATAGCGAAACGCTCTTGCAATATTTCAATTGAAGTATACAAAACTTATGATAATGAGAACGTAAATTTGAACATATTTGCTAGAACAAAAACTTTACTTTTGAGTTAAGAGCCAATTTTTTGTTGTTTATTGAGAGGAATAGGAACCGGTGAACTCCAGATGAAAATACAAATATTCAGATTTATTAATTTGTAGGAGAGTATTCTAGCGAAAACGCAGAATTAGTCTTCGAAGCTATCAACATTATTTTGGGTTATTATAGTTCAGGAAGAATGTGATATTTGTTTATGAAATTAAGAAGACTGAGTTGAATAGCTGTGTAATATAATGTATTTTCAGATTTTAGAACATGCTGTTAGACAAACAAATGGGAAAATTATTCCAGTTAATGAAATGAACCGGTTGATCAATATGACACATATTATGGTAAATATACTTAGCGTTTATGTTGGAGTCCATCGGTCAGCTTATACAGTTTGATAAATATTTCATTTGAGAAAGTTATTGAAATCAATATGAAATGATATATTAAATATGTCTACGTAGTGTCAGAATAAATGACAAGTTGCAATGGCTATGCAGAAGCAAAATGACGAACCGTTAAATTGTGTTCAAATAATTCGCATAAATCAACAGTAAACAGTTGAGAAGTGCTTTATTTCAAAAGATATAAAATAATTTACCATACGGCATATAGTTATTTTCAATACGTAGCAAACAACAAACACGACTGAGATGCATGTGCCTGACCGTTGTTTGTGTCATAATGACATCGCGTGATTAGTGGTCCCTTTCTGTTCGCATGCAAAAGTGTTCATTCTTACGGAGAAAATTCGTAATTCTGTGTAGGTGACCACACTAAATTTGAGTTTGACGATTTTTGTTCTTTCCCCAGTTTTGCAAAACTAAACATTTAGTCTATTTTTATGATGACCCCTAACGAGAGGGAGTGTGCTTGATTTTCATATGATAAAGCCATTATCTTTCAATCAGTTAAGTTGAGATTTGGAGCTGGCATGTCAGCAACTGCTAGTAGTCCTTTGTTAATTTATGTATCATATTCATCTTTTTTAGTTTCATTTGTTACCTATTCTAACATCGGACTCGGACTTCTCTTACTGAGTTTTACTAAGTGTATTGCTGTGTTTTTTTTTAAATTTTAAATTGGCTAGAGGTATAGGGGGAGGGTCGAGATCTCACTAAACACATTTAGCGGAGGAGGTTTGGCGTGTCATTAAACCAGGTTCAACCCACCATTTTTTCTTAAAATGTCCTGTTCCAAGTCAGGAATATGGCAGTTGTTATCAAATAGTTCGTTTCTATGTATGTTGGCGTTTGTTTTTGTTGCACTTCAGTGTTCCTGTTGTTCCTTTGTTTTCCTCTTATAGTTGATGTGTTTCCCTCGGTTTTAGTTTTTTTGCCGAATTTGTTTTCTCTCAACCGATTTATGAATTTGAACACCGGTATACTACTGTTGCCTTTATTTAGCTCAAATTAGTCGAAATTCAGGAGCCTCTGGCCCCTGTTAGTCCTATATGAATTTTTTTAAATTTTGGTTCAGTTATATGATTGGGAGTTTAGTGTGACGTCCATTTTCGCTGAACCAGTACACATTTTTGTTAGGTGCCAACTGAAGCCCACCTCTTTTGTTGGATTTTCTCGCTGTGTTGAAGACCCATTGGTGGCCCTGGGTTGTTTTCTGATCTTTGATGGGACTGTTGTCTCTTTGACACATTACCCGTTTCCATTCTCAATGTCATTTCGTAAATTTCTCAACCTTAACCTTGTAGGATGTATTCATAATCACTTAGTGTTACTCCGTGTGATTTTATATAAAGCATAGATTTTTACCTCAAGTCCGAAACTTTTCGGACAACAAATGTGAGGAAAATTGTTCCTTTACTTCATAAAAATGCAATACTTAGGCATGCCAAAATGTGTATCATTCGAAATGAGAATATCACCTATCTTATTCATCGTACAGCAATGAAATAAAACACTTATTGCAGAAAGCAAACATCGACCGCTGAAAAAAACGGGTTGCATGGGACAATCACATGAAGAATATGGCGAGGTTAAAATGATCGTGAGCGCTCAAGCCTCCTAACGATGTAGTTATAACACATTTTAAGAATAAACTTTAATAATCAGCTTGACATGGCTGACTCATCCAATCGAATAAAAAACCACATAGTACTGATCTTAACTGAAAGCTTATTAAGAGCCAAATTTAAGATAATAAAAATAAACCATGTTCTCCCAGACAATCTTAACACATCTGTCGTCGTAAGTCAGGAAGAGCAAAATTATGTGCAATACAAAACTATAAGTTTCGGCAGAATGTAGGACCAAGAAATGTTAACGCATAGATATTTACAATATATGTAAAAACAAATTCAAATAATGTAAGTAACCATACAAATACTTTTCAAAGATAAAGCAACAATAATTATATACGGATTGTATCTTCATATACCAGGTATGTTCATTATATATCCGTATAACTTATTATTTTGTATCTCAATTATTGTACGATTTTGGTACAGCCCACTTCCTTGCCAAATCTTTGTTTTGTTTTTGTCTATTTTAATGATATCCATTTGACGTGGCTCGGTACTTATACATCCCGTCATTGTATAATTGTTCTATGGTTAATCTTTGTATTCTTTTCATTTTTGCTTATGTGCTTTGTCTATATAGATATAAGAAGATGTGGTATGAGTGCCATGAGACAACTCTCCATCAAAGTCACAATTTGTAAAGAAAACCATTATAGGTCAAAGTACGGCCTTCACCACGGAGCCTTTTTTTGTTTCTTTGTTACATATTTGTTTGTTTTTATAGTGATTAAAATTATAACATAATGTTGACTGTTGTACCTCTATTTTGACATTTTTGCCTATTATGTCTGTTTGTTTTTTCACACATCGTTGTCAATATAATGGAATTTTATCCGACTGTCATACAAGTGAGAGGTTTAGCTAGCTATAAAACCAGGTTTAATCCACCATTTTCTACATAAGAAAATGCCTGTACCAAGTCAGGAATATGACAGTTGTCATCCATTCGCTTGATGTGTTTGAGCTTTTAATTTTGCCATTTGAATTTTCCACGGAGTTCGGTATTTTTGTGATTTTACTTTTTATTATTAAATGATATTTCAGTTTAAAACATATTTTATTCCTTTAAGTACAACAGAAATGGGACCAAAGAAATATCACTATTGGCAACAAACTAACACTGTGGAACGAAAAATCGTCTCTTTGCCGTAAATTTAAATTAACAGTTTCCCAGTGTAAAAATGAAATATTTGAATAGATCAAAAGACCGTATTACCATGTACTATTCCGTTTTTTTTAATATGTTAATTACGATATCTTTCAACAGTCTAATTAAACATTTGTTTTTATATATATTCAAACGTAATAGTTAGTGTAACTAATTTTCTCAGTTGAATGAAATTAAGAAAGATATTTACTGCGTTTGGCCATTCACTGTGACTCATAACAATACATGTCCAGAGACAATATAAAAAAGAAGATGTGGTATGATTGCCAATGAGACAGCTATCCACAAAAGACCAAAATGATACAAACATTAACAACTATAGGTCACCGTACGGTCTTCAACAATGAGCAAAGCCCATACCGCATAGTCAGCTATAAAAGGCCCCGCAAAGACAATGTAAAACAATTCAAACGAGAAAACTAACGGCCTTATTTATGTAAAAAAATGAAGTCTGCTATAAATGGATAACATGTACATTTGAAACACCAACTTAAAAACATTTTCTAATCTAAGCTGTCAACTTAGAAACTGGAAACCCCGTTAGTTTTGTAATTATTTACATTTCTCAGATACAGATTAGAGAACTAAAACATAAGTTAATATCTGCAACAGTGCAAATATTGAAATATGATGAATGTCATAATTTCAGTTGGCATATATCAACTTCTGTGTACAACTCTAAATACTAATGATACTAACAATTAATGTTATAAATTTACCAAAGTGCACTATTTATATATTTACATTACAGAAACTGGCATTACGCTTAGCAGCTGATATACGCTATTCAGAAAATCAAAGCACAGATGTCATGAGGATGAAAATATCAGCATATATAGATGATATTTATGTAAGGTTTTGACAATTAGTTTGTAAAAAATACGTCAATGGGAAACTCTATTTGACAAAAGATATTCGCATGAATAATTTTCGCCATTACTTAAAAAATCATGTACGGTATAATACCACCAAATCATAGTACGTCACGTCCGGTCGCATACGAAAAAGGGTCGAAATAAAATATTCCCTTGAATTTAACAGTTGTTGGAAATTAATCCTACATTTCATTGCAGTGAAAATTTCTGAGTCATAAACATGTATCTTGGGTGTTTCAAAGCACCATTCTTTTTTTGTGTGTGTTTCTATAGAATATTTTGCAAACTTGAGGTTACATTGCTTGTATAAAGGAAAAAAGGGGTGAAAATTTGATTGGTTAACTTCCAGTGATGGTTTTTTTATCTTATCTTATATTCAATGAAATGTGATGTGAAATTTTGTCTGTAGTACTGGACAGGATGAAAATTTACTCATGCCAAGTATTTCTTTATTTGAAACACAGATAAATTCTGCACATTTTTTTCGAAAAGAGCAAATTAAACAAAGACTAATAGGGGAAAAACAATTGTGGTATAACATGAATACTTCGCAACAATTCTTGAAAATTATGTCATAAAAAAATTCTATCATTAAAGTATGTTTTCATAAAATAGATTTTCACTTGATGATTTTATAGCTTCTTATTTCCAAATTAAAGACTACGAGCTTTTAGCAGAAATATTGATAAGAAATGAATTTTGAATTAGAAAAAGTGTTTATGACTTTAATAAACCTGATTATAGATCCGTATAGATAATGTTATTTTGAAAAGAATATAATTTTGCCTGTCATTGTCAGTTTGTTGTCAACTCATCAGTTTGAATATCCCTTTGATGTATTCATTTTCATCATTACCAAAAAAATACAACGTTTTAGAATAATTAGTTTTATTACTTTGGAGAGAAGAATGAATATACCAAGGCGCAATTAATACAATAAATCGAATAATATGACCAAACAAGTAGAGAAAAGATAAAAATATTGCAACGCCATTAGAGATAGAAAAAACATATGTATATTCGGAGGACTTAATTAAAGTTTTTCTAGTACAATTAGGGTCAATTCCACTAAGGAACCGCTATAAAAGCACAACTTATTTTTTGGTAAGAAATAACTTGTCCTCAATTATGTCAATGCTATATGACGTTTTGCTACATAAAAGAATTAACTGAACTTTAGCTGTTTAATTAGTTATCAAAGGTACCAGGATTATAATTTAGTACGCCAGACGCGCGTTTCGTCTACATAAGACTCATCAGTGACGCTCATATCAAAATATTTATTAAGCTAAACAATTAAAAGTTGAGGATCCAAAATTCCAAAAAGTTGTGCCAAATACGGCTACGGTAATCTATGCCTGGGATAAGAAAATCCTTAGTTTTTCGAAAAATACAAAGTTTTGTAAACAGGAAATTTGTAAAAATGACCACATTGTTGATATTCATGTCAGCAATGAAGTGTTGACTACTGGGTTGGTGATACCCTCGGGGACGAAACGTCCACCAGCAGTGGCATCGACCCAGTGGTGTAAATAGTTATCAAAGGTACCAGGATTATAATTTAGTACGCCAGACGCGCGTTTCGTTTAAAAGTGCAGAAGACAACACTGTGTAGTTGGAAAAGGAATGATTTTTTAGAAGATTGAAATTTTGTATTTCACACTACGAAAAGCAGTGTCCGAGCTCCATGGGACTAATGAAATGCGGAAACGTATTTTATAAAGTACATATTCAAGAACGTACAGTTCATTCTTTGTTTAAAACCTACTTTTTTATGACGCAATTAATTCTTTGAACTGACATTACCAAGATGCTTTTTGTTCATTGGAAACATATTTGTTACAAAAGACAATCGACTTTTTTATTACATCAACATCATGTGTTTCTCATCAAGTCGACTAGGATCTTTATTCGTACAAAACTCAAGTGTTAACAGAATAACAGCTTCAGTATAAAAACAAAATTGTTAAACATATACAGCCATTCCTTCGTTCTTTATATTGTTGTAACAGAATAAAAAAAGTAAGCTTAATATTGATCTTACTTCAACTATTTCTTTTCGTGCATATAGAGAGAGTCATAATGTTTTAATGCACCGTTGCTGTCCCTCTAATGAGTTATTACGATGTCCTCATATTTTTAAACTGATTGTCAAGTTCAAAATAGTTTGTGAACATTATTGAACTACGGTTGCCTCTTATTTGATCATCTAAATATATGAAAACATTTTCAAAAAAACAATTGATTTGATAACCTGTCTTCATTTGAAAAAAAAAGAAACCGCCCAAATTTTGCTCATAAAGAATTGTTGATTTTGATTTTCTAAATTCTATGTTTCTGTTTGAGACTCCAATTGACAGGTTATAAACCTGCTATTCCGTGATTTTTTTTATTGACGACTTATTTATTTTTAAAAAAGAACACACAACTGCAGAAAGATTAAAATCAAACAAGATGGTATAATTGTTTTTAGGACGACTGTCTAGATATGGTAAAAGAATTCAGAGACCCTTTAAAGTTTTATTATATGCAAGGTCAGTTTGTGGAGTTAAAGTTTAACACACTCAAACTAGGAGATAGAGTAAGAAAAGGACCGTATTGTAGATGCGGAAATAAAGATTTAGGTCTTGCAGGGACAGTCATTGGACAAGATCGAGACGGTAAGCACAACTCCTTTTACAAGATACACACGTTATTTAACTGAATAGGTGCAACACTTTCAAAAATATTTCAATATACTGGTAAGCTAAATAGGTGTCAGTTATTCATTGTCTATCAGCATTTATAAATTTCTCGAAAATAATATACATTGTATGTAACGGTAAGTCAATGAAAAGGTATATACTATGAAATTTGGTGCGAAGAGATTTGCCTCGAGCACTTAATTTCAAGGTATATGCCTTTCAGTTGACTATCCGATTTTGGTACATATTCAGAACTCGGTCATATTATAATTACCTAATGATATTTGATTTTTGCTGACTATTTGTTTATAAAGTATTTGTGATAAGAAGACAATACAGAGATTTTATTAAATACATTGTGTTACTTTAGATGTAATCATTAGTATCAAACCTGTCATATTTGTGGCAGTGATTTGCCAGGTCTTGAGTTTATAAATGCAGCAAGCATGGATTGGAACTTGCCGGTTTACATATTAATGAAAAATAGTAGTTGGTGATTTTAAAAGGTCCTTAACTCCAGAATGAAAAAAAAATATTGTAGCTTATGGTATGGTTATGTATATTGAGATAAAGAAAATAAATTGACTAAAAACTGGCAAAGATAATCTAGTAGCAGTAAGCATTATACCTGTTTTCAAAAATATATATCTTGACTTCAAAGTATACTAATGCTATGTTAATTTATAAAAATAAAGATATTTGTGAACCTTATATAGTATTGTGGCAAATGCATTAACAAATCAGCTATCATTAGATTAATTATACTTTTTATTTTATTTCAAGCTATTTAAATGTATCATGATAAAGATATAGTTCGTCTTTTTCATCATACCTTATATGTTTGCTTTAATGATCGGGTTACTTAAACACGTTTTACAATATGTATCGTCATTATAATAAATTTATAAGCATTATCATTATTTTTTCTCAAATGTATTTCAAACTCCGAAAGATACAAACGGAACATTCAAAGTCGAAAATTAACTAACAACGCCATGGCAAAAAACAAAAGAGCACAAAAGACAACCAACACAACATAGAAAACTCAAAACTGAGCATCATGATCCCAACCAAAAACCGGCGGTGATTACTTGTGCTCTGGAAGGATAATAGATCCTTCTCCACACGTGGCAGCTGCCATGTTGCTCATGTAAAATACAAGCCCGATATAAATTCTAATTCGGTAGCTAACTTTGGGAAACAAAAATACGAGATTGTGGTCATGACAATTGGTACAGATCCGTCGTCATCTGTGAAACAGATATGTCATAACGGTCAACCAAAATGTGATGGCGTTCGTAAAATTGTTAAAGGGATCATTTCAACTTGACATCTTGAAACTCTTGGTTTAAAAGCTTGCTTGCGAGTAGCAACCCTCTCAAGGAAATAATGTTAGGAAACGCAAGCCTTGGAATACCGTATCAACTGGGAGATTTACACTCTATATTGTCTTTTACAAAGTTTCATATTATATACTTGTTTGGTGTTCTAACAACAGTACATTGATGACCATGATTATCACATTGCCTTAGCTTGTACTGTATGCAAGGTATTAAGAAAAAATATTTTCTGTCTTTTTCGAATGAAATTATTTTGCCTTTAAATATATGTTTGAAAACCAAAGATTGTAATAGTAAAATAAAACTCATTAATATATTAAACAAACTTTGGATACACAATTCATGCCTAAAAAGCCGGTGGCGTTTATTGTAACATTATCATGATTACAATACAGTAATATCACTCCTGTTGTCACCACTGCAAAGTTAGTTAGTACACATTAAAAGTATGTACTGCGGATCTTAAAAGGGAAACTGAAGCATTGGAAAAGTTGTGAGTGTGTATCAACATCGCTTATCAAAATGTCGGACTGTAAACGTTGTAATGTGAGGCAGTTATTGATTCTGGTAGATTAAATTTAAACCTTATTCTTTAGTCCATTACTAAAACTTCAAATCATTTCTTCAAATGGGGATTTGGAATTTCTCTATAAATAATCCTCATTTCTTGTCGATCGCAGGGCATAAATACCGCCAATCATGCCAGGCTTGATCTACTGATACATATCGTGAATCACATAGTTATGTTTTATTCGACAATCATTCAGACACAAACTAGTCTGTTATATTGAATAGAATAAATATAACAAACACTCGTTATCATCGCACAATACATTGTCACCAGAGGTTATTACAAAAATACTCATCGGTGAATTCTTTTCGTTTAATTTGTGTATAATGAATTGTCTACACACATGGCAGCCATGCTGTCTGTACACATGTAATGTTTGATTCATAATGGATACCACTAGATCCCCCCTAGCTTTACCTTGCAGAAGTAATGTTATTATACTTGAAAACGATATCAGAATACCGCACAACCAACAGCCGACTTGTCCACAAAAATAACAGACAAACACACAAAGACAAACAACAACTTACAACATACGGTCCAGATAGCCTTGCTTGCTACAGGTACAACTTTTGGTGGGGTAAAACCCGTTTTTCGCGTCTTACTTATTCACATATAAAAAAACGCCCCTCTTTACATATCTAAACCGTATGTCGAAAAAGGAAATTCAAACACAATTCAAGGCCATTATCTTTAATTTTTAAGACAGCTGCAAAACATTCGCTCAATACGAAGAGGAAAATCATAATTTCCATCGGTTTTGTTGAATTCCTCAAAAGCGTAGGGGTTATGGCTTCTGAACTTTAGGAGATTACATAAGTAGTCCGTTATACATTTACATATGATCGAGGTGATCGATAAGTGTTTAGAGCCTCATAATTGTTCAATGCAGGTTATTTTAACTTTCGATAATCAACAGTACCCTTTATTACACATGAAGCATGTAAACTGACCTATATGAATATAAAAAAAGCTGCTTTTGTAATAAAACAACGTATCAGGAAGATACAAAATGCTACAAACAAAGTTGTGCTATCAAAACTGAAATTTCAACACCTTCTGTTTTACGTGAACGGAAAAGACAGGCATCTACCAAATGGATGTTCAAACTCATATGTTGACGATAAACTGAAAATGAAATGTTAAAAAAGAAAAAAAAAAAAAAAATATAAAAAAAACCACATCAAAATACATGTTACAGTATGCTTAACAAATCATAGAAAAATAACGACTGAGCAACACATGCCCCACCATGTACCGGGGGTGGTCTTATGTGCTCCGTAAGGGTAAGCAGATCCTGCTCCACATGTGATACACGTTGTGTTATTCTTATAAAAAATGTTGATAAGTTATATCAAATGAAAAAGTATCACGCACTACCAAATTTTGTAAATTCATAAATCATCGGTCATGTACATTTTCTTACCGTGAAATGTGACCGAATGTGAATTTTTGAAATCGAAACAAGTTTTTCATGACAAATAACAGACAGGACTATTACCGATATAAATATTATAGACATATAAAGATTCTACCATTGCATCGAGTGTGATACGATATTTATTAACTCGAGACAGTTAAATTTTAAATTTGAAACGCGAGGCTCGCCGAGCGTTTTAAATGTTTAAAATTTAAATGTCGAGAGTGGATAAATATCGTATTACGCAAGATAAGTTGGTGGAATCTGTTTCTCTAATGCTTTTAGACGATATGCAGGTAATTTAAATCCTTCTTATCGGACGACCTGCCAAAATGTGTTCTTTCTACGTGACGTCATCAGGCATGGTCGCTTTTTTCATGACGTCACAATAGGAATTTCGGAGGAAAGCAAGAAAATTTGACGTCATAATTGAACTTTGACCAATGAAGAACTGAGATCAAACGAACCACACGTTGATTAAATAAAATTAAATCATTGCGGGCTCATGGTTTTTTTTCCAAGAATCAACGCTTATCCATTGTATCTATAGAACATAATCAACAGGTCAGAAAAAGGATAAAAGTAAGAATTAGAGAAATAAAAATAATGCATAATAAAAATCAACAAAAAGATGAAGCAAGATCAACAGTTACATGTTTAAAACAAAACTAGGGGTGTGAGATAGCTATTTCACTGTTTTATTCGTAAATGTTTTGATTTATGCGGTATTCACGTATTTTATATACCTACATGGAGTAAAGATATGTCTTTCTTTTGAATAATCAACCCAGCAGATACCAAGTTTCAATGAAATGTCAGGTCATTATTTTCCTTTATTAAAATGCAAACTACAGTTCAATTAAACATTTAACTTATTTTATAGAAATAAAATTGAGAATGGAAACGGGGAATGTGTCAAAGAGACAACAATCCGACCAAAAAGCAGATAGAAAACAGCCCTAGGCCACCAATGGGTTTTCGACACTGCAGGAAAAACCCACACCCGTATGCGGCCTTCAACAGGCCCCTAAACAAAAATGTGTACTAGTTCAGCGAAAATGGACGTCCTACCAACTCCGAAACATATAAATGTATCAAAATTAAAAAATATAATCATACAAGGCTAAAACATAAGTTGTTGGCAATTGGGGTTTCACTTTTTAATTTTCCAACTTATACGTTTTAAGTCGAAACAATTCTTTTAATATTGGAAATCGTATTTTGAGCTATGGATGTTCGTTTATTTTGTTACATGTACAATACGATGTGTGCTTTCTCCGTGTCAGTTCTTGATTTTTTTTACATTGATATTTATCTTCCATTCTGTCAAATGACCAAATATTCTCATTTAAAAAAATCCCTAACGTCGGTCTTTCACTTGGTCAATCCTGACACCCCTTGATATAACATATGACAAGAAAAAACATTAAAATATGCGTTATCTTTAACATTATTTAGGATAACCAAAGCTTTGGTCTCGAGCATAATTTATGACGACTGGTCAAGCAACACGCAAATTGAAATTATCCAATCAACGCATCAGGAATAGGATGTCATATTCAAATAATGTCTAAATTAAAAAAATAAGGAAAATACAGTTTTGTCTTATATTTTATTTGAGCTATTTGATAAATATCTAAGGTGATGTACTGGTAGAATGGGATCATGGATTAGCATGTTCTTATGACTATGTTGACGAGAGGGAGGTACAGCATATAGTAAAAGTCAATGAAGTTAGAATGCTGGTCGATGAACCGATAGCAGTTGGATGTAGAGTTGTCAGAGGTAATTAAAATAATGATATGTTATTAACATTACGATTCGCGAATACTTTTGTATTTATTAACATTTCAAGATAACAGCAAAATTGGTCTTCCTTATGACTTAGATTGATATATATATATTTTTTTTTCAAACTTATCGATAACTCGTGAAACTATCCATGCATAATAGAAAAGAAGATAGTTATCTGAAAACAAAAATTGTTCATATATATGTAACAACTAATAATTGGGTTTACTCATAGGCCAGGATTGGAAATATGGAGATACTGATGGAGGCACAGGAACGTATGGAACAGTATTGGGTATACCAAAAACAGGAAATGCAGTGGTGAGATTTGTTCATTAGCAACATCTATTAATGAACACCAAAGTATTATGTTAACAAGAACAAATGTGACAACTGAAGACAATTTAACTATCTCCAAACAGACGAAGTTACATTTTAAAACTGATAAAAAATATAGAAGAGATATATGAATATTTTGTACACTGAAAAAATAAACATAGGATGTGATGTTTTAATAACTTGAAGATCAAGCCTACGAACAGGCCAACTTCATACTTTAAATGAAAAATGTTGTAAGATTTCTGAATTTTCACTTAAACTCAGGCTTACGGATATTTAAGTTTTCAACTTATCAGCAATTATCATATCAAATCATTCGCCAGAAAACGAACAATTACATAAACATGAGTTAATATAAATATAAATACTACACAAACGTGTTAAACTAACTACTAAATTATCTTGGTTAAAAAAAAGTAAGTTTTATGTTTGTAATGTTTTTTCAAGGGTTCGTTTGAACAATATAAATATGACACGATCGGACTACGAATTTATGTTCATCGACAATATCTCATTAATATCGACGCAAAACATATCCATAAATGGCAACTGGACCTTATGAACTTAATATATTTATAGCACTATTCATAACATTCAAGCCAGGTCAATATTGCCATAAATATGTAAACAAGACAAAAGGAATTACAGAACACATTAATGTATAGCAACAAAACATCCGAATGAGCTATAGTAAAAAGTAAAATAACATAAATACCGAACTTCGAGGAAAATTCTAAACGGAAAGTCTTTAAGCAAATGGCAAAATCAAAAGCTCAAACACATCGAACAAATGGATAACAACTGTCACATTCCTGACTTGGTACAGGCTTTTCTTATGTAAAAAATGATGGATTTCGGCGATCAGTATTTTTGTGATTTTACTTTGTATGAAAGTCGCATAAAATTCCTTTATATTGACAACGATGTGTGAACAAAACAAACTGACATAATAAGCAAACATGTTAAAAATAGGAGTACAACAGTCAACATTGTGTCACTATAAAAACAAACAAATTTGTCAACAAAGAAAAAAAAAGGCAAATAGACAAAGCACATAAGCAAAATCGAAAGACAAGAATATAAAAATTGCTATAACACAATAACACAATGACGGGATGTATAAGTCCCGAGCTACGTCAAATGGATATTACCAAAAAAAAGACTAAACAGTAAAAGTAATACTTTACAAAGACCAAAAAAAGAATACTATTACACTTTATTAAGATGATAAACAACGTCAATACCTAGAATCTATACTTTAAAACTCATCGTGTATTATTTGTGAAGTTGATACGGAAATTTATCAACAAGGTCTTGTTATCTTCCGAAAAAATGCAGGTGAAGTTGGTTTATTGCTACTAAGGTGGGGGAAATTTATAATTTCAAAATTGAAATCGTCTCGTTTGTCATAGATTGTATAATACAGGTGCACAAAAATAATAAAAATAATTGATTTCACTATATATTTATTTGTCATTATTTGAATTGCTGGATTTATTACTTTGAAATATTTTAATGGTTCAAGATTTTGAATTGAAATTAGTTGGTTGGATCTTGAATTATGCGTTTTAGAAACCATTTCAATAGTCTTGGTAATAAATGAAAAATGGTTTTTAGGTAAGATGGGACAGCAAAAATATAGGCATATATAAAATGGGATGTGAGGGACTTTTGGAGCTAAAGTTATGGTAAGTTTTAAGTGCAATTCATGTTTGCAATGCTTTATATAGAGATATGTGAACTAACATTAAAATAAGATATAAGCATTCTATAAATAATTTTTTTTAATATCTTAGCGACCATATTTTTTAATCATAGTTCGTTTTATTTACCAATGAATCTATTCAGTTTCACAGGGTTACTCTCTGAAAATTTCTAATTGTTCGGAAAAAACTATAAGGGAGAATATCAGAAAAAGGAAAAAGGAGCATTACCAAAAGAATAGAAAGATAAATGCGTGTCCTCAAACAAAATAACTATACAATATACATATTGTAAACACATTCTCGGATGAAATTGGATGTTCAAGAAAAAAAGCATTAATTAGATATAAGAAGATGTGGTATGAGTGCCAATGAGACAACTCTTCATCAAAGTCACAAATTGTAAAAGTAAACCATTATAGATCAAAGTACGGCCTTCTACACGGAGCTTTGGCTCACACCGAACAGCAAGCTATAACAACACTTATGTAACGATATAATCTGTTCGTTTCCATTTGATATTTAGTTGAAACATTAAAGTCTGTGGGTAATTTCATAGATTAAATTCCTTATTTCCCATCTGCTTATTAGAGAGTTTGAATTAATTTGGGTCATTAATCATACCCATTATTGCAGTGATACACTTTCAAGTAACAGCAATGCATTACAGAACGAGGAAACGCAAAAGTATAACAAGACCAAACAAAGGTTAAAGAAAAGAGAAATTTTGAAACACAACAATGATTCAAATACAATCATTACAAATGAATTTGATTCAGATGATTACCTTATTCCTATATATTCATATGTAGCAGGTAAGATAATGTCATGTTCAGATAATTAATCACCTTCAAAAGTAAAAACTTAACAGTTTTCAAAATTTAATTCTTGTGAAAACACACTCAGTCGGAAACCCGGTTGAAATAGAACAAAAGAATCGAAGCTTTTTGTTAGAGAAGGCGATAAATGCTTACTGTAATGTTTACTATAGTGACAAAAAATTAAAAAGTTTATAGAAACAAACAAAATTACAATTTTCTTCTCAATTACGAAGTGCTTTATTTTAAAAACACCATTTGCATAAGTTTTCAATTTATCTAGTACATAGTTAAGCAAAACTATTACATATCAAGTCGACGACATGGGTATCTTTCAAGTTGGATGTAGAAAATGCATAACCTCCGATTTAAAAAAAAAATTACCACTGACGGATAACAAATCAGTCTATTCAGTAATTTTCGTGTCTGCCCTTCTATTATGTGACTCAAGAAAAAATTCCAAAAAAATGGGTAACAATTGTATCGAAAATAGAGAATCGAGTGCACCTTTTTATGTTAGGGCGTGTTTGACTTGAATATTTTGTCTTGATATCGTACAAAGCAAGAATATTTCATACATCGCTTCGCTTCAGATTCTATCATTTTTATATATCAAAGCTACAGGTTGACTTTATAACATAAAAAAAATCACAGTACTAAAAGATGCAATATATGGGTCAAGTGAAATACCTATCTAATGAAACACAAAAACAGAGTAGGTGTGTTCGAATAGCTATTTTTTTTACTGAAAGTACTTGACGACAGTCTTTCAAGTTGGATGATGAAAATGCATATCTTCGAAAAATTATAATTTTTTTGTGTGTGATAACCAGGGTTTATAGTCTTCAACCACTAAAAAAATCTAGTCTGCCCTTCCACGAAATATTTAATTATAATTTTTTTAAATGTTTATGAATTTTCGAAAACTTCACCTGACAACCGATCAGACAATAGTTTTAAGTTGAATCAATGCAGACAAGATCATTAACTGATGCTCATTAGCTAGTTGATACATTTGTCTTTTAAAATACAACTGACAAATAAGGATCGTTATGGTGCAATGTGGATAAATTTATCGGTTTCCGAGAGCAAAATTGGCAGCGCGTCATCCCTACGATTGTGAAAATGAACTGGCGTAATGGGGAGATAATTTTGACGAAGTAGAATCCTGACTGCACTTGCGTATGTAAAGCACAAATCTGGCCTAACTGTTTGTAATCAAGGATAAGAATATATACGTATTATAAATACATTAACTAAAAATACTGTTGTTGTATATTACTATGAGCATATTATATATGGTTTTAATGATAATATCCATCTGAAAAGAAAGACATATGATTTGTTTTCCAACGTTTTACATTGACTTATATCCATGTATTCCGATCGAACGGCCATTTTAAATTTGCAGAAAATTGCGAGCATTTGTTGTCTTCTACTTTGTTTTTTCAGACAAAAACATAAAGAAAGCACTGCTCATTTGTTTATGTTTGGTCAACTGCGTGTGGGAATTTCGATCGACAATATTGAAGGAACTATAATGGTTGTACATCATTTTTATGCGTGTACAAATGAAATGATATTAATTGTAAAAATGTGTGGCACTTTCTTGTTTGTTTTTTTTTGCATTGCAAAAAGGACTTTTCATGTCAGGAATCACATAGTCTATAAATAAAATGTTTGTAGAAGAAGTGGAACAAAAAAAAATATAACGATAATGATAGACAGTTCCAGTAATGATTCAACATAACCAATTGCTAAGGAGGGTGCAAATTATTACACTTAAGAGATATTATATATAAATGTGCATGACATACTTCTATAATCCCTTTATGTGTATGACCTTTATTTTAACAGCCAGCGCTATTTGGGAATACCAGAGAGTTTCAAAATGGACAAAATATCCTTCCGGAATAAATGTCAAGATTGAAAAAGCCTATCAAAGGAAGAAATCAGGAAAAATCATCATCGAAATGGATCGTACAATGTAAGCATTCATTTTCATTTTGATAAATGTGAGAAGTAATCTTAAACCTAACATTTTAAGGTAATGGAAACTCAAATATGAAATACCATTAAGAACAGCTTCACATTACAACATGTACGAACATTATTGATGTCAAATTTCATTTGTCTTCCTAATCGAATTGTAAGATTTGAGCCTTGGTTCACTACTGTTGCTGTATTAATATTTGTAAATGTTGTTTATAACATTAAATGGTATTCAAACAGGATACTTAAACTAAAAATAAAATGATGTCAATTTTTTTTTAAAGTTTAAAAAACGTTTATATATAGATTTTATGATAACATGATCGAATACCAGGGGGAAAATTGTTTTTATGTTATATCGAAATTCTACTTTATAACAGATATATAATCCATTTTTCGAGAATGGTTCAAGAAAATGTTAAGAATATGACTGAACTGGCTGTTAGGAGAAAAGGTAAGTTTTATATTCGATCACATTAATTTTGACTTCTTCATGCCATCTTTCTGCATGCTTGACGAATCATAAAAATACGTTAAATTGATAGCAATTATGGAACTTTTTAATTTTATTCACATGTTATAAATTTCAACAATTATAACAAATGATCTACTGGACTTCAACTATCTACATGATTGTCGAATAATTAAAAAAATACGGTAGCTATTATATAACATTTCATTTTATTCACATGTTATAAATTCCAACAATTAAAAAAAATGATCTACTGGGCTTGAACTATCTGCATCTACATGCTTGTCGAATAATTAAAAAATACGGTAGCCATTATGTAACATTTCATTTTATTCACATGTTATAAATTCCAACAATTATAACAAATGATCTACTGGACTTAAACTATCTGCAAGATAATTAAAGTATGTAAATGTATCAGAGGAAGCAAAAGATATTAGTCAGATTACACTCCTTCATAATTAAAATGTACAAAGAGACAACGGTCACATAGATAATGTGAGCTGTGGGTATTCTTGGTTATCGAAGTACGTATATCCTGATCAATTTTTATGATCAATGAAAAAATGATACTTAAAACAAAACCGACATATTAAATTAAACCCAGTTAAAGTTTAATACTGGTATTATTAATGACTATACACATATCATATATGCCCTGTTTAATATTTTGTACTCCAGACGCGCGTTTCATCTTTAAAAGATTAATCAGTGACGCTAAAATAAAAAATGTTTAAAAGACCAATGATAACGAAGTTGAAAAGCATTGAGGACTCAAAATTCCGAAAGGTTTTGCCAACTACTGACATATAATAGCTTTTTTCAGATATATCACATGCTTTTTCTGCAACGACTACTCTCTTGTTCTCGCTTTTTTTTATTTTTACGATTCTTTTTTAAGATAACTTTACTTTTTCACCCTATTTTTCCTTATTAAATGTGTTCCTTCTCTTATCAATACAATTTGTCCATAACTTTAGTTTATACGTGCTGCCTTTTACTCTTATTTACCATTATGCAGAAAATATGGAACAATTAAATATCAACAAAGCCGCATTTTAAGGTAAACCATGCAATCATTGCATGCAGGATTGATACATACAGAAGAAACACTCTGCTAACAGCAGACTGTAAGCAGACAGAAAAATAAAAAGCGTGTGGCGCATAACTTTTGACCGCTAATCATGAATGTAACATAAGGTCTCACAAATTTTGAATAGGAAAATAGTAAGTATATGTTTTATCAATAACAATTTAATTAGACCAGATTTTCAGAATTAACTTACTTTTTTGAAATTAACAAAAACATGATAAAGGTCTTGTCTGTTGTATTGGATGTGTACAATTTGTCCCTATTGTCATGTTTGTGTTGCATATTTCCAATAATGTTATATAATGTTCATAAAATCTGATGAGAATTCTACTCCATATGTATTTTGAGATCTAGATGACATTGTTAATATCAGATGTCCTTCATACAGTCGAGTTAAACTTTAACTTTGACGTTACGTGTTACTGTTCACATTTTGATGTATTATAACTGTTCATTGATTTTTATTAATCGTTGTATACAGTGTGTTGAAAGGCCTGCAATGACAGTACCTACAGAGCATGGCTTTTGCATTTAGTAATATAATATTTTTAACATAATACTACCGCATATGTATCTTCAAAAAACAATTGAGCACGCATGAATACTTAAAATGAAAAAAGGAAGAAACACAAAGCGGGCAATAAAATAGCATACTCAAATAAAAACAGAAATCCTGCAGGAGAATTCGAAAAAAAAACGACAAACCACAACGACTTACAATACAAAGAGAACTTAAGACTAAAACATGAACCTACATGTAGAAAACACCAGGGGGCAGTAATGTTCTCCGAGAAGGTAAGTACTTCCCACTCCACCAGTAACATTGTTGTTTACTTATTGTTAGTATGAACACAATGGTGAATATGACAATTTAGGTATAGAGGAGGACCGGTAAATATGACAAAAGGGGCTTTTGGACTCTATTCAAGCCCTTAGAACTTCATCTTAGCGATACATACCTTGCATCATTTATTAAGATGAATACAAGCTATATTATGATTTTGATTGCCATAACCTTATTGTGTAAAATTTCATTGGATTGTCTTATAAATACCATAAGCCCTCTTCCTTCTTTCCTAATGGATTATTCATTAAAACAAGAAATGATAAGCAATTGAAATATGTTGAGCTTAAGAATACTATAATCTTATCAATTTAATGTTACAATTAGTAAGTAGATGTTGTGTAATGTTATTGTTACAATATAACTTTTTCGACAGTATTCTTCTAAATTGTGTGCTTTTACTTTCAGATTGATACTGGTAATACGCCTAACATGAACTATGTGGGGTCCTTTATAGCTTGCTGTTTGGTGTCAGCCGATGCTCCGTAATGAAGCCCGTAATTTGATCTATGATTGTTTACTTTTTACACTTGTGACTTGGATTAAGAGTTGTCTCATTGGCACTCATACCACATCTTCTTATTTCTATATACTTTTTGTATGTACATGATGTATGCTACAAGTCAAAATTAAGTACAGAAGAAAAAAAAATAAAACTGTTTTTTAAATTTAAACAAATTATTCATGCGTATTGCGTTGGTTTGAAAGGAATTATTGTCATAGTTTTATTCATGCTAATTTCAATTTTGTTTTTTTATTGTTTTTATATTCTTCCATGTCCCTTTTGTCATTATACCAATATTCATATTCTTATTTTTTGTTACTTTAAGTGTCTTATTTGATGAAATTGCTTATAAGAACCCGTCCATTAATTGACCTATGGAAAGCAGCTTTTCTATTCGAAAATATTATATCGAAAGTTATTCATATGAAATATATTCCGCTTAAAAACAAATTAAGACAACTTCTCAACAGGTCGATGCTGTTTATCCAATGATGAGAAACACTAATGTACCCAAAATCTTTTGTCAGTTGGAATCGCTTGCACCTAAATGTAAAAAAAAAGGAGATGCAATATGATTGTCGAGGAGAAAAGGCAGGGACAAAGATGTGAACAATGACATTCAACACCTGTTAATTTCCATTCATTAAAAAAAATATGATATTCATTGGTAAACAATTTCCAAATTCTTGCCTTCTTCGACTTTTGATGATTTCACAATATAACAAAAATACACCACTAACCTTCAATATTGGTTATATCAGTATACATGCTTCAATTATTAATTTAATGATATACTAGAATTTGAAATCAAAGTTTCGATAACACATACGTACATTAAACAATTGAATAATGAAACATGAAAAAGTAAAATTACTAGAGATATTTAATAGACCACTAATTAACATTTTGGTATCATCTATGCTATTTGTCTATGATTCAAGTGCCACTGATGAATCAAATGTAGACGAAACGTGTGTTTGGTGTACGAAATGATAAGCTTGTAATCGGTGAAAAACTTTTACATTCATTGGGTCGATGCCACTGTAGTGAATGTTTCGTTCCCGACAGTATCACCAGCTTAATAGTTAGCTTTTTTACATTAACTTTAAATATCACTGATAAGGAGAAGGGAAGAGGGTATATTAATCCTACAATTAAAGCATCGATCCAAATAAAATAATCATGAGTTCATTCGGTCTATATATGCTGATTCAATTTTGTTTTATAAATGACATATTTTTTTTTATTGTATCGGAATTATAGCTGAGAGTGACGTTTTAATCTTTTGGTGGAGATACTTTTAATTCCATGCAGTTGGTACCCCACTAGCCTAGTGACTAGGATATGTAGTGACTTATTTATAATTTTTGACTGTTACAATGTTTTCGAAATTTATTCATTTATCTTGTAACCCCCATTATTGGGTAATATGTTTAATAAATGCTTTACCTTACTTTGATACCCATTATCCTTCCTTCAATTATTTGTTTAATATTAATTATAATCTATCAATAAACAATAAAAAAATACTGGTTAACAATAGACCATAGCAAACCAGCTTGTTTGTCAATGCAAGTTACATCATTTTGTAGAACAGTGACCAGCCTCAATACGTTTCAGACTTTATCGTGAACTATACTTTATGACTATATGATAAATCATTGGATTTGTCAAAATAAGTACTTTCGAAATATCAATGTCGTCCATAAGAAATGTGGTAACAGTTTTGCAAAAAATAAGATCAAAGATCAAATACTATGTTTATTTTTCTTCTTCTATATTTTCAAAACTTAAAGATATATGTAGCAATTTATGTTAAATTTCAGATACAGACATCTTTAAAATTCAATTAACGATGAACTATCTCGAAAAAAGATTTCTAAACGTCAATTTATATGACAATTGACGTTTTCACACATTTGTTCTATTATCCGAGATCAAACACATATTCCGTTAAAGTGGCAGTACTTACCTTGCCTGGTGAACCTCAACATACAACCTGTGCAAAAAATGATAAATATTGTTTTCACTTGAAGCCTACTACCCGGAATGCGTATTTGGCAAAAGCGCATGTATGTCATTAATAAAAACCAAAAACTACTAAATGCATCGCAAACAGTTACAATTAAAACAATACCCTCGAAGAGGTCCAAACAGCAGAATTCAGCCAGGAGAAATATTCTGTTTCATCATTCAAGGAATATAACTGGGTATTTCTGCATAATTCTGACCTCCTTACACAAGCACAGCTCCGCATATATAAGTTTTTGTTGTGACCAAACACATGACATTTTACACGGAGATTCCCCCTTACATGAATACACAAGATCATGCAAGTATTCTGCTGACATATACACTTCGAAATACACGGGGTTTAATGTATCTTTAACCTCACCACCCGTATGCTCAAGATTACGGAATAGGAGTTTAAGCAATATGCGATGTAGTCCAAATTTTAGTTAGGGGAATTTGGGGTTTGACACATTTGCATTCTAAAGAAATGTTACAACTGGGACAGAGACGGCCCACGAATCATAAGCTATGATTGTTTGTTACCAACTTTAAAAAAACTCCTTTGCCTTGTTCATATTATGATAGAATCTATTTGCCGTTTTAATTCCACATTTGGCACACTTGACATTTTTATCAAGGATGGGCTTTTGGTTTCAGTTTTCAAAATATTGTATCTCACAAAGTTTATGACACATAAAGATTTAATTTGTTTATTAATACGACATGACAAGTTTAAGTCCGAGATTACCCTGACGTCTAACGGCTGTTTTGCAAGACAAGCCCGGCGCCCCTTTCAGAGTGAGACATACTTGGTAAGTTATATACGAAATCACTGAAGCAGGACTGGAGTGGACCCCCTTTTAGGCAGTCAGTGGGCATCCCCTTAGGTTTCAACTATTTAACTTCAAAACGGGTGGAAGGATATGTTTGTTTTTTGTCAGAGTCAAACATTTTTCAAATGTTAATAAATTCAGATTTAACATATACTTTCCTATATATATGTAGTCATTGTATAAAAGTATTACCAACAAAATTCATCAACATGGGGATCAGAATATTTTTAAAGAAAAAACCCATACCCCCTTTTTTAAGTTAAATGATCGTTCACTTAGAAAAATTTCTGGAACTGCCACTGTTTATACTTTAATATGCACGTTAAAGATTTCACATGAGGACTTCTAGATCAACACCTGCAAAAGTTGTTCAATTTTACACAAAGAAAAATTAATGCATCTTTAATTTGACTCGGATGGATATTTTTATTTTGCACACACTCCAACTTATAACATGAACGGACAATAAATATAATTCAAAGTTAGAGAAGTGAGTATAATCATATCAAAGGAATACCAAATAAAAATACTCATGATTTTTTAACAAAGACAAAACTATTGCGTAGTGTGTAAGTATTTCAATGTTTCATTTTTTAACAGATTTGAATATGGAAGATGCGCATACCTGTGCATCATAAAAGTGCAAAATCTTCTATAACACACACGAGGTAAATTTTGATCACATGTTTTCTAGTTCTATATTATAAGAATTCGAAGGTTCATATCATTTACATTTAACGTTTTTTATGGGATTTTTTTTACTATCAATGTTGAACCTCGAGGATAAATTAATAGTAAAAAAAATTCCGATAAAAAACGTTGAATGTAAATGATAAGAACCTTAAATAAAGTCTTATATTATAGGACTCACGTTTTTCAAAAATAATATGCTGATCATTTATATTATGATGATTTCAATACACTTCACATTAGGTAATTTGTCACGTACATTGATTACATTATATCGAGTTGTCCCAACGATACACTTATCGGTGTGCTCGATCATACGAATTTACCGACATTCATAGACAAAATGACCCAACTTTGAAAAATTCCTGTGGCGAAACTACATTTTGGAACACGTTAAAAATTGGATCCTCAGAAAGCTACATTATAAAGGTTTGACATATATTTAAAAAAAAAATAGAGGCTCTCAAGAGCCTGTGTCGCTCACCTTGGTGCATATTAAACAATGGACACAGATAAATTCATGACGAAATTGTGTTTTGGTGATCGTGATGTGTTTGTAGATCTTACTTTACTGTACATTATTGTTGCTACAATTATCTCTATCTATAATGAACTTGGCCCAGTAATTACAGTGGAAAATATATTCTAAAAATTTACAAAAATTTACAAAAATTTTTGAAAATTGTTAAAAAATGACTATCAAGGGCAATAACTCCTTAAGGGGTAAACTGACAATTTTGGTCATTTGACTTATTTGTAGATCTTACTTTGCTGAACATTATTGCTGTTTACAGTTTATCTCTATCTATTATAATATTCAAGATAACAACCAAAAACTGCAAAATTTCCTTAAAATTACTAATTCTGGGGCAGCAACCCAACAACAGGTTGTCTGTTTTGTCTGAAAATTTCAGGGCAGATAGATCATGACCTGATAAACAATTTATTTCCCGACAGATTTGCTCTAAATGCTTTGGTTTCAGAGATATAAGCCAAAATCTACATTTCGACCCTATGTACTATTTTTAGCCATGGCGGTCATCTTGGTTGGTTGGCAGGGTCACGCCACACATTTTTAAAACTTGATACCCAAATGATGATTGTGGCTAAGTTTGGTTAAATTTGGCCCAGTTGTTTCAGAGGAGAAGATTTTTTAAAAGAATACTAAAATTTTAGAAAAATGGTTAAAAATTGACTATAAAGGGCAATAACTCCTTAATGGGTCAACTGACAATTTTGATCATGTTGACTTATTTGTAGATCTTACTTTGCTGAACATTATTGCTGTTTACAGTTTATCTCTATCTATAATATTATTCAAGATAATAAGCAAAAACTGCAAACTTTCCTTAAAATTACTAATTCAGGGGCAGCAACCCAACAACGGGTTGACCGATTTGTCTGAAAATTTCAGGGCAGATAGAAATTGACCTAAAAGATTATTTTACCCCTATCAGATTTGCTCTAAATGCTTTGGTTTTAGAGTTATAAGCCAAAATCTACATTTTACCCCTATGTTCTATTTTTAGCCATGGCGGCCATCTTGGTTGGTTGGCAGGGTCACGCCACATATTTTTTCAACAAGATACCCAAATGATCATTGTGGCCAAGTTTGGAATAATTTGGCCCGGTAGTTTCAGAGGAGAAGATTTTTGTAAAAGATAACTAAGATTTACGAAAAATTGTTAAAAATTGACTATAAAGGGCAATAACTCCTAAAGGGGTCAACTGACCATTTCGGTCATGTTGATTTATTTGTAAATCTTACTTTGCTGAACATTATCGCTGTTTACAGTTTATCTCTATCTATAATGATATTCAAGATAATAACCAAAAACAATAAAATTTCCTTCAAATTACCAATTTAGGGGCAGCAACCCAACAACGGGTTGTCCGATTCATCTGAAAATTTCAGGACAGATAGATCTTCACCTGATAAACAATTTTACCCCTGTCAGCTTTGCTCTAAATGCTTTGGTTTTTGAGTTATAAGCCAAAAACTGCATTTTACCCATATGTTCTATTTTTAGCCATGGCGGCCATCTTGGTTGGTTGGCCGGGTCACGCCACACATTTTTTAAACTAGATACCCCAATGATGATTGTGGCCAAGTTTGGTTAAATTTGGCCCAGTAGTTTCAAAGGAGAAGATTTTTGTAAAAGCTAACGACGGACGACGACGGACGCCGGACGCAAAGTGATGGGATAAGCTCACTTGGCCCTTCGGGCCAGGTGAGCTAAAAACGAAAAATATGCAGTCAAGATTGGCAGTTTTTTATACATCTATGTTGAGCAATAAATTGTTCAATTAACAGCATATTTGGCAACTAAAAAAATCATATATCAACAAATTCAGCTTTAAAATATACTTTACTTATGGTGGTTGTATAAAAGTTATATTATGATTTTGTGTTTTAAGAGATATTCATCCCTATGCATATCGAGTTTTATGTGTTAATTGTCTTTCCTCTTTTTTGTTTACCTTTTCTATCTCTTTCATAAGAAGAGTCACTTTTCTATTGTTCTAGTGTCACTGGAAATCCCATTGTATATAACGTTCATACAATACGAACCCTGAGTTATACTGAGGTGTGCAAGGTGTATGAACGCTAAATAACGTACATAAAACGTTTGTACTGAGTTGTTAAAATTGATTGATCCACATAAAGCGTACATAAATAACTGGGGACTGATTACTTGATGTGAATGGCTCATAAATAACGATCCTACAATGCTAGTACAGTGTTTTTGTGTACCCTCTTGATACAGTTTACATACCACTGTTGCTGATATGTTCGATTGTAAGGACCCTATATAACGTTCATACAGCGTTTTTATTACGATTTTCGAAATGTTTGACCCCTAGACAACGTTTATATAACACTGGTATGTGATTTTCGAGTTATATGAACCCTACATAATATTCCTTAAACACTTGTCTTGGTTGTTTGAGGTGTATGACCCGTAAGTTTACATATATACAACACTGATACTGAGTTGTTGAAGATGAACGACTCCTAAATAATGTTTATTCAACACTGTCTGAATTGTTTGAGGTGAATGATCCCTCGAAAACGTTTATATAACACTGGTGCTGAGATGTTCGACGTGTAAATATAACCCCTAGATAAAATTAATAAAACATTGATGCTGATATGTTCGAGGTGTATGACTTCAGCTTCAAAAAAAAGTGTACGAGGTTATAGAAGGCAGGAGTATTCCTGACTGGAAGAAAATAAACTCATCATATATACCAGGATTAAAATTATGTACGAAAGACGCATGTTTCGTCTTCTACAGACTCAACAGTGACGCTTGAATCAAAAAAGTTAAAAATGCCAAAAAAGTACAAACGCACAGTAAAGGACTGGCGAAGATTTTTACCTTTTCACCATATACCATTTGTCTACTAGTATGTGTCTGTCTTTCTCAAACGATTTGTTAGCTGCTGCCTGCTGTACATGCTGTTAGTGGACGCGACACAACTTTGTCTCTCTTTTGAGTAGACATGAAATCAGTCTACATGACTTTTAAGGACAGGCACGTTGATGTCAGTGGTATTAGAACTTCGGGAGTCCTGACAAAGATGAAGCCCTTGTATGTGCAAGAAAGTTTTATGATAAAAAAAAATCTCTTTAAATCATTCCATCGTGATATGAATAAAATGCGCGTCAAGCTTATCTCCAGTAAAGATGTAAGTCTATTCAAGTTGTCTTCCTGTGGTACTGCGAATGAATTGAGGCAGTGAGGTCGTTGATACAAATTAGAATTAAGAAACTGAATGGGTTCATCAATGCCCATGCTACGTCAATCTTTAAAAACCCAAATGTTGCTAAACACCTATCCGACCTCCATGATAAATATGTTGTTGTGTCCGCCGACAAAGCCCCAAATAACATCGTTTTTGTATGTAAAAGTCATTACATTAACTGCTTGATAAACGAATTAGGTATTGACAATGCACTTGGAAACTCAACTTATACCCTCACGACACTTAACAAAGAGGAAATCCTGGATAATCATAGGTTTGTTCTTTGTTCCTTTGGAATTTCAATCAAGGATGAAGAACTGGATCTTTCATCACTATATTGGATACATAAACTACATAAGTGTCCTTACAAACAACGGTATATTGCTGGTTCTTCCAAGTGCTCCACGAAACCTCTTTCTAAATTATTTACATCTATTTTATCAGCAATCAAAGACGGGCTTCAAAGTTATTGTGAAACTGCCTATTCTAGAGGTGGCGTGAATCAGATGTGAATACTTAAAAATTCCAAAGATCTTTTAGAGTACATACAATCTAACTCTGGCATATATATATATATATATACGATCATATATAATCATCTGGTAACAGTATTAGACCATTTGACTGTTCTACTCTTTACACAAGTATTCCACATTCCAAACTAAAAGACAAATTGAAAGATTTGGTATTACTTTGCTTCATAAAAAAGAATGGCCAACGTGGATACAAGTATTTTGTCTTAGGGAGGGATAAATCCTACTTTGTGAAGAATCACTCTGATTCAAACAAAAAAATCGGTGAAACTGATATTATCAAGATGCTTGATTTCTTGATTGACAACATATTTGTTACGTTCAGATGACGTGTTTTTCAACAGACTGTCGGCATTCCAATGGGAACAAACTGTGCCCCTCTACTTGCCGACTTGTTTCTTTATTATTATGAGGCTGACTTCATTCAGGAACTTCTGATGAAGAAAGATAAGAAGTTAGCAATATCCTTTAACTCTACTTTCCGCTATATAGATGATGTTCTTTCACTTAACAATTCAAAATTTGGTGACTATGTGGAACGCATCTATCCCATCGGACTAGAGATAAAGGATACAGTTAAGTCGGCTTCATATCTTGACTTACATCTATAAATTGACAATGAGGGTCGGTTGAAAACAAAACTTTACGACAAAAGAGATGATTTCAGCTTTCCAATTGTGAACTTTCCATTTCTAAGTAGCAACATTCCAGCAGCACCTGCATACAGGGTATATATCTCCAAATTGATACGATATTCCCGTGCTTGCATTTCCTAACATGATTTTCTTGATAGAGGGTTGCTGCTGACAAGGAAGCTATTAAACCAAGAGTTTCAAATGGTGAAGTTGAAATCATCCCTTCGTAAATTTTACGGACGCCATCACGAGTTGGTTAACCGTCATGGAATAACCGTTTCACAAATGATATCGGATATGTTCCTTACGTCGTAACTCAAACCCCCTTCCTTTTCATGAATATACTTACCAAATTAAACTATTTACCGGATTTGTAATCAAATAAGCAACACGACGGGTACCACATGTGGAGCAGGATCTGCTTACCCTTCCGGAGCACCTGAGATCTACCCTAGTTTTTGGTGGGGTTCGTGTTGTATATTCTTTAGTTTTCTATGTTGTGTCATGTGTACTATTGTTATTCTGTTTGTCTTTTTTTCATTTTTGGCCATGACGTTATCAGTTTGTTTTGGAATTATAAGTTTGACTGTCCCTTTGGTATCTTTCGTCCCTCTTTTTTAATCACAAATCTGTCTGCAGGTCATTGCAAGTGGTTAATTTTCAAAATACATGTAGGGATAGGAAGATTGTGGAATGAGAACTAATGAGACAAACTCTCCATCTAAATAACAGTTTATGAAAGTAAACAGTTATAGGTCATGGTACAGCCTTCCTCACGAAGCTTTGGCTTACACCGAACAACAAACTACAAAAATACAAGACTTAGTGTAAAACCATTCAAACGGGAAAATCAACGGTCTAATCCATATACAAGAACGAGGAACGAGAAATATGTGTAAGTTGATTAAACAAACGACAACTACTGTTCATCAGATTCCTAACTTAAGACATATGCAAACATTTGCAGCGGGATTAATAGTTTTAATGGTACCAAACCTTTTACCGAGACAATAGTATAACATCACAATATAGAAAACACACGCTAAAATATCAATCGGAAGGCTTATCTCAATAAAAAAAAACGTAGATTATAACAATATGAGCGAACAAATTTGAAATGCGATACCTGAATGCATATACATAGTTAATAAAGTTGTTAGGGATAGATATTTATGGTCAAAAGTAAATAAACAAGCTATGTATATGTTTTTTTATTTATTCTGAATTTTAAGATGGGGTAACCTTCTATCAACACAGAAATGGTGAACAAAGCATTTTCAATTTGGTTTAAATGCAGTACGCACTGACTAGCATTTGCATTCTTTACTTTGAATTTGTTACTTTTCAACAACTACGCGCTGCTTACACTTACATTGAACGGACCTCAAAAAGAAACAAGAACCTGCATCCCAGATTATATATATGTTGCAAGCATCCTTTGTGTTTCTTTTTTTATCTTACTCGTGAATTTGAACTCATTAAACACAACATTTAAATATATGATATGCTTTTTGAATTATTGGATTAAATACTGTTTATTTCGAAAATCGTAAAGAAGCTGTATCCATAAAGTTTAACCAAAACTAAGACATCGAAGTGAACCTGTTTCATATGGATTTGTTCGGAAATGAGGAATAATAAGACATATGTTTCGGCGTTTTTTTGTTATGAAACCAAAGAGAATAATAAGTTGGTTATTGCATATACGTTGTGCATTTTTAGACCTAAAGCAATAACACAATGGGATTGACATATTTGAATAATATGTTGCCTTGTACGTTTAAACAGCAACATCTGTGTTTTACTGAGGGAGAAAGCATACAGTGGAGATCAATTCTAACCCCTGGTTAAATTTGTCAGGAAAACTGTTCTAGAACAGTACGTATAACTGTCAATCTGACACATTTTAGTCAGTTCTAGGTTAGAACTGTTCTAGCTAAAACTGATTTGGTCAGTTCTACCTAGAACTGATTTGGACAGCTCTACCTAGAACTGATCCTGACAGTTCTACCCTAGAACAGTTTTGGACAGTTCTTGCTAGAACTGACCAAATATTTGGTCAGTTCTACTTCTAGAACAGTTCTACGGTTAGAATTGGTTTCTAATTCTACAGCTAGAATTGATTTCTAATTCTACAGCTAGGATTGATTTTCATAAATTCTGCGGCCAGAATTGATTTATAAATTCTACGGCTAAAATTGATTTATAAATTCTACGGCTAAAATTTTAATTTATAAATTCTACGGCTAGAGTTTATTGATAAGTTTCAAGAACTCTTTGCCTTAATATAAGGGCTTGGGTAAAAAAGTGATTTAAATTATATAGAGTTTTGCTATTTTGCCGGTTTTATTTCAGATTTATAATCGGCAGGAGAACATGGGTAACCTGCCATATTCTGCATGTGTGTGCCTGTTCCAAGTCAGGAGCATGTAATTCAGTGATTTTCGTTTGTTGATGTGTTACATAAATTATTTCTTTTTGTTTCATTTTTTGTACATGATTTAGGCCGTTAGTATTAGGGAGGGGGGCATTATTATCTGAATTGTTTTACATTTGTTATTCCGGGAGTCAGGATGACTCGTTATCACATAACACAATTACAAAATTATCGGACCTCTTTAACCAATATCAGTTTACGATTAGTTTTCATACCTCGGACGACCTGTTTAACAAAAATCTTTTGACCGCATCAATCTAAACTGCCATTATTTGCTTTTTTTCTGCAAATCTATATAGCTGCACAGTACTTCAGTTTTAGTTTTAGGTCTAGACGGACTGTAATATACAAGTTACAGCAATTTTGGAAAACAAAATTGTTCGCATCAATTTATAGTGCCAGCATGCAGTGGCAGATCCAGCCATTTTTATATATGTCCAACTAAATGCTCACATTCAAAAGCTTTGATGTTAAAAAAGTGGGGTTCCAACCCTTGGACCCCCTCCGTTTGATCCTCCAATGAGCATGTCCTTGTTTTATTCAAAATATTGAATCATAAATAAATATCAGTTATGTAGTTGTTATACTTCAGACTGAGTCGTGTAATAAAATATGTTGACTGCATCAACCTAAACTTACCATATTTGCTTTTTTTTTATGTAATATTTAAAAGAAGATGTGGTATGATTGCCAATGAGACAACTATCCACAAAAGATCAAAATGACACAAACATAAACAACTATAGGTCACCGTACGGCCTTCAACAAAGAGCAAAGACCATACCGCATAATCAGCTATAAAAGGCCCCGGTAAGACAATGTAAAACAATCCAAACGAGAAAACTAACGGCCTTATGTATGTAAAAATAATAACGAAAAACAAATATGTAGATAAAGGAAGATGTGGTGTGAGTGCCAATGAGACAACTCTCCATCCAAATAAAATTTTGAAAAAAAAAGTAAACCATTATAGGTCAATGTACGGCCTTCAACACGGAGCCATAAACAAACGACAACCACTGAATTACAGGATCCTGACTTGGGACAGGCACATACATAAATAATGTGGCGGGGTTAAACATGTTAGCGGGATCCCCCCACCCCTAACCTGGGACTGTGGTATAGCCGTACAACATAAGAACGAACTATAAAAATCAGTTGAAAAAGTAAATCTACATAGGTGCACAGCAATTCAGTTATAATTTAAGGTCGAGATGGACTGTAGTTTATAAATAACTGCAATGTTGGAAATCAATTAGCACTATTTTTTTTCGCATCAATTGAGGGTGCCAGCATTTCCTTTTTTTATTCAAAATATCGCATCAGAAACAAATATCAGTAGTTTTCATACCTCAGACCGACTCATGTAACACAATTGTTTGTCTGCATCAATCAAAACTGACCATATTTGACAGAATCAACCAGAACTGACCATATTTGACCACATCAACCAAAACTGACCATATTCATTTTGCTCTTTTTTATGTAACCCTTATAGTCGCATAGTAAATCTGTAATATTTTTATGTAAGGATGGAGTGTATAATCATGATAATACAAATGATCTATATTATAGGTTTATTGCATGAATATTGGGGAATATTGTTCCGAGTAGAGTTTTATATTGCACGAGCTTATATTTTTTTTATAGCAGGATGGATTGTTTAATAAAAATGAAAGCAATATTGGAAAACAAAATTATGCTCGCATCAGTTTATAGTGCCAGCATGTCCTCTTTTTAATCAAAATGTTGAATCGGTAACTAATTTCAGTAGTTTTGATATCTCAGACTGACTCATGGATATAACAAAATTATTTGTCCGCATCAACCAAAACCATGAAAACTGACCATATTTGACAGCATCAATCAAAAACTGACCATATGTGACAGCATCAACCAAAACTGACCATATGTGACAGCATCAACAAAAACTAACCATATTTACACTTTATAATGTAAATCTTGATATATATATATATATAGCCGCATAGAAAGTCACTTAAATTCACATATCACGATGGATTGTATAATTCAAATGACAGCAATATTGTCACACATTGGCTACAAAAAAAAAATCCACATCAATTTAGAGTACCAGCAATTTTCTGCAAGTCCTCTTTTTATTACAATATTGAATTGTAAACAAATTTCAGTAGTTTCGATATAGATGTATCAGACTGAGTCGTTTTAACAAAATTATTTGACCACATCAACCAAAACTAAACTTATTTACACTTATCATGTAAATATATATATGGCCTCAGTCATTGTAAACCAATAATATTTCTATGTCAGGACGGATCGTATGATAAAAATGACACCAACTTTGGAACACAATACACCTTATCGCTATTCCTGGATGACCCGGCCTCTTAACTTTTGAAGCATACAACAATCACTTTTCCATTGTGGCGTCAGATATTTTGTCAATTGTTTACGGGAACCTGTGTGATATCCAGTAATGGCAGAAAAATAGCGATAAGGTGTATTTATACCATATCTAAAAATGTAGCCTGTATCCATAATAATGAACCATCACTAAAGTGACTTATTAAGTCTGTTAGTTTGTGCTGAGACTACTACATAGTAGTCTCAGGTTTGTAATGTTGTTTTTTTAAACAAAACTAGCTACGGCATCTTCCTACACTCACATGACTGATTCATATACTTTATTTTAAAATAAAAAAAGTACATGTATGGGAAGTTCTCTTCTTGAAATAGTATACTGTTAATATAATTTGAAGAAGGCAAAGAAAAATGCATGATTTTGTTTGTAGCCGAACGTCCAGGGGCAAATGTGTCATTCATGTTCAGATGAGTATATTTTTCTGAGTTCCAGACTCCCAGATATCATTTATAATCATTATGGATAAGTCTGGCTAAATTAACGTGATGGTGCAAATGTATATAGTTTTTTTAAGGTTATAATACAACACTTTTTTCCATTAATATCCCATAATTCATCCACTGTACAATTTTTTTTTGAACATTTGTCAAAACAGAATCTTAAATGAATGTAAATCCAAGGTAAACAAGGTACATTACGATTAAAATTCCATGAATTAAATGCAGAGTTATATTTATGAAGAGACTGTTAAAAACGGGGAACGAAGAAACGTAAACAATGATGTTTCCTATGCAATCTTATCTTATACAAATATTTCTCCGATGAGTTGGATAACCTTCTCTTCACTTCGATATTTGTATGTAACGTTTGATCAGTAATAAAATAGAAAATCTGCTATTATATTAATAGCAAAGTAATTGGAAGTGATTTATTTCTTCTACATTCTAAAGTGCCCTTACTGTAGTGACGTCATTTAGAACTGTTCTACAGTCCATACTGATTTAGTCAGTTCTGCTGACAGTTCTACGGTTAGAACTGATTTAGACAGTTCTACCCTAGAACTGATCCTGACAGTTCTACCCTAGAACTGATCCTGACAGTTCTACCTAGAACTGATTCTGACAGTTCTTCTTAGAACAGTTCTAGGGTAGATATTCTGACAGTTCCAATGATAGGTTAGAAGTGATCTCAACTGTATACCCCTGAGATCAACAAAAACATACGTTATGCACTTCAAAAAATCAGTTTTATTTAAAGGACTTACAAACTAACAATAAGTGATCATAGTTGTATGCGTTACTATTAACATTTATTTTAGAAAATATGACATTTGACTCATGCATGAAATCACATAATTATTTTTTTTGTTAGAATTTCAGCTTGTTTAGAGTTAAACTGAACTACCTTACCTATTTTATAACATTTTAAGTGTATCAGTAAGTGTGCAATTCCAAGTGTTTTGTTTTTAGATTTTAAATTTCTGCTATTCAGTGTGTTGCTTTAAAAATTAAGTAATCAACAGTTCTCTAAATCAATCTTAAACTTACTGCCAACGGTTAAAAAAAAAGGATTATATTATAACTGTTTATCGAAATTGCATTTTCTATTGAATAAGAAATGCAATATAAAACAATCTAGCAAACATGCTTTTTCTTTTGAAATGGCATTGTGGATCGGTGACATGGATTTCAAAATGTCTTTAATCATGTTAATAAATCTCAAGCTATCTCTCAGTGTAATCAACAAGTAATTGATGTTTTGATCAATTTATAAGTTGTGTTAATTTGATGGCTGAAACATCAACAAACATATATGTGTCATAAATATTTGGAATCTTTATTACACAGTTGCATTTCTTATTCAATAGAAAATGCAATTTCGATAAACAGTTCTTTAAAGCTTATATCATACATTTTTTAACTTGATAATTATTGTCTAACATTAAACACCTGTTTAGAATTCAAAACCCAGTCATACACAACACTATACATAATTCATCGATGATGATGGAAAAACATATAATCCTTTTTTTTAACCGTTGGCAGTAAGTTTAAGATTGATTTGGAGAACTGTTGATTACTTAATTTTTAAAGCAACACACTGAATAGCAGAAATTTAAAATCTAAAAACAAAACACTTGGAATTGCACACTTACTGATACACTTAAAATGTTATAAAATAGGTAAGGTAGTTCAGTTTAACTCTAAACAAGCTGAAATTCTAACAAAAAAAATGATTATGTGATTTCATGCATGAGTCAAATGTCATATTTTCTAAAATAAATGTTAATAGTAACGCATACAACTATGATCACTTATTGTTAGTTTGTAAGTCCTTTAAATAAAACTGATTTTTTGAAGTGCATAACGTATGTTTTTGTTGATCTCAGGGGGTATACAGTTGAGATCACTTCTAACCTATCATTGGAACTGTCAGAATATCTACCCTAGAACTGTTCTAAGAAGAACTGTCAGAATCAGTTCTAGGTAGAACTGTCAGGATCAGTTCTAGGGTAGAACTGTCTAAATCAGTTCTAGGGTAGAACTGTCTACATCAGTTCTAACCGTAGAACTGTCAGCAGAACTGACTAAATCAGTATGGACTGTAGAACAGTTCTAAATGACGTCACTACAGTAAGGGCACTTTAGAATGTAGAAGAAATAAATCACTTCCAATTACTTTGCTATTAATATAATAGCAGATTTTCTATTTTATTACTGATCAAACGTTACATATCCAAATATCGAAGTGAAGAGAAGATTATCCAACTCATCGGAGAAATATTTGTATAAGATAAGATTGCATAGGAAACATCATTGTTTACGTTTCTTCGTTCCCCGTTTTTAACAGTCTCTTCATAAATATAACTCTGCATTTAATTCATGGAATTTTAATCGTAATGTACCTTGTTTACCTTGGATTTACATTCATTTAAGATTCTGTTTTGACAAATGTTCAAAAAAAATTTGTACAGTGGATGAATTATGGGATATTAATGGAAAAAAGTGTTGTATTATAACCTTAAAAAAACTATATACATTTGCACCATCACGTTAATTTAGCCAGACTTATCCATAATGATTATAAATGATATCTGGGAGTCTGGAACTCAGAAAAATATACTCATCTGAACATGAATGAAACATTTGCCCCTGGACGTTCGGCTACAAACAAAATCATGCATTTTTCTTTGCCTTCTTCAAATTATATTAACAGTATACTATTCAAGAAGAGAACTTCCCATACATGTACTTTTTTTTATTTGTAAATAAAGTATATGAATCAGTCATGTCAGTGTTGGAAGATGCCGTAGCTAGTTTTGTTTAAAAAAAACAACATTACAAACCTGAGACTACTATGTAGTAGTCTCAGCACAAACTAACAGACTTAAAAAGTCACTTTAGTGATGGTTCATTATTATGGATACAGGCTACATTTTTAGATATGGTATAAATACACCTTATCGCTATTTTTCTGCCATTACTGGATATCACACAGGTTCCCGTAAACATTTGACAAAATATCTGACGCCACAATGGAAAAGTGATTGTTGTATGCTTCAAAAGTTAAGAGGCCGGGTCATCCAGGAATAGCGATAAGGTGTATTGTGTTCCAAAGTTGGTGTCATTTTTATCATACGATCCGTCCTGACATAGAAATATTATTGGTTTACAATGACTGAGGCCATATATATATTTACATGATAAGTGTAAATAAGTTTAGTTTTGGTTGATGTGGTCAAATAATTTTGTTAAAACGACTCAGTCTGATACATCTATATCGAAACTACTGAAATTTGTTTACAATTCAATATTGTAATAAAAAGAGGACTTGCAGAAAATTGCTGGTACTCTAAATTGATGTGGAATTTTTTTTGTAGCCAATGTGTTACAACATTGCTGTCGTTTGAATTATACAATCCATCGTGATATGTAAATTTAAGTGACTTTCTATGCGGCTATATATATATATATATCAAGATTTACATTATAAAGTGTAAATATGGTTAGTTTTTGTTGATGCTGTCACATATGGTCAGTTTTGGTTGATGCTGTCGCATATGGTCAGTTTTTGGTTGATGCTGTCAAATATGGTCAGTTTTCATGGTTTTGGTTGATGCGGACAAATAATTTTGTTATATCCATGAGTCAGTCTGAGATATCAAAACTACTGAAATTAGTTACCGATTCAACATTTTGATTAAAAAGAGGACATGCTGGCACTATAAACTGATGCGAGCATAATTTTTTTTTCCAATATTGCTTTCATTTATATTAAACAATCCATCCTGCTATAAAAAAATATAAGCTCGTGCAATATAAAACTCTACTCGGAACAATATTCCCCAATATTCATGCAATAACCCTATAATATAGATCATTTGTATTATCATGATTATACACTCCATCCTTACATAAAAATATTACAGATTTACTATGCGACTATAAGGGTTACATAAAAAAGAGCAAAATGAATATGGTCAGTTTTGGTTGATGTGGTCAAATATGGTCAGTTTTTGGCTGATTCTGTCAAATATGGTCAGTTTTGATTGATGCAGACAAATAATTGTGTTACATGAGTCGGTCTGAGGTATGAAAACTACTGATATTTGTTTCTGATGCGATATTTTGAATAAAAATAGGAAATGCTGGCACCCTCAATTGATGCGAAAAAAATAGTGCTAATTGATTTCCAATATTGCAGTTATTTATAAACTACAGTCCATCTCGACCTTAAATTATAACTGAATTGCTGTGCACCTATGTAGATTTACTTTTTCAACTGATTTTTATAGTTCGTTCTTATGTTGTACGGCTATACCACAGTCCCAGGTTAGGGGTGGGGGGGGGGGGGGGTCCCGCTAACATGTTTAACCCCGCCACATTATTTATGTATGTGCCTGTCCCAAGTCAGGATCCTGTAATTCAGTGGTTGTCGTTTGTTTATGGCTCCGTGTTGAAGGCCGTACATTGACCTATAATGGTTTACTTTTTTTTTCAAATTTTTATTTGGATGGAGAGTTGTCTCATTGGCACTCACACCACATCTTCCTTTATCTACATATTTGTTTTTCGTTATTATTTTTACATACATAAGGCCGTTAGTTTTCTCGTTTGGATTGTTTTACATTGTCTTACCGGGGCCTTTTATAGCTGATTATGCGGTATGGGCTTTGCTCTTTGTTGCAGGCCGTACGGTGACCTATAGTTGTTTATGTTTGTGTCATTTTGGTCTTTTGTGGATAGTTGTCTCATTGGCAATCATACCATATCTTTTTTTAAATATTACATAAAAAAAAAGCAAATATGGTAAGTTTAGGTTGATGCAGTCAACATATTTCATTACACGACTCAGTCTGAAGTATAACAACTACATAACTGATATTTGTTTATGATTCAATATTTTGAATAAAACAAGGACATGCTCATTGGAGGATCAAACGGAGGGGGTCCAAGGGTTGGAACCCCACTTTTTTAACATCAAAGCTTTTGAATGTGAGCATTTAGTTGGACATATATAAAAATGGCTGGATCTGCCACTGCATGCTGGCACTATAAATTGATGCGAACAATTTTGTTTTCCAAAATTGCTGTAACTTGTATATTACAGTCCGTCTAGACCTAAAATTAAAACTGAAGTACTGTGCAGCTATATAGATTTGCAGAAAAAAAGCAAATAATGGCAGTTTAGATTGATGCGGTCAAAAGATTTTTGTTAAACAGGTCGTCCGAGGTATGAAAACTAATCGTAAACTGATATTGGTTAAAGAGGTCCGATAATTTTGTGTTATGTGATAACGAGTCATCCTGACTCCCGGAATAACAAATGTAAAACAATTCAGATAATAATGCCCCCCTCCCTAATACTAACGGCCTAAATTATGTACAAAAAATGAAACAAAAAGAAATAATTTATGTAACACATCAACAAAAGAAAATCACTGAATTACATGCTCCTGACTTGGAACAGGCACACACATGCAGAATATGGCAGGTTAAACATGTTCTCCTGCCGATTATAAATCTGAAATAAAAAAAAATCACTTTTTTACCCAAGCCCTTATATTAAGGCAAAGAGTTCTTGAAACTTATAAATAAACTCTAGCCGTAGAATTTATAAATTAAAATTTTAGTCGTAGAATTTATAAATCAATTTTAGCCGTAGAATTTATTAATCAATTCTGGCCGCAGAATTTATTAAAATCAATCCTAGCAAGAACTGTCCAAAACTGTTCTAGGGTAGAACTGTCAGGATCAGTTCTAGGTAGAGCTGTCCAAATCATTTCTAGGTAGAACTGACCAAATCAGTTTTAGCTAGAACAGTTCTAACCTAGAACTGACTAAAATGTGTCAGATTGACAGTTATACGTACTGTTCTAGAACAGTTTTCCTGACAGATTTAATCAGGGGTTAGAATTGATCTCCACTGTATGCTTTCTCCCTCAGTAAAACACAGATGTTGCTGTTTAAACGTACAAGGCAACATATTATTCAAATATGTCAATCCCATTGTGTTATTGCTTTAGGTCTAAAAATGCACAACGTATATGCAATAACCAACTTATTATTCTCTTTGGTTTCATAACAAAAAAACGCCGAAACATATGTCTTATTATTCCTCATTTCCGAACAAATCCATATGAAACAGGTTCACTTCGATGTCTTAGTTTTGGTTAAACTTTATGGATACAGCTTCTTTACGATTTTCGAAATAAACAGTATTTAATCCAATAATTCAAAAAGCATATCATATATTTAAATGTTGTGTTTAATGAGTTCAAATTCACGAGTAAGATAAAAAAAGAAACACAAAGGATGCTTGCAACATATATATAATCTGGGATGCAGGTTCTTGTTTCTTTTTGAGGTCCGTTCAATGTAAGTGTAAGCAGCGCGTAGTTGTTGAAAAGTAACAAATTCAAAGTAAAGAATGCAAATGCTAGTCAGTGCGTACTGCTCATTGGGTTGGTTTTGGATATAAAATGCATTTAAACCAAATTGAAAATGCTTTGTTCACCATTTCTGTGTTGAAAGAAGGTTACCCCATCTTAACATTCAGAATAAATAAAAAAACATATACATAGCTTGTTTATTTACTTTTGACCATAAATATCTATCCCTAACAACTTAATTAACTATGTTTAGCATTCAGGTATCGCATTTCAAATTTGTTCGCTCATATTGTTATAATCTACGTTTTTTTTTATTGAGATAAGCCTTCCGATTGATATTTTAGAGTGTGTTTTCTATATTGTGATGTTATACTATTGTCTCGGTAAAAGGTTTGGTACCATTAAAACTATTAATCCCGCTGCAAATGTTTGCATATGTCTTAAGTTAGGAATCTGATGAACAGTAGTTGTCGTTTGTTTAATCAACTTACACATATTTCTCGTTCCTCGTTCTTGTATATGGATTAGACCGTTGATTTTCCCGTTTAAATGGTTTTACACTTGTAGTTTTGTAGTTTGTTGTTCGGTGTAAGCCAAAGCTTCGTGAGGAAGGCTGTACCATGACCTATAACTGTTTACTTTCATAAACTGTTATTTAGATGGAGAGTTTGTCTCATTAGTTCTCATTCCACAATCTTCCTATCCCTACATGTATTTTGAAAATTAACCACTTGCAATGACCTACAGACAGATTTGTGATTAAAAAAGAGGGACGAAAAATACCAAAGGGACAGTCAAACTTATAATTCCAAAACAAACTGATAACGTCATGGCCAAAAATGAAAAAAGACAAACAGAAAAACAATAGTACACATGACACAACATAGAAAACTAAAGAATAAACAACACGAACCCCACCAAAAACTAGGGTAGATCTCAGGTGCTCCGGAAGGGTAAGCAGATCCTGCTCCACATGTGGTACCCGTCGTGTTGCTTATTTGATTACAAATCCGGTAAATAGTTTAATTCGGTAAGTATATTCATGAAAAGGAAGGGGATTTTAGTTACGACGTAAGGAACATATCCGATATCATTTGTGAAACGGTTATTCCATGACGGTTAACCAACTCGTGATGGCGTCCGTAAAATTTACGAAGGGATGATTTCAACTTCACCATTTGAAACTCTTGGTTTAATAGCTTCCTTGTCAGCAGCAACCCTCTATCAAGAAAATCATGTTAGGAAATGCAAGCACGGGAATATCGTATCAATTTGGAGATATGTATCCCGTATGCAGGTGCTGCTGGAATGTTGCTACTTAGAAATGGAAAGTTCACAATTGGAAAGCTGAAATCATCTCTTTTGTCGTAAAGTTTTGTTTTCAACCGACCCTCATTGTCAATTTATAGATGTAAGTCAAGATATGAAGCCGACTTAACTGTATCCTTTATCTCTAGTCCGATGGGATAGATGCGTTCCACATAGTCACCAAATTTTGAATTGTTAAGTGAAAGAACATCATCTATATAGCGGAAAGTAGAGTTAAAGGATATTGCTAACTTCTTATCTTTCTTCCTCAGAAGTTCCTGAATGAAGTCAGCCTCATAATAATAAATAAACAAGTCGGCAAGTAGAGGGGCACAGTTTGTTCCCATTGGAATGCCGACAGTCTGTTGAAAAACACGTCCTCTGAACGTAACAAATATGTTGTCAATCAAGAAATCAAGCATCTTGATAATATCAGTTTCACAGATTTTTTTGTTTGAATCAGAGTGATTCTTCACAAAGTAGGATTTATCCCTCCCTAAGACAAAATACTTGTATCCACGTTGGCCATTCTTTTTTATGAAGCAAAGTAATACCAAATCTTTCAATTTGTCTTTTAGTTTGGAATCTGGAATGCTTGTGTAAAGAGTAGAACAGTCAAATTGTCTAATACTGTTACCAGATGATTATATATGATCGTATATATATATATATATATATATATATATATATATATATATATATATGCCAGAGTTAGATTGTATGTACTCTAAAAGATCTTTGGAATTTTTAAGTATTCACATCTGATTCACGCCACCTCTAGAATAGGCAGTTTCACAATAACTTTGAAGCCCGTCTTTGATTGCTGATAAATAGATGTAAATAATTTAGAAAGAGGTTTCGTGGAGCACTTGGAAGAACCAGCAATATACCGTTGTTTGTAAGGTCACTTATGTAGTTTATGTATCCAATATAGTGATGAAAGATCCAGTTCTTCATCCTTGATTGAAATTCCAAAGGAACAAAGAACAGACCTATGATTATCCAGGATTTCCTTTTTGGTAAGTGTCGTGAGGGTATAAGTTGAGTTTCCAAGTGCATTGTCAATACCTAATTCGTTTATCAAGCAGTTAATGTAATGACTTTTACATACAAAAACGATGTTATTTGGGGCTTTGTCGGCGGACACAACAACATATTTATCATGGAGGTCGGATAGGTGTTTAGCAACATTTGGGTTTTTAAAGATTGACGTAGCATGGGCATTGATGAACCCATTCAGTTTCTTAATTCTAATTTGTATCAACGACCTCACTGCCTCAATTCATTCGGAAAGAGTGTCTACGTCTTCCTTCTCGCGCTTAGCCCATTGCCTGGCATAATCCTCGACTGAATCCATCAAAATTTTAAAGTTGTATTTCCAATTGATGGATTTAGGCTCACGATATTTCGGACCTTTCGTTAACACATTTCGTGGAGAAGTGTTATTAACAATTTTAAGGTCACCAGTAATAACGTGGCCAGCAGGATTACATGTAAATTTGGAACTAGAACAAGTGTAATCAGGAGGTTTAGACTTGAAGTCGTTAATATCGAGATCCTGCAAAACGCGTTTGTAATTGAAAATTTTAGTTGCAATGGGTTTAGTATAGGTATAAGAAATTATTGGTACAGACTGGTCTTTGAAATAAGGAGGTATTTTCGATTGAACTAATTATATTATGATGAAGGATATTGCCTAGTTTGACGCCATCGAGACCTTTGTTGGCAAAGGAAAGATTTAGAAAAGATCTTTTCTCTTTTTCATTTTTTCCAATGCGAACTGACTTGAAAAGTCTGTGACTTGCATTATCCGAAATTATAGCTTGAAGTTTGTATTGGTTTGAATGAGGGTTTGTAACAGTGAATTCCAAACATAAATTAAACAGAGAATGAAGTTTTGAAAGTGGTCATGAAAAAGTTTCGTGCGAATGTGATGAATACCTAACGGCTTTTGTATGAATGGCAGAAAGTCACTAATAGGGACATCATGCAGAGAATGTGATGTATAATGACGATGACCATGACTGCGTCTACGCCGAGGAGTCGAGTTGAAAATGTTCATCACATTCACCGAGTTACACAAAGGACTAGATAGAATACCTATACCATCAATTTTGTCATTGGAGCCATAAGGTGTTGTAGTTCCCAATTGTCTAATCCAGTAGTCATCTTTTTGTCTACGGAGAGTCGTTGAAAGATTAGGATTGTTAGAGCTATGGTATATCTTTTCGATAATGCGAACTGTCATAGAAACGATGGAATGATCGGGCTGATTGAAAGGCTGGTATAGAATGTCGTTAGCATTGAGGTTAATGTCTGATCTATGACCGCACATATGTTTGTTAAGCCTTCCTTTCGTTTCACCGACGTATACCAATCCGCAAAGGTTGCACTCTAATCCGTAGACGACATTTATCGATTTACAATTCAGTTCATCGTAACTTCCGGTAATATATGACTTCTTGGTCAAATTGCTAGTGAATTCAGCATCTGTAATTAAAATAGCACGCGTTTTGCAGCCTGTGGTCTCACATTTTGAAATGCGACAGTGTTGTACTGTGTCATCAAAAACCAAACTGTCTTTAAGGAGAACTGAACATGGCTGTATATGTGTAATATTGCTATTGTCACTAGGACGATGATCTGAATGAGTCGTGTTTGAGATAATTATCATCATTAATTTGATCGTAAACTATTGAGACTCACATTGTATCAACACATTTTAGTGTATGTCTAGAAAAAAAACATTGTAGTTTGTGTATACTGAATAAACATATCTATTCAAAAAGCAAAAGACCTCATTTAAACAAAAATCAGAAAGCTCACAGAGGAAAGTATGTGCATTACATATACAGCTATTTGAAGATTGCATCGTAAATGATGATAAAGAAACATTTACAACTAAATCATCATTACACGTATGACTTACTTTAGGTTTGTAGACATTTAAAGCATTAAAAAATGAAAAACTATGTATACATGCATACCCGATGTTCACATAATGTATATTACTTTATTGTATGATAATATGTTCTTTAAAGTATCGAACATGTCATAATTCACTTTCCTAGCATCTAAATGTGATATTATAAAATATGTATTGTTAGCAGGAACTCTTGCTTTAGTATTTCATATTTCCTTTTTTGATAGGCACTGTGAAAACTGCCATGGATCTGGGTAAGTGTTTCATGTATTCTTTTCTTGTTTTACATATTTGTGTTTCGTTCATTTTTTTTTATATAAATAAGGCCGTTAGTTTTCTCGTTTGAATTGTTTTACACTTTTTTATCGGGGCCTTTTATAGCTGACTTTGCGGTATGGGCTTTGCTCAATTTTGAAGGCCGTACGGTGACCTATAGTTGTTGATGTCTGTGTCATTTTGGTCTCTTTTGGACAGTTGTCTCATTGGCAATCATACCACATCTTCTTTTTTATATGCATACAGTACACATAACAAAATCAGATTATCCAACTTCTAATATTTATTCGTTCGAATCTTTTGGAAAAAGCTATCACATATACATTTCAACATATTGAATTTAAAGTGTTCAAAATATAGTAGAGAGTTATTTAATTTGCGATTTATTCATTGTTTTATGTTAGTGACAAATCATTTTGTATTCGTCTGATTTCGCAATGTATCGCATTTGACTTCATTTAACCTAACATTGCAAATCATCAAAACATGCTGATTTGGCATTTGTTAAGATCAAAAGGAACACAAAATAATTTGATTGTTTTATAAAATAATATCAAATTAATTATGTATAGTGAACCTGGTGAACTGTAGTTTTTTTGTTTTTTTATACAGGCGTTACCATGTAAATAGATAAAATGCTAATCATCAAATATCATTTTGTCCATTGAAAATTTATTGGTATCACGTTTTTGTTAGTAATTAGTATTTGTAACCATAATCAGTAAAGTATTACAATATCAATTTTGTTTACAGAAAACAAATCTTAAACTATTTCCAGCATAAACCATTTAAAAAGCGAGTGTGTGTATGTATTATAGGTACATGGAGTATATCGATGACGTTTAAAAGAGTTACCAACAGCTTTACACAGATTGTTTAGCTTGATGTAGTATTTGACAAGGACAATTATAGTGCAAATGACTACATACTAAACACCTGAATGATGTAGTTTTTTTATTGTATGGAACATTTATATAAAAGAATGACCATAGTACTTATCAAATTTATGAAGATTACTTTTGTCAAAATGCTTTTCATTGTTTTATATAATCTGAAGTGTGATTAAGCTGTGTCTTTTTCATGCTTAAAAACAATAGATAACTGAAATTTGTATATTGCGTGTATTTTATAACTTCAGATGAGTACATATGTGGTGTTGCCTTTTCGGTATTTATTTCTCTAATCTATCATATAATCGTGTACTGCGTTTAATACATTTGAATACAACACATATGTATTGAAACACATGTTTAAGAATTTAATGCTTTTTGTTTGTAACTTAATTGGGGTGTAAAAGCGTTGACCGACGTTCATTTGGCTGAAAGCGCGGACGCGCTTGATTCTAAAAATGTACACACGGTCAACGCTTTTACAACCCAATGAAGTAACAAAAAGAGGCATTCTATACTTACAATTACAATGATTAGTTTACCTGTGCACTTTATTGTGGGACCTCGTGTCATCATGAATAGTACAGTTTATTGTATAATAAAGTTGCAAAAATAATAATGCAAGATTGCAGTGTAGCCAATCAGAATAACGTATTATAATGAAACATGCACCTTATGTAATTATAATGAAATTTAATAGAACATTACTGCTAATAAGATAATTAGTTTTAGTTGTACTAATAATTAGTTTTTTTAATATTTCAATTGTTTTCAACTGACTGACAATTACAACCCTAAATTATATAATGTACAAAGCATGTGTTCTTTCCCTAGCAAGTTAACTTCTATCTGTTGAATATTAATTATCATCATTTTTTTTATCACAAATAAGTTAAACATTGACAATTTCTAACATTATGGCAAATGACTTGAAAATGTACTTATATGTTCATCTTTATAATTAGGTAAAACACATCAAAATTGAAAAATAGCGGATTTCGATCGCCATTACTGAACTATTCAACGTAGTGCGTACCTTTTGGTGATTCTTACTGCGTGTATAGTTCTTAACATGTTATCTGGTGTCAATGCACCCAGACCCTATCATTGTAGACGGTTATGAACACACAATGTATAAGAAAGCAGTAACAACGTATTAATTTATATTTTATAAAGATTTATAAAAACGTTATGTCATTATCAACAGCTTGTTGGTAAATACAGTGTTTCCGTTCAAATAAGAAAATATTATACGGAATGTATGTTACCTTTTCTAATTGTACTGCTTGGACTAAATATTGACATATTATATACATATATATACATATAATTATTTTCTGTGACTGTATCTTACATTAATTTGTAGGATCCTTTACTATAGATAATTTAGCTGATCTGTAACAATAACATCTTCATGCCTTATATATCATGTACTGTAGTACGCCGCTAGATTAACACTGACGTGGAAAGGTAACACATGGCCAGCGAATGCTCTTTTTTTGAGAGCCCAGGTGGTCGTGTGGTCTAGCGGGACGGCTGCAGTGCAGGCGATTTGGTGTCACGATATCACAGTAGCATGGGTTCGAATCCCGGCGAGGGAAGAACCAAAAATTTGCGAAAGCAAATTTACAGATCTAACATTGTTGGGTTGATGTTTAGACGAGTTGTATATATATATATATATATATATATATATATATATATATATATATAAGTCATTGAAAATGGAACTTTCCTCTAGGTATTCCGATGTATCTGAACGAAACATACTTCATAAATGTAGAGTGCATTACAAACTAACTGTAAAACATTCATCTCATATACATACATGTATATTAATGTCACTGACAACACTCATATCAGTATCATGGCTATTTCAAATGATATTGGTATGTATTGCTGTTCATGAAATTTGTGTGGCCTTTCATATTTCAAGCGACTAAAGTACTTCTGTTTACAATGTAGTGTTCAGTATAAAAGAATTGGGTTAAGGAGTAGTACGATAATTCTTTGTTTTTCTTTTTACATACATGGTCATTCAATTTCGCATGCATCTGTACATAAACACACCCTTTACGATCTATAATTTTGTAGTAACTTGCTAGTTAACACTGAAGTTGTGAGTTGGAAACCCCTTGTACGGATGAATTCAATCTTTATTGACTAGAATTTTCAGTTTTTCTAGTCGGTCGTTTTTTTCCGGGCATTCCGGATTCCTGCACCTGAAAAAAAAACTAGCCGCCACGAAATGGCTAAATGTGGTGCTAAAAAGTGATGTAGAAACACAGACAAAAAGTCATTCAAATCATATAGCAAAATAAAATTATACCAAGAGAAAATTTTATCAATACATTGGAAAACAAAACATCATATTTTGGAATGATTTTCAGGGTCATAGGTCTTGCGAAACATGTAATTGGTAAGCTTTCTTGACATAAACACCTGTTTAGTATAATGGTTATTACAACTGTTTTAGTGAACACTAAACCAGAATCGCTAAAATCCATGTTAAGGTTATGTATTTTCCAGTTTGTTACATGTTTGAAATACCATTTCAATCAAAAAGCATGCATTAATTATAGTTTCTGGTACATATTTTCTTTTATAATTGTTTTTTTTGGTATTTCAACCAACTTTAAGTATTTTCGAGTACTCTCAAATCGTATGTATGTTTTAAATTGAGCTGTTGATACAATTTGTTATGCTTTTTGTCATTCAATGTGTACTTATTAAATATTGTATCTCGTCAGTCTATTTTTCATATACACCAGTTTTGATGAACGTTTGGTATGACTTTAAAAAAAACTAAATCACAAAAAAATGAATTTGGATGACAAAACCTAATGATACAACACATCAAACGAATGACAAAAACTGTCATATTCCTGACTTGGTATATCTGATTTCAATTGCCGTATATGATGGATTAAACTTGTTTTCATAGCGCTTCACGTTTCATGTGTAAATGTATGACAGTTGCATCAAATTTCATGAAATTACAAACGATGCGTGAACAATGCAGACATAAATGTAATAAAATTGTCAAAATATTGGTACAGCATTCATCACTGTTCCACAATCTTAAAACAAAAAATATTAAACATATAAGCAGAACACACCTCAATATAACCCAACAACCCCCTGTTTGATTTGCGTGTCGGAAGTTAGAAAATGCAAACGTCACACAGGAAGAAACACAAAATAATGTTGTCGTTCAAAGAACTTTAAAAACACTTAAGTTGACATGGGAAATGGTGGTAGACTATTTTAAGAATTCAAAAGTTTAGTTAGAACTTATTTCAGAGAAAGATTAAGATTTAAAATTATCACGAAGTTCTATAGAATTTTTAAGAATCCACATATGGCAATACCATTACGCAAGTAATATAATTTTGTCATTCAAAGTATTTTCACAAAATTGTAATAAATCAATAACATAACGGTGGGAACTTTAAAAGTACAGAGCCACGTCATATGTACGAAATAAACACAAAAAGTCACACGTACAAAACACAACAGCAAAAATAAAAGATAATACAAACACATTGACGGGATGTGAAAGTACCGAGCCTCGTCAAAGGGATACCAAGGAAAACAGACAAAGCAGTTAAAGTAATATTAATAATAGAACAAAAAACAAATAAAGGAACAATATGACATTTGTACGGGATAAAATAAAAGAAATATCTTAACGCTTGATCTAAATTCAGTCACGGAAAGCATGAACATTTATAAATATGGTTTAGAATTGGTTTCAAATACATACGCTATTAAGATATTAACCAATGTCAGTACGCAGAATCTATACTTCAAGACAATTATGAATTATGTGTGAAGTTGATACGGAATATTTATCAACAAGGTCTTAGACAACAAATGGAAGTGTTTAACGACCTTGACTGGCTATACAGCCCTTGCACGGTCGGTAGTTATAACTACCTTCCGACGAACTTTTTGTAAAACTCAGACTTTGTTAAACGTCGCCAGTGCTTGGGAAAAAACAATTGACGAACCTGGTGTATGTCAAAGAACTTCTCGTCCTTTTTTTTATAAAAAATTCAAGGTCTTAGTACCTTCCGATGAAGTTTTTGTAGAAAAAAGGACGAGAAATTCTTTGACATACACTAGGTTCGTCATTTTTTCGCCCTCAAGCACTAGCGACGTTTTACAAAATCTGAGTAGAAACTGCAAGCTCTTGAAAAAATAATGTGTCATATATTCTGGAAATGAGATGACTGTGTATGTCAAACTCCAGGTTTAAGTCTAAAATGAGGTGGACGAAGCCGTGTCTGTTACTAAGCTACTTTCTAGTTCTGGGGGATATAGTAATGGGACCCAATTAGAAAGTTCGGTTTGTAAATGTAACAGCTCAATATATCGGAAAGTGAAATTAGATAATCTGACTTCTTTGATTTTCTTGTTTTTGACAAGTGTCTGAAGGAAATCCGACTCATATGAAAATAAAAAGAGGCGCACAGTTCGTTGCCATAGGAATGCCGACAATTGGTTGGAAAAGTGTACCTCCAAAGTCAACAAATATGTTGTCGATCAGAAACTCCAGCATTTTGATCACTTGTTAATCTGTACAGCATGCTTTACCTTTGTGTTGACATGTAAAATATACTGAGTTAATTTATGTTCTCGCACTGGGTACAGCCAACTTATTTTTATATATTCATATAAGCTTAACAGCAAAGTTAAGTTTTCGTTAAACTGTGACATTATTCTGTTTGGCCGCATTTTGTTCAAGTCTAAGTTCTATCGAAATTGATTAACTTGTTTTTCCCCTTATTTTATTTATTTTGTATTAAGATAGTGCCACGAATAAGCTATACTCGTTTAGTGTTTATTCACTTGATGCGTTAGTAAGCTTTCTGGTTGAGTAGAGGTGGTACCCAACACCTTCACTACATTTGATTTGGCTCGTTTCATTTTCATAAAATTATGACAAAGTATTGACAAAATTATAAAAAATTCAAAACAATTGAACCAATCATTTTCTTAGAAAAAAATACACTGGTTATATAGCAGTTTGACTGACACACGCTAATTTTGATCATTGAGAAGCTTAATATTACCACAACAAAACAACGTAATTAAAACGTTTAGCCGATTTTACAGAGATATCTCCCTGTTAGATCCCACCTTAAGCCATTTAAATTGATATTTGTCAGTGTGTCTTTCTATGTTGTGAAGATGACATAATTGTTTCGGGTAAGGGTGATTTTATTGCATATTAAAATGATTAAACCCGCTATATTTGAATGCATTTGTTCTAATTCCGGAAAATGAGGTACTGTGGTTGTCGTTTGTTGACGTAGTTCATACGGGTTCATCGTTTTTATAGATATTATACCGTTGGTTTTTCTTTTTGACTATAGTCCAGTCAAACTTAGATTTAACCTCAAACTAATTGCAACAGAAAATGTTTCAAGACTAATCTATAGCATTATGCCATATGTATACACAGAAAAAAAGTCCCATAAAATCTAATTTGAGAACATCTCAAAATCAGCATTTTAAATTTTCAAGGGAAATAAACATTGGAACTCTTGCAAAAATGAGTATGTTTTGGTCGTTTTTTTTCCCTGAAATTTATGTTAACTATGATACTTTGTTGGGGTTATACGTTTGTATTTGACTAAATTATATTATCTTCTGCTCATGAAATATACAAACTGAAGTGTTATGGGTAGTTTTATTTTTTTCATGCATTTTTTATTAAAAAAATATCAAACTTGAAGCTTTGTGACCATTTTGAAAAAAATAATTTTAACATTTGGTATTGTTTTTATCTGTCTATTATATTATTTTAACAACTTACTTATCTCAAGAAACTTAAAACCCCCCAAAAAAGAATACATGCTTAATTATTTTGATTAAAGGAGTAGGTTCAGTAAGATCCCTTTTTGGCCCCAAGATATAGCAGTTTTAGAAAATTGTGAATATGTAATCGTTTAGATATTTCTTGAAAAGTAGAATACTTCTGCTACATAAATATGGGTTGTTCTTGACAATACAATGCACATATATCGACTACTAGACTAAGTATCATTAAGTCATGCTAAATTACTGAAATCATCACAATTTTAACAATTTTTGCATTTTAGTAAAATTTTAGACGGTTTCCGTCTTAAATTAAAATGTCCGCATTCGTGTTCATCAATTATATTGAAATATAAGTTGTATTTGATGATAATACATAATATATATAAAGGTTGAACACGGATGTAGCCACTTTCATTTTTGACAAAAAAAATAAAAAAAAGTGACGATTTTTGACATATTTGATTGATGTTTCATATTTAAGTTTGAGTCGGAGCGATTTCAATCATTGTTAATGACTTAAAATATTGCACATAACCTAATTGCATCAATTGTAATAGACACTTTTACAAGTGTTTAAAAAAAAATGTCTAAAATCTTTCGTTAGATTAACTTGAAAATTGAGGCCGAAATCACCCCTTACTGGACCTACTCCTTTAAAATTCTTTAGTGTCTACATGTACCTCTTGGTGCTAAACTTGAAATACATCACGTGGTGGATAAGACAGAATATCCTGAGCATTTGTTGCTACAACTACGATACGCATTCGAGAAGTCATCAACTCATGTTACAGTATTAAGTTTTTTTTAGGTAAGGATATAATACCCAACCAGCAAACTCGCTAGGCAAGAAATACATGTTTATTCACAATCGGAGAGCTGATTTTCCACATATACAAAGACTGGTATTGTTTCTTACATCCATAATGTACAAGCTCCTGATAAGATGAAGATGCCTCACTAAGATCTAGCGTTGTCCAAACAGCGTTGCGAAACAGCAATGACATCAGTATTGACTTTTGGAGTCATGACTCAGTTAAGTTTGTGTTTGTTGTATCAAACACATCTATCTTGATTCTAGAGTAAGTCTCTTCGTGTTAACAAGGTGCTAAACTTGAAACATCATCAAGTGGTGGATAACATTGATCATCTTAAGCATTTGTTGCTACTACTAACTTGTCCTCAACATTTTATTGAGCAAGCTGCTGTGAATGTAAACTAAAAAGTTCTTTCTTATTGTCGTCATCTCTCTGCTTCTTGTCGCAGCCTTCAAATTTCCAATATTGTCTATATACGCACCCGAGACTACATCCACTGTTGTTACAGTTTCAATGTGTTTCCTAACGAGTATGCAGATTGGGTATTACGTCATTACCTTAATAAAATTGAAACTTTAACAAGAGTGGATGAAATCTTTGATGAGTATGGCAGTTGTAGCAACAAATGCTAAGGATGTTCAGTGTTATCCACAACATGATGTATTTAAAATTTAGCACCATGTTCACATTAGGAGGCTGACACTAGAATCATGTTGCATGTGTCTAATGCAGTGAAACACGAACATAAACGAGTCATGATTCATTACTGTTTCGCTTTTCCGTGACATAGGGGTAGAAGAACTAAGGATTGTTTTTGGGGAGGCAAAACACTTTGAAAAATATCTATGAATGACGTTTCAAATACACTAGGCAATGAATAATTACACACACACTTATTGTGATTAAAGCCTTTACCGGTTGTGATACGGTTCTGTTTTTGCTTGAAAAGAACAAAGACTGCACGGGAGACATGGGACAGGTGTTTAGGGGGACGGGCTTTGGATTGGCTCTTATGCTACCCAGTCCAGGCGCTAATGGATGGCGAAGGAACAAAGAGGATCCCTCTTAAAAAAACGCTATCTGAATCCTCATCATTTTGTCAGAAGCTTTTACATTGTGGATGAAAGAAAGGATGTCGCGGTCGTTGTTAATGTGGAAAATCGGGTCTCCAGTGCACTGCTTTGTGTGCATGTAGTGGTGACTGTGAATAAACAGGTATTCTTGGCCAGATAGTAGTACTTTTAAAAATGTTTAAGTGTAATAGTGATTTTATTTTGTTTAAACAATCTATCCAAAACTCTACATCGAAGATATTGATTCAGGACTCATCTTTGTAGTTTACGCCATATTTTTTTAACCCGAAGTGTCAACTTTGTATTTATACATGTACAAAAAAAGAATTATGGGTTTTGAGGATAACTTAAAGCCAAAAGTTAAATGACCAGCACAAAAAACAAGATTTTCTTTACATTTTGAAAAAAGTTGAATATTTAAATAATGAAAGAATATGTCTATGTCCACCATTTTGATTATTACCGGAAGTAGGGATTTTAAAGACAGTTTTCTTATACATTGTATCCATTAGAAGCACAAAAGAAAGATTCCTGCACAATGTAAAGATAATAGCAATACGTTAAAACACATTTCAATTACTCTCCCTAAAAAATAAGATTATTTTAGTACAATGTCCGCTATGTTGTTTTTATCGGAAGTAGAGTTTCTAAATACATCTACTCTATCTGTCTATATAATATATCAAAAAGTAGTACATAACAAAGTCTTGTACCAAATATTATGATAATATCATGATAATAACACCTTTTCAAACACTGGCCTTCGATAGTTTGCTGATTTAAGTATAAAGTCCGCCATTTTGGATTTTACCGGAAGTGAATCATTTTTTTCAAATGCCTCCCTATCTGTAATAAAAGAGTAATAGTTGAGGAAGGTCTTAGCAAATTTCATGCTTGTAGCAGGATGTGCACAATTCGTCTGAAATATGTTTGTAGCCGCCGGACTATAGGCTTCATTGCTAGTAAGATATCAAACGTGCTGAAACTGATTGTAAACTCTTGCATATGTCGGTTATGAAACTGTTACATCATATTATTTATTTGATTAATTAAAACAAGCACAAACACCGCTGACTTTTTAATTAACATTCCCGATACCTGTATAATCTATTACAAATCAATAAAGGTATATAGCACTTACAGATCATAAAGGCTAACATAAAAATTTGTATGTAATTGCTCACTGTTTTATAAAGCTACATATATACCATGCATATACTTGTATTGACTAGTATATGCAGACGATTCAGTTAACATGAGAAATATGTCATTTCTCAAAATGTTCTGTACAGAGACGAAACAACTCAGGTTATATGTTACTTCAAATAACAATCGAAAACGGGGACAAACCTTTGCAATGTATTTTTTTCAGATAAATTATCAAATGTGGAAATCATTAGAATGACAATTAAATAACGTTACGAATTGGTGTTTTTGGTTTTAAAAGCAATAGTCTACCAATTACAAAGTCTTTTAGAATTAGCTATGCAATGAAGACCCATTGGTGGCCTTCGGCTGTTGTCTACTCTTTGGTCGGCTTTCTTTCTCAATTTATGATGGAGAGTACCATTTTACTAAAAAATCAAGGGTCTTCAGAAAATTTAATTGAACAGAACACCAGTATATCTTATACGACAAACTGATAAGTCAAATTCACAAATGAAATAGTATACGATTTATGTTCGGCGTTAAATGTGGTTATAGATGTAAGCTTATAGTCGTTACTTTTCTTGACACATGTTTGCCGAATTTGATAATATACCAGTTTCTCAAAGATAACGTTTGACACTTTACAAACAAGTTAAGCAATTTGGATAAGAGAACCCAGATAAAGGGATGTTCAAACTAATAAGTAGAAAAACTGTGCCACTATACGAAATACAAGAAATCACACGCAACTGTTTTAAAAATTAATGGAAAACGAACCCAACAATATTCAGGAGGATATCATGTCAAAAGGCGTCATGCTCTGGTACGTATTCAATGAAATGCAACCTAACAGTTAACACTTTTGACAGGGTAAGTATATGCTACTCGTATATGTCAAAACTGAATAACAATACATTTCAGTCATGGTTAAATTGTTCATAGCAAAATAAATGGTGGGGTCAATATCTTCGTAGCGTCTACTTTTAGACATTGTGTTTCAAATGACCAATACGTTGATATAATTTGCAGGGACGAAGTGTATCTTTTTGTCTATGAAAACATTGGCAAACCTTATCGTCGCTGGGCTTCTAAAATGTTGTACATTACAAATTATTCAAGAAAAAAATATCTCACAAACAGGCTTTGAAAATTTTGGCCAAATGCATGTTTCCAAAATGTCGTATGTGAACTTGGACATTTTTGTAAATAACAGTGATATAAAAACTTTCTGGATTGTCCAAGAACTTAAAATATTTTCAAAAAAAATAAATAAATGTACAATTAGTTTTTTCCCAAAGCCTTTCTACAACGATTTTCAAGTTTTCATACAGCATTTTGGAAGCAAATTTCACAAACAACTGACATAGGCAGTTTTGTAATATGTCTTATTTCACACATTTTAATTGGTCTAACTGTAATACCAAAGATTTCCTCCCGCCCAAACCATTGGTGTCAAAAAGTATTTTTAGCCAAAAAAGTCATATACGACATTTAAGAAGCCCAGCGACGTTATGTATCTATCTTAATGTTTGTATTTCAAATAAAATGTCAATAAACACGGATGCTATAGATGATTATTAAATGTACGTTTTACACTTTCAAGCTTTTTAACTAACACTAGTCTGAAGTTGATGGAATCTGGTTAGTGTATTATATATTTGAAACTGCATTCCTAGAAACACGTTATCCCTTATATTAACCTAATAAAAAAAGTCTGGGTTTTGATATTAGTTTTTCTTCCAAATGACATACCGCTTACATATTTCTGAATTTTAATATTTACACTGGCAAATATAACTGTGTCACTTTTAATCCATTCGCCTAGGTATGCTATTAAAACGTAAAGTTATTCATGTGTTACATGTACGAAAAGGTTTTTTAAAAGATATTATGTTTATTAACACTACCTTGGCAGTTAAAAAAAAATATTTGAATATATCAGATATCAATTGTCACCAATTTACATTTGTAGATATATTTTTGGAAGTGGAACCAGTGAGTATGACGTAATTGTATTGTAGTATTTATGTTATTGCATTGATTTGAAACATAAATATTTTAGATGGTACACCCTCAATTTCTGCGATTAATTTCAATTTAAAAAGAAATTCGTTGGCTTGATATATGCGTATTAAAAAGTTAAATATGTAGATATGTATATGTATAAGCGCCTACAAAATGAACAAACAAAACCAATAACGAAAAAAAAATTAAATGCAAACATTTATAAATATTTCGGATAACACATGTTCTTTATACATATATATATGTATACAAGTCTCAATTGAAAACAACGTTCAAACCTATGATTGCGTTGGATAAAAGCTGCAATTTTTCTACGTCTGCATGTAAACACATTTTGTTTTAGAGAAGTCGCAATTCAGCACAAACACCATGTTCCAAAAAGACCACAAATGGAATATATATATATATAAATACACTTTTTTACTTTCTTGGTCTTTTGGAAAATGTTGTTTGTGCTGTATTAAGACACTTCTACAACGAAATTTGTTTTACATACACACGTATACAACATGCATTTTTTATCCAACGCAATCATAGGTTTGAACGTGGTTTTAAATTTAGATTCGTATATATTAATTAATACTTTTCCTTTACGGAGATAGTGATCAATGTTTACATTGATCACTATCTCCGGAAAGTATATATATATATATATATGGATACATATGTTGCAGGGTTGTCACTGACTCAGACGTACTTATGAATATAATTAATTTATGTGACTGTATCTTACATTAATTTGTAGGATCCTTTACTATAGATAATTTAGCTGATCTGTAACAATAACATCTTCATGCCTTATATATCATGTACTGTAGTACGCCGCTAGATTAAAACTGACGTGGAAAGGTTACACATGGCCAGCGAAAGCTCTTTTTTGAGAGCCCAGGTGGTCGTGTGGTCTAGCGGGACGGCTACAGTGCAGGCGATTTGGTGTCACGATATCACAGTAGCATGGGTTCGAATCCCGGCGAGGGAAGAACCAAACATTTGCGAAAGCAAATTTACAGATCTAACATTGTTGGGTTGATGTTAAGACGAGTTGTATATATATTATGTACACAGCCATGTATCACCATCATTGATGGCGATCCGATGGATACATATGTTGCAGGGTTGTCACCGACTCAGACGTACTTATAAATATAATTATTTTCTGTGACTGTATCTTACATTAATTTGTAGGATCCTTTACTATAGATAATTTAGCTGATCTGTAACAATAACATCTTCATGCCTTATATATCATGTACTGTAGTACGCCGCGAGATTAAAACTGACGTGGAAAGGTAACACATGGCCAGCGAAAGCTCTTTTTTTGAGAGCCCAGGTGGTCGTGTGGTCTAGCGGGACGGCTGCAGTGCAGGCGATTTGGTGTCAGATATCACAGTAGCATGGGGTCGAATCCCGGCGAGGGAAGAAACAAAAATTTGCGAAAGCAAATTTACAGATCTAACATTGTTGGGTTGATGTTTAGACGAGTTATATATATATAATATATTATATACGAGTCTAAATTGAAAACTACGTTCAAACCTATGATTGCGTTGGATAAAAACAGCAAATTTTATACGTGTGCATGTTAAACAAATTTCGTTGTAGAAGGGTCTAAAAACAGCACAAACAACATTTTCCAAAAGACCAGAAAAGTGAAAAAGTATATTTAAACAAAACGCATTTGACTAACAGGTCGAACAACTGATGTTGATATATATATATATATATATATATACAACTCGTCTAAACATCAACCCAACAATGTTAGATCTGTAAATTTGCTTTCGCAAATTTTTGGTTCTTCCCTCGCCGGGATTCGAACTCATGCTACTGTGATATCGTGACACCAAATCGCCTGCACTGCAGCCGTCCCGCTAGACCACACGACCATCTGGGCTCTTATAAAAAGAGCTTTCGCTGGCCGTGTGTTACCTTTCCACGTCAGTTTTTATCTAGCGGCGTACTGCAGTACATGATATATAAGGCATGAAGATGTTATTGTTACAGATCAGCTAAATTACCTATAGTAAAGGATCCTACAAATTAATGTAAGATACAGTCACAGAAAATAATTATATTTATAAGTACGTCTGAGTCAGTGACAACCCTACAACAGATGTATCCATCGGATCGCCATCAATGATGGTGATACATGGCTGTGTACATAATGTATATACAACTCGTCTAAACATCAACCCAACAATGTTAGATCTGTAAATTTGCTTTCGCAAATTTTTGGTTCTTCCCCCGCCGGGATTCGAACTCATGCTTCTGTGATATCGTGACACCAAATCGCCTGCACTGCAGCCGTCCCGCTAGACCACACGACCATCTGGGCTCTTATAAAAAGAGCTTTCGCTGGCCGTGTGTTACCTTTCCACGTCAGTTTTAATCTAGCGGCGTACTGCAGTACATGATATATAAGGCATGAAGATGTTATTGTTAAAGATCAGCTAAATTACCTATAGTAAAGGATCCTACAAATTAATGTAAGATACAGTCACAGAAAATAATTATATTTATAAGTACGTCTGAGTCAGTGACAACCCTACAACAGATGTATCCATCGGATCGCCATCAATGATGGTGATACATGGCTGTGTACATAATGTATATACAACTCGTCTAAACATCAACCCAACAATGTTAGATCTGTAAATTTGCTTTCGCAAATTTTTGGTTCTTCCCTATATATTTATAAGTACGTCTGATTCAGTGACAACTCTACAACAGATGTATCCATTGGATCGCTATCAATGATGGTGATACATGGTTGTGTACATAATGTATATACAACTCGTCTAAACATTGTTGGGTTGATGTTTAGACGAGTTGTATATATATATATTTATATATATATGCATACCGGCTTCGTTAACAATACACAGAAAGCGTAGCTAAGTTGTATTAATGGAATCATACCATATGATCTCATATTTTTAATTGTGTGTTAAGTTTATTTTTCCTGTTATATCGTCTAGTAACTAAAACGTAGATTTCAAGCGACCGACCGCGAACAGTATCAAATTGATCCAGTCATAAAATACTTTTGAATCAACCGCCATTAAACATTTAAAAACAAATATGTGTTGATTTATATACAACAATTAGTACGGACACTTGTAGTAACTCAACTGTTATGTTTGGTACATTTTTACATTGATCACTATCTTCGGGAAGGAAAGCTATAAACGCATTGGAGATTAATTAATATAAAGAAATGTATTCACTACTCTTCTGATAAGTTATCTCACATGGGAGAGACTTTATCTAATTATACCATCCGAGTCAGGATATTGAAAAAGTAGTAACCAATCTTGTATTTATACCCGTTCACTAAAAAAGTTCAATTCTATTGAAAATATCAAGGTCGTTATACAATTGTGCATAGTTAAAAAGATAGCTATGTGACAACAATCATAATGGATCAATAATAAAGTCTCTTACAGGTAATTTTGCCATTTTGTATTCAATTGACGTGTACTAACAAATCTAAAATATACATTTTTAAAAATCATCGATTTTTTTTTGTTGAAATTCTATTATACATTTAAATAAACATTTCGTTACAAAAACTAAATTCTTAGGTTGTTTAAATCAAATATTTTGTCTGAACGAGTTCAAATAACAATGCATGTGTCCCTGTTCCCCATGTTTACACAATCTTGGTTTGTACTCTGATATATTCGTGTATTTGTCACAAAAAATTAAAAGGAGTAATGTTACTAAAATATACGGTATTAATTCCATACTACCTAACTAGTATGCAAGTTACGTTTGATCGCACTTGGAAAGATAGTTTTGTTTGACAATTTGTTAAAAACATCCATCACTTAGTGTTATGTACGGTATTGCTTTAATGATTTTTAAGTTAGAAGTTCAGTGTGGGATTGTTTTTAAGGACCAAACAAATTGTATAAAAAATGTGTAAAAGTAATTTGTCAGTTATAATAATTATATTCATAATTTAATTTGCGTCAAAGCTTAGTGTGATCATCACAACTTAACAAATATGTGCATTTGTAAAGGAAAGATAACTAGTGGTTAAGTTCTTACACCAATATACCAAGAGGTGGTTTGTTTAATGCACAAGTTAACGTTATATCAACTAGTATATCAATTTCAAAACGATTGTCACATGTCAATTTGTTTTCTTAAATAATACTCGAAATATATCCAAGGTGAAATTGAATCAATGTATATTAAAACGATAGACAAGGATGAGGTATTCTATACCATAAACATACAAAGTTTCGGAAGCATAACGGAACTAAATTCCCGTGTCTAGTAGATAGTTAAACATTGTTTCATGTACGGAAGAAGAACACTATACTCTTGAAAAAAATTGCTATTACTGCCATTCGTTTATAAGTTCCCGTTTTCAGTTCAATCAAAAAACCTATTTTCTGGTTGGAGTAGAAATTTCCCTTACTCGTTGCCCAATGTACAAAGTTTACCACTTCAAAAATATATAATATTCCGATAAATGAAATATACAACATTTTAGTAAAGGCTTACCAAACACGTAAACAATAATACACATAAAAGGTACGATTGAAACACTTCCAGTTACAATCAGTTCTGGCAGACAGTCAATTGATGAAATGTAAAATGAAAAGTCTTTGGTACGATCCTGTCAAGGTGTACAATGTAGTTTAAAGATTCTTACAATTATTGATATAAATAAAGAAAATATGACGTAAAACAATCAAACAATGTCCGATAGTTCTAAAGAAATTCATACTTCAAATAGCCAATATCTCCATGTTTTGGGAAATTGAAAATGGAAATTATGTCAAAAATTGGTTTGGTTTACACAGATAATGTTTTTATTGCTTCAAAATAGATGTGTTTAACCCAGTTTTCTACAACTGGTTTTGAATGATTGGGAATGTGTTTTTGTGATTTTTATAATTTATTAAAGAAACAAATCTATTATAATAAAAGTTATTATTGCAGATATCACCAGTAACTGCTAATATGAGATCAAATCGAGAAACATCTCACGGGGTTTTGATCGTGTAGTAATGTATTGAACCACTAATTAAATAATTTTGATTTATCAGTGCTGTTGAAATAATTCTAAGTTTAAAAATTTAAACGATTATTTTATGATATTAATCAACTTTTCATTAGGGGTGCCACATATGAAATTGATCTTGATTTTTTCTTTAATTACACCTTGTTGAAATCGGGTTTATGTGTATCGATTATTGTCAGTTCGTTATCGACTAAAACAAATATAACATACAACACGTTGTGCTATCCGACTTTTTTTCCGAATTTATAGAAAACTGCACCACATACATCCTGCTGTAGTGCAGTAGTCCGAACTGACGCTATTATTCATGAGCTGAATTAATAAAATATCTTATTCTACAGGCAGATTAAAACAACTGATGTGGATTCTACTTCTGACTGCGATGAAATTGGCATGTGTGGTCAACTGTCAGCTATCGGGTTTGTTACGCAATACATTTCTGCATTTTTAGCCCTCATATACAAATTCATTGTGAGGTGACCTTTACATCGACATACATATATCAATACGTAGAAGTATTTTTTGTATAATTATACTGACTTGCAATATCAAACAATCCAAGTTAGCTTATTTCTGATTTGAATGTTGGTTGTGTGTTGTCTACCTATGCATACCTTGATTATTGCACCCATTGTGTATCTTATTAAGTGCATAATCGAAGATATGTCCAAACTAATCTACCTGACTTCTTGGAATTTTAGTCATACTGTTAAATAGAGTGCACCAGAGAATGAAATTTTATTCTGCCGAACCAATCTACCTGATTTCTTTAAATAAGAGCAAGTATGTCTTTTTCAGTATTTTGTGCGGTTTTATTTTTATTTATTTTTTCATTTATCAAGCACTCGTCAATTTTTTGAAGGTGGTTTGCGCATTACATCGGGTTTCACTGAGAACCGCGGACGACTAGAAATCTATCACAAAGGTGAATGGGGAACAGTTTGTGACAATCACTTTGATAATGTTGATGCAGGAGTAGCTTGTAAACAGCTTGGATACTGGTATGTGTGACATTTTTCAATATATTAGTATTACATTTTTACAAATTGATACTTGTCATTTTTTTCAACCACAATGTGTACATAGTTCTGGTTTTACATTAACCTTTGGAAGTAGATCACACCCGCGGGCATTAGAGCTTGTGAGATTTTGTGTGTGGGGAATTTCAGTCAAAGATTTCATACCTGGAGAATATAAAAAAGGTATCAAAATGCATAAGTTCATGGAAACATTTTAAGTCCTCTCCCTTGTTTCCAAAGTCCAAAGTCATTTTGTCTGTTCAATTCCATTATTTTCGCGTTTCTGTATACTATGAACATACGTAGAAACTTTCTGGTAAAAGACCTGTCACGGCCAGGCTAGGAAACTGGATACGTAATTCACATTAAATATGTACCGATACAGTGTGTTTAATGTCTTCCTTTTTACACCATAACCCATGGTGGTGTTCCTACTAAAGGAGGAAGATACAGAACATACATACATACATGTACATACGTATATTATAAATAAAGTATGTGTGTTATTAACAATGCTTTGTTTCTCCTAGACGATCACTGCTTTATTTTTTGGATAGTTTCTATCAACGCCAAAATATTGTTCTGTCCACGAGTACTCTTAATTTATGTGCTAGTTTAAAAGCGGAAGTCCTGTTTGACTTACATTTAAAAGCAAAATTGCGGACATTTCAAGCTTGGTTGAAAGCATGTTAACTATTTAAGCCTAATTTTTGTAACAAAAATTATGTCTGGATAATTTAAGAAATGACATCAAAAGTCATATAGGTACACGGAGACAGGTCAATATTTCTAAGCCCTCTCTTTTTTTTATTCAAAAACTATTATGTGGGTTTCTGTTATATTCCCCGGTGGTCATGTCTGACTTAAAAGTCGGTTTGATGGCGGAAACTCAGTGCTATATTATATAGACAGTCTCTATATATTGTAGTAGTATAAATCATAGTATAAATGTAGATAATCGCAAAAATAGTTGTCCTTTTTTTCCACGTCCGAGAAGTTTTAAAAACTATGTGTAAAAGTTAAAACCGAAGTATAAAAGTAGTGGTTCTTACGATATAAAAACCACGATGTTGACAACGCTCTGATTGGCTTGTTTATTTTTTCATTTTTGTTATCTATCATACGATTGGTTCTCAACACGATAAAACCGGAAGTCATGTGTGACATGCAGTCGGATTGATGAAGGAAGCAATTTTCGGACGCCTTAATTTTCGTTTTTTCTACCAAATTATCCAAACTGAATAGTCATAAGAATGGATGACAAATGCGACTAATCATGGTACCTATAGGACACAGAGACATGATGATAATTCATCGTGGGAGGAAAAGAAGCGACACAAAAAATGAGGTCTTCTCGTTTAATATTATAGATGCATTTTTTTTTTAAAGATTTCAAATTTTAATTCGGCGTAATAAACATTCATCTAGTCTATGGTCAGTTGTTGTTATAGTTGAACATATTATATTTGCAAAAGTGATGAAAGGGAATAACCCAAGTTATACAAAATCATAAGTGACGTATTCATTCTATGTAAATAAAACACAAAGTACATACGATATTGTCGAAACACAAACCATCGGATTAGAGTTATCAAATCATCAGCAATTGCATTAAGATAAATAAGAAATATTAGAGGACACTATAAAGAACCGTATGGAACTCCTGTGTAAATATTCTAAAGGAGAAAAAGTGAACTTAATACACAAACGCTTTTATATGGATAATGTATTGCACATTTATTAAAAAAATAACACCTTACAGAAAAACGTCAAAAAAATAATTTTATTCTTTATTTTTTTTTGTAATTCTGTCATCAATTCGTTTCACGAGTCGACAATGAATTAATCCTATACATCAATAGGGCATTTTGTTTAGAAAAACTGTATCAATAAATACATATATTTATATGAAAATGTGAAAGTACCTGATACTTCATGTAAATTTGTATATATGTATATGTAGCTCAGGAAAAATGCACCCTGCATCTTTGGTTACTGATGGTAAAGGTGCAATTTGGTTAAATGAGGTGCATTGCTCTGGTTCAGAAAGTAAATTACTGAATTGTGCATACAATGACGATTCCACTAACTGCCGTCATAATGAAGATGTTGGTATCCATTGTTTCCTCAGCTGTTCAACAGAAGATCAAGGTATGAGTTTGTTCATAAGTATAACAGATAACTAAAGTTATAGTATCAATGTGTACTATATAATGTTATTGTAGTTGTCCTAAATATGCATTTACTATACTGTTTAACGGCTAATAGTATGCAATGGTCACAACTCGTGTCTACTCAAGACATCTGGGGTTGAAATCATAAAACTTTGCTCAGTGATCGAAGAACAAAAATCATGCTCGAAACATGAAATCCAAGATTTGTATTGGTTAATTTTGAAGAATGAGTACACAATTTTTTTTTGTTTTATGACCGCAAGGCCAGATGTTTGCTATGTGACCGATATTTAAAGCTACGAATGCTTACATAAAAGACGTTAAAAGCTACACACGTTTACGTTACTCCAGTTTCTGTCAATCGTTTGTTTATGGGAAGAGTGTACCTATACATAAAAAAAACTGTCTACATTGTACTAGTGTTCTTGACTTATAGGATTCAAAACAGATCAGAATTCATTATACCTCTTACACAAGATATAACGCAGAGTTTCAACTATACTATGACAGAAGCTTCACGAATTCCTACAGTTCCTTTTGGTCTGACTAAATAAGATCGGAATTTGTAAAGGTTTGACCGGACAAATTTCCTTAAACACATCTACAATGAGATATGTTGATCACTAATAAAATGTAAAACTTACATTCCTGCGTATCAAAAAACAAGAGAAATGTTTGAACAAATGTAATAGTTAAATACACAGTCTGTTTTTATTATTCATTAGTTTTGACATAGCAATACATGTGTATATATATAAATGCATTTTTGTTCTATGTAGTAACATTAAGCTGCGCCTTCTTTTTATCGGTAATAGAGTGTCTCCGTAAGATGCACATGCATTTGATTCCAAAATAAGTTTTCGTTAAATTTCCTTTGCATCGTAAGCCTTAAATTATATGTTCATGTTATTGGTCTGAAAGGTATATGAATGATAATCGGCGCCTATAACTAAACAAAATGTTTCGAACATTTTCATTTAAAGATAATCTAGTTTTCAAGTTTCAAATAACAAGGCATTCTTATTCATAAAAACATATTATCCAGTAGTGCTATAAACAACAACATATACTAAATCTACCAAATACTTCAAATAAAAAAACCGGTAGGTCATCATAATTCGAAGCAGCGATTACCAAAAACATTCTTCTTATGTAGATGAATAATTCTTCTTTGTAGGTGGTTTGCGTATCTCTGCAGGTATTGCTGTGAACCAAGGACGACTTGAAATAAATTATAAAGGTGAATGGGGAACAATTTGTTATAAAAACTTTGATAATGTTGATGCAGAAGTGGCATGCAAACAGCTTGGGTATTGGTGAGTATTACGTTAAAAACATGACGACAAAGATGATTGCATGTAATAAACTATTTTGATAAAACAAATGTATTATACAAAAAAGTATGAAGTCTGATTATGCAAACATTATTAGTGAATCTTAAAAGCAAGTTCAAGTTTTTGTTTCATCATTATATACATGACTTTAAAATTTAAGTACTGATTCAACACGTATGTTCAATCCTTTACAATAAAGTACGTTTAAAGCTGAAAAAACAAACCATGCCATCTTCTGAGACGGGAATAGTTTTATCGTTCTGTGTGATATACTTTGCATTCGAACAGTTCGGTTATGAATATGCATTATCTGACTTATATATACCGTCAAAAAAATATTATTTTTTATAAAGATTTGCAAAATTTAGTATCCTATTTTAAAATTGAGAATGGAAATGGGGAATGTGTCAAAGAGACAACAGCCCGACCAAATAAAAAACAACAGCAGAAGGTCACCAACAGGTCTTCAATGTAGCGAGAAATTCCCGCACCCGGAGGCGTCCTTCAACTGGCCCCTAAACAAATATATACTAGTTCAGTGATAATGAACGCCATACTAATTTCCAAATTGTACACAAGAAACTAAAATTAAAAAAATACAAGACTAACAAAGGCCAGAGGCTCCTGACTTGGGACAGGCGCAAAAATATCTATCTAAAGTGGGATATTCCTGTTTAAAACTTTCATGTCTTGATACGCACTACGCCTCATTTAGAATATGAAATAAAACTCAATAATTAACCTATACATCACCTTTTAAAATTGATCATCCATACAAAATAAAGATATTACTGCAACTGCATGAAGAAAGACAGAAATGAGTTGTGACCATTTAAGAACAGTGTATGACAAATACAAGACACATTGTACGTAATTTATTGTACCAACTTAGATCATATTAAAGGGAGTATGTTTATTTTGTATTTGTAATGACACATCTATCGCGGAATTTTTTTTTATTTTTTTTTAACAATTTAAATCCAATTGGATGAAATATTCAGAAAGATTGTCTTTTGAATAGCAATACATGTTTTTACCAGATACTTATGATATAATTGTATACCCTTCCCAATCGACCCTATTGGGAGTCACGTCAACGTTATTTAATAGAATATACGAATATCTTAAAAGTTGATAATTTGATGGAGTAAAATGTATGCATAATTTTTAAAAAGATAAGAAATGACACGATGTCGAGTATAAGTACATGTAAGTCACAGTTTTATTTCCTGTTCAGTGTGTATCGTCCTGAACATCCATGAATATTTGCCTTTAGACTTTAAACAATAAACCAAAAATCAAACAACCTATTCAGTTTGTTTCAATAAGATTTTCAAAATCTTACACATGAATATGTTAAATCTGGCTTTATTCTTTAAAAGACTACATTAAAATGCATTGCACATATATAATAATGTTTCGGTCTGGTAGCAATAAATTAACAAAACTTCACGTTATTATTTTTTTAACCAATATGCGGCCAACGACGGTTTCTTTTACACCTATCATTGAAAATAAATTCCCAAATCGGCAACTACAAACTAATAGACGAATATAATTTGAAAGTAAATTATAGTTTTCATTTTATCGACAAAAATATTGACCTCAAAAAGGTCATTATTTTACGCTTTGGAGCATATTTTATATTTTATATATGACATCACTTTAAGCGTTGCGTTGCCTATAGCTAACTGGGCTGTGATTTTGTTATTTATTCGTTTTTAATTCTATACCTAGTCACCACTTCAGTTTAATAATGCATATCTTTTAAATAGTCATTTTATGAGAAAAAAAAAACTGTTTGCAAAATTATGTATTATTCTTGATAATGACGATGTTTCGTCCCAGGCGGATAATCCTGGCTTAACAACTTTTTGGAACTTTTGGTCCTCTGCGATCTTTAACTTGGTAGTTGTTTCAAACTTTTTACATATGAACATAGTTGTGTGTGGACGTAGCGCGCGTTTGGTGTATACAAATAGTGTTTAACCTGGTACCTTTGAATGGCTATTAATCGTTTGTTTCTCTGTCCTATATCTTCTCCCATTCATCTTTTTATTTATTGTAACAATGTCGTGTAATGTTGTAATTGTAATATTATAATTAACACTGCCATTAAAGCAGGAGGGTTGGCATGCCACAAAACAAGGTTCAACCAACCATTTTTTTTCATTAAACGCCCTGTACCAAGTCCGAAAGATGGCCATTGTTACATTATGGTTCGTTTCTCTGTGTGTTACGTTTTCAGTTGGGTCGTAGTTCTCTTGTATTTGACATGTTTCTTTCAGTTTAAGTTTGTAACCCGCATTTGTTTTTTCTCTACCGATTTATGAATTTTGAACAGTGGTATACTGCTGTTGCCTTTATTCATTGAAACCTGGTATCGTTCAGGTTGATTCTGAAAAAGAATTACCTATAGTTTGTAATGAACAAACTATGTTTTAGAGCAGATATAATTGATATATGCAATAATAACGTTAATACTTGTATTATGTTTCCCTGCTATATTGATCATAAGAAAACACTTGACAATGGTAGTTAACAACATTTGTTTTTAACTGTTAATAAATTATATATATATGTGTTTAGTTATACATATCTGCAGCGGCTTTTAAAACCCAACAAAATTTGTACATTTGTATGGAGACATGTTAGTGTGTTGCTGAATCAAATCAGAAAGTATCGAATATCTAACACTAGATATCTTTCATTTATTTATAGTTCAGGAATCATGCATCCACCTAGAATCACAAATAATGGTAACGGTGTCATTTGGTTAAATGATGTTACGTGTTCTGGGTCAGAAGGTAGATTGCTGAATTGTTCCTTTGAAATAAATATAGAACACTGCAGCCATCATGATGATGTTGGGGTTCATTGTTTTCTAAGCTGTTCACCAGAAAATGAAGGTATGGGTTTGTACGAAAAACACCTATTAAGCAATCACGTGGATTTTACGTAGCTTTTAAACCGTTACCCTTCCGCAATATTTATGCAATATAACACTGAACTTCGGTTACAATCCTGCTAGACGAAACAACATACTATATAGAACGTCGTCGCTAACAATTCTGTTTTGTAAGCATGTACATACAATTAATAATTTAGTAATGCCTGCATTTTAGAGTGCAAGCTATATCTTCAGTAACACACGTGCGTTATTACCTTGAGAATATTTCCTATTTATACGTTATCACGAGTTTTTGGTAAACGAAACGGTCAAATTAAAAACAGGTCAACTCAAGAAAATACATGATACTATGTGACTGCATATAACTAATGAAGTGTACGTTTTAGTCAGAATATGTTTAATTTTCTACTGTACTTGAAAATGAACCTTTTTGTTGTTGGTTGGAACAATGCTTCTAATATACTAGTAATTGATCCAGGAATCTATATGCAAATTTACTTAAAGTATCTTAAGGTAAGGTTTGCGTACACATGGAGATAACTCGAATTCAAATAATTGAAAAAAGGAGGGACCCGCCATTTTGAATTGCTTTGAGTAACCAATGTTCGATAACTACAATATTATCGAAAATAAAACAACACCTACCTCAAAATCGTCGTTTTGATGTCATTTTATCAAAATTTGAATCGTATAAGTAACGTTATGACCTTCAGTTTGTTAGTTTTCATCTATATGACGTCAGGTTTAGCCATAACGTCTTTGTGCAAAAACAATTCATGAAGTTTCGCGGGGTTTTATTTTATTTCATAAATGTACATTTTTATGCCTCCGCCGTAGCAAAAGGGGCATTGAGTTGTATCCTTGTTTGTTTGTACATTGCTCCGAATGTACTTATCATAGTGTACGTCTGTTTTTACAAAATTAGTTTCCATTCTCTAACTTAAGTCTTCCTCAACCAACTGATATAAAACTTATGCACAATGCTTTTTGCCACAAAAACACAGAATAGATTTGAATTTTGATGTCGTCACTTTTACAGTTCTAGATTTATGAATGGTCGGACAGGGGATACCTTTCTCCATTCCCCCGTCCCCTTTCTCTTGTCTCCCGCCATATTACCAAAAAAAAAACTAATGTACGGGAAGCTGATTTCAATACAAATTTTACAACTTCTTATCAAACAAACTTCTATGCATATCAGTCATTTTATCCAGTAGTGTTATAAACAACAACATATACTAAATCTACCAAATACTTCAAATAAAAAAACCGGTAGGTCATCATAATTCGAAGCAGCGATTACCAAAAAAACTCATCTTATGTAGATGAATAATTCTTCTTTGCAGGTGGTTTGCGTATCTATGCAGGTATTGCTGTGAACCAAGGACGACTTGAAATAAATTATAAAGGGGAATGGGGCACAATTTGTTATAAAAACTTCGATAATGTTGATGCAGAAGTGGCATGCAAACAGCTTGGGTATTGGTGAGTATTACGTTAAAAACATGACGACAAAGATGATTGCATGTAATATACTATTTTGATAAAACAAATGTATTATACAAAAAAGTATGAAGTCTGATTATGCAAACATTATTAGTGAATCTTAAAAGCAAGTTCAATTTTGTGTTTCATCATTATATACATGACTTTAAAATTTAAGTACTGATTCAACACGTATGTTCAATCCTTTACAATAAAGTACGTTTAAAGCTGAAAAAACAAACCATGCCATCTTCTGAGACGGGAATAGTTTTATCGTTCTGTGTGATATACTTTGCATTCCAACAGTTCGGTTATGAATATGCATTATCTGACTTATATATACCGTCAACAAAATATTATTTTTTATAAAGATTTGCAAAATTTAGTATCCTATTTTATCTATCTAAAGTGGGATATTCCTGTTTAAAACTTTCATGTCTTGATACGCACTACGCCTCATTTAGAATATGAAATAAAACTCAATAATTAACCTATACATCACCTTTTAAAATTGATCATCCATACAAAATAAAAATATCACTGCAACTGCATGAAGAAAGACAGAAATGAATTGTGACCATTTAAGAACAGTGTATGACAAATACAAGACACATTGTACGTAATTTATTGTACCAACTTAGTTCATATTAAAGGGAGTATGTTTATTTTGTATTTGTAATGACACATCTATCGCGGAATTTTTTTAATTTATTTTAACAATTTAAATTCAATTGGATGAAATATTCAGAAAGATTGTCTTTTGAATAGCAATACATGTTTTTACCAGATAATTATGATATAATTGTATACCCTTCCCAATCGACCCTATTGGGAGTCACGTCAACGTTATTTAATAGAATATACGAATATCTTAAAAGTTGATAATTTGATGGAGTAAAATGTATGCATAATTTTTAAAAAGATAAGAAATGACACGATGTCGAGTATAAGTACATGTAAGTCACAGTTTTATTTCCTGTTCAGTGTGTATCGTCCTGAACATCCATGAATATTTGCCTTTAGACTTTAAACAATAAACCAAAAATCAAACAACCTATTCAGTTTGTCTCAATAAGATTTTCAAAATCTTACACACGAATATGTTAAATCTGGCTTTATTCTTTAAAAGACTACATTAAAATGCATTGCACATATATAATAATGTTTCTGTCTGGTAGCAATAAATTAACAAAACTTCACGTTATTATTTTTTTAACCAATATGCGGCCAACGACGGTTTCTTTTACACCTATCATTGAAAATAAATTCCAAAATCGGCAACAACAAACTAATAGACGAATATAATTTTAAAGTAAATTATAGTTTTCATTTTTATCGAGAAAAATATTGACCTCAAATAGGTCATTATTGTATGCTTTGGAGCATATTTTATATTTTATATATGACATCACTTTAAGCGTTGCATTGCCTATAGCTAACTGGGCTGTGATTTTGTTATTTATTCGTTTTTAATTCTATAGCTAGTCACCACTTCAGTTTAATAATGAATATTCTTTAAAAAAGTCATTTTATGAAAAATAAACTGTTTGCAAAATTATGTATTATTCTTGATATGACGATGTTTCGTCCCAGGCGGATAATCCTGGCTTAACAACTTTTTGGAACTTTTGGTCCTCTGCGATCTTTAACTTGGTAGTTGTTTCAAACGTTTAACATCTGAGCATAGTTGTGTGCGGACGTAGCGCGCGTTTGGTGTATACAAATATTGTTTAACCTGTTACCTTTGATTGGCTTTTAATCGTTTGTTTCTCTGTCCTATATCTTCTCCCATTCATCTTTTTATTTATTGTAACAATGTCATGTAATGTTGTAATTGTAATATTATAATTAACACTGCCATTAAAGCAGGAGGGTTGGCATGCCACAAAACAAGGTTCAACCAACCATTTTTTTCATTAAACGCCCTGTACCAAGTCCGGACGATGGCCATTGTTACATTATGGTTCGTTTATCTGTGTGTTACGTTTTCAGTTGGGTCGTAGTTCTCTTGTATTTGACATGTTTCTTTCAGTTTAAGTTTGTAACCCGCATTTGTTTTTTCTCTACCGATTTATGAATTTTGAACAGTGGTATACTACTGTTGCCTTTATTCATTGAAACATGATATCGTTCAGGTTGATTCTGAAAAAGAATTACCTATAGTTTGTAATGAACAAACTATGTTTTAGAGCAGATATAATTGATATATGCAATAATAACGTTAATACTTGTATTATGTTTCCCTGCTATATTGATCATAAGAAAACACTTGACAATGGTAATTAACAACATTTGTTTTTAACTGTTAATAAATTATATATATATGTGTTTAGTTATACATATCTGCAGTGGCTTTTAAAACCCCCAAAAAATTGTACATTTGTATGGAGACATGTTAGTGTGTTGCTGAATCAAATCAGAAAGTATCGAATATCTAACACTAGATATCTTTCATTTATTTATAGTTCAGGAATCATGCATCCACCTAGAATCACAAATAATGGTAACGGTGTCATTTGGTTAAATGATGTTACGTGTTCTGGGTCAGAAGGTAGATTGCTGAATTGTTCCTTTGAAATAAATATAGACCACTGCAGCCATCATGATGATGTTGGGGTTCATTGTTTTCTAAGCTGTTCACCAGAAAATGAAGGTATGGGTTTGTACAAAAAACACCTTTTAAGCAATCACGTGGATATTACGTAGCTTTTAAACCGTTACCCTTCCGCAATATTTATGCAATATAACACTGAACTTCGGTTACAATCCTGCTAGACGAAACAACATACTATATAGAACGTCGTCGCTAACAATTCTGTTTTGTAAGCATTTACATACAACTTACAATTTAGTAATGCCTGCATTTTAGAGTGCAAGCTATATCTTCAGTAACACACGTGCGTTATTACCTTGAGAATATTTCCTATTTATACGTTATCACGAGTTTTTGGTAAACGAAACGGTCAAATTAAAAACAGTTCAACTCAAGAAAATACATGATACTATGTGACTGCATATAACTAATGAAGTGTACGTTTTAGTCAGAATATGTTTATTTTTCTACTGTACTTGAAAATGAACCTTTTTGTTGTTGGTTGGACAATGCTTCTAATATACTAGTAATTGATTCAGGAATCTATATGCAAATTTACTTAAAGTATCTTAAGGTAAGGTTTGCGTACACAGGGAGATAACTCGAATTCAAATAATTGAAAAAAGGAGGGACCCGCCATTTTGAATTGCTTTGATTAACCAATGTTCGATAACTACAATATTATCGAAAATAAAACAACACCTACCTCAAAATCGTCGTTTTGATGTAATTTTATCAAAATTTGAATCATACAAGTAACGTTATGACCTTCAGTTTGTTAGTTTTCATCTATATGACGTCAGGTTTAGCCATAACGTCTTTGTGCAAAAACAATTCATGAAGTTTCGCGGAGTTTTATTTTATTTCATAAATGTACATGTTTATGCCCCCGCCGTAGCAAAAGGGACATTGAGTTGTATCCTTGTTTGTTTGTACATTGATCCGAATGTACTTATCATAGTGTACGTCCGTTCTAATATATTGTGTTTTTATGGCTTGTCCCCGTCTTGTCGTTTCACAAGATAGAAGTTTTGTTTATTCTGCTTCAAAAACCACGGTCACATTTTCACTGACTGCTAAACTGTCTTTTTATTGAGTTTGTAAGTCTGATGCACGCCGATTCCGATTTTTTATACAGTATAAAAAGAAATCATAGAAACTCAGGATTGAATGAAAAATTAACATAATGCGCCATGTGTTTAAATTATAGAGAATGCATATATTCTCAGATTATTTTATTGCATAGTTTTTACGAATGACAGAATGTTGAACTTGGTCTTTTCCGCAAATACGCACACAACCAACGCGTTTACATCATTCGAAATGTATTTTATTTTTATCAATCGCTGTTACAACTGACGGAGTGTACTAATAGTATTTTTTTATTGCTGCATTAAGACACAACTATTGTATTGTGTCGTCCTGGACATGTCTGAAGTATTTGCCACTGGACATTTTACAACCTTTTATCAAACAAACTTCTATGCATATCAGTCAACTTTGAATCAATTTATCTAAAAACAAGGATGGCATTGTAATATGTGTCTCTACACATGCACGGACTCATTATAAAATCCGGGAAATTGTTAGTTTCTAGTCTTTCTCCGTATATATAAGAGATAATAATGAAGTAGTGACAACGCTCGGAGTATTTTTATGAGGTTGTTTTCTGAATTTTTCGTTTCTGTTCTCAAACTTTAGTTTGCTTAACCAAATGTTATAAAAAAAATACCTAATGCTTTATAATGTTTCATGTTTATGTAAGAGGGGGCATCAACAGTTTCCCATAGACACATTATCCATTTATTCCAAACTCTCTAACATATTATTTCTTTGTGTAATGCATTATAATCATAATAATATAACTGTGATTGAAGAGAAGCCACGATCAATTTTGATTTGACGGTCGCAAATTTCTGTTTTACTGTCTTCCCTACGCGTGGACAGTAAAACTGCATTTGCAAACATCAAATCGCCAATTGACGCTGGGGATTCCTCAACTACAATGCCGTTACTCCTGTGAACTTTATTGAACTGATTATAATTTATTAAAATGTGGAAGATTTTCATATTACAGGTCTACATAACTGCATTTCTTTTTTTAAATATCAACAATACATATACGGCTGGTCATTTGTATTCCAAGGCCATCGTCTGTTTCGTCTTTCATCATGCACAGGAACATGTAGTTTGTTTGTTTGGTCAAAGACTCCAAATCTGAATATCATGTGTAACAATTAGACAAATCATACAAGTAATCTATCTTTCTCCTGCAAGGCTTTCCCCTGCTTCGTCATAAATATTTGATCATATTTGAATAAAATTTGTTGATGTCTAGATTCAAATGAATGGAATAAACACGACTTCTGTAAATGACTTTACTATAGTCAAAACTGATGTCTTTTCCTCCAATTGCTGCATACAAACAATTCACCAAACATGGGGCAATGAAACAATTTTCATTACTTTTAATGGCAATTTGAATGCTTTTCTAAGATTTAAAATATTACAGTTTGAAGCACTGAAAGAATATAAGAGTTTCCTTCAAAATCAGAGTCTTGCACATGTATTACACAAGTTTGACCAAAGTTAAACACCTGTCCTTCCGACTGATAGTTGTGGGCATAAAATTTAAGAGACGACATCAAAATTTTAATGTAGGATAAAAAAAACTTAATTCATATAGTTTGTTCACTTACCCTTCCCTCCCCCTCATAACTCAATTTGGGAAAATTGATTAACCTGTATGGGTATATGTAAAATCGATGTAAAATTAACAAAACTTGCAGCAACTTTTATCCCCCCATCCCCACCCCCAAACTATTTGAATTGAGTTTTTTTTTTATCCTACATTGATTTTTTAAATTAATCACTGTTTTCTCTTATTGATTATGGTCAATCCCAAAGTGTCACAAGACAAAATGATTCTTTAAAAAAAGATGCTATTTAAGATGACTTTCTTCTTTGCAGATCAACAAAAAAAATTTTTTTTGTGTTTTACAGGAATGACCAGATAAACACATATAACTGTCATTTACGTAAAAACCAGTTCGGGGACATACCAATTTTATTAGCTCATTATAATGCAAATAGTTAATTCTTCAATTTCCTAGTTTTTTTACAAAAACGATGGACCGGAAGAAGGGATATTTTTGGCTTTTTGTTGCCATGGCAACGGGATTTGATAAACCAAAAAAATAAAAAATCTTGTTTATAGGATTTTTTTTATAATATTTTTAATTCAAATTTATTATTAATGAATGAACCACAAATATTTCTACATGTTTTATTCAGTTTTATTCTTTTATAGTCACTCGCATACATTATTATTTCAAATGAAATTAAATACATTTTCCACTAAAAATCGTTAAAAATCAGAATTTTGAGCTTTTCATCTGAAAAAACGGGACGAGCAATGTTCGATTTTTTTCATTAAATGATTGGGTAGCCCTCCCTGAACAAAATGATGTATTATATTGATATACTATCACCAAGAAAAAAAATCCAGGTTTCATGCAAACCTTACCTTAAATAGTTATTGTAGACTTGTCAATCCAGGACAGAAAAAGAATAGCATATTCAACATATGCCATTTGTAACGGAGGTTGACATTTAAGTTTAAAAGAACACAAACTACGATAATCCCAGTTAGCTAAATGTTTAGATCACATATATCAACAATATAACCCAGTTTGAATCACTTCACATGGAACATATGGAAAACATCTGCTTTATCTTTTAAGTTATTTTTCACTGCAGGTTCGTTGCGTATAATGTCGGGTTTTGCTGTGAATCAAGGACGACTGGACATTAATTATAAAGGTGAATGGGGAACAGTCTGTGGCAGAGACTTTGAGAATGTTGATGCAGAAGTAGCCTGTAAACAGCTCGGATATTGGTATGTTTAACGTCTACAACAAAATAACCAACATTGACTTGAAAACAAAACAAAATAAACACACCTGAAAACCAAGTGCACTTTACAATGATATTCACTTTCCCTGTTCAATTCAATATTAACGAATAAACATCAATACTAAACTTCATATAAAAATCATAATTCTAAAATAAACAAGAAATAAGCTTGATAATGACTACAAATGATCTTCGCCAAATGGACTAATAAGGGCATATTACTAGAAACCACACTTGCTTCGGTATATGTGCGATAAATATTAGGACGTGCATTCGGGATAAAATGCAGATACTTAGCCGAATATTTATCTACTTACGCATTAACTTCAAAAAGTTAATCTGGTCGATTAAAGTATCATACAGCGGCTTTGCTGTTGTACTCATCAAACACATCTGTATTGCACATTTAAATAATGCCAGGTCAAAAACGATGATCTTTAGATGCATACTACATATGTTCTCCACATATGGTACTTCTTTAAAAATGGTTACAGTTTATAAAGTGATTTTAATGATTAAGATTTTATTTCATAACTTATTAAAGCTTTTAACCACGCTTTACGATATCCGCAGCAATTGTTTTCATTAGGTTGACTTTGTCGTGTTTTCGTTTGACAAATTCAATGATATTTTGTCAATAAAAGGGTACATAAAGGTAAATATGAATGAGCTTGCTCACTTCTGTTGTAACAAAAACAAAAACAAAACAATTGGATGACACACTAAATTACATACACCAAAATAAAACGCATGGCTTTTGAGAGAAAACCATCAAAATATCCCGACGCTTATATTACCCAATTAACAATTGCAACCTTGTGCATGTTTTTATTACACCACGACGTTACACTTAAAATGCAGCGTCGAAAAACTAGTGTTATTCTTTTTTTATGTTGTTGGTTGATTCTGGTTCTGGTCACTTTGTGATGTCATTTTCTCATTAATAATTTCATGTTGTGGATATCGATTTAATAATGTTTACCATATTTTTTATTTCACCTTTGAATGCAGTACTGTCCTATTAATGTAGGAAGGATAAATGGGAAGGAAGTACATGCATATGGTTAATTTTCTATAAATATTTTTTTAGATGTACAAAACTTTTGTCATATGAAGTTTAACTTTAATGGTGCATATCATCTGTCATTGTAAATTTTCTATATTCAACCAGATGCAAATATATCTGACAATCTGCAAGTAAATCGAAACATTTTTACCTTTGGTTTAATTAAAAAAGAATAGTATTTGCCCTGGCACATCATTTGTTGAAACACACCCCTTCAATTACTTGAAAATTTGCTTGAGAATTATTTCCCAAGTCATCTACAGTTGCTTGCTTAAATTGTTTAACTTGTGATATACATTTTAAAATATAGTAATCTACTCCTGGATCGCGTCCGCAAAAAAAAAAACGGCTAATATAATCCCTTGTTTTAATAATTCATTCAATAAGTTGTCGTTGCTGTTCGTGATTAGTCTTTTTCAATTACCTCCATTCCATGCACAACTTTGTGCACAACGCAACTAACCCATCGAACTAAAGATAAAGGATACAACAGATACAGTTAAGTCGGTCTCAAATCTTGATTTACATCTAGAAAATGATAATGAGGGTCCGTTGAAAAAAAAATTACGACAAAAGAAATGATTTCAACTTTCCAATTGTGTACTTTCCATTTCGAAGTAGCAATATTCCAGCAGCATCTATTATATATCTCCAAATTGATACGATATCCCCGTGCTTCCCTTTCATGTATGTAAACTACCGTTTTAGACTATTTACCGGATGTGTTATTGAGCAACACGACGGGTGCCACACGTTGAGCATGATCTGCTTACCCTTCCGGAGTACCTGATATCACCCCTAGTTTGTGTTGAGGTTTGTGTTGATTATGCCTTTGTTTCTACGCAGTGCCATATGTACTAATATTTATCTTGTTTTTTTTCTTTTCATTTTGGCAATGGCGTTGTCAGTTTATTTTCGATTTTTGAGCTTGACTGTCTATTTGCTATATTTCGTATCTCTTTTATCATGTTTATATTGGCGAAAAGTTCCGACTTTGGTTGGACATGAATTACTTTTATCACTACAGTTATATCATGAATAACAGAACAGATTGCGAAGTAAAACATTCCGTGGACTTGTATTAAGTTTTTTAAAATTGGTAAATGTACATTACTAAAGTGACGGCTTAGAAATATCTATTTTCGGAATACTTCCGCAATATAAACTAAAAAAATAAACTAGTTATCAAAGTTTAAGGATTATAACTCAATACGCCAGACGCGCGTTTCGTCTACATACATGTAAGACTCATCAGTGATATCTATTAACGATGAATAAAAAATGAAGAAACTTAACCTATGTCGGTCGGAGTTAATAGCAACATGCACTATTACTTTTTGTTTCTGCACCCATCAACACCTTTTTCAAACTTTCACCACACAATTTGTTTTAAATATCATGAACATTTGATTGAAACTTTAGCATGTTTAGCTTTTTTGTTGGATTTTTCGACATTTTCAGACTTTGGGATAAATTGGTCACCGTTTTGTAATGTGTGGAAGCATTTTTTTTCACCCAAATATGTTGCTAATAAAAAAAAAGAATAAGTGCATTTTGTACTCTTCGTGTATCTAACTATTGTTTTGATAAATTATATATAACTTAGACAAAATGGCTACCGCTTGAAAAACGACTGTGTAGATAATATTTTATAGACACTGCAACATTTGAACTCACGAACTATGAGGCAAATATTTGTATTTTTTGGCAGATGCTATTAATCATTTGTTATTGTTTTACTCGTTATAACCATTTTCTGCTATATCTACTCATCAAATGCACTCAGTCGTTGAGTTAACGAAGAACGTCGTCGGACATTTTCTTATTTCAGCGTAGTATTCAGCCACTGATTAAAATGATATTTGGAATAAAAATGGCTTAAACGACGCAAAGAACCGACACATGCCATTGTTTCTTTTAAGTTTCAAGAAAATCAGAGAATAAGATACAATATCACTATATAAAAGAGTTAAAACAGTTTTTCATAACTGTAACGTTGGACATTCGTTTTTTTTCACATAACTTTGTTATTCTAATCCTCAAATATATTAGATTTTATTTAGTATATGATAAAAAGCTTTACAAACATAATTTAAAACATATATTGAATATGTTTTAATAGTGGTTCGTGTTTACTATCATTTTTATTTTGTTTTGCGGAGGAAATTTCGAAGATTCTGTGTTAAATCCTAGGGGTTGTAGGAACGTAACGTAATAGCAATTTTCAAGGTAAGACACCAGGACTATGTCATCTTTTGAGACGGGAATAATTGTATTGTTCTGTTTAAGAGCCAGTCTGTGATAAAACCATGCAAAATGGTCCAAATCCAAAATATTCCAATCAGACTGATATTTTGTATTTTAGATACCTTATATGTAATAACTATTTGTGCAAAATATTTTGAAAAAATATTCAGCCATTATTTGTGTATGCCGAACATTCGATAATTGTCTATTTCTGTACTGACAAATGGCCATTTCAAGCCTATTTTAGGGTATTTTGACCTGATTTTTTTTGTTTTATAGAAAAAAATACAGCTTAATAATAACAAATATCTTAACTAACAACTTAAAATGAAAGGAAATTATGATAATTCAAAAAGTTGTGAGATTTCTCAATACCCCTACTAACAGGTTGAAATTGCATGGTTTTGAAAAAGTGCCGATTCAGCAAAAGGAGTAGGTCCGGTAAGGCCTGATTTCGGCCTCAATTTTCAAGTTCATCTAACGAAAAATTTTAGACGCTTTTTAAACACTTAAGTGTCTAATTCAATTGATTCAATTAGTTTATGGGAAAGATTTTAGTTGATTACGTCATTTAAAACGCTCCGATTCAAGCTTAAATATGAAAAATCTATCAAATATGCCAAAAATCGTCACTTTTCAGATGGTTTTTGTCAAAAATGAAAGTGGCCGCATCCGTGTTCATCCTCAACCTTTATATATATTATGTATTATCATAAAATACAACTTACATTTCAATATTATGGATGAACACGAATGCGGCCACTTTCATTTCAGACGGAAACCGTCTAAAATTTAACTAAAATGATCAAATTGTGAAGATTTCAGTAACTTAGCACGACTTAATGATGCTAGTACTCGATATATGTGCATCGTATTGTCAAAAACAGCCCATATTTATGTAGCAGAAGCATTTTACTTTTCAATAAATATCTTAACGATTACATATTCACAATTTTCTAAAACTGCTATATTTTGGGGCCAAAAATGGGTCTTACTGAACCTACTCCTTTGTATATTTTTAAAGGCTTGAATCTTTTAAGATCATGTTTTATTTTCAATAAAATGTAATATTTCATGAAGCTTATATATTTATCTACAAAATGTAAGAAAATGGTGCTCGGCAAATGATACCTTCTTACGAGAAAATAATAATTAAAGATAGGCGTGATGGCCATTTTGCCGATTTTTTGATTTTTTTATCTGTTTCATTAGAAACTTTTTAAAAGTATGTAATAGTCAAAATATAAGAAAAATAATGACTGAACTAATGTTTACTGGTTATATTAATTGAATAAACCAAGTTTAACTTAGTTTAAATTATAAAATATACTAAAGGAGTAAACCCGGGAAAACCGCTTTTTTGCATTTTTTGCCCCTAAACTGAACATTTTTACCATGTTTGAAATCTTAACTTATTCAAAAGTAAATTACTTTAGTAACTTATGGGCTGTTTTATTTACAATACTATGCACACTCATCAGGTAATATCATCATGAGTTCTTCACAATTTTAGCATTTTATAATAGTCTAGTTTTTAGACGCTTTTTTGTCTAAATTCAAAGTGGCCACAATTGAGTTCAGTCTTAAATTTTTAAAACATGTTGTATTTGATAATGATTCATAAAACTGTTTAACATATAAGAGATAGAGACTCAACATGTCAGAATGCAACCCCTTGCCATTTAGACAAAAATACTATCATAAAATAACTAAAAAATTCTAAGCACGTCTCCTTCAGATGAAATCGGGGTATTTTCTTTTCTAAAATAGTATGAAAATGTAGACAAAATTGTACAAACTGCGCAGCCTTGTACATCCATGTTATCTAATTCCAGAAAAGAGGAAGATTTAATAGTTTTGTGAATTTCATAGAATTGTGCCTCTTACCTAGAAAAGTGCTCTATTTTGTATATTGTGATAAAGCTTTATGTCAAATATAAAGAGACTACTCCTAGTAGTTCCTGATAAAACTGGAACTGAAATTTTGTGAGGCTGATATGAACCAGTTAGTTATCCCTATGTCAATTCTGGGAGAACAGTGGACATAACAGTAATGTTAAGTTTCCTCCTAGAATGTAATCTCTAGCAATTTGAGGCTTGGGAATAAGACATGTAAAATACAGATGGCCTATTACTACCAGCTGAGACAAACACAAATATTTTAAATTGCAATAAAATTTATTTCATAACCACATGTAATAACCAGATACTCCGCAGGGTGCAGCTTTATACGACCGCAGAGGTCGAACACTGAACAGTTGGGGCAAGTATGGACACAACATTTGAGCTTGATATAGCTCTGAATTTGAATTGTGATTAAATAGTTGACACAACAGAATGAGTGTGGTCTAAGAACTTAAACTTAAAAACTTAAAAAAATTTAATTTGACATTTACCTATTATGGTCCAATATCCAAAATCTAAATACATGGTTAGATTCAGCATATCATAGAACCCCAAGAATTCAATTTTTGATGCAATCAAATAATGTTAAATTTTAGACCCCATTAGACTTCAATGTGGACCAATTTGATAACCGGGCCCAAATATTAAAAATCTAAATACATGGTTAGATTCAGCATATTGAAGAACCCCATTTATTCAATTTTGTTGAAATCAAACAAAGTTTAATTTTGGACCCCGATTTGAACCAACTTGAAAACTGGGCACATAATCAAAAATCTTAGTACATTTTTAGATTCAGCATATCATAGAACCCCAAGAATTAAATTTTTGTTAAAATCAAAATAAGTTTAATTTTGGACCCTTTGGACCTTAATGTAAACCAATTTGAAAACAGGACCAAAAATTAAGAATCTAAATTCACTGTTAGATTTGGCATATCAAAGAACCCCAATAATTTTTTGATGAAATCAAACAGTTTAATTTTGAACCCTTTTTGGCCCCTAATTCCTAAACTGTTAGGACCAAAACTCACAAAATCAATCCCAACCTTTCTTTTATGGTCATTAACCTTGTGTTTAAATTTCATAGATTTCTATTTACTTATACTAAAGTTATAGTGCGAAAACCAAATATCTTTGGATGACGACGACGATGACAACGGCAACGTCATACCAATATACAACCAACATTTTTCATTTTTTGCGGTTGTATAAAAACAAATATACTCAGATAAATGGTTAAACTGTTGAGCAGACATACAATTACCCGGCCACGTCCACTTGTATTTTTGTCCATCTGATGAGTTAAGCCTTTTTCAACTGATTTTTATAATTCGTTCTTATGTTTTACTATTATACCACTGTCCTAGGTTAGGAGTAGGATTGGGATCCCCCGCTAACATGTTTAACCCCGCTACATTATTTATGTATGTGCCTGTCCCAAGTCAGGAGCCTGTAATTCAGTGGTAGTCGTTTGTTTATGTGTAACATATTTGTTTTTCATTCATTTTTAATATACATAAGGCCTTTAGTTTTCTCATTTGAATTGTTTTACATTGTCTTATCGGAGCCTTTTATAGCTGACTATGCGGTATGGGGTTTGCTCATTGTTTAAGGCCGTACGGTGACCTATAGTTGTTAATGTCTGTGTCATTTTGGTCTCTTGTGGACAGTTGTCTCATTGGCAATCATACCACATCTTCTTTTTTATATTGTCATTAAAATGGTAAGATTTACTGTTTATATACATGTAATATTATGGTGGTCTACCGTAAAGAAAAACATGCAAAATGGTCTAAATACAAGTTTTTAGTCATGAATGAACATGATGAAGGTATTAGCAAAAAAAAATAAAAGTTTGATAGATCTGAAAAAATTTAACATAATAAAGTCATCAATATCTATTTTAACTAAATATTAAACAATTTTGCAGCATCAGATTTTTTTTTGGATAAAAACAAGCATTCTGTGAGTAATACATGGCAATACAAATTCATTGTAATGGAACAAAATTTTAACTTGATCTATAATTTGTCATGGTGTAAACTACATAAAAATATCGAGACAAAATCTTCAAGCAAAACAAAAAAAACTTGTTGAATTCTGACTATCTAAGTGAATTTCCTATGTCGAAAGACCACAACTCTGCACACAAATATCAGACTGGAACAAAACTGAATCACTAAATACCAAAGAAAAGGAAAAACATTCAAAATGTCATTTTGTCTTAAAAAAAAATGAGTTATTTCCGTTTGAACAGAAATTTTCTAATGAATAAGTATTTCATCAAAAATTTAATTTTAGAGAAAGGGCTTCAACTGAACAAAGAGAAAAGCTTAAAGCGTGAATAATGAATTTGACCTGTAACTTGTCATGATAAATCAATAAACCAAATATCAAATCAAAATCTACAAGCACAAAGACTCTTGATTTGCCAAAATGACAGATAGACAGACTGACAGACAGACAAACGCAGTGCAAACCTAAGTCCACTTAGACGTTAGCCGTTAGGGGACTTACAATCAAAATCTCAAAGTATCAACAAACAGGAAAGAGATGTTCTTTGGAGAGGGAACATTCAAGATAATTTTGGAAAAACTTTCGATTTTTGAAGAAGTAGGGTCACCTCAAATGTCTTTCTTTTATCTTGATTTAATCTGAGATATAAATCAAAAACTTTTATATGGCACATTATGTATGCACATATAAACTTTTTTCGTAGATGAAAAAAATGGCCACATTTTTTACATACGCTCTAATAGACACAGATTTCGAATCTAGACACTCAATGAGTGATTGCCCCTATAATTGGTTGCATTCCAATCAAAAGTTTCAAAGAGGAAGATTTTTTGAAGTACAAGTATGTTCACAACTCTGTTTCATATAACAAGCTTTTTAAAAGACTGTCATCAATTGAAAGTATGTGAAAATCAGGTGCTCCGCAGGGTGCAGCTTTATACAACCGCAGTGGTTGGACCCTGAACAGTTGGGGCAAATTAAAGTTGGTCACAATGTTCAAGCTTGATGCTGTCTGAATTTGGATTGTGATTGCATTTTTGACAAAATAAAGGTTTTTGTTACAAAATAAATGTGGTCAAAGATCAACAAATCTAATGCACAATACTGTGCAATTGAAGATTTCTTGTTGAAAATTTTCAAAATTTGAAATTTGAAAAATTTTGAAAAAAAAAGAAATCCCTTAAAAATTTGTTTACAACCCCCCCCCCCCCATTTATTGAAACCCCCTTTAAGGAATAACCCTTAAACACAATCCCATCCTTTCCTTTTAAGTATAGAACCTTGTAGTACAATTACAGAGAGATCCATATACTTAAACCCAAGTTATTGTTTGGAAACTAGAAACATGCTTCTTTTTGGCCCCTTATTCCTACATATTTTGGACAATTAATCCAAAACTAAATCCCAGCCTCCCCTTTGTTATATGGAGCATTGTGGTACAATTTGAGAGAGATCCATACAATTACACACAAGTTATTGTCTTGAAACTAGAAAAATGCTTCTTTTTGTTTTTTTGGCCCCTTTTTGGCCCTTAATTCCTAACTTTGAACCCATGACCCATTTAAATGAATCCAAACCTTCTACGTGTGGTTTTAAACATTGTGATACAATACAATATCAGAGCAATTGAAATACTTATACACAAGTTATTATCCTTAAACTATAAAATGCTTGTTTTGGGCCCCTTTTGGGCCCTTAATTCCTAAACGGCTGGGACCATCATCCCCAAAATCGATCCAAACCTTCCTTTTGTGGTATTGAACCTTCTGGAAAAAAATCATAAAGATTTATACACTAAAACTCAAGTTATTGTCCGGAATATAAGTCTACTTTGATCAGTTTTAGTTAAAATATTAAGGGGAAAAAACTATTACAATTAGTGCATTTTATAGATATTTGGGAGCATTTTTTTACCAATTTCCCAATGTTTGCCAGGCTAAATTTTTTTACTTGTCTAAGAACTGATATGCACCTTTCAAAAAATCCTAAAAGTTGAAAAAAATAAATATGATCTTGAGAGAAAACACCTGCTGAGTACATGTACTACCTGCAAGTTATATAATACATCTGTTGCACGAACCTCTCTGGCAACCTGCCAAAAGGTAAAAAAAATGTCAAAATGCAGTTTTTCTTTTTTTTTATATAATGTTCTTTGCAAAATATAACAAGATAATGCTATATTTAAGAGATATATCAATTATCCAGACCTTTAAAAAGTACCTAAATATGGTGATTTTTTTGGCATTTTTTTTTTAATAATTCACAAATATGCAAATAAGGCTGTTAAATGAAAAATAGTGTGAATTTACAAAAAAAAGTTTTTTATCTTAACTCCTAAATACCCAAAGATTTTGGAAATATATATTATGTTGCCCAGTTATAACTACCAATTTGGACGAAATTTGAGATTTTGCATGGTTTTATGGCAGACTGGCTCTTAATGACATTGTATTTCAATACTTAATGTCTCGATACGTATGTGTGTTAATAGCAAAAGAGGTTTTATAACAAACAAAATATGTTTTAGAGCAGATATAATTTTTACACGGCTACATGCAACATTAACGCTAGTGATGGTCTTGTGTAGTCTTCCCCTGCTTAATTGATCGTCGGAAAGCATTTTAGTATGATAGTTAACAAGATGTTTTAGTTTTTGATAACATTGAGTAATATGCATTTTAATTACCGAGAAAATGTTGAGTGTCAATTTAAGAACGTATACGTCTATAGCTTTACGTAACATGCGTAACTGCAGACCCTTCTTCAAAGTCAAAAGAGACTGTGCATTAATATTGAAACAATTTTGTGTCAGCATAAATGCATAGACAAAGTTCTCGTTCCACAATCAATGATTAAACTGTTCTCATGATTTCAACTGAATACTCAAAATAATTGACATATCCCAAAACAAAAAGTTTCAAATATCTAACACTACATGTACAGCTTTCATTTATTTATAGTTCAGGAATCATGCGTCCACCTAGAATCACTAGTAATGGTAACGGTGTCATTTGGTTAAATGAAGTACAGTGCTCTGGTTCAGAAAGTAAATTACTGAATTGTTCCTTCAATAACAATATAGAACACTGCAGTCACCATGATGATGTTGGTGTCCATTGTTTTCTCAGCTGTTCTCCAGAAAATGAAGGTATGGGTTTGTCAAACTTTGAGAACATTTCATATTTCTGCGGTTTTCTCTTCTCAGAAAAAAAAAACATGATATTAAGTGCCTACATATAACTTATGAAGATTGCATTTTCGTCAGAATAAGTTTATTATTTTACTGTACTTAAAAAGTCTTTCATACTTATATTTGATTTTAAAATCAAAAAAAAAAAAAGAATAGCACATTCAACATTTGCCACTTGTAAAAGAAATCGACATTCGAGTTTGAAATATTTTTAAAATATCGTGTTTAATGTACCAAGCACACTGTGTAACCACATCAGTAGATGAACTATATCCCTTAGATTTTTGGTGAATTGGCGGAGTTTTTGATGAGTAGTCAAACCGTGTAAATTAAATGATTATTACATTATTTTTTTCTGGCTCAAAGGGGTCCGCCTTTAAAAACTTTATTTTTTTCACCTCTATAATTTAAAGTATTTGATCGAAAAACTGTCCCTCCAATTCAGTTAACATTATTTGTTTACTAACCGCTCCATTGATCAGCATGTACCGCCTACATTCCGATCCTTACGGAGGTTAAACTTTGTTATGCCGGCTACTTTTTGTCTCCTAGTAACAGCAGTGAGTCGTTATTGTGTTTTTCTTTTCGATAGTTTCCGCTTTTTTGCGTAACATTCCGTCAACCAATCAGCAAAACCATTCTCCACCATCTTCTTCTTCGCGGTTTATGGAGCAGACACGCCCATCAAAATCAGAAACAGTAACTGATTTTGAATGCATGTTTATTCTCTATCTTGCTCTTTCATTGATGTTTGTGCAGACAAAAAATAAATCGCGTAGGTAATTTTTGTAGTCTGACATTAACTCTCTCCGATTTAACTTTTAGCATTTAAATTTAATTGCATGTGGAGTATATTTGTAGGACTCTAAAGTGCGGTGGTACTCTTAAGTGCGATGGTCATGCTAAAGTGCGATGGTGTATCACGCTAAAGTACGATGGTTGTTTGTGTGCGATGGTAAAGCACTATAAGGGCGATGGAACAAAAGAGAAAAGTTAAAGGGGTCTAATTTTAAAAACAAGTCTTTTTTGCAAAATCTAGTTTGCTATAATATAACATTTAATGCGATAGGCTTTTACTTTACTTGTAGTCTTATGTGACTGTTTCTAAATTTAGAAGATTACCTTTTTTTTTTCATACATCTGACATTATTTTTTTTTTGCCGAAAACACGTAGTTCATAGCTGGTTGCAAGTCAGAGTCAACGTTTCGTTTTTAATGGGAGTTATAAAAAAGAAGATGTGTTATGATTGCTAATGAGACAACTATCCACAAAAGACCAAAATGATACAAATATTAACAACTATAGGTCACCGTACGGCCTTCAACAATGAGCAAAGCCCTTACCGCAAAGTCAGCCATAAAAGGCCCCGATAAGACAATGTAAAACAATTCAAACGAGAAAACTAACGGCCATATTTATGTAAAAAAATGAACGAAAAACAAATATGTAACACATAAACAAACAACAACCACTGAATCACAGGCTCCAGACTTGGGACAGGCACAGTCATAAATAGTGTGGCGGGGCTAAACATGTTAGCGGGATCCCAACCCTCCCCTAACCTGGGACAGTGGTATAACAGTACAACATAAGAACGAACTATAAAAATCAGTTGAAAAGTCTTAACTCATCAGATAGACATAAAATACAAGTGGACGTGGTCGGGTACTTATACATCCCGACACAAAAAGACACAATGAACAGATCTGAGAGTACTCACAGTTATCTGACAGCTAGTTCAAAGCCACTAATAACTAATAAAAAAATCATGCCTCTAAGACTAAACAATCAATCCGTACACATCCAACATACAATGGATTTAGTATAAAGACGTGATAAACAGCCAGAGAAAAACATGACCTTGTGCAATGCCAAGTTACAGGTATCGACGGATTGTAGATCCATGAAAATGTATATGTATATAACATACTAGTAATATTTAGTTAGCTTTTAATCTTTGATAACAAAATCAATATTTTTACCAATTAAAACAATATTCAATGATTCAATGACCTTATTACAGTGTTGAATAACCAATAAGGGTAACCTTTTAGAATAAGTTTATTTAAAGGAGCAACACGTTTACATGGATCATTTTTTAATTTCCGGGCACGGTTAACAACATTTACGTAAAAATGAGGATGTGCTATCCAGTTTGAAATAATTTTTCTACAGGTACAACCAAACTTCAAAACCAAATCTTTATACCAGTAATACATAGTTTGCGTTCGTTAAAATCAAAAACGTCACAACAGACACGGGCATAGCGAACAAGTTGTGAAATATAAACACCGTAAGATGGTGCCAAAGGAACATCACCATCTAAAAATGGAAAATTAACAATATGGAACGAAAAATCGTCTCTTTTGTCGTAAATTTTAGTGTGTAACTTCCCTTTAAAACCGAAATATCTAAATCCAGGAAAGGACAGTTATTACCGAATACATTTGATTTATTTAAAAGTAAGTTCCTTGGGGTAAATTTCAGCAGTATATTGAGAAAATTCAAAATTCATTATGTCCCTTTGATAACTTTGCGTAACGTCGCGTTAACTTTGAAGACGTAGATATGTTCTCCCAAACAAAACATCCGAAAAAAAAACCATAGACAACCATTGCAATGTTAATTTCTCTCAAAGAAATTTAAATTGCTAAGAACACGCATTTAGACACTTGGTACGTGAAACGTCTTGTTATTTTCTTTTTTTTTTAAGAAAATCGCTGTTTTAAAGAAATATTTGCACAAATAAAAAAAAAAATCATTGCAATTTTGGACGGACAGCAAACCTTGAGCCAGACTATAGTATCTGCTTACCAAATAAAGAACACAAAATGGAATTTTTAAAGTTTCTAATACGCAAGTTTCGGGTTCCTGAACATATGACTTAAATTATTTTTGAAAGTCACGATATGTGCATACAGATAACACGATATTTCTAATTGTGAATGTAATTTTTGTTAAGTGTTATAAAAACACACATTACAATTTAACCGGATAACCAAATGTGTAACAAATAATCACAACGATATATTAAAAGTTTGAACACAAATGCATCTGCTTTATTCATTTAATTATTCTTCATTGCAGGTTCGTTGCGTATAATGTCTGGTTTTGCTGTGAATCATGGAAGACTGGAAATTAATTATAAAGGTGAATGGGGAACAGTCTGTGGTAGAGACTTTGAGAATGTTGATGCAGAAGTAGCCTGTAGACAGCTCGGATATTGGTATATACAATATAACACTTAAAGCTTCGTAAAAACTGCTCAATTCAAACCCAAAAAACCTCAATTTTATCAAATCAATGAAGAATTCCAGTTCAAAATAATATATCTAACAATTTGAATGTAATTATCAGCTACATTTCACATGAATTTCAAAACTGATGTATACACCGAATGCTTAAACACATTATGTACTGAAACATTTTTGAATGACTCTTTAAAACCATTTTAATAACTGTATACAGTTTGGCAAATATTTAATTGGAGTACGCTTTGAAAAAAAATATGTTAAACAAAAAGTGATAAACTTTCATTGTTAAACAGTTGTTTGCATTTAGAAACTGATTTAAACATGGACTGCTTAAAATAACTTTGTACTGAAATGTTTTTGTTTTCAAATGACTCTAAACATCATTTAAAGGGTTGTAACATGTTATAATGTCTGTGTGGAATGTATAGTTGATATGAAGTACTTTACTGTATGTTTTTGGTTTAAAAAATACAAACTGCAATAGTATAGTAGTTTGGGTTCACAAGAATAATGCACTTGCTACCATGTGTTATAAGCTTTGACTAAAACAATAAATTTTTCATACTATGTTTCTAATAATGTTTTTATTAATGTTAAGGGTACCGCACAACTGATAGTGTTCAACATAGCCTAGGCATAAAATGTAATGGTCAACAAGAATTGCCAGATAATGTAAAAACTTCCTCTGGATAAATGTTGTAAACAGAAGACAAAATTGATAAGTGCAATCAATTTGGGTACCTCCTTAATAAGGAATGGTGGTGATGATGCAAAAAATTGTCTTTAAACGGTACGAAGAGTTGTTATACTGGTCTGTATTCCACTGAATATTTAAGGGACCTGACATAATATAGATTCAAACACAGAAAGTAGCTAATATCTAACCTCATGTATCTTAAATGTATTTATAGTTCAGGAATTATGGATCCACCTATACATGCAACAAATGGTAACGGTGTCATTTGGTTGACTGATGTGAAGTGTTCTGGTTCAGAAAGTAGATTGCTGAATTGTTCCTTCAATAACAATATAGAACACTGTAGTCACCATGATGATGTTGGTGTGCATTGTTTTTTAAGCTGTTCAGCAGAAGATGAAGGTATGAATTTATTCAAAACAAACAACTTAAGCAATACAATGTGACTATGTGACTGTGATAATGCTTCTCCTTCCCAATATGTATTAAAATAAAACTGTAACAATACACACATCCAACAAAATTCAGAAAACATACAAGGAAATTTCGGAAACTACTAACATGTTATCATACATAATAAAACATTCGTTCCGAGTTCAGGAATTGTGCATTAAGCTGATATTATAAATAATGGTCACGGGGTCATTTAGGTTAATTACACGAAGTGCTCTTGTTCAGAAAGTAAATAACTAAATTGTACCGAGACAAAAAAAAATAATACACTGCTATCACCTTGATAATGTTAAAATCTATTGATTGCTAAGCTGTTCGTCAGGAGAAGAAGATAAAAAACGCTTGAGGCAATCCTAACGTGTATAACTATTGAACTGATACTTTTAATTTATATATACCACTGGATAGCAAACCATTCATTCGACAAAATCCAGGATACAACAACTGACGTTTTTAACGTGTCTGTCTTGGTAACAAGCACACACTACTGATTAATAAAGGGTCAATTAATTAAGCAATCATGTTTTGTGAACATTTGTCTTGATAACGTCGACGCGACTTCTGATAAAAAGCTGTGGTCACCATAGAACAAATTTACAGTCAAATTAAGAACATTAGTGTTTAATACATGCCTGCAAAATTTAATATACTAAAATGAAGCATATACCGAGACCATTTCATAATAGAAAATCAATAGGAAAATGGCTTATGTTCTATTTGTCATACCAAAATTATGAGATTATTTTAGACGTTTTATAACTAGACTGTCGGTTACAGTGTACATTTGTAAAAACATGCATGGTAAATTTTTTGTAGCTGTCTCCATTTCGCCCTGAAAATTTGTTTGTATACTGCACACGATAATTTCTAGATATTAATGCAGATTTAAAAAAAAAAAGACTATGAACTTTAAACCCTTTAATTTTGACAAATACGAATATGCAAACACACAAATTAAAACGATAAGTTTGTTTTATTTGGCGGCTTACGCTTAAGACATTAGCATGTCGCTTGTTTATCCATTCATTTGACGCGTACTGTTTATTTCGTTTTTAGTGTACTTGTGTGATGTCGTGAATTCATGGCAGATGTACATTGTTGATTGCGTTTTATATGGTATACTTTACACTTATTGTATTACGTTTTCTTTCGTATTGGGTAGTCTTGTGTTTATTAATACTGTATGACTGAAGCGTATTGTTGTATGTCAACATATTTTTGGTATCCCAAATTAACGGGGGTTTGGCTAGCCATACAATCAGATTCTACAAATTATTGAATCTTAAAACCTCTTTTACCATGTAATGAATATGCCAAATATTGTCAACAGTACGTAGTTTTGTGTTTGCTATTTATTTATGACAAATTTATACTACTCATAGTTCTTATTTAAATACTATCTGCACATTTGCTGCTTGTGTGCAAATTATAATTGATGGCGATCAGATAACAAGATTTGTTTTATTGTCAACGTTATCGTCAGGTAATATAATGTTGAAAAAAGCTTTTATATACAAAACTATAACATGACAAAGAATTTATCTGTATTTTAATAAAGAAAATCTTCTATACAGGTGGCTTGCGTATTATTCCGGGTTTTGCTGATAATCAAGGACGACTGGAGATTAACTATAGAGGTGAATGGGGAACAGTATGTAACAAGAACTTTGAGAATGTGGATGCAGAAGTAGCATGTAAACAGCTCGGATATTGGTATGCATAACGTATATAGAAGATTAACAAATATGCACTTCGATTATAAAAGTTTAATGTCAATATGTTGCTAATCCAGAAAATACTGGCCTGGGTTAAATTTTGTAATTCAATATATAGCAATTAAAAGGTTTATTCGACAGCTAGGTTCACGAATTGGAGCAAAATACCAAAAAATTTCGAATCAAATATAACAGTTTAAATCATGTGAATCGAAAAATATAATATCTAGCGATTTGAAATTTTATACTGCAGCTTTATTTTCCTCATTCAATAGATATCGATATATTTCAAAATTAGATAGCAAAATGTCAGTTATCAGTGAGTATTTTGTAGTACGAAGGTCAATAAAATGAAAATAAACCAACATTGACTTTAAAAGGTATGTTCCGATAAACTATGTTCACATTACATTGTGTTTTGTTATAAAATAAGTATAATACTACAAATTAAATTCATCTGCATAATATATTGATCATTTGCGCAAGTAACAAATAATATATATCCAGTTAGATAGCATACGACAGTTTCAAGTTTTCGGGTTTGCAGGTCAAGTAAATTTCACACGCTATAGAATCCAAAGTTTAATTTTAATAGGCTTGGGTTTTGTTTGTATATAGCCATACATAATTATACTGTTCTTGCAACTATTTTAAAATAATCAATATTAATCATAATGAGGTTCTAATTTTTTTGACAATCTCACTAAGCCAAAAATGCTTGGAAAGGTGGGGTTCAATCTTAACATGATAACATGACTGGGAACATTTTGACATTCAATTAAGAAAAATATAAAGCGTATTCACAACAGCAAAACAGATTGCACGTAAACAAAGAATCAGTTCGGTTTGGGATGAATATTATTAATGTATGCAACGTTGCATTTATGCGAACAGTTGTTAAAATGATATACTGTATTCGACTCAATATATATGATGTTACTGAATTAGAAAGTAGCTACAGAAATAGCTAACCCCGTGTATCTTTAATTTATTTACAGTTCAGGAATAATGCATCCAGCTCATATCATCAGCAATGGTGACGGTGTCATTTGGTTTAATGATGTCAAGTGTTCTGGTTCAGAGAGTAAATTACAAAACTGTTCCTTCAATAATAATATACAACAGTGCAATCATCATGATGATGTTGGTGTCCATTGTTTTTTAAGCTGTTCAGCAGAAGATGAAGGTATGAATTTTGTCAACATACGTATTGTATGCCCTGCTATTACAAGTTTTGTGACTTATGTACTGTTGCTTGCTCTTCATATGTATACAAACTACAAGTAGACACTTGATAACACAACATGCATCCAAGAATATTTTGAAAACATACAATGACATTTATAAACTACTTTAACGTTAGCATATATAGAGTTACATGTGTAGGGTTCACAATTATTACTTTAACAAAACCCGCGTTAAGGTTTGTGTTAATTTTCGTATCCAAGTTATTGTGATTTCGAGTGAAGGTAATAGTGCAAAAAAACACAGTCTCATAGGTAAACAGCCGATTGTTTACTTTGGTTGGAAAATATTCATTGGTGTTCCTGTATTCGACAATAAACGCTTAATCATTGTTCGCGTTAATTCTGTTTTGAATCGTCCAAAACGTACATTTGACAATGTTTACAAAAGATGTGTCAAATGAAATTTTTATAACACTTCCCTGAATCTTCTAAATGTCAATAATCTATTTTCATAACCAATTGGTCAGACGATAAAGTATATGGGTTTTCTAATTTTCCTAACACAAAATACTTTATAATTAATTGTTCATATTCGACTGTGAACATGGTCCACATTAAAAGAAAACATGCACACGAACAGATGTTTTAGACCATACACTTATACATGTATTACAATCTTTGTCAAAGTATATATGTTATTCACTGAAATGTTAAAAGTTATTTCTTTATCTTTATATCGCATATATTGATTAAACATTTGTAGACTGAAATTATGTTGTCAGTCATGAAAGGATACTGAATCGAACTAATATTATGCAAGTAATTATGGTATCAGTAGGACGCAATGATTGTTCTATTCTCATGTTAATTTATCAATGTTAGTATACAGTCGAATATAGTCAACAAGTACATTTATTAAGATATCAAGTCATAACACATTTTGTCTTCAAATGAGGCAATACGAAATAACAAATAAATCATAATAAGATACAAACGGGGTCGGTAAATTCCATAATGGATGAGAGCGAACCTGTAATAGTACATGTAGACCCTATTTGCCATTATATCCAGTAATTATGGCATTTTGAGGTTTTTTCTGAAGTGTTGAATGCTAAAGTGAACATTCTGTTTGTTTAACAGTTATCGTATACTGACTCTAATTTAATTTTTTATCCACTTTCGTCCTATCTCTTGATAGAATGTACATTTATGTTATCAAACCTGTATTGCATTTAGGTCGAAGAAAATGGGTTTTTTTTTGGTGTTTATATCTATAATTTTTTAATCTGTCAATTTACCATGTTTTTATATATATTGGTTTAGGCTACAGTAGTCGTTTGAAAAGAGAAATATTTTTTTTTCCTGCGCAAACCCCGAACATTTCATTTTTCGATGTTTGACATTTGAAGAATCAAATTATCATTTTTCAAAATTTATCACTGTAAGGTATAAGTAAATAGTAGATTCACAATATTGTGATTTCCTCAAGCTGGGTATCACAATTATTTTTTAATTAGAAATCATTATCTTTTATCATTTCGATCATATATTAGAAAAACCTTATTACATGAATAGACAATTTACAGTCAAGTATATTATTTTTTTTCTCTTGGCTATGCAAAAAAAAAACAACAATCGCACCAACCTTAACAAACATTATTCCTAACCTGAGGTTTAATATGTATGAATTTGTCTAAATATTGAAACTTTTAAAGTTCTTTCTTATACATTAAGTTATTTGAACATCAATCTATAAGGGTGCAACACAAGAATGTTTTTTTTTTTAAATAATATGTAAATATTTTTTTTTTGTAAAAATTATTGTCAATTGTTTTTATAAAAAAATTGATTAGTTTGAATTTTAAGTAATTTTGTAAATCAGAAGCCATTATTGGTCAGTGTGGTCTCCTCCTTTGTATTGGTCTTGTTAGTTGAAGGAATTTGATATGATATTTTTTTTTCAAATAGGGAATCGATGTGCTAATTTCCGTTATGTATCTTAGAAAATGCGTTTATATTCAGCAATACAAGACTTCAAAAACCGTTCAATATCCGCTATTTCTAAAAACAGGGTTTCTTTCCAGTTGAGATAAAGGCAATAGTTGTATAACAGTGTTTGAAAGTCACGAATTGATTGAAAGAAAACAAACTAGAACCACATTAAAATTCAAAGATAAGAGGAAATCAAAGGAGCGATAGGAACAATATAGAGCAAAACATACAAGCAACATCATACTGTTCAAGAACTAATCAGGAACGACTGTCATATTTTGACTTTGTTAAGGAAATGTAAAAACAAAATGGCGGACAAAATCTGGTTTTAAAGCTAGCCAAACCTCCCGGCTATATGAAATCGGTAAATTGTTTAAAACAACATATATAATACATATCAAGCACATTTTTTTTTGCAGGTGATTTACGTATTATTTCGGGTTTTGCTGTGAACCAAGGACGACTTGAGGTTAAATATAAAGGTGAATGGGGAACAGTATGTGCGAATGACTTTGAGAATATTGATGCTGAAGTAGCATGTAGACAGCTCGGCTATTGGTGTGTATTACATTTAACCCAGATGTAAATTCCGTTTTGATTTTAACCGGGTTTTTTTTAAGTGAATCTAGGAAGAATCGTATAGTTTAGAAATTCGAAATTGTATGTCCAAAGATTGGAATAAGTTTTTTACAGCTAAGTTGTGCAATCAAAATTTCTTGTTGGATAATAGAGGCTAACTTTTAAAGTTAGAGGTTAAAGTCTTCAGTCAGCATTAAGCCAATAAACATATGAAAATCAATGGAATAAAAAATGAAACAGCAACACTTGACTGGTGAAAGTATGTTCATACAAATTACCTAGTAAGAATATAATATTTCAAACTTTTACAAATTATGACTTGAAAGAAGAGTTGTCTAATAAGGACTCATACCGCATCCTTGTATATCATTGTATTGTGCTATACGTATATTACACTTAGAAAATTATAGTAATTGAATGATGTATTGATTTTCGAACATGTATTTTTATTCAAGGAATCAGTAACATATACCGTTATTTTAGTTCAAAAGTATCGGTTAAGTATCGGTTAACAATTTATATTCTACCTCGCATACTCTAAAAAAATTTCTAACCAATCATAACAATTATAATGGTTCATTTGCATATACGTTAATACATACATCGATTCGTATACGTTTAGAATAATGTTGGTTTGTTTTAAACGGAACACAGGCTTAGTTGTAAATAGATATAATAGAAAAGCTATACTTACCAATTGCTGCAGGTATCATTGGGGTTGAACATTATTTAAATAAAAAATAAAGTGGTCAGCAATGCCACCTTGATCTTGAAATGGAACTTGACAATGTTTATAAACGGTTCACGTTAATTCTTCATTAATTGATAGTGAGTACACTTAAGAATCAATTCGACAAACATATATTTGATTTTATCAATAGTGACAAACGTTACTGCATCACCTACAGAATCAGTTTTGCAGTTGAGTTAATTTTATTATATAAAGCTAAGTTTTCTTTGATCAATTGGTTGTGCAAATATGTTTGCGAGTATTCAATTTTAAATCTAAGTACTCTAGAGAATACAGATCTCTACACAGTAGCTATCTTATACTTTGTAATCTTCCATTAATTTACAGTTCAGGAATAATGCACCCGCCTGGTATTATAAGTAATGGTAATAATGCCATTTGGTTAAAGGACGTGATGTGCTCAGGTTCGGAAGGTAAATTACTTAATTGTACCTACAAGATAGACACATCACAATGTAGTCACCATGATGATGTTGGCATACATTGTTTTCTCAGCTGTACAGCCAAAGATGAAGGTATGATCTTAATAAACACAAAATAACAAAAACAAATCTACATACCTCTGTACTTGAACTTATATTGAATATGTATGTAAAATACCATTTGAAATTCGATAAAACTTCATTCATATGACAAAATCCTGAATACCTACTGTGAAATAGTCAATACACATGTCGTGTTAATAGAAAACGGATAGTGCTTATTCAGCAATGTGATGCACAGTGCAGAGTGCAAATTAAATACATTATAAAAAAGTACGTTTGGTTAAGGGAACAAGTTTTCTATCCAATTGGCGTTTTCAGATGGTCGAATTATCAAAATGGAAATATACAGTATTTTGGAAAAGAACCCCATGAACACGTTCTTCTACATGTATAGTATGTAAACTGACTGGAGTTTAAAAACATTCAGAAAGTATTCAATTGTGTCTTCGTGAGAGAATAAATCGCTTGCCCATTGTTCGCGTTATTTTCCTGCTTAAATCGTTTATTACGTGTAGTTTGTCTTGCTATGATGCCTACAATATTTTACAAGTAAGACAACTTGGGGGGTTGTTCTACGTACACTCTCTGATTATAAGAGATTACATACTTAACATGTTCAAGTAAGGGATTTTCATTTAATTTTTAAGATTATTTAGGGTATCATGATAACAGGATGTACATCGCAACATAGACAATAACTCTTTAGTGTCTTTAAATATCAGCTGTATTTGTAAGAGGCTAGGAAACAAGGTGTATGCCAGCTTCTATCTAGCTATTACACCTGTTTCGAGCCGAGTACAAATACAGCTGATATTTAAAGACACTATACAGTTATTGTCTTTATCCTGCAATGAATTCTGTATATTAATTTTGTTTTGAAAGACACAAAAACTAACATATTTAGCATTTATTTTCAATTTGTAATCCCTTGAGGCCTGTGTAGTGATATCAAAATCACACATTACGCTGAAGACGGGATCGCAAAAAAAGAATCTCGAATTGTCCATAATAATACATCGCTCAAGGTTAATAATTATATTTTTTCAACATAACAACGATTTTCAACAATAAAAACAAATAGCAAAACATTGTCAAATTTGAAACAGAAGTGTACGAGTTGTTCTACGCTTCAGACTTGACATTCACTAAACATGCATGCTGAAATTGATATGGTTGATTTTGTAACACAATCATACACATTCAAGTTTTGAAATCGACAATTGTCATCGTCATTGGAATGAAACTGGAATACACATTCTGAGGTCACACAGGTTCAAACAATACTCATTCCCGCAGTGGACGGAGCTTTAAAGCGATATCTGTATAGTATACAGATACAGCATAGTGATATCTGAAAGGCTGTATCTGTATAGTGGGACACCCAATTGCAGGGTAAAATGATATACATGTATAATCTGCAATAGGTTGCAATTGAATTGGTTTTGTTCTCGTTTTTTAAGCACCCTTCAAACGGGAATGCAATAATATACTCTTCGTTAATAAATGTTGTTAACTTTAAACTAGCGATGCAAGAATTTAATGAAATTCTGAATTCTTTTTAATTGTAAACGTTTCGACTAGTCAGTATAGGAAACAAAACTTTTTTTTAATCATGTTAAACCAATGTGCTAACATAGTTCTATAGGAAAAGTATGTGTCACCGAAATAATCAAAGTTTGAAGGAACTCATAAACGATCCTTTGTCTAAAGTTATTGAAACATGTGTTGTCTGCAGGTGAACTCAGAATTTCTGCAGGATATGCTGGGAATCAAGGAAGACTGGAAATCAATTATAAAGGTGAATGGGGAACAGTATGTGATAGTAACTTTGAGGATGCTGATGCAGAAGTAGCATGTAGACAGCTTGGATATTGGTTGGTATTACATTTAACCCAGATGTAAATTCCGTTTTGATTTTAACCGGGTTTTTTTAAGTGAATCTAGGAAGAATCGTATAGTTTAGAAATTCGAAATTGTATGTCCAAAGATTGGACAAAACAAAACAAAAAAGTTTCTTTTAATTATGCATCTTACGTTTAACAATCGAAATATAACTTCAAACAATAAAAATATTGTATTTGAACAAAATCCACCCCGCTCACGCCCCCCTTAAAAAATCCTAATTCCCTGATAAAAGATACATTTCAAAATAAGATACAAAAGTGTATTCGTATAAATTATTTTCGACAATGGTAACATGTTTTTTTACTATTATGATAAACCACGTACATGTATAGTATAGGAAATGCTACAATTGATACATCCTAATATTATAATATAATATCATCAGGTTTTTTATTCTTATAACGGATTAACAATTTATATCGTGGTTATATTAACATATGAGATAGTGATTTCTGATTTTGAAACGTTTTTGTAGGCTATAGGTGCATTACACATATTTTTAGGTTTGAATTTCACTCGCCTATAATTTCAGCAGCATATAAAAGTATATAAATCAATGAGTATCGTGTGTATATATTAAGTCCATTTTACACAAAATATATAATTTATGAAGCGACTCAGACAGAAATGGTCCAAATAGTTTATATTGATACATTTGAGAACATGTATATGATGAAACAATATTCCATATTCAGCAGAATTAGAAAGTGTTTATGCTATAGATAATGCATATTTGAAGGTTTTTCTTGTCGTAGAACACACCGAGGGGTGACAGGATTGATCAAATGAAAGACCGACCGGAGGGAGGTCTTTCTTTGAACAATCCTGACACCCCGAGGTGTGTTCTACGACAAGAAAAACCTTAAAATATGCATTATCTTAGTTACATACCGTCAAAATATATTAATTTTATAAAGATTTGAAAAATTAAGTATCCTTTTTTACCGACAACACTAAAGTGGGATATTCCTTTCTAATGCGTTCAGGTTTAATACGCCCTGCGGCTCATTTAAAATGTGAAATAAAACTCACTAAATAATTTATATAAACCTTTTATAAATTGTAATCCATACACAATAAAAATATTACTGTAACTGCATGAAGTAAGACACAAATGTATTGTTACCATCCGATAACGGTGTATGACAAATACAAGACACATTGTAAGTTATTTATTGTATCACTTAGCTCATGGAAAAGGGGGAGGGGTATGTTTTTTCGTTTTGTTATGTTATTTCTATCGCAGAAAAGTTGTTATTTATTTTACCATTTTACTTGAATCGAATAAAAATTCAGAAATATTGTCTTTCGAACAGCAATACATTTTATTAAAAAATAATCAGGATACAATTATATACCCTCCGCACCCGACCTTTTCGTGTTATTCAATAGAATATAAGGCCGTGTTCACACCAAACGCCGTGTAGAGTAAACATGTTTACAATTGGTTTAGTGTAGTGTACACTGGTTTCACATTACATTTGTTCACATCTATACACTTTGTTTAGCTACCTGTACATAAGATTTGTTCCCACTTGTAAACTATATGTCATTTAAATGTTCATTACGTAGAACTGAATTTGGAATTTGGAAAATTTTTCTACCGGTAAGGGAACAACCATTTGACTTCAAAAGGGGGGTGGGGGGAAATATTCTGATCCCCAATTTGATAAAATAAAAAAATGGTCATACAGATGATAAAATTTTTTATTCTGAATCAAGAGTTTCCCCATACATTATCATGATTATAGTGTTAAATATTGAAAAAAATTATTTGATCACCAGCATCGAAAAAAAAGGAATAAAAACGTACGCGCGAAAAAAATCTGACTCAGTTAAAAAAAAATAACCCTCCCCCTTTTTTTAAGTTAAGTGGTTGCTACTTTATGAAAGCCTTTTTCGCTTCAAATGGTATTTCGTCGCCAAGGAGTATTTGGTAAAGGAATAGGGTAACGTTTTTTTATTTATTTTACTTGTTATCAAACGGCTCTGAGATACTAGACAAACATAGCATTTACCTCAAACTTTTTTTAGTCATGCATTTATGCGTGAATCGTTTTTTTGAGTAAAGACCAGTGGCGAATATTTCTGTGTACGTCAAGTCGATTCGGGAAGACCTTTTAAAATGAATTAGGCAGCAACTATTTACTTCAGTTTTTTGTGGAGGGGGAGGGGAGCGTGAGCTATTGATTTTCTTTCAGAACAAATTTTGGTAACAAGTGAAAATCAATTTTAGCATTATATATAGTGGCAGCTGAGGGTGAAACAAACAATTTTTTTTCAGGGCCAAAAACTGGAAAAAAATTTCCAAAACAAAATCCATAGCTCATCACCCCCACCCCCTTGCCTTCATGTTTTATACTCAACTATAATAGCCCCCCCCCCCGAAAATCAATTGTTTGCTGCCTTATGGGTTCGGCAATGATGCTGCTTTGAGTCTTGATTAGAGGTTATTAAAATACGTTAATTTTTTTTAACAAAAAAAAATATGTAAAATTTAGACGACTAATAATTATCAAAAATATAAAGTTTACTGTAAAATAGTTTCCTCCTTAAATGTATACACGATAAAACTAATGTCCTTAATGCCAAGTTTTGTGTACACTTAACCTACACAAGGCCTACATTGACTATCGACTGTGTGTAGGTAAAACATGATTTAAACTACATGTAAACATTGAATTTTATCAATGGGAACGCAATTGTGTTTAGTTTACGTGTGAGTTACACTTACACAACACCGAATTTAGGTCAATGTGAACACGGCCTTAGATAATTGTTTAGTTGATCATTTGATAGAGTAAAATGTATACATGAATTTTAAAAGGTTACGAACTGACACGAAGACGAATATAAATACATGTAGGTCACAGTATGATTTCCTATTCAGTGTGTATCGTTCTGAACATGCATGAAATATTTGCCACTGAACGTTAAGCAATCAACCTATTCAGTGTGACACAATAAGATTTTCAAAATCTTACACACGAATATGTTAAATCTGGATTTTTTTTTATGAAAGTCTACATTAAAATTCATCTGATCTATATGATAATGTTCCTTTATTATAGCGATAAATCTACAAAACTTGACGTTATTTGTTTCTAAAAATAATTGCGGGTCTACAATGACGGTTTCTTTTACATCTATCATCGGTTGAACTTTAGAAAATAAATTTCAAAATCGGCAAAAAAAAAACACTATTAGACGAATATAATTTTGAAGTAAATCATAGATTGCATGTTAATCAAGGAAAATAATGAACTTACACAGGTCATTATTTTATGCCTTGGAGCATATACCATTGGAACATGGTATCGTCCGGGTTGATTCTGAAAAAGAATGACCTGACGTTCTGAAAGAAAATAACTCCATATAGGTATATAAGTCCCCATATTAAAATTACCGTTAATATACTCATAAATAGCTTTCCTCTATTTATAGCTCAGGAATCATGCATCCAGCTGATATCATTCGTTATGGTAACGGTGCTATTTGGTTGAATGACGTACAGTGCACTGGTTCAGAAAGGGTATTATTGAACTGTACCTACAATAACGACTTATCACTCTGTAGTCACTATAAAGATGTTGGCGTACATTGTTTTCTGAGTTGTTCGACAGAAGATGGAGGTATAATTATGTAAAACAAAAATGATTGAAGCAAACTTATGAAAAAATGCTTTTAACATACCACTGGACGTTTGATAACAATCATTCTAATGAGATTATCGTCAACCAGTATAATCATAATATATCTACCTTTAGTACGAACGCAGGAATATACACAAAAGGTTTTTCCATGTTTCGATAAGTTTTATGTTACCAGATGATGTCAATGTTCGACATCAATCACCCCAGTTTACGCAGCCAAGATTCAGAAACAATATATGTATCTCTATTCTACAGCAAAACAAACAAATCAGTCCATCTAAAATAATTTTTCATTGTAAAATTAAAAAATCGGAAATTACGCGAAATGATGTTATTGTCTTGGCATGACAGCGAAACGTTGTAACGTCACAAATATTTTTTTCGTAAACCAAACATTTAAAAAAAAATACAATTGTTCAGCGAACAGTTAAAAGGTTTTTCCACATCAAATGAATTTTGAAAAGAAGCTAGTAACTGTAAACTGATGCGATACATTTATGGTTTTGATATACTTTTGAGTGAAATAAGGGAGACTGTTTGCTACTTCAAGTGAAGAAACTGTCTTTTCCAGTCTCATATGATAGTTTCTTTCACATTGATTCCCAAAAAATATAGTTTCTATATAGTTTGGTCATTCAACCAGGAGAAAATTGGCTACTACCGGTTTATCGAAAGTCATTTCTAGTTTTGAGTAATAGGTAAGTGTTTTTAAATTACAAAATATATGAACTCTGAATACTTTTTAACGAAAAAATATCAAAAATGGCTACTTCCAGTTTTTGCAAGGTCTGTGTGATGGTATATAAGAAAATATCTAAGCGACATATTGTGAAAATATTTTTTCAAAAACTTGGCGGAAGAAAAAAAAAATATAATTTTAAAGGAAGGCCTTTCCACATCAAAGTTATTGTAAAGAATCTAGTTCCATATGATAGCTTTTTTCACGTTAATTTCAACAATATATCGTGTCTATATAACTTTGTATGTAGAACGGGAATATAATTTGCCACTTCCGTACAGCGTAAGTCATTTCTAGTCTTCAGTGAGAAATTGATGTATATATATTACAAAAGATATGGATTCCAAGTTCTTTATATAAAAAATAGTGCAAAAATAACTACTACCGGTTTTCTTAAGGTCACTTCTGGTTGTTATTTTTCAAGATCATCTGCAAACTTACTTTGTAAAAGGTCATATGGCTTTATGATGAAGCAAGTTGAAGTTATTTTCAAATAACCTTATATAAGAGATTTCCAATAAGATGACATACGTACCTAACTCGACGTACGCACGTAACGGGACCGGTTATTACTAACCAAGCAATTGTAATAACTATGTTACTCAAGTTTTAACTAAGTATTCCTAAACTGAAATGCATTCAATGTAAATTTGATCAATATCAAATATTTCTAAGATGATGAAAAACGAAAGAAATCTGGATTTGTATATATTACGTGATTATTAAGATTCCCGCCTAACTTTCACAGTCATAAGATCACGTTTATATGCGTATCTTAACCTATCTAGCATACGATTTATTTGAGTTGTATAAATAACTTGTATATACTTGTATTTCATGGTTTTGACAATTACTTTGATTTTCCGATATACTTTGCAAAATTTAATGAACCTTTTGTTATTTGATATTTGAATTGATTCTGTGTGTCGTTATCAGATAGATGCTTCTTTTCGACTTTTAATGTTTTATATTTAATTTCCATGGGTATTAATTATGTTAATTTATCTCGATTTTTTTGTAATTACAGAAAAAAAAATTACTCAAATTGATAATCAGAACGTGTCTCTGTTAAATTTGAAAACTGGGATTAAGTCATACTTTATTAAACATCATTTCAAACGGTCTCTTATTCTGCACTCAATCTCCTTAATTTACAATCTCCTTTTTTTAACAGGGGAAACGTTTAAAGTCAACGGGAAGTGTATATTATAAAAAAAAAACATTGATACATGGCTGGTACTTCTTTAAATTTAAATAGTTGAAAACTTTTCTTTAAAATGAAAGTCAACGAACATTAAAAGAACCATTATTGCAGTTGATAATAATGTGTGTAAAAAAATGTGTACACCAATCCGTTATATAGATTGTAATTTGGTAGGTGAACTTGATTAGCAACTGATGACTAATAATCTGCATATAAACATTGACCACTGTGGAAAGTATCAAATTATAGTACATACTGTTTGGCTAAAAATGTCATGTCCCCAAGTATCTCTGATTTAATGGAGAAGACTTCATAAGTATGATTTGTGTGTGTAATCCATTTTGCTTTAATTCAGCAAATAAAATATGTTTAAACTAAACTCTGATTAAAAATGGATGACAATGCCAATGTTCATATGTGTTACTTTTTTGAGACATCCATTGAATCATTTCAGTCCTTCCGGGAATTTTCTGTTACTCTTATTCATCTAAATAGAAGTAGATTCTAAAGCTATCGCATATATTGATTGAGGTATGCGACAGATCCAGTTAGTGACAAGAATTTTTATTACACGTGTTCGTCAGATAACTCTTCAATCTTTGCTGAAATCACTTTTCTACTTGGTTCCATTAATATCGAACTGACTTCAGTTTCCTCTACAGTCTTTTTTGAACTTTTTTCTGAAAAACAAATATTAGTGTGAAAAAAAACCCAGGTTTAGATTACATGATATTTGTCTTGATAAAGTGGCTTAAACTTATATAAATGACAAATTATTTTTGTGTTCCTAACCCGATTCTCCAGAATTGTTACTATTATCACGAAACAATCCAATTCTGTAACGATATCATGTGTCTTAATTACTTTAAAAACCTTTTTCGTGTATTTCATAAAACTAAATAGAAAGAGTATCTATGTTTTGGTGAGTCAGGTAAAGAATACTAATTGTGCACATCTATTAAAACTGTGCAAGTAACATTGGACTTTTTTAAAACAAAACTGTCATACAATAGACATTGATATCTGTCAATAACTTTTATACTTGCAATTCAAATTGACAATCATGTGATATTTTCACATATTCTCTTTTGTAGTACATGTACAAAATGTAATTCCTAAGTTTCAATTGTCTTACCGAAGTAAACGATTAAAATTACTACGATACTATTGAGGACTGTCAGTTCTCGGTATCAGTATTATTTATTTGTAACGTAACACAATGTCAATTATCCATTTAGACTTCACCTGATCATCAGCATCCTATTTCTTTAGCAGAACTAAGTATGCCAATTCTTAACTTATGGTATAAACATCATCGTATCTGAGTAAGACATGTAGTCGTAGAAATGTCTTTGGGTATTGATAGTGGTAGAATCAAAACACAGATCAAATGCATATATATTTCAAAAAAGATGGCGATGGTTGTGTTTACCATGTTTAGGACTATTGAAGCTATAGTATAATTAGTACAACTGTTAAATACAGGTACAAATCTGTCTTACTGGTGTACTCTTTCGAACCAACTGACAATTCTATAAGCGCTTTTGACATATAAACATCTTTGTGAAATTAAAAGGCGAGTCAAAAACTGCTTTGTTAGTAGTTATTAGAGGGTTTTACTTAGTTTTAAGTGATAAGCAATTCAATCAGAAACAAAACATTGCGTTTTCACTCTTTTTGTTAACTTTTACTCGAATTTCAGGAAACATGTGCTATCTATCAAATCGCACGTAAAGTATTTTGAAATGTGTTTGATTAAAGACAGTTCAACTTTATGCTATAAGTATAGAATGATGACGTCCTTGAATTTATAACATAAAAATAAGAATATACAATTTAGCTGAAATCTTTAAAACAAATATGCCCTTATTCGTCCTTGATCTTGAATTGACGGAAATTGAACAATACTAAATTGTTTTACGAGCGCAAAAAACGGATATTACAGCTTAGATATATAGTTTAATTGTGTGTTAGGTGGGTTCAAATATCGTCAATAAAACACAGAAATGTTGAAACAACTCTCACACATATTGAAAATCATTATAATAGAATTTTCTTCTCTGTAGATGAATTGCGTATTGCTGATGGTTACGCTTTGAATCAAGGACGACTTGAAATTAACTATAGAGGTGAATGGGGAACAATATGTTACAAGAACTTTGGGGATGTGGATGCTGAAGCAGCATGTAGACAGCTCGGATATTGGTTTGTATCACGCTTAATGCCGAAAGATGCGAAAATTGTTGTTTAAGGTAGTTTCCGATATTAAGGGAGATAACGACGTGTTACCGATGTTAAACTGGTTCCCTGTTATAGTCTTAGGATATATCGCCTATATATATATATATATATGGGTACCCGTTCCGTTGTCGTCTGTTCTCCAACTTACAGCTTGTGAGTTGGAAAAATGCTGCCTCTAATCTCAGACAGTGCTAGAAGCGTTTCGTTAAAAAAAAGGGAAGGTCGGTGGTCAGATCTGGCTCACCACCTAGCGCAGAATCTGTTCGTTAAGATGTATTACTGTCCCTTTGTTGATAGTACGGACATACGACCTTGGACCATAAGTAGAAGGCCGTGGATCTTTTTGCCCATACCATATCGTAGTACTAGTAGCTGCAGTGCATGTAACCTGCAAATATTGATTGTGTAACAGCGTAGAAACGAGGAAAAGCAATCGAGCTGGTTGAATTGTTATCAAATCAAAGCTGCACATGGTAAGCTATTTTAATTTTTCTATTCATATTTTCAATACTCATTTCACTGGGTGGAGAAGGTGTATGGTTTCGTGTCTTGTATAAATTACTTGACCCACACCTCTTGTTTTTCTTTCTTCTGTTCCCTTCTATTATGGTCTACGGTTTATATTGTTTAAGAGTAAAACGCATTCTGGCCTTATATCACACTATGATAGTATTCGCTTAATGAGTGCCTTTGTTAGTCCGGTTTATAATCGTTTGAAATTGGTTTTTATGCATGATTAGATTTATTTTGCACTGTTATATTAAATATCACACCTTTTCATTACAAATACAATAAACTTTTAGGTAAATGTAGCATCAGATGATCTCCACAAAAATGTACGCTGAAAGTTTTTTGAAAGTTTGAATAATAACTGAAGAGGCAAAGAAATAACCAGAAAACCCAGAGGCAAAGAAATAACCAGAAAACCCAGAGGAATTGAAATAAAAGGAAAAGAAAGAGGCCCCACGTAGTTCAAATGATAAAGATGGAACAACATAGTAAATAGAAATTGACGTTAACGGTTGCTTTAGTGCTTGTAACATTAAGCAAATCCCTTCTCAAATTTATAATACATATATAGATCAATGTTAAGATTTTGATTTTCGAACAAGACGTCCTTCAAAAATTAGTAACACCACTCAGGTAGCAGTTGTCAAACCTATTAGAGGGATGTTATATATAAAGCTGTGACAGTTTAAATGAATCGAGGAAAATAACTGGTATTTTATTCGTAATGCCACTAATAGCAATATGATATATCAAATTGGTAGCAACCTGTAGTATTCAATATGGAGGGATTGATAATTTTGACTTAGAATACAGTGAACTTTAATGATGCGATGACTATCAATCAGTATTTAACTGAATCGGTGGAGTAACAATATACATATTCTGAAATATACCAGTCTGTATGCTTAATTATTGAGGAAAGTTAAAAAAAAATTGAAAAAGTTATAATTTCATCATGTTTTTGTTATGTTACTTAGACAACTAAAATTATCATTTTGTTTAATAGAACTTAAATTATTAATAAAGGACAAGGTCACAAAGTCGTGACATATTTTTTTTTATCATTTACTTGCGTGACAGGTAAGGTCTCTATTAATTGTGAGTTGTAAGAAAAAAAATATATGGTGATTTCTGCTAACTGCTGAGTGATTTATTTTGCTCATTTCAGACAACAGTAATGCTAATATATATCGCATTATCTTAATATATGTTTACATTTACATAACAGCCATGTTTTGTAGCTATGCAATCATTGTAATTCATCTCTTTTTGTCTGTAGTAATTCTTTCATACCAGAAAAAAAAGCAAAACACATAATGTTTTCCATCTTCTTGTCCTGGTGCCACGGTAACTGTTGTTCGTAGTAACTGAAATTGCTTTCATTTGATTGTCTTGTGAAACAGTATTATTCTGTGGAATTTTAACAACATGTGTCACACTTTGTAAACACAATTCTATCAGATATACAAAAAACAGCTGTTCTCACTGTGTCGTTAGGGTTCGAAAAAACGTTTCAGGTCAACAAATAGTCTGGTGACCCATATTATTTTTTTAAATCTCATTGTTTTGACCATCTTATGTCAAATTAAAAACAAAATCAAAACACCGCTTTTAAGAAACTTATGAAAAAAAAAATATATGTGTTTGTGTGCAGCAGTGTTGTGTTGAGGAAATTGGAGCCGAAATTTAATAAATATGAATAAAACTGACTTTACTCGTGTTTTATTTACCATTTTAATGTTAATTTTGTAATAAATGAAGAACAAACCTTTCAAAATACATTCAATGGCTTGAAAAACATCAAGTATATATTTATGCAAACACGTGTAATTCTCATCGGATTTTGTCAAATGTGTTGACGTCTTACTATCATATTTATGTGTAATGGTAAAGAAAATTAATTCATTTATTAGATTTGATTTTGTTCAACGTAATCTGAACGATATTTTACGTTTGAAGTTAGAATCAAAACAAACCGGACATGGCTATATAATATATTTAATTACTACCTCAGTTTGATATTAACATGAAGTATAGCTAGGTGCATTGTTATTACATGTTATATCAGTATTTAGTTTCAAATACAATCTTAAATCAATCCTAATATTATCTTATTTTTGAGATATAGTTTAAGTCATTTAAATATAACGTATTTTTTGTGCTGTTTTAGAATTTCAAATGTGACGTGATTTTTGTGCATTTTCACCATTTCGTATTTGACGTTTATTTTGTTTTCACTTTTTGCGTTGAGGCCTTGACTCAGTCGGGTATGTCTATTTTTTAGTTGGTTTATGCAATGTATCTGTGTTTTGTTTCTGTAATAAGTTATACTTCAGTTTTATCATGTATATTTTTTTTATATTCACTTGATAAATGATGATAGAATTTACTGTTTGCAATAGCATAAATTGTTCTAAGGATGTTCTTATCCAAGGCAGAAAACCCTTGCCGTATTTGGCACAATTTCTTTGGAATTTTTTATCATCAGTGCTGTACAACTTTGTTCTTGTTTTGACTTTCGAACTTTTATATATGGGCGTCACTGGTAAGTCTTGTGTGGAATAGGCGCGTTTCTGGCGTATAGTATTTTAAACCTAATGCCTTTTGTTAGCTTTTATTTGTGTGTTGCTTTGTCTAATATGTTCTCCACTTTATTTGTATTGTAGTCCTGTTAATTTAATGTTATATTTAACATTGCCATTAAAGTGCGAGGTGTGGAATGCCACAAAACTAGGTTCAAAACACCATTTTTTTCTTTAAAAATGTCCTCTACAAAGTCAAGAATATGGCCATTGCTATATTATAATTCGTGTCTGTGTGTGTTATATTTTTACGTTGTGTATCCGTTGTGTCGTTTGTTTTCTCTTATATTTGAGTGTGAATTCACATTACTATAGGAAGTGTCACGGTACTTTCTATCCCAAATTCATGTATTTGGGTTTGATGTTATACTTACTATTCTCATCGGATTTTGTCTAAAGCTTAGGCCGTTTCTGTGTGTGTTACATTTTAATGTTGTGTCGTTGTTCTCCTCTTATATTTAATGCGTTTCCCTCAGTTTTAGTATGCTACCCTGATTTTGTTTTGTTCATGGATTTAAGAGTTTTGAACAGCGGAATACTACTGCTGCCTTTATGTACAAATTTAAATGACTGTTACCATGTTTTTTTACAGAGGCTATTGCATAGTATATGAAAAAACATTCAATCGTGGAAAAATAAAATTGCTATATCTGTAAGAATCCATCTTAAGTAATATCCAACAATGGGACGAATCGTTCAAAATTTTTAATTTGAAATTAAGTACGATTGGACGGTTTAGTTTATACATGTAATACCTTATTTGATGATTGTCGATACATTTCAGATTTAATTTCCATAAAAAGTACATGATAATATGTTACTCTGTATGAAACCTCCTTTTATTTACAGTTCAGGAATCATGCAGCCATATGATCTTATTAGGAATGGCCGCAATGCTATTTGGTTAACTGAAGTAAAGTGCTCTGGTTCAGAAAGTAAATTACTGAACTGTGAATACAATACAGATACGTTACAATGTAATCATCATCATGATGTTGGCGTTCATTGTTTTCTCAGCTGTTCAGCAAATGATCAAGGTAAATATTTGGTTAAATCAAAGCTGAAAGCAATGCTATCACACAATTCACATGGCTTTGGTAAACGTTTTTGTCCTTAATTTGAAGTGATGCGCCACTGGATGTTGGATAAACACCCTTATATCCATTTCATACGAGCAAATCTTGAAAATGTGCAATGTAGTTGTCGAGACTTTTGTCTTATTGGCATGAACCGACTTTAAGATTGTTGATTACGGTGCAAATTTTTTGAAATAGGCATTCAAAAAGTGCGACAACAATATGCTTACAAACGTCTTATTTTTGTGGCGATTTTGGGGGAAAACAACTGTCTCTTTAGAATGACACACGTGTTTTAACCTCAGCTGTTGTTAGCAAAACGTTAAGAACTTTTGGTACTCAATGCTCTTCAACTTCGTACTTTATTTGGAATTTCTAACTTTTTTTAATTTGAGCGTCTTTGATGTGTCTTTGTAGACGAAACCCGCCTCTGGCGTATATACGAAATTTCAATCCTGGTTTCTATGCTGAATTTATTTATTTCGTACCGGTTTAGTGAAATGATGTGTTTTTAATCTACATGTACAAAAAAATGTATGAAATACGGACGGAATACATCTACATCTATGCAAGTCTGTACGTCATTACTTATACCAAACAAGTTCCGGTTGAATTTAACATTACAATTGAAAACCTTTGATTTTATTTAAATGATCATTCCCGCTGCAATGGTTTGTACTTTTCGGGAATTTTAAAATCCAGCTATTGTCATTTGTTGATGTGATTCATCATTATCTCTTGTTTTTCTAACATATATTATACCGTTGGTTTTTTTCTGTTTGAATTGTTTAACACTAGTTATGTTTAGAGCCCTTGTTGGCCTGCTGTTCGTTGTGAGTCAAGACACCATGTTGAAGACATGAGAGATTAAATTTCTAAGTTTGGATTGGGAGTTGTCTCATAGGTTCGCATTTCACATTTTTGTATATTCAAGTAACAATGTATTGTAATCTTCGTTGTCATTAGCATTTAATAATATGAGAAACCAATTCATTATCAAAGATATTTATCAACAATAAGTCGAACGAAAACATTTAAATCTTTAAAAAGTACATAAATTTAAACACCTCTCACGGCGAGTGTTTCTGAATTTTATTAATTCTTCTCCTCTACAGATAGTTTACGCATTACTGATGGTTTTGCCGAAAATCAAGGACGACTAGAAGTTCGTTATAAAGGTGAATGGGGAACAGTTTGCGATAGATACTTTGATAATGTTGATGCAGAAGTAGCCTGTAAACAGCTTGGATATTGGTGTGTATTACGTCTGAATCAGATTCCTTATCCAAAATTTAACTATATCCCTATCAAAACATTCCAGTAATCAATATTATGTTAAAGATGATAACAAATAGTTTAATTTTACTGTTAATGAGATAATTATGTCAAAAATGATACTAACTGATATGACGCCTTAATTATTTACACATCGTATGTGTATTTTAAGAAAGGTTCATTCCAGTTGAGTTTAACCTAATGCCATTTTCGCAGTCCTGGGTAAGCGTTGATCTCCATTCTTATCATGGTTTTATAACCGGTTTAAATAAGTGACGTAGTGATTGCATAAATGTGGTAAGTAGAACTCATATTCGTATCATGACGACATGTGCACGTCATATTTTAATGTCATTGCTTTTCATCATGTTTGTTGATGAATAACTTGACAAGGATGTGTCATTGCGATACATCATTATGCATACAGTTCACTATTGACCCAAATGATCATTGGAATTAATTGCAGAACAGATGGCGTTTTCACAAAAAAAAATCAATCCGATTAATGAATCAATATTTTGTATACAGACCAATGATGTGTGTATAATCTGCTGTAACAGTTAGGAAGTTGATTTCTCTAACACTGAATGTGAAAAGTATTTGACTTGATTATACTCCCTCAACTTGTATTTAAAAATGTCTGAGCCTTATACACCTTTTATTGTTATAGTTCAGGAATCATGCAGCCAGCTGATCTTATTAGGGATGGACAAGGTACTATTTGGTTAACTGAAGTCAAATGCTCAGGTTCAGAAATAACATTACTGAAGTGTATCTACACTACAGATACATTAAGCTGTAGTCATTATCATGATGTTGGAATTCACTGTTTTCTCAACTGTTCAAAAGAAGATGAAGGTATGTTACTGTCAAAACATATACGGGATATGTATCTTCCAGTTGATTCACTATTCCTTGTTTTTTTTGCCAAATTTTATTTCCTTTAAATAGAGGAAATACTCACAAAGCTATTAAATGAAAAGGTCTAATTTTTATAGTTGTTATAATACTTTCAAAAATGTAATTGATTCAATCAAGAACTGGCTGAGATTATGGAGTACATGTATTTGTTTTACCTATATGTTCCAATTGTTTTAACCTCAAAAAGATACGTCCTTTGTTTCCTGAATATGATTACTTGGAGCAGATGTGTACTTACATCAGAAACCCGGTGGATATCACTTGTAAAGCATGATTCATTCCCTTTTTGTGAGCATCTGTGATTATCTTTTTTATGGCGATGTTCATGTCGTTCAGTCTTAAGCTTTCTGTGCAGTGTACAATTAAACTTCAAAACAAACTATTTATATCTTTTGATAAATATAGTAAAGGTTTTTAAGAATTTATAAACAGTTAAAAAATCTGTTATAAAAAGGAATTTAAAGTTAGTGAGCGAAAACAATACCTTACTTGTTATGGTACACTTTACAGCTAAGCTTCCAGTGTCAAATTAAATTAAACATATAAAGTAACTATACATTCCGCCAGTGCGTTATTGTGCTACTGTTATATTTGTAATTTTGGCTTTTGCATTTAAACTTTTAATTTGTGTATTTAGATTTTATAAGTCATGTTGAAATAGTTATTTGTTTTATTGTGATAATGCTAGAAATACAATGCAATTTGCTGAGTCTCAATCGTTGAAACTCGAGCATCTGTTGATTCATGTTGACGTAACAATGATGTGTCAATATCATAAAAGTATATGCAAATGTCAGGAGATTAGCTTGCTTACAATAAGAATTAAACCAATTTTTACTATACATTATGTAAATTCATTTACGAAGTCAGGTACTTGATATTTCAAATTAAGCTTTTGCTTAAACTATACGGAACTTACCACATCGAAATTTCCTTTGTCGTCGATCTTTTGCTATTTCCTATTCTTTCATGTTGGCAATTTGTTTTATCAATATAAAAAAATAGACTGTCTCGTAGATCAAGGACGATATTTTTCTTTACATTATGACCTTTTAATTTACACACTCTTAACATCAAGACTGCTAATGTTGGAAGGGGATGTTATACTTAATATTCTAACTTGACGTCCTTCAAACGCTTTTGAGTACACACCCGTGGTAAAATATGAATATATTGCTAGGGCTGTTCCTATTGTACCCCAACGTCATATGTATATTTTAATGAATGAGCTACCCGACGTCATAGAACAACGACTTCAGAATATAAGCATTTTACGGGAAAATACACGCTTGTGAAACCGAAAATCATCACAACAAGAAAACGTAAATAAACGATGCTAAATTGTGATATAAGCCAATTGTTTTTAAACATATAAGACATTTGAGTAAATTTTCATTAAATCAATTATCTAAATACATTATTGTAAACAGTTTAAGTATGTCACTTATTCAGTTTGTTCCATTCTTTTACGCGAATTGAATGGTGCGTTTATTTATGGGAACGGCAAATATCAGCCTCCACCTAGAGCGCTTTGATCCAAAAGAATTGCCGTATTTGTCCTATTAGAATCGAAATAATTCATTGGGGCTTGAATATATCTATATTTTATCACGGGTTGTCCCTTTATGCCGATATTTTACCCCTCGCTATCACTCAGGGTAAAATATTTGTCATAAAGGGCCAACCCGTGGTAAAATCACGATGTATTCAAGCCCCCATGAATTATTTCTTAATCAAACTTAAATTTCTTATCAACAGGTGTCACACCGAATGAAGATGTCACACAACCAACAGTTAGTGTTGTTGTTGTTGTTATACTTGGTGTTGTTGTTGTTCTAATTGGTGCTGTTGCTACCTTGCTAGTTTGCTGGTTTCGACGACGTAGCTCTCAATTTAGAACTGCAAGATCCAATACAGAACCTGAACATCGATCGACCCCAGGACCTGAAAGGTCCTTTGGCGAACCGAACAATCGATCTCCTCCAAGAAATAGAAGACCCCTTGGAGAAGCTGAAAATCGTAATACAATAGTTTCTCGCTCAAGTAATGATCATTATGACAGAATTAATAACATGGAACTTAGTTTGTCTTGTTCAAATTCAGATTATCTGGAACCAAGTCAAGGAGAATCTACTTCTAATACAGAGCAACAACATGATTACTGCGAGCTGAGAAACACAAGCGGAAATTCGAACGTGCTTGAATCAAGCGAAACAATTAATGCTTCCCCGGCTATGCCTGCAACAAGTTTGACAATGAGGGTTCATTCAGACATGCCTGATCCAAGGGCGATAAGACATTCTCATTCGGATATGCCTGAATCAGCTGCGTAACTAATTTATTGTATGCGGATATGCCTGAATTTTCAGAACACGATCTATATATCCGGATAGTGCTGATTCCGTTACGTGACAAAAAAGCCTTTAACTAAGTATCGTTATATGTATATGATCACAACAGGTTTCAAGCATTTTGATATTCAGTCTGATATGGCACCACCGATAAACATTGGCATGTTGGAAACAGACAAATAATATTAATTTTAGTGTTAGTTTCGAATTACTTACTTTTTTTTCAAAAGTTGCTATTCAATTTTGTGTATGTGTAATAAATGATGTTTAGTAGGTTGGTTATTCTATTATGCCTTCTTTTTAACATGATGTGTTAAGCATTAATTTTAATTGTCGTCACATATTTAAATATCAAGAAATAATTCAAACATATTATTATAGACGTTACCATTTGTTTACAAACATATTGTACACATTTTACGAGTATAATGTTTAAACACATTCATATATATACCTATATGGAGTTATTTTCTTTCAGAATGTCAGGTCATTCTTTTTCGGAATCAACCCGGACGATACCATGTTTCAATGATATATGCTCCAAGGCATAAAATAACGACCTGTGTAAGGTCGTTATTTTCCTTGATAAACATGCAATCTATGATTTACTTTATTCGTCTAATAGTTTTTTGTTGCTGATTTTGAAATTTATTTTTTAAAGTTCAAAAGAAACCGTCATTGTAGTCCCGCATTTTAATTTTAGAAACAAATAATGTGAAGTTTTGTTGATTTATCGCTATAATAAAGAAACATTATCATATATGTCAGATGAATTTTAATGTAGACTTTCATAAAATAAATTTAGATTTAACGTACTCGTGTGTAAGATTATGAAAATCTTATTGAGTCAACTGAATAGGTTGATTGATTTTTAGTTGCTTGGTTAACGTCCAGTGGCAAATATTGCATGCATGTTCAGAACGATACACCTTGAATAGGAAATCATGCTGTGACCTACATGTATTCATATTCGTCTTCGTGTCATTTCTTAACTTTTAAATTGTATGTATGCCTTTTACTCTTTCAACTGATCAACTAATTAGATAATCTGATATTCTATTGAATAACATTAACGTAACTCACGAAAGGATCGGGTGCGGAGGGTATATAATTATATCCTGATTATCTTTTAATAAAATGTACTGCTATTCAAAAGACAATCTTTCTGAATTTTTCATTCGATTCAACTAAAATTGACCACTTTTCCGCGACAGAAATACCATAACAAATAGAAAAAAAACATACCCCCTCCCCCTTTTCCATAAGCTAAGTGGTACAATAAATAACTCACAATGTGTCTTGTATTTGCCATACACCGTTATCGGATGGTAACAATACATGTGTGTCTTACTTCATGCAGTTACAGTAATATTTTTATTGTATATGGATAACAATTTTTAAAAGGTTTATATCTAAATCATTTATTTCACATTGTAAATGAGCCGCAGGGTGTATTAAAACCTGAACCTGAACGCATTAAAAAGGAATATCCCACTGTAGGTGTTGGTAAAATAGGATACTTAATTTTACAAATCTTTATCAAATTAATATTTGTTGACGGTATATAAGTCAGTTAATGCATATTTTAAGGTTTTTCTTGTCGTAGATCACACCTCGGGGTGTCAGGATAGTTCAAAGAAAGACCTCCCTCCGGTCGGTCTTTCATTTGATCAATCCTGACACCCCTCGGTGTATTCTACGACAAGAAACACCTTAAAATATGCATTATCTATAACTTAAACCTAATAAATATATATCGGAAGATATGTATGAGTGCCAATAAGACATCTCTCCATTCATTAAACAGTTTACAAAAGTAAACAATTATAGATAATTTTACGGTCTTCAACGCAGAGGCTTGCATGTCATATCTTGTTTGGAGTTTTAATGTATGTTTTAAAAAAAATGGTTTTTGGTATTAGTACAAGAGTTTCCAAATTATCTACATACGTGTAATATTTTAAGAGCAAAAATACGATCCATCACCATGGTTATGAGTAGTAAATAACAAAAGTATAATAGAAATGAAATTTCTGGTTCAGGTCAATATGTTAGTCGGAATCATGATCATATGATTAGGAATCTTAAATTTAATACTTGGATACTTGATCATAATACTCGAGTACTCGCGAGTAATGGGATGAATCTTAATCGTTTATTGATAAAGATGGATTTTAAGTCGGATGTAGTGTCTTTGGTTTTACCTTTCATAAATTTATTAACGAAAGATAACGTACTAATAACATAACTTGCTTCTCTGATTGTATGTGTCAATTAAACAATGAATTACCGACCACCGTGTCTACAGCTCACCTTACATAATAGCAATTACTGTTTGTGTACGTGTTCATGAACCACAATCCAATAAAAAAGAATGTTTGCATATTAATTCCGACAAAGAAGACAATATATCTCCTATCTTTAAATTGTAAATCAAACAATTATGGTTAAGTTTCAAATACAGAATAATTAAATTAATTTAAAGTACATCTCATACTGTACGAATCACGTTTCAATAGAAGTTCTAATTAAACAACAAAGATACGTTTCATTATTAACCCCTGAGAGTGTTAATCCGTGTAAAATACCGTTAACAGAGTCTCAAGTCAGTTGCTTATAGTCCGGCCGATTGGTGCAGATTTAGAGCAGAATTGCTCACTTGATGAGGAAAGCATGAAACTTTGCATAAAAAGTTCTTGGTAATATACCCTTTGATTTCAGCTATGGACCCACTCTGAAAAATCCAATATGGCTGCCATTTTCAAGATGGCGGAAAAACGGTAAAAAATTCAAGATTGTCCTAAAAGTATTCTATATAATTTCGGAAATTAAAGTAATGATTCTTTAAAAATGGACTTCATGTTCCTAAATTTGTTATCAATTAATTCTAAAGTATAAAACAAATAATTTGGGTATTTCTATAACACATAAGTTGCAAATATAGCTGCATATACAAAAACAAATAGTGAAATTCAAAATGTTAATCAATATCATAATGTTACATGTTATTGTAATTTAAACGCTTTTAATTTTAATGTTTGGAATGAAATAGGTTGAAACGAGTCGATTGACGTTAATATAGGTCGGTTAAATGTAGTGGAATAGTAGGTAACTCATCTGAACATTGAGGCAGTGCCAAGGGCACCATGTCTCGTGTCTCTTCAATGCCACGTCATCGCGTTTGCATCTGCCGTACCCACTACATCGTCAAAATATTCTATGTAATCAATAGGTGTACCTTTCTTCAGGCGGATTAGACGATTGCCATCATTTAAAATGGTTAAGGGGCAACTATTTCCTTTTCCAACTACGTGCGTAACCAATTTGCAACATTTCAGCTAGCATGGTCCTAAAATGCAATCCTGTTTATATCGATCAGGTGATCTTCCATTGAACTGGTGATCTTCCATGATTATTTTATCAGAAGAACCGAGATTATATTGATCGGCCAATCCGAAGTTATGCTGATTAGTTGAAAGCATAACATCATCTAGTTTTGTGACAATTTGTGTGAGGTTATGCAACTCATAATCCAAAGGACTGCTCATATTTTCTTTATCGGTGGTCGATGGTCATAATTGGCACTTTTTTATCCATATATCGCCATCTGGTTTGCTTTTGAGGTTTTCAATTGTTTTAACGCCTTGTTGAATGTTTCTGGGTTCCTCTCTATTACATGCCTTGAAGAATCTTTGTCTTTACATCCTCGACGGAATGTTTTGGTTCCAATCTGGTTTGATCGTCTTCCTTGCTGAAGCGCTGCTCCAAATGAATGCTTTTTTAAGGCCTTGGAATCATTATCTGTGTTTACCATGCGAGCGTACTCAAAGCCAACATCGCCCTGGCAATCTGGGGCCTACACACATGTTTCCTGATTTTCCATTGTCATCTACCGGCAGTTCGTTCAAATTGGTAATTGAGCGCCTTCCTAGAGATGGATCCTCTTCAATTGAGTTTTTGAATTTTTGGCAGCTGTGGGCTTCGGCTCCGGTCCCTTGCACAAACAATTTCTTGCCACAAGGTATATTCTCTCTCCAGTGAAGAGTCTGAAGAAGAGGTGTTGTCACACTCTTTTTCTTTCCTCTGCCCTTTCCTGGATCGGTCAATGGAGCCAACTTGATGTTATGGGAAGCATATTAGAGCTCCAGAAGCGGACGAGGTTGTCATAATTGGAGTGATAAATGTGGGATTTGCCATAGACTCGACGGGGATGATACCGTAAGTAGGCACTGCATTCAACATTGGAGAAACTTGATAGAATCCATTTGCAGCTAATTGTTTCTGTAATGGTGTGCTGATCTAAACCAAATATTATTGACTTATAGTATATGGTTAGTGTGCGTAAGAAGACACATAAGCCTTTTGCTGGTATCCTTGAATAGTACTAGAGGTTTATAGTATGTTCTTAAATGGAGATTGTTGTTGAATAATATGAACTGTCTCATGGCCCTGACATAGGACTTTTGACTTAAGGTAAAGACACCTTCAACAGAGTTGGCGCGGTTTATGGTTCATGCGAACTACAATTGTGGAAAGACCCACGGCATGGATTTTGATGTGTACTTTTTGTAAACTTGCGTTGTACTGGCTAAGGTCAAATTTTGGCTTAGATGATGTGTCCATTGCAAAAATATTAACTTCTTTATTTCGATTGTCCACTGATTCATTCACAACAGATGCCAGTTGTTGGAAGGTACCCTGCTGTTCAAATGCACTTTGAAATAGAACTGTGTCTCCTTCCTCAGTTTTTGTCAGCTTGTCCATTCGTGTCACCACAACATTGAATATCTTATTGGTCTGACCATCAATTCCGCCAAGCAATTATTACTAGCCTTGTGGTCTATCCTGTCTTCAGACAGCTGAATTTGCTGAGATATTGCTTTCACCTGTTTGTTATTGATATTGATTGCCTCTTTCTGTTCAGCTTGAAACGTAATGAGACCAACACATATTTTATCTATTCGCGCTTCGCTCTGTTGCGGTATATTGCGGTAAATATCAGCTGTTCTTTTAGCATTTGATTTTCTATCCGTTAAATATTCTTGGTACAATTGTTTAATAGTCATTTCTGAGCTGTCCTCAGTTAAAGCGTCTTCAGCTTGCGGTTTCTCAATATCCCCAAGTGATTTAGTTTCTGCCATTTCAATGTTCTTGTCCTTGTTGTCCTCAATTCCTGCCATTTCACTGATATGTGTTTAACTGATTCTCAATTCACTGTTTAATGACTCAAATTGCAAAATATTGCGACCAAGAGATAAGATAGGCACTGAATAATATCTTAAGGCAGATAAATCCAAAATAATAGCTTTTATGTATGACCCAAGACAACAAATAGTGCAGCTTTTAATAAAAGCTACTACTGCAGTTTTTTTTTATGAAAGCTACTACTTTGTGTATGAAATGACAAGCAAGGCAAAATTAGAAAGGACAGAACTGGGACAGATACCAAATGACACTTTACATCAATAAAATGCTTATATTAAGGTCAATTCTCAATAATGAATATTTGCTTATTTTTCACGGCGGTCATTTTGAAAATAGCCGCCATTTTGTATTTCAAAAATAGATCAAAACAAAATCTTGCTAAGTACACCAAGTCATTCAAATATTTTGATTTTTGTGCACCCAGCATCAAATCAACTGTCGTTTGTGCAATACTGGAAACTATTTTAGAACGTACGGCAGCCATCTTGAAATAAGCCGCCATATTGAATTTTGAGGATGGGTCTATAGCTAATATTGCTCAGTACACAAAAATGTACCATCATGCAAAAATTGGTGCTTTCCTCATTATTTGAGCAATTTTTGCACCGATCGGCCGGACTAAGAGTGTTTTTTTGATGATTGCTTTGAACGGTTGTTTTAAACAGAATAATACAGTCATTTTCTGTTGAACTGATGAGAAAACAATGGATGCGAACATCTCCAGAGTGACGACCATTTGATGCATCAATAGTGTAGGTACAATTCAGTAATGTACTTTCTGAACAAGAGCAGTCTACACAATTAACCCAAATAGTACCTTGTTCATCATTTACACGGACTGCTGGAATCATCTGTCCTGAACTATGAATAAACAAAGTCATTATAGATACGTTGGCTTCAATATTCTCTTCTTTCAGTTTTGGGATAACTATTCTGTCATGTTCTTTCACTACCAAGTTGAATACATACAGGTTACGTTAATAAGTTGTTCCTATGAAGACAAGTTCGGAGACGCGTCATTTCAATTCTGAGTAAATCAAACCAATAAAACATATAGCTGATTAGATATGTTAGATATTTGTAATATTCGCTTATCCGGTTTCTAGAATGGTTGTTCGATTTTGGAGGAAATCTTCGAAGTCTACGACATACTATACGTATCAGCACTACAGTAACAATAACAACAACATCAACTATTGTGTATATGATTACGTGTTTTGATGTGCTCCTGTAAAGAGAAAATGAAATACGATATGTTGTTAAGGCCTGCCATTAACATGTAAAAAAGCTTTGTGAATATGACAAGGTTTCACCCAATTGGCAATATTGTCGTCTGGCGATTAACACTACATGAGATCCAATTAAATTTGTATGTCAAAATAAATTATCAAATAATACATATGCAGAGTTTGTTTTTTCAATGAGATGGTTCCAATAGAAAATCCAATTTTAAGGTTTTAACTTGATCACACAATGTACTATTATTTTTTTCGGTATTTTTTTTAAACTCACCGTCTATTGTTATGATTACTTGGGTAACATGCAATATGTTTTGCGACCCAGGTTCTACAGTTTTATCTCAATGTTGTTTTTTTCTGACAAAGATAAATTTGTGATTGATGGTCTACCATGGTTGCATTGTTTTTTTGTAAATATGTATGGCCGCATAGTATATCAGTTATATTTTTATGTCAGTATGGATTGTAAGAAAACAAATGACAGCAATATTGGAACTTTAATATCGGATAATGTTAATCTGCATAGTCGCATAATAAATCAGTAACACAGTCTTTACAATTTTGTCTGCGTCAATTCAGAGTGCCAGCATATCCTCTTTTATTGAAAACATTGAATCATATTTGTAGTTTCGATACCTCAGGCTGACTATTTGACCGCATCAACCAACACTGACCATTTTGTAATAAATTTTGTAATTAACAAAATAGATAGCCTCATAATAAATCAGTAATATTTCTATGTCAGGGTGGATTGTTTTATACTTATGAACGCAATATTAGAACACAAAGACTACAACATTTTGTCTGCATCAAAAAAGACATGTTAGAGGGCCAGCATGTCCTTTTTTTATTCAAAATGTTTAATTGTGAAAAATGAGTAGCTTAGATACCTCCGGCTGGCTCGTGTAAAAAAAATATTTGACCGCCTCAATAAAAACTGAATATATTTGCACTTCATTATGTGAATCTTATAGTTGCATAGTAAATCAGTAATATTTGTACGGCGGGATTGATTGTTTAATATAAATGACAGCTATATTGGAACAAAATGCCTACAAAATGATATCCGCATCAATTTAAAGTGCCAGCATTTCCTTTCTGTTCCCTAATAAATGATCCGTCACTAAAGTCAGTAGTTCGGCTTAGTTTATATAACGGCCTCATCCAACACTGATATGACTGATTCCATTTGTAGTTAATAATAGAATTGGGACATTTAAAAACGTATCGTAGCTGTATCGGATACGTTGACGTTTCTGAAGATATCTATTGGTTATTGTTATATTAAATACATGTATTAATTGCGAATAGGGAAAATAGTTTGAAAAAATAGTGAAAGGGTGATGACACATTTTGGTCACTTTCATTTTTAATACCTGAATTGTTTTTTTAAATAATTGTTTAATAAATGTATTATATGTGTTTACATACTTACTTCTTGTGTGTCAACATCCTGACTTCTTATATCTGTTATTACATGTATTGCCACTAAAGTGATGTTTTAACGAAATATATTTACACTTCGATCGGGTTAATGCAATTACAGTTAATGCAAAAAATTGAAGTTAACTAATGAAATATGTTCATACGGCAATAACGTGCGTTTACCTTTTGTAACAATTGGTCTGAAGCAAACTGTAGCATTGTATTATTTACATTTACCTCTTTTTTTACTTTTATTTATAGCAATATTAATCTTTTTTGCCATTTGCTGTAATCAATCAATATAACACACAAAGGAACAAAATATATTGACATAGTAAATGCATAACACATGACGGATAAAAATAAAAATAATGTATTCACAATCCTCCCTTTTCTATATACACCATTTGTTGTAAAACCTACACACGCAAAAAATGCCTGCAAAGCACCATTATTACAGTGCTAACGGTTAAAAAAAAACAAATAGTGAACGGCACATAATGTAAAAAACAATATTTAAATGTATAGTTCTCTGTTGCATAAACATGATTTTGTCTTTTTTTTGTTAAATGGTTACTAAAGCTTGTATATATACAAAAAAAGTGTAAACATGTGATTGTTTAACTTCCAGCGATGGTTATTTGGTTTTTTTTTTAAATACAATGAAACATTGTGTGATTTTGTTTCTATCGTATTGGACAGGATAACACTTTGTTCGTGCCAACTATTTCTGTATTTGAAACAAAGATAAATTCTGTACAATGTTTTAGAAAAATGCAAATTTAACAAAGACTTATACGGTATAATCAATGGTGGTAGTACAACTTTTGATAACTGTTCTTACTTGAATAGAAGAAGTCACTGTAGTATTTTGCTCGGCAGAATACCATCCACAACATATAGGAGCCGGCTTTGTGCAAATATGTATTCAAAACTTATTACTTTTACAATAAGCAGGCACTCTAGGAGTCTAAAAACCAAAAATAACATTTGTTAGTTATTCTACATATGTTAAGCATAGGTAACGAATGCCAGTAGGTACTAAAAGGCCATAAACATTGAAATATTCTACATACAAAACATTAAGTAAAAGTCAAAGAGTAGACAAACAACAACAACAAAACCTTTGAAAAAAGAAAAGATAGAGAAAAACGATTCCCACGAAAACCCGTCAAAATTTCAGATGCAAGAAATGATCACCAGTTTCTAATACAAATGGTTTTTGTCTAAATATATGGTAGCCCAATATCTGAAACTCCCCGATACATAGAACAGAGAAGAAACTACTTGTACATATAACATCTTTATCTCCAAGACATGGTCGAATGACAACGTTTGAACTGAAATTGACGATGATAAAAAGAGAGTTTATTCTTTGAAAATGAGTAATGCGACAGTTTATGCGTCTCCTACTTTACAATCATTATCCTCTAACCAGTTTGATATATGGTTGGGACTGAGAACTTGTGGAGCGTGTTTTGCACTAGCTCATCCGAATAACTTTTTGGTGAATACATATGTACTAAGTACACTCTTATTCATGGATATAGCAGTTCATTGAAGTTACGTAAAATGTAAAATAACCAAAAATACTAAACAACAAGGATTATCATAACATGATATATATTTTATATATTTTGAAAAATTGTTTCTTTCATTGGAAATTTTAAATCATCATTTCCATATATCGTCCGCCTATGTCAACATTATTTAACAAATCTTCTTGTCATCTATACACATGGAAAAAACACCAAATTGAAATTCAAATTAAAAAAACACTTTTTTTTTTTGTTAAATAATTTGTTGAAATAGAACTAGTTAAACATTATTTAGATATCACGTGAGTTTAGTCAATTAATATCGACTCTATCAGTTCTTATCTGCACATTCAGCTACTGTACTCGGAAACACTAAAACAGATGTTTTTATCCTCATTGTGTTCAACAGTTAAAATAACCAAGTTTATAAATTTATGCTATTGACACCTTGTAATTCGCCGTTTCAGAATCTAATGCATCCTGGGTAATATTTTCAAAAGTGTTCACCAAAACGTCGTGATTGGTTAAAAATGTCATAAACAATGGAAATTCAACCAATGACGTGACGTTATTTTCATTTTGGGGTACGAACAATGAAATTACCCATGATTCTTTACATTCTGAAACGGCTAATTGGTCATCCACAACTCATAACTGCAGCATGATAACAGATATCCAGCATGAGGGAAGCAGGTATGTCGCTGTGATAATTGCACGTATTGTTGGTCATCACCATTCCACTATAAGTCGTTTTGAGAATAAAAATCAGGCAAGAAACGATATTAAAGACCTTCCGAGGTCAAAAAGACCCCCTATAACATCTGCTAGGGAAAATAAAGCATACTGAAGGTTGGTCAGAAGGAAACCCATGGCAAACAATACAATCCTAAAAAGAGAATGATAACCATACAGGAGCCTTTGAACAACAACTGTTCCAGATCGGCTCATCGCTACTGGCTATCGTGCGATAATACCATTTCGGTGACCTTTGCATACGAACTGACACACAGATGCCCGTATCGAATAAAGTGAAGAGCTCGCCAAAGTTGCAAATTATATAACAACTTTCCCTCCAATAATATCATATACTAGTCAGTTCAGATTTGGGATAAAGGGTCTGCAAATGGTTTATTATAATAAACAGCGTCCCCATGAGCACGTTAAGGATCTGGGCCAGCGTACAGTTTAAACCAGTGTTCAATTTGATTGTTTTTGTTTTGATATGCATTTAACTTAAAACGGATTATTCATTTGCCATCCATATCCATACTTGAACATTATACAGAAAACAGAATAAGCCATTGTAAACGAGATAATGAAATCAATAAAAAGGATACGATCAATAAATGGCAAGTATGCCACGGTTTGTTATAAAAAAAACAGCTGCATATAACATGTATAGTATATATCACAATATTGTTTTAATGAAAGCTGAAAAATAGGGAAATATTTTTTTTTTATCTGGATGAATGTTGAAAAGGGCTAAACTATTAGTTTTTAATTACTTAAAATGTTTTAAAATCTTACTGTTAAGGTTAATTTTCATTGTTGAAAAAACACTTCAATGCACGCCACTAACTTAATTCAGCAAAGGAAGTAAAAGTCATTCAATAAGAACTAAATTTTGTATTTATATCTATTTTAAAATGCAATAGAAAATTCATAATGATACAAAACTTTCTGCATGTGGTACGCAGGCTACATTTTTTCAGTGATGATTTTAGACAAACTGTTTAATGCCATACACTTAACATGATGTACTTAAAATCTAAAATGGTAAAAGATAAAAATAAACTATAAAAAATAGTTTTAATTAAAACAGTAGAGTTTGTCAACACAATTTTGGGACTACAAGATTATTTACAGGGGTAATTAATTATCATATGCTCTAATTATGATTTTAACTACTAAGTACTTTGCTATATCACTTAGTATTTAATTAAGTATATACACATAAGTAGTATAATACTTGTTACATGTTACATTCCCACGACTGACAGCCACTTGCAAGTTAAGCACCGAACTCTAACTGATTGTTCATTTGTTTTCCAGAGGTTGGGCTCTTTTAGCATGCAATGCATAGATCCAGTCTTTGCAGATTCGTTCTAAGTCTCTCTGCTGAAACACAGTTATAAGGTTGTTCCTAGAACAGTCAACCAAGAATTCGAGAAGGTCCTCATCAGAATTAATTATACTGCAATAAGGGATATGATTATCCTAAAGTAGGGATTTTAGTCTATTGTGATGAATTTTTCTCACACAATTCAGACTTTCACACTTGTCTAGGAAGTGTTTATAATTCTCAGGTCCTACCATGCACAATTTGCATTCTGCAGATTTTGTTTCGTCAAATCGGTTGGTAACACTTTGGATCCTTCCTTAAAAGAGATTTTTCCATTACCTCCCGTTATAGCTTACCGCAGACCCAAAAAACCTCAAAGATATTCTAGTAACATCCAAAGTATCTAAACAGGAGATATTAACAATCGGAGGTTATAAACCATGCGGAAGGGGCAATTGTAAGTGCTGCAAAGTCGCCAACATCGAAACCCAATTCGTCAGCACAGTCACAAAGAAAAAATACAACATATTTATAACATCAAATTGCAAAACGCAAAATTGCATTTATGTTCTAACGTGTGGAACTTGCAAATTACAATATGTTGGTGAAACAGAAACACCATTTAACGTCCGACTAAATAACCATCGGTCATTTTATACAAAAGAAAGAAACTGCCCAATTACAAGACACCTTTTAAGAGCAGGACATGATTTTGAAAACGTCACATTTCAAATCATTGAGAAAAATCATTATTGGGTTACACAAGGAAGACAAAAGAGAGAGAGATTTTGGATGCACCAGTTACGAACTCTTGAACCTGATGGACCCAATGAGAGAGACGAAAAAAGATTTAAAAGCAAATCAAAACCATAATGATCTTGAAATCATACAAATTAATTTATAGAAATTCATACAATTAATCGAACATCTATAAATGTGTAAAACTTTTATTCCAACTTTATGTAGTTGTAGCTACAAACATATTTTATGCAACATCAATAAATATGTTACACTTTTCCTCAAATCTTGTATAGATTAAGCTACAAAAATATTTTTTTGTCATACATCCGATTTCATCTTGAGAGATGCACACGTCTGATGAAGCTAAATCGTTTAGCGAAATATTGCGTATTTCTATTTAAAATCTAATAGAACTTTTTAATGTATTAATTAGCGTGTTTAAGTTATATTCTTAGACATTTATATAATTTTAAATTCAGTAACTGTATCAGTTTATTTTCACAAACTGATCCACGCTTAAGTTGATTGAATGTTGATTGTTGCTATTTTTAGACATTATATATATATATATATATTAATCCTCATAATCTTGGGTTTTTTTGTTGCGGTATAGCTATTTCTTCCCATTTAATAATCACCAAAAAATATATTTTCGAACTTAAAAAATCCAAGATTCTTGAAGGAAATCAGTAAACATTTGGTTTTATATGTCTATCATTTTTTATTGGTTGATTCAATATTTGATATGCATTTATGAGATGCAATATGTAGTTTTATTCCACAATACAAGCTTAGCATTCATTGTAAAACATTATACTTGCTGGATAACAGTAAAATACATTTCCGGGTTAAGGATTATTCCCGGTTAAGTGTATGAGTGTATGACAAACATCTCATTGATATCTTTCTTGTTGAAAACATCCACACGAACACAAAAATTCGCTCTAAACAGATAAAAAGTATACTTAGTAAATTTAAAAATCCTGATAACAGAAAATGAATTAATATAGGTTGTTAAACAGAATATCTACAAACATTGATCATAGTTACTTTCAGTTTCCGTCATCAGCTGTTTCCAAAAATAATACTTAAACTGTCGAAAGAATTTAACTATAAGTAATTTCTTCCTTTAGGACAAGGGTCAATTATCAAGTACATCATTGTGTTACACAGAGTTGATGTATGCATATGAGTAACTGTTATAATACTAGGACAGTTTATGTACTTAACGGTATCAAATATCTCTTAATTTTGTTTTTCGTAAGTACTTTTCTTTCTTTTTAGAACATTACAAATAATCTGATGAAATAGAAATTGTCCTACAATATAAAATATCATATAAAGTCTTTCAATAAATGTGGACATAACATTTGGTATCTCTTGGTTTTTTGTGTAGATGTACTGAATTAAATGAAACTTTGAAACAGGAAATCCGTGAATTGCGATATCAAAAAAATAATTAAAACCATAAATATTTTGCTTAACTATTTATTATAGAGATAGAGTACACTATCAAGTAATTGCTCATTATCGTATATATATATATATGTACGTCTAAACAAATGACAACTCTACGACAGATTCAACCATTGGATCATCGGTGAAGGTGATACACGGCTGAAAACACATATTATATTCATAATTATTCAAAATATCAGCACAACAATGCAAATATGCGGAGCATTTACGTATCTACCTGTGTTTACCCGTCTAAGAATTAATGTCTATTGTTATGAGTTTTACAGGCTGCATAGATACATAACAATATGTATCTTAGATTTTATAAAAATACATTATAATACGAATCTAATATTTTATAAAGACATGGACACAACATTAATCTGCAAAAAACATACGAATAAATTGCCTTTTATGAAGGCAGTATATATTGTTTTGTTGACAAATTCCCATTGTTTGTTATTTACATATCTCAGTTTATATGTTAAGCTTATGAATCTTCACGTTACATAGATTTTTAACATTATTGTGCTTCTAAGACAAAACTGTTTAGTAAGAACACCCAAATGGCCGACCATGTCGAAATGTATGAGTATAATCTGTCGAGAGACATGTTTTCACAGTCTTAGAAATTAAGACATAGTTTAGTCCATTTGTCGTTATTTGTTTCATATCTAGCCTTTTTTTATTGAGCTACGATTCGCATTGTAGTTGTAGCAAGTATAATCATAGACGCATTTTAAAAGTCTCTGGCGGCCTTAATATTTGGAACATGCGATATCTTGGTTCATATATCATTATAGAATAAACGAGAAACGGGATAAAACATAGTGTTCCTAATTACAGGAATATGACAGTTGTTAACTATTCGTTTGATGTGTTTGAGCTTTTGATTTTTCCGTTTAGAAATTTCCTCGGTTATTATTAAAATTATTTTTGGTTATTTTACTTTTTACTGGTATTTGCTGAATGGAGCACTAAATACAATTGTAAAGTGTTTGGTTTTACCTGGTTGCATATCTAAATCTTAAATTCCAGCATTGGAGCCGGGCAAGCTACCATGGACGGAAGATGATACCACCGAGGTGTGTATTATTTTCACTTGAAATTTAACTGTGTTTTTTGTTTGTTTTGGTTTTGCACGTTATGTTTGCCTTTAGGACGTACGATTGTATAATCAATGCGTATCATAAACTAGGTAAAGTAGAAAAAATACCTGTAAACCTGCTTATTGTTATCCTTTATAATCTTTTAAGTTTCGGTAAATCGTTAATGATAAAAATAACACATTATAGATTTTCTGTGTCCTATGCGCTTTTCTGGATATATCTTCATTCAAAACGTTCACATGGGAAAAAAAACCAATGAAAAGTTGAAGTTGCATGAATAACACATAAATACTTATTGACCTTTATTAACAAAATAATCTTAAGTAGATGACTCAAATCCAAATCTAATCTACTTTGCCTGAGATAGTTAGATCTTAGCTTCATCTTTTTAAATTTATAAAATTATCAACGAATACATGTATTTAATAAAGTTAACATAAGAATATTTTTTCTACAAGCAATCATGATTGTAATCCTTTTTAAACGTTTGGAAACTAAATATTGATCATTCGTATTTATCAAATATAAAAATATGAAACACATCTGCTATAATGGCCGTAAAAATATGTATTTATTGTAAATATTTCCTGGTATATGCTTTATTTATATCTACTAGAAAAACCTAAAGTTATATGATCGTATATGACAACATCAAATGAAGATAAAGAAATAGGAATTATTTATAGAAAATTCATAACAGACGATAATAGATATCATTCAAACAAGTAAACTGAGGAATATTTGTATATATTCGAGTATGCCCGTTAAATAGTTGTATTAGAAACCTGTAAAGTATCCATAGTCCTTTTTAATAAACAAACGGTAGGCGTCACGTTTTTGATATGATAAACTCATTAATTCTATTTTCGATATAGTGGGAAATTGAAAGGTACATAAAAGAAACTAAAACATGTGTTACAAGTTAAACGTTTCCCCTTTGTATTCAGGTTGAAAAACGTATTTTTTAGAAAAAAAGAAAATAAATAAAAATCATTCATTATAACAGGATCCTCGAATTTACTGAAATCAAGTTTAAAGGCCTAATTAGACATGTTGATATGTATTCATACTGTTCTACATCATAATGCTCGTTCCTGTATTCTGCAGTAGATTTTATACAGCAACTAGATATTAGTGACCTACCGAATTAGACTTATTACCGGGTTTGTACTAACATGAGCAACACGACAGGTGCCACATGTAGGGGCAGGATCTGCTTACCCTTCCGGAGCACTTGAGCTTGCCCCCAGTTTTTGGTGGGGTTCGTGTTGCTTAGTCTTTAGTTTTCTCTGTTGTGTTTTGTGTACTATTGTTTGTCTTTTTCTTTTTCAGCCATCATTGGCCATGGCGCTGTCAGTCTATTTTCGACTTATGAGTTTGATTGTCCCTTTGGTATCTTTCGCCTCTCTTTGATAAGCAGTACAATAAGACACGGTCGTGCGAATTGCCTAGTTGAACTTTGTACAATATTTCAAAAAAATTTAGTCTTTTTACATTATATATCAAAATATCAGACATAATGATTGATAAACAATTGTATGATGATAGCTTTAGATAAGTCTTAAAATTAAAGTGAAAAGAGCTGATATCATCATTAAATTCATGACTAAACAAAGTATAAAAAAAGTTTTTACTCTGTGGTATGATTGCCAACGAGACAACTATCCCCAAATACCAACAAAAACAACAAAATAAATAGCTTAAAGTCATCGAACGAATGACATTCAACAATGAGTATAACATTGTTTCTGTGATTTGCTTTTGTTTTTCAGATTCATGGAAACTTGATAATACAGTGACAGCAAACCATTTTTGTTTCCATGCAAATCATAGTAGCTCATTTGGGAAAAAAGTCTTTTAAATGAAAATAATATTTAACAAATCTGGTGCGTCTTTTAAAGTGCTTTTGTGGATTTATTTACATCGGCAAAGCTCAAACCCACAAATTTAAAACCAAGGATAATACAATAAGTATTTTAATACGCGAAGGGCTATATTATCAAATAGAATCTAAAAGGAATAGTAAAAATTTTCTCAGGTCAATTCTGCATGATGGTGATGTGAGCTTTTTTCCTTGCTAACTTTCAAATTTCACAGCGGAGTATTTACAAAATGTATGTTATAAATTATAAATAATTACCGAAAAACCAATCTGGTTATGTCACTGGGGACTAGTAGTCCAGCAGCAGCAGTACCGTCCCAGTGATATATCATTAAAATTTAAAAGCTGTGAGTGCATACAAATTTAAAACGTCAAGAACGACATTACCAAAAATAGACATAAAAAAGGCTAAATCCGTTTAAGGCCAACTTTGCCTGAGGGACCTTAGTTTATTTATATTTTTTTTTATTTAAACTGCTGAGAATTAATGGTCAGTCAAATTTTGAATGTAATAATATATAATTGAGAGACATACGTTTTCTTTTACGTGATTTATATTATGCATTGAGATAATTCAGATATACATTAAAGAGTTATATCCAGTTAAGGAATTTACTTATAGAAATAACAATCTTTAAAGGTAAACGAAAAACAAATAGTTACTTTATCGTTTATCATCTGCGTAAAAACCCAACATGTGAAACGAAGCAGAGGAAGTTAGAAAGGAAATATATATAGAAATCACATAAATTATTAAATCAAGTCCGCTTCATCACTTGAATAATATTCAAAATTCTTGATATAAACACCAATACGAAACGTCGTATTCCGATAAAAGGTTAGTATATTTTGATATTTAGATAAAATAGCAAATGAATAAAAATAAATTGTTCAACAGAATAAAAGAAAACAATTCATTGATCATACTTACTTTCAGTTTCGGTTACCTGTTTACACGCATAATAATTAAAATGTCGAGATAAGTAATGATAAGATCTTTTCGTAATGCTGATGATCATTAGGAAGCAAAATTTCATATCATTGTGTTATAACGTAATTTTGAAGATATGGTGTATGATTTAAGTGAGATAGTGTCTTAATAGTATACTCAACGATTATAAAATATCTCTAACGTTGTTTTTTTTTTACTAACTATTTGATTTTTAAATCATTACCAAATAATCGTATAAAATAAAAATTGTCCTACGTCATAGAATAATAATATCGATACATTTAGATGTAACTATGTTGTCTCTTGTTTATCGTAATAATAAACCTCAAACAAAGTTTGTTTATTGCAAAAACAAAGTAATTATTAAAGCCATTGATATTTTGATTGCTTATTTTTATATTCATTTTTGAGATTAAAGTACTGCCAAGTGATTGCTATTGTGTGTGTGTACTAATTGTGCCTCTTTTAACGCATACCTGTGAATTACAGTTTTTTTAAATTCCTGCAAATATTACGACAACAAATTATCGTTTAATAATCCAGATCTTTGGAAATTTTAATCTTTTAGATATAATTTATGTCAGTAAAAAGACATGATGGGTATACGAAAATAAAATGTCGAGATGCATCAAGTAATCATTGCAACTGAACATATAGGTTGCACTTTGCAAATACAGCTGTTTCACAACAGAATATTTATAGAAATGCAACCCGTAGCATTCGTTAATCAATCAATATTAAAATAGTATGTCATTCCAATTCTAAAAATAAATGTAAAATGACTGAGTAATTCAAAATACGTACTCAAATCAGCAGCATGGAGATTTATATATTTTAAGTCATGAAGATCATTGAGAGTTGTCTGTTATGAGACTTTGTCCTTTACAAACTTTGATTTGGAGATAATAGAATATCTTAAGAATTTTTTTTCTAACAAATTGTCTACAGTATTAGTAATTGACGGCTTTTATTTATAATATATATGTCATAGACACTTTTCTATTGTTAATGACGTTTTGGTTGCCCTTTAAACGTCCTTTCTATATATTTCATTTGTTTGTCTATTTATACTCATATTCAGTCAATATGACTGTTGATTTTGTATTGTCGTTAGACATCTATTTCGTGAATTTCGAGGATTTACACAAATGTAGGTAAACCACGAATTCAAATGTTCAACGAAGTGCAAAATGTATGTAGGGTTGTATTGAGCCTTTGTCAAAACCATGGTATCAATTATTCACAAAAACACATTTTCTATTAACTAAATAAAAATTATTCCCATGAAATTAAATGAAACTGTATTCAAATCTCTTTTTTTTTTATGTTATACCAATCCCCTGTTATTCAAATTCACCTGTTCATTTATCCCTCGTTTACAATAATTGTTTTTATCGTCATTAGAATTAATCCAAGTTCTTGAATATATATTTGGATCCTATGTACTATCAATACAAAGATAAAATTCAAAGTGTATTATTTTCCAACTCTTCAGATTATAAAACTGATTTTTTTTTATAGGAAATAAAGAACATGCAGAGCCAAATGAAAGAAAAGGTTTGATATTAAAAAATACAAGATATGATGATTGTATCGATTTGTGTTATTTCGTCGGTTTAGAATATATTACAAGCTTTATTTCAATGTGATTATATGCAGAAACCTGAGGGGAAAATGTTGTACAACGTTTTTATCGAACTTGAACAATGGAAATGTAAAGATGATAATGCTTTCAAATACCAATTTGCTAAGCATCAGATATAAACGTTTATCGGTCTCTGTATTACTCAGGGGACGAATTTGCTACGTTTTCAGAAAAACTCGTGACTCAAACTGATTTTTGTTTTTGTTTAGATTGTACAAGTTATTCATGGTTTGAACAGTTGATTGATCACAATGACTATGCAGTATTTTAAATTTTACATTCTTATATTTTAAGAGAAAACTATTTCAAAATTTTCCTGTCAATTTAAAAAAAAAATGTTATGGTTGTTATTTCACCAGATTTCAGGTGTTAGACTTGGAAACAGCTATAAGTCACTACACGTTAAAATGATATCTTATGAGAGACTATAAACACTAGCAGTGCAAAAAAACTACATTCAATATAAAATATATGTAAAAACAATACAAACGAAAAAGTTGAATCAAGTTTAAGCTATGAATAGGCTTCATCAACATCAACAGATTTCTCAAAATATATAAAATATCTCATATGTGTACATGTAATCTATCAGACGTCTTTCATAAACATTCAACAGTGGTCACATGCATCATTATACTATTAATTTAAACTTATCAAGACATGTAGACTAATTTTTGGCAATTTTTGGGGTCAAGAAAAATACCGGCTCTCATTTTAAACCCTCCCTTTGTCGACTATTCTTTGTCTGTTCTTCTTCGAATCATCTTCAAATCAAAACTGAAATTCGTAAAAATGTAATTCATCGTTAAAATGAAAATTTCAAAATAGTTCTGGAGCCGATGAGCTTGCTTCGGAAATTGTCATCGACTTATGATTTTGAATTGCTTTTTGGTATCTTATTCTTGTTCTCATTGAAAGAGTTCAAACATTTAATATAGTCATCAGTTAACAAAGTATGACTGTTATCTCAATTGTGAATGTCTACACCATCTTTAATTTTATAAAGTTAAATTAAATTATCTTGTTCTTTTTCTTTTTCTTCAAGGTTCTTGCTATGAAACAGACCATACACGAATTAGATATGGCTCAAACAAATATATTGAACAGAGTGACATCAAATAGGTAAGTTTCTGCAATTATACGTCTTTAAGTAATATGCATTTTTTATACTAAATATGATAACAATTGTATTGCAAAATTGAAAAAAAAATATCGATAATTTTCTTCATTACAATTATGTATTAAAATTAGTTCCAGTTTTTCATGCTATAAATTTGCGCGACATTTTAAAAGATTCTCATTTTTAATTAATATTTAGATAGATTACTTGAAACTGAATTATTTTCTTATTATTTAGTCATATTTTCTTATTCTTACACTGAATGACAACCGTCACCAGGTTAAACATTCTGTCACGTTTGGGTGTGCGCATGTACTTCATCAAAATGTGCTGTTAAATATATACAACTGTATATGTGCACTATAAGAAATTATAATGTGTGATAGTTAATATAATGTGTAGACAGTAGGCTATTGAAGAATTTCGGAAAACTGATGGAGAGCATTGTATATGGCGAGAGGTTTATTTATGTCTCAACTGTTACAATTTTTAAAGTAATAAAGATAAAACAACAATTAAAAATGACTTCTCTAAAAACATCAAATTTTAACATCAATTTAGAAATAAGGTAAATGCAAGCGATGTATTTTCAATTTTTGCTTTTGTTTCGGGGAAATTCATAAAACTCACGTCAAGTGTATTTAATTATACATTTAATTTTTGTCAATGTTTTAGCACGAGTAGTACTTCAATACAAGGTGTTGCCTCAAAAGAAATATTACGTAAGTATTGTAAAAACTATTTATCAATAAAACCTGGTTTCTAGCAATTTCGTTATTTTATTTTTCGTTCCTTCATTTCTTCTTTTTTCATTCTCTTTTCACATTTATTTGAATGCTAGGTTCCATTTAACTGAATTTCAATTTGTTTGCTGAATTTAATTGTTGGTTATTGATGAGTCAATCATTTTAATACTAAATATTTGAATTTGAAGAAAATTTAACACTTTCAATTAACTCAAATGGTAACAATCAGGACAATATTTCGTTACTCGGTACACATACAGCAAACGGTAAACATAAAGCAAAATTTCATCTAAACATGTGTGTTTTTAGAATTGGAAGAACACGTGAGTCGAGTTGACACTTTATCCATTGAATATGGCAATAATCTAGACACTGTAAGAAAGAAGATTTTAGCCTTGCTAATGAAAACTAGTAGATTGAAGACACTTGTAGATAATCTGCAGATTACGACAGCCTTTGGCGAAGATAAAAGTGAAGAGGGTTCTATTGATATATCGACTAATGATAAATGGTGTGAAAATTCATTAAGTGTACTGGAAAACAATGGATCAGAAATAAATTGTAATATACCATGCAGGGAAAATTGTGAAGCATCTGAGGAAAATAACACAGAGTATAGACCAGACAATGGATGTTGTAGCGGTGATCCTAATATCAATTATCACCCCGTCAACAATGTTGATGACAGAAAAGTATCACCACTTACTCATAATGCAGTAAAATGTAATGTGTTCAACATTAAACCTTACGAGTCTATCAGTGAACCAAATGATACAAAGTACTTTAAAAAGTTGGGAAGTAATAGTGATACCTTACAAGTTTCACATGCTTCCACTTCCGGAAATAAATATCGGATTTCCAATGGTGATGATGGCAGTATTCTATATGAAAGCGAAATCGAACAAGACAGCCCATTACACACATTAAATAAAAAAAACAGCGCTGGACGATCGCTTGAAAGGATAACCGGTAACATACCTATGTTACATACCAGGATTCGTAAAAAAGAATATGGCTTTAAAAGTAAAACTACGAGAATACAGAACGACAACCGTGTTACCTTTCATAATAACCAGGAAAGTTTTGGAGGGAAAATTGATAAAAACGTTTGCTCTATGGACCATCAAAGACAAGAAACGATTGTATCAAATATAGAACCGACAGAACAAATCACAGATGATGTCAAATCAATGATGACCTCATCAACATCGTAGGTATCTTAACATACTATCGACAAAGTATAAATACTTCTTCGTATTTACAGTGTTTTTGTTTTACGTACTGTATGATATACTAGGATGTTTATGTGCACAGTACATTTTTCTACAATGTGTTCATCATGTACGATTGACCATAAAGTTTTGACAGCCAAAATTTAAAACGGTTAAAGAAAAACAAAGAAGAAAAGAAAAAAAATTAAACCGAAAAACCTTGAAGAGAACATAAACTCTTTAATATAGAAATATGGAAATGTGGTATGATTGCCAATGAGACAATTATATACCAAAGTTCAAATGAAGTTGATGTAAGTAATTATAGGCAACCATACGGACTCCAACAATGAGACAAACCCCTACTGTACAGTCAGCTATAAAAGGGCCCGACATGAAAAATATGAGACAATTCAATTGAGAAAAAAACTGCCTAATTCATAAACAAATCAATTTACGAAAAACTAATATTAAAGACAGGAACCAACGACAACCACTGAACTACGAGCACCGGATTTGGGACAGGCACCCAAAGAATGCTGCGGGGTTAAACATGCTTGAAGACTGCAACACTCGTGCTAACCTGGGACAGAGGTGAAAAAGTACAACATAGGAAAAAACTGTAAAAATCAGTTGAAAAAGGCTTAACTCATCTGATCGATACAAAGCAGAAAAACATCTAACCAAAACACTGACCAGACATGGCATGATATTTTTACATCCGGCACATTGTAAATTGTATATAGGCTTTAGACCTACTCACAAAAATTAAAAATTTTACTTACCGTGTATAAATCTTTACTTACAAGGATCTGACAACACTTCATTCTACTGTCTGTTCTGGGATTATTAAATCAGCTAATGCAATTAGAGCCTTTACATTTTTTAAGGTGTTTATCATTACGACAAAACTAGTGGATCCTTAAAGTTCTTTAAAACAGGACGTAGAACTTAGCGTTACCAGAGTAAGCTGAGCAGATCTTTGTAAGCGGAGCGTGGACATACTGTTTGTATTGCAATCATATTGTGAATATGTTAACGTTTATTTAGATACAGCTCCTCCAGACGAGTTGAAAGAAGAAGACAAGAGGATGACATTCATGATGAAAGTATGTAGGATGAAGATACTTATTCGACAAAGAATTAATAATGAACAAATATTAAACTGATCATATTTATTAATCGTTTTATGCTTATTTCAAATGTTGAATCAAAAATAATTCATTAATAATGATTTGTTATAAAATCATATATTTTAAAACGCATACTTCGCTTTAATTTTAAATTATCGGATAAGTTTTGGATTTCTCGTTTTTTAATATAATAAATGTGCTCATTAAATATATTTGTAGGACTTTTCAATGCTGATCAACCCAAAACTGTTAGAGAATGGTATCATTATTATAAACAAATCAAAGCATATGGTAAGTACTAAGACATCAATTATACTAACGTGTAAAATGTATACAGGCGAACATAGGTTAAAAGAGATTTTACAGGAAAGAGTTACTGGTAAAATAGGGGAAAACATCCAAACCTTTCCAATTTAATAAACAAATATATGTGTAGGTCGAATCGTCATATCTACGTTAAAGATCGACCTGGTAGACGTCAATGAAGCAGTATCCAAAGCACTATTTGGTAGAACCATGACATCAATGTTACACGGTATGGGTGTTTCCCATTGTTGAAGTCCATGCGGTTGCCTATAATTGCTTACATCCACTTCATTTGAACTTTAGTGGATAGTTGTCTCATTGGCAATCGTACCACATCTCCTCATTTTTGTCGAGCCTGCGACTTCTGTCGCAGAATACTCGAAATAGGGATAGTGATCCGGCGACGGCGTTAACAAACTTCTTAAAAGCTGAATATTTTATGTAGAAGACCTGGATCCTTCATACTTTGTATACAGATGCCTTATGAGATGAAGTTTCCCTCTGTCATATGTCCATTGTTCTTAAACTCATTTTAATGGTTCAGTGACTACTTGAAAAAAAAGTTATTTTTTTTAGTATTCTTGATTTTTCTCTTATTATGAGTAATATGATAACTATATTTGGTATGTGCGTACCTTGCATGGTCCTCGTGCCTGTCAGACAGTTTTCGCTTGAACTCGACATCATTTCATGGATCAGTGAACAAGGTTAAGTTTTCGTGGTCAAGTCCATATCTAAGATACTATAAGCAATAGGTATACTATATTTGGTGTATGGATTGATTGTAAGGTGTACATGTCCCACTGCAGGTGTCATTTGACTTTGACCTCATATTCATGGTTCAGTGATAAAACTTAAGTTTTTGTGTTTTGGTCTGTTTTTCAAAGACTGTTTGCAATAGGTCAACTATATTTGGTGTATGAAAATATTTTACGATGTACATGACAGTCTGGCATTGTTTATTTGACCTTGACCTCATTTGTTACGGTTTATTGCTCAATGTTAAGTTTTTGTTATTTGGTCTGTTATTATAATACTATAAGCAATAGGTCAACTGTATTTGGTGTATGGAATGATTGTCAGGTGGATATAAATGTCTTGTAATTATCATCTGACCTTGACCTCGTTTTCATGGTTCATTGGCAATCTTAAGTTTTCCGGGTTAAGTTTGTTTCTTAGATACTATATGCAATAGGTCAATTATATTTAAAGCATGTAATGATTGTAAGGTGTACATGTTTCTGGCAGGGTTCATCTGACCTTGACCTCATTTTCATGTTTCATTGATCAATGTTAAGTTTTCTTGGTTAAATTTATTTCTTAGATACTATGTGCAATAGGTCAACTATATTTAAAGCATATTTGGTGTATCATGTGTATGGAATGACTGTAAGATGTACATGTATTTCCAGTTTGGTTTATCTGACATTGAGTTCATCTTCTTGGATCATTTTAAGTTTATGTGATAGTTGTAGTAAAGCTTTATATTTAGGACTATGAACATAAAATCAATGTTCAGTAAAGAAAGTGAGACATTTCAGCGTGTGTACTCTTGTTATATTTAGACTTGTTTTTATTTTATCAAATGAACGTTTCCGTTTATTATGAATAAACGGAGATGTGACGGTATTCTTCAATGAGATAGGAACGCTTATAGTGAAAAGACATCTAAACATCAAGAAATAATCTTCTGTTCATTTCTTTTTTTAATATTTCACAGTGTATTCGAATAAATGTCTTTACTTGCATAAAAATAGAGACGGAGTCCTCCTCAACATATAGTTGGACATAAGCCTTACATAGTTATATGATAATGTAAATGAAGACATACACAAAAGATTTTACAAAATTGATATATGATCTAAATTCTTAAGTGCTTTGGAAAACTATTGGTCGCCAAATCGTCGTTAACAAAATTAAGGATATACAGTATTAAACTTTGATATGTACATGAATAATATAAAAAAGACAATGTTTAGCTTCAGCTAGATTAAGATCAGGGGCAGTTAAAGTGGGGCGAGGTCATGACGTCATTTTGGTATTAGATACATCTGAACGTATGACAGGGTATTTCCAGAAATTGAAGTCAGCTGCTCTACAGTATGTGTATGGTGAGTTGAAATGATAAATGGTTAAATAAGATTGAGTTGAATAAAGTACCTGCTAAAATTATATTAGAAAAAAATATTATAAAAATAAACAAACAATATTGTTGTGGAATTAGAAAATCCAATACCATTCACATACAATTAAAAAGCGTAGTAATATAATTAAAACAATTATATCTAGTTGGGTTTTTTGTTTTTTTGTTGTTTCTCATTTGAGTTTAATCGTATTATTCATTTTAAGCAACACATAACAATGAATTAAATTAAATCCGGTTGCCCCTTTTAATTTGAAAGCTTTATATTAGTTTCAACTGATTATACATTTCTAAATAGTTTTTTTTTATAAAATTACTGAATTGAGATGAACACTTTTTTCGTTAAAAAAAATTACTACTTAAGATTCTCTACAGGAATTCAAAGTGGCGGGATGGAAAATGGCATTGGTTTAGCAGTGTTTGGACGACAAACTCGACTTATACAAGAATCAACAATTGATTATGAATTAATCATAGAATTGATAAGTAATTTCATTTAACTCTGGTATCTTAAATTATTCATTCAGTTTTAAACCCAGTACAAACAAAAAATTACACAATTACATGTAGGTGAAATGCATCCAATGCTGATATTCAATAAGATTGTTTGGAAATTGCTGAATTTATTTAGTTTTATGTCTTTTTAGAAGAAAAAAATGTTTCCAATATGACAAAACCTTGCGTATATTCTGTCGAATAACTTTACTCGTTATGTTTTGATTTACTCCTTTGATTAAAACAGTAAACAATGGGTAGTTTTAGGAATGAAAAGAGAGGCAAAGGATACCAAAGGGATATTCAAACTCATATGTCGAAAACAAACTGAAAATTCCATGGCAAAAAAACGAAAAACGACCAAAACCACAAACAACAGTATACAAAACATAACATAGAAAACTAAAGACTGAGCAACACGAACCCCATCAAAACTTGGGTTGAACCAAGGTGTTCCGTAAGGTAATATTGCAATAAACAAGTTTGAACAGTTTAACCAAATTAAAAGGCGAAACTCTCATACCTTAAGTAACCTGTCTTTTTCTTTGTATCTATTGCTAAAAAGTATAGAGTAAGTTTAATGTACTTTCACAGAATGATCCATGATTTTTTTTTATTAACTCAAACATGTTAAAGGACAATTAAGACCGGATGGAGATGCACCAATAATAGCGGGACTTCTGGTTGGTTATGCTGGTGTTTCTGCATGTAAGTATAATTTATTTTTGTTCCATTATGGCTTGTCATTTCATCTAGTAGACTTTTTTCATAGAAAATTCACTTGTCTTATAATTGTTCTATATATGTATAACTTGTTGCTCAATATTGAATAATCAAATACCACTTAGAAAAATGATGTATCGAATTGCAGTTACAAGTGTTTTTCATTACGAAAAACATGCATCGTTTACTAAACCACTGAATACATTCACATTTATTGATTTTAATATGATATTTGAAACATGACTGGAGCAACCATTGAAACAGGAACTGCTTATTCTTTCAGATAACCTGAGTTCATCCCGGTTTTTTTTTGCGTTATTCTTGTAGCCGAATATGTAGTTTTCTGTTAAGTACGTACTGTGATTGTCTTTTCTTCTTTCTTTTGTCATAATGTTGTGTGTTTTATCTCATATTTATAATTGCAAATATAAGAATGTTGAAAACATTTTCTCCCTATCAACATATAACAAATACATGCATTCAGTGATGCAGCATTTCATAAAATTATATTAGCTGTGTTTTCATATGTATAATACTTGTACTATTGAATTAAGTCTGAAGTCAGGAAGAGTCAGTCAAGGTTAATCGCGTCTTCAAATCTCTTGGACAATTTAGACATTGGTGGTGGGGATGTCAGATCATATGTGTTCTCACTGAAACTGTCATAGAATCGACTCTATCGAGGCTTCATGCATTATAGGCTGGAATAACCACTTCGGTTGTGAAGGTGGAGCTATATGATCTAACAAATAACAGGCTTGACGAGTTTCATTATTCTTTTTTCCTGTATTAGTTTAGACTTATGACTTGCGTTGGTTGTAATAACGAAGTTTTATCCGGAACCGAAATTTCTTAATATTCCGGAAAATCTTGCTTCTTGTACATGTTGTATTCCTGTCTTTCTTTTTTGCTTAAGAACTTGGTCTATAGAGTGTCTATGTGCCATTCTATTTTTCTTTATTGAAACAGTTATTTGTTTATACGGTGATTAAGATTTTAACATAATGTAGACTGCTATACCCCAACTTTTGACATTTTTACCTATAATGTCTGTTTGTTTTGCTCACATATTGTTGTCAAAAAATTGAATTCTATGTAGCTGTCATACAAGTGAGGGGTTTAGCTAACTTTGAAACCAGGTTTAATCGACCACTTTCTACATAAGGAAATGTCTGTACCAAGTCAGGAATATGACAGTTATTTTCCATTCGTTCGATGTGTTTGAGCTTTTGATTTTGCCATTTGATAAACTTTTAAGGAATTTTCGTTTTGAATTTTCCTTGGAGTTCGATATTTTTGTTATTTTTCTTTTTTCTAATTGCACTTTTGATCAGTGATGTGCAGAGTTTAGGTCAATTTAATGAATTGTTTACCTTTTTTTTTTTTTTTTTTTTATCTTTTCTTAATTAATTAGTGACATCATTCTTTTTTTTAAGAACAGGAATCGTTGCCGACTGTTTCAAGTTTTGTTATGCTACTCATGTCAGGTATACACATGTGTATTTCTCTAGCCAATGTGCATCTAAAAATTCTAGGAAACATACAAGTACAATTATATACAAAGGATCCCTGTCTAGCATTGATGGGCTATCTTAGACATGGACACCTCGATGGTGACTACAGCATCCGTTCTGTCTCGTACGAAGTTCCAGGCTTGGACTGTTCTTACTACAGTGAATGAGCTTCGGCTTGTCTTGTTGTTTGTTTTTTCTTTGAACAGCCGGTGTAGGTCTCTTATCCTTATTACAACTAATTGCCCATGTGTAATATCATTCGAATTAGATCGAAGTAATTGTTTTGTTACACTTTAATATTTTTTTATTCGAGCGTCACTGATGAGTCTTTTGTAGACGAAACGCGCGTCTGGCGTAAATATGAAATTTCAATCCTGGTATCTATGATGAGTTTATTTACAGGTAATTCGGGCAGATTCCAAGATGTTGTGATACGGGCATATATGATTGTGTTCACTAATGGATCGTCAGAACAATGTAAAGTAACTACAGAAAATAAAGAAAATTATATTTTTGCATTACAGAATGATCGAGTAGGTATAGATTGATTATTTTTATTTGTGATTGATAATTCATTGAAAAATGGTGGTTTTGATATATAAGGTACATTGTTGTATATCATATTCGAACTTATCACTTGGATCGTATTAGTTTGTGTATTTATAAAAGCTTGACTCAGATAAATCTCAAGGGTGTGAGGTTTTAAATACATTACATCTTCTTTAAGGACTCTATTGCGCCGAACTCGAAATTTCGAACTCGTTTATTTGTATCAATTTATCCCACAAAAGATTTCAAACTTCCATAATTTCCCATTGACAGGAACCCCCTTTACAGCTCATCACAAATTAAAACTATGTCCTGTGCCAACCGGTATAACTGTCGCAAATAATTCTTTTATATCTATCATCTGCCTCAAGTGATTCGCCTTTACAGTTTTCCACATGCACATAATTATGGCATTTAAGATGGGTGCAAACGGTATGATTCCCCACAGAATCATCAAAAACTCCTCACGTATGGCTATTACTCGCTCATATACCATATTTCCGGTAATTAATGCTATACAGAATTTGTAACTGTTTCTAGGAATTGATCATCACCTGTACATGTTACACTCTCCTGGTGAGGGAAATAAGTTACCCAACACCACAAAGTAATATACGTTTGTTAAATCGTATCAAAATGTTCAAATATGTACAAACATATACAACAGAAGTTCATTTTTCATCAAAACATCACAAACTATATCGGTCTTTAAATTGAAGAGCATTACTTTTTGGTATGTCTAAACACCAAAAAGTTGAAAATAAACTACTGTTTCCAGACAGTTTACCGCATTAAAACATTTACATATCAACAGATATCAGAGCTGTTATTATCATTTCCTGCTGTTTTCATGGTCATCTTTTAGAATATGTATTAATTGTTCTATTGTAGGCTGTTTTTGTTGAGAAATTAATATCCGTATTTCACTATATAAGCAGGCAAATTTACTGAAATATCGAAATCTATTTTCTAAACATGGTAACCAAATATGACTGTTAAAAACGATATTTCCCAAGGAAGCAAGGTGCAATCAATGCAGAAAGGTGTTTTTCAAAAAAATCTTGTAGAACAAGATTTTCAAGTTCTGCCTGCTTTTCTCTGGCATTGCCTTTTACCAAATACAATGTAATACATCAACACCCTTTTAGAGAAAAAAAAACTTATTCCAAATAGATAACGAGATACATGTAGATGTAGATACTGTTTACACATCTATTTAATGAAATTTATATTCAGTTTACTAAATGATCGCGCACTTCTTTCTGCAATGGAAGCGTATTGGATTTAGAATATTAAATAAAATAAAACCATATAACAAATTTCATCTGATAAGTAAAATAGTGCCTTCTTAACATTTGCGTCGTTGTCAGTTTAAAACATCATTATACCAATCGAAAATTAAAACAAATGCACATTGATATCATATCGAATAAAATTAATGAAAGTAGAAGTAGCATCAAGTCCCTTATCTGGCCAAAAAAAAAATGACAAATTAATAAATTGCAATGCATATTCTTAAAATTGTTCTTGCTATAACACTGTTTAGAAAATTAAAACAAAGGTGTCAATTAACGAGTTTCCATGGTAACCATCAATGACAAAATTGTATATTTTGTAAAAATGTCTTGATTGTCCTTATTTTATATCAAACTTTACATTAGGAATATGTTTAATCGAAAAAGAACGTTCACACTAAACAAAAAAAATTGGGGAGATTATAATTATAACTGTTATAAATTCCCTTAAATTATTTGTTGATTATGCGATGCAAACGATGATTCCAGGAAGGAAAACGAATTGAAAACTGCATAAATTTAGCAATAGTTATTTGTCTTCTTTATTATGAAGGAATGTGCATATTATGACGTACGTGTGGCGATATAACATCACCAATATTGTGAAATTCATTTAAAATTGTTGACTTCTTACATTTCAAAACGTCATTAAAATGATGCAAATTTGAAATAGTTCTCGAAATCTATATTTTCATGTTCTAAATGAAATAAACACTTTTTAAATTTCTTGCGTCCGAATCGCTTGATTTATCTTTATCAGGTACTCCAGAGATCTGTAAATTGGTGCCAACTTTAAAAGCTATATGTTTATCACGGCCTACTGATTGATGATACCCTCGGAGACGAACAGTTCACCAGTAGTGGTATCGACCCAGTGATAGAAAATGAAAACAAAATCACCTTATTAATTTCGTCCGTTCGAAGCGCTTTTCTGGATTTATCTTCATGAAAAACCCTGATACATAAATTTGAAAGCCTGTTATGCGTAAACAGGCTACAATGTGAGGACTTGCATGTATATGGTCAAAAAGGACCTTAACAGAATATGTAAATTCATAAAAAATCAATTTTGTCCGACTTAGTTGGAACCTTAGTTGTTTTCATAATTTCTTAATTTACGACCGAGTATTTGTTATTAGTAATGCAAAACGGGTCTTTATAATTAGTTGATGTGTTGCCGTCGGTTGCTGTCAATCGTTTGTGTATTTCATTTGTTGTTTTGTACATTATGAGGCCGTTTGTTTTTTGATAAATTGTGATTCATTTTGTCATGTTGTGGATATAAGAGCTTACTTTTCGGTATTCGTTTTAATCATTGTTGAATGCCGTATGGTAACCTGTAGCTGTATCCATGTACATGATTTGGTCTCTGGTGAATAATAGTCTCATTGGCAATCATATCACACATATTTTATATGCAATGCCTAAAATAAAAGTAATGCATAGCGCTTAAGTTAAATCAAGTTTAAACGCTTTATCAATTAAGTAGGTAAAACACGTGCGAATAGAATGTTCCAAAATATTCATAATTTATAGACATGCAGACAGTGGAAAATTTAGAAAAGCTGCACAAATGTATTTATAAAATATATATAATTATATATATAATTACTCTAAATATCAGCACAACAATGTTAAATCTGCAAATTTGAGGAAACAAAGTTTTGTTCTTCTCTCGCCGGGATTCGAACTCATGTAATTAGAAATATAATATGTGCTTTTAGCCGTGTATCACCTTTAGATCTGTCGTAGAGTTGTTGTCACTTGTTTAGACGTACTTATCATATAATTATATATATATATATATTCCTTTAAAAATAACGTAGCATACGGTGTTATCTATTGTCAATGATCTTAGGGAAGTGAATCGTTTTATTCTTTGTATTGTATAATGAGATTTGAAAAGTGTTGCTGTCGTCCTGCTATTTATTGCGACGACGATCAAATGTCTCGAAAGTTGTTTAATCTATTTTATTTATCTTATTTTAGATACCTTGCGACGTGAATGCTGTTATTGACAAGTTAACTTCTTCCACCACAAGAATATTCTATGTTCCTATTGGCGGAGATCAGTGCAACAGTGTGAGAACATTGTCTAGTTATGTTGATAAAAACTGTTGTTACAGACGGACGTAACCTGTACACAAGTTATTTTTGAGTAATTGTTTTACTGCTTTTCAAGTTAACTTAATTCTTTTTTTATCAATCCAGCAAAATACAAAGTCATATACCTTTATCGGTTGATCTGCATATTTAGGACCGCTTCGGTCCTATGTTCATTTCTGGTCAATCAGATCTTACATATCCTAAAACGTCTTTGACAAATTTGTATACCGCAGACCTAAAGACATACCATGTCCACCTTTGACGGATCCGGAGGACTCATTTTTTGACATCGCCCCAAGGGTGACTGGATAATAGAAATATGGTCGTCACTCTTGGTCTTCTTCTGACCTGCATTAAAACCCTTGCCAAAGTGGAGTCTGTTTGACTATGTGGGATGTACAAGTACGCAGCCACGTCCGATCAGAATTGGTCAACAATTAATTTGTTTCGTTCTGAACATGCATGAAATGTTTGCCACTGATCGTTAAGCAACTAACAATCAATCAAACAAATCTTTTGACATCCTAAGGTCATCTGAACTGAAATGTTTACCGATTGGGTCCTACTCCTAATCGTAACATTTTGATTGTGGATTCGCATCTTGGTTGGTGAATGCATAGAAGGAGACACTTTCTCTGTCAACAAATCCGATTTCGCTGACTTTGGGGTTCGTCCGATTTCCTCAGATTTTGTCAGTTACCTTACTTTGTCACCTAAATTTATACAAAAGTGTAAATCGAAAATTCTTATAAAATGTCATTTTAAATGTTAAATGTCTCACATGACTGTCTTGAAAGATAATTTGAAAAAAGATAAACTAAATTATTCGGAGACTAGGCTTTGAAAGACACAACGTCAGCTAAAGCATTTGAGTTATTATTATACCTAACTAACATCTGTGCGGGTTTTTTTTTACCGTAATTCAGTAAATTCGATTTCGTGTATGTTGCCCTCTAGATGTCTTTTTAATACAAAAAAAGAGATGTGGAATGATTCCATATACATGATATAAGACAGCTTTCCTCAAAAGTTCAAATAAAGTGTATGTAAGCAATTATAGGCAACCGTACGGCCTTCAACAATGAAGAATACTTTTGTTGTTGCGTTTCTGTCTTATTGGAGTAAACCTCGCATCTCCATTTATAATTATTCTTTTATTCGTACGAGGTATATTTCCACTCGTAGGTTTACGTCCAACATATGAATTCATTGATTGACAAAGCAAGATAAGTGATAGCAAAGCATCTCGGAGTTTTACCATTTAATCAGAAATGTTTTAATAATTTCATTTTGGATGAGGATATATTGACGGTATATTGCTTTTTTTCGTAACAACATAAAATATGCTTATTATGTTACATGAGTTAATTTTTCAAATTAAGAAAGGTTTATGTTATCACGAAGGACGTTGTTGTAGAGAATACATGTATAAAAATAGGGAATGCAATTTTGCTTTTATAGTTAAACACATGGGTCATTTTTGTTTAAAAAGGAGATAATATAACAAGTAGCCTCAATCATAACATCACCCGAACAGACAATACTATGGCCAAGGAAAAATACAAAACAACAAACTACACAAAACACTATAATAAAAAAACATATAGATTAGGGAACATAAACCCAACAAAAACCGAGGATGTAGTCAAGTGCTGAGGCAGATAACTCACGTCCTGCTCAACTAGTGGCACCTATATAGTTAGAGGTGTGATGTTTGAGTTTACTTACATGTATTTTAAATAAATTGGTTTCAGAATGTTTGTAAATTAGTTCACTTTTGTAAAAATGAGGCGGAATATACCAAATGTTTATTCAAACTCACTAGTCGAAGACTATTGACGTTATAGCAAAAAAAAAAACGACAAAAAGACAAATGACCTTGTAGGATTATGAAAGATCTGCATGATTCCAATAGAGAATTGAATTTCCTTTAAAACTTATTATCACTTCAAATTCAGCAAACAATATTTGTTACATCTTATGATACTAATCAAAAAGGATGGTCTGATTTGAAGATTTATCTTTTTCTGCAGATTTTAGAACAAGCTGTAAGAAAAACAAAAGGAAAAAGAATACAAGACAATGAAATGAATCGCTTAATCAGCATATCTCGAGTGATGGTAAGGATATATAGCATTTACTTATATAGCATCCAAATTTGTAATCTTCGTCGCTTGTTTAGGATTTTATTCATAGATATAGGAAGATGTGGTGTGAGTGCCAATGAGACAACTCTCCATCCAAATAACAATTTATAAAAGTAAACCATTCTTTGAAAGAGGTTGCATTTTCAAAACTATAATAAAAAGTCAAAAGAATATATCGAGTTTTTATTTTTCAACTACAAGATTCTCATACCATAATTTATAAACGAAAATAACACTTTATAAATTTCGCTTGTCCGAAACGTTTTCTGGAATACCTTCATCGGAACAATCAAGCCTTAACATTTGAATGGCAGGGATGTAATAATTCGTAGACACGCTAGAAGCAATATGACCAAAAAGGGACATGAAAAGAATAACAAAATTCATCTTAGGTCAACTCTGTCTGCTTTAGTTAGAACCTTGATTATCACAATGTGACCAGAATGGTTATAAAAAAATAGAATATTTCACTATAAAAAAAATAATTTCATAGTCTTTATCAAATATTTTCAAAACATGTAAGAGTTTAAAAAAGTGATCTTACTCGTTTTTCGTGACAATTGATAATTAATAAAATAATTGTCATATTACAATCTGTTGTTAAATTATGTTTTGTTATTTATTCCACCCATTAAAATCTAAGTTTTTATCTAATAGAAAGTTAAATAAATAAATGTCCTCGTTTATATGAAAGTCCCGTAAACTTTATATTTCTGTATCAGGTATCTATATCTCCTAATATCATTGAAAGTCTATATTTCTAAGAAGGTGTAATACACCAATAATGTTTTATTCGTTGAAAATGCATATTCGTTCTTGAAAAGCATATTTTAAAAAATTCAATCATTTATAAAACAAATTAGCAGTCTACAGAATTTGACAAGGTTCACTCTAGGCCAAATATGGCCTTGAATTTCAACTTTATCATAAATTTTTAAAATGGCCATAATTTGGTTCTTAAATGGATCATGCGATGATTTTTGTGCACTTTTCCTTAACCTTGAGGAAATCCTTGGCCGCAACCTACATGTTAGATCCAAAATGTTCTGTAACCAAAAGTAGCCAATGATGATATTGAATCCCTAGACACAAAAACTTTCTGGATCATGTGTGGCGGTCAAAGTAAATTATGTTTAAAACTGTTAAGAATTATTAAAAATTTGACAACTCAAATAATGCATACTTAAAGAGACAATACTTCGTCATTTTTGATGTGATGTTCCAAAATGAATTTATATTTTCTAATTGTATCAATAGTAATATCACAACTATTTCTATGTGAAATTTGTAATATTTTGGTCGGATTAAAAAAAACATCAAAATCTTAACCCTGCGTCAACTTACTCATGGAGTTGGAAAGGTGTAGAGTAATAAATTGATGTTGACACTTTGCATAAGGTTGAGCCAAAGATAAACTTGACACAAAAGAGTAAAAGCAGTGTTTTGTTGTCACGATAATAAGTTAGTTGTTTATTAAATTCTCAATAAAAACCCACCTTTTTAAAATATTTTCCTTTCAATCTTCAAATGAAAAGAACGACCAATGTTTTTCTCTTTAGAAATAAAAAGACCTAATCATGTCTGCAAGATTTCTAATTACTGTGGTATTTGTTTTCCAACTTTCAATTATTTTTATAATTTTACATTACAGCTTCTTGCCATTACTATAGCATCGGAAATACGGTATTCAAAGAATCAAAGCAGAGATGATATTAGAAGGATAATATCAAACCGATCAGACTTTCTTGATACATACGTAAGATACTGGCATAATTTAATTTTATCATATCGACGGGTTTTCACATTTTATAACACAAGCCAAGTTTCTAAAACAAAGTAGTCTGGAGACAGTATTTCAGTGGTTGTCGTTTGTTGTTGTCTATCATATTTATTGTTTTGTTTATAAATAAGGCCGTTACTTTTCTCTTTTGGAGTGGCTTACATTTGACATTTCGGAGCCTTTTATAGCTTCATGTGCGGCATGGATTGTAATCGTTGTTGCTGATCGTACAGTTACCTACAAGTTGCTTACTTATATGTCATTTTGGCATCTGGTGGAGAGTTTGTCTCATTGAAAATCATACCACATCTTATTTTTATATAGATTTAATTGATATTCCTTTAAAGCGAGATTCTTCAACACCGCTACCAACTTGTGTGATCGTACAAAAACATGTATTAAAGGATTTACAATCTCCGGAAGATATTATTATGCATCTAAGTTTGACACATGTTAAACTGTAATCGTATGCTTTGATTATTATTTTTTTTAGTATATTAATGTTGACTTTATTATAATATCATCGGCATAGTTATGAAAATAGACGAATTTGACACGAATGGGGATTTTTCTGTTGGTTGATAACCTTTGTCATTTTAATGGACATCCCTTTTTTGAATTTACCTTGGAGCTTAGTATATTTGTTATACTTATTTACTCTTAGTATTTGGTTTAATCGACAATATGATTTATGATCCGAAACCTTACTAACATAGTTTTACCAACATAAACATAGTTTTATTAGACCTTTTGTAGATAAATATTTGTTTAGGTAAGACTTTTGCTCATATCTAAATTTTGATGACAAAAGTGAGGCTAGCATAACAGTTTTTGCAGTTAAGGCGGTTAAAGCCCGAACAAAATTTTTAAAAACAAATTTGAAAGATCTCGATAGTGATATCTGACAAACTTCTTTCTTGTAACTATCGAAAGAATGTTATAACAAAGACTTGTTACTTAGTATATCTTCTGATTTTTAAATTCAGGTGATTTAAATATTAACTTTTTATACTTTCTCCTTTGATGGGAAAATGGTAGATTTTTATTATCATTCTCGACGAAAATCCAATTGTTTGAATTGAAGTTGCAATGGCAGTATTCGTCTTGATGATCCTTAACTTTGTTTGTTACAAAATGCATGTATATAAAAATGTCTTCATTTCAATAAGGAAATCTTACTTTTGAAAGGAAGGTAGATATGTTTAACAAAATACTTAAACACTATTAAAATATTTAAAAACTTATTAAGAAAAGACTACATCATTAGACGTATAATTAGCACTATCATATATCATAAAAATATTGAACACATGCTTTACAAAGTCTAAATCATATAAAACACAAAAGATTTGTCATTCAATCATCTAGAAGTATTAATACGCTAAACATATCAAAATTTGATTTCTTAAGAATTACATATTTTCCTTTTATACGCATACTAAACAATCATGAAATATTGTACCCTGAATTCAGTAAAAAAAAAATGAAGAGAGTTGAAAAAAACTAACTAAATATGCTTATTCTTTTTAAGGAAGACTGTCTAGATATGGTGGAAGATTACAGCGATCCTTTAAAGTTTTTTTATAATCGAGGTCTATATGTGGAGATAAACTGTAACGCACTTAAACTAGGAGATAGAGTAAGACGAGGACCGGATTGGACTTACGATGATCAAGATTTAGGTCTACCAGGGACTGTCGTTGGAAAGAATCGAGACAGTATGCATTTCTTTTAGATTGAACACAAACTTACATACATACAATGTATATACATACATTCTCGCTACATTGAAGACCCATTGGTGGCCTTCGGCTGTTGTCTGCTCTATGGTCGAGTTGTTGTCGCGTTGACACATTCCCCATTTCCTTTCTCAATTTTAATTAAACAAACAAATTCACATTCAAAATTAAAGTTTTTTTATTAAGACATGAAAACACAGCTTATAACAATAATTGGTCAGTTTGAATGTTTAAACCGAAAAAAAAAACTATTTTAAGCGAATACATGTATGAGGTGATATTCAAAGCTATAAAATTTAAATATCATATTAGTAATTCAATTCCTATTCATTTAATTCATTTTTTACATTTCATACATTCTGATAATGCCTCACTTGCCGGGTGGTCTAACTGATTCATCATCTGTATCAATAACGTGTCAACACTGCGGTTGTGGCTTTAAACTCCCACAAGTGGCAAGTGCGTTCTACTCAAATCTTAGTTAACTAAGATTACCAGTTCTCTTTCCGAAGGTCGGTGGTTGTCTTCAGCAACACAGTTTCCTTCGCCAATAAAAACAGACAAAACTGACGTCAAGATATTGCCAAAAGTGCTGAAAGGGGCGAACAATAAATCTTCAAACAATATGTTTTATCCATTCTTTTGATTATTGGCTTTTATTCTAGGTTCGTCTTTCAATAAAGTATGGGTTCTAGTTGAATGGGACCATGGAAATATCTATCCATATGTGTATGATGAACAGATGGATCGAGTTCAAATAAAAAAAGTCAATGAACCTAGAATACTGGTCGATGAGATGATAGCAGTGGGTTGTAGAGTTGTCAGAGGTGAATAAATTATGCAGTGATATCATTTTCAACGGAAATGTCCACAGTACTATTAAATTTGTCTACCTAATTCAACAAGATCAAAATCTTTGTTTTAATTAAACGTAATCAGTTTTAATGCAACTTTTTGTGTTTTAATGTTTTTGCAATGTGCTTTATAATGACTGACGAGGAAAGAGAAAATAGAATTTATGTAATCTTTTAGCCTGATATTGAAATGTTCTTGTACATGCATGTACAAAATGTATTAACTGAATTTGATATGGTCATAATTAGAAAAATAACTGTTTCCAAACTTTGACATTTTTAAAAATACTAAGCATTTTCTACCACATGAATAGAAGGTCTTAGCTTACCTTTTCGAACTTGGGTCGTCATTGCTCTTCCACGTCGCATTTTATTTGGCTTTTTAAAATAATTTGATTCGAGCGTCATTTTTGAGTCTTTTGTAAACAGAATGCACGTCTGTCGTGGAAAATTTTAATCCTGGTTCAGTATCCATGATGATTTTATTTATATAAAGGGCAAGACTGGAGATATGGAGACCATGACGGAGGTATAGGAACGTTGGGAACAGTATTGAATAACGAAGAAGGGAAAGTAGTTGTGAGTTTTATTCAATGAGTCCATCCATTACTAATAACACAATCGTGCATGCCTATTTTGATATATTTAAAAATGTATCGATTATCAATATATATTTCAATGTTAGGAAGACAGGATTTATTTATTAGATGTGTTTTAAAATTTACAAGAATAAACATGTTGACCTTAAGGACGAACGCACAATTCCCTTAGGTCATTTAGGATAAAACAGCTGATACGTGAAATATGAATAACATAAACCTATCATAACTGAGGCATATAATCTTAAATATTCAAATAAAGACTATAAGAATATTTATCGGAGATTTTCGAAGTAAAGATCATGTTGAAATATTATATCCTATTTGATGATTACGTGTCATAGAAAAATAATTGCTAAACAATTTTTTCCTGTACAGTTTATTTTTCTGGTACAAACTTATAATTGTTTTGTATCGATGTTAAGTACGAACGTCCATGAGCTTAAAAATGAGGCGAAAATCACAACATAGAAATCCAAATACCAAACAACACGTATTAACCAAGATATGTTAACGCTATACGATTGGACAAATACCATGTTACTGCTGAAAAAATGACAGTTGACCATTGGAAAGTTTTCGTTATCACGTTTGTCAAAGATTCTAGTTTGAAATTCGTCCGTTTTGTCTGTCAAGTGTGAAGCAGATTTTGTAGTTTCAATAGTATCCTTAATCTCTAGTTAACTGGGGATATATGAGATGTAAGCAGTCATTTAAATGTGGTTTATTGAGTGACTGGAATTTATTAATACATCTAAAAATGAAATTAGAGAACTTCGCAAGAGGCTTTTTCTTTTTGATTATTTATTGGTTTTGTATAAATATTGTTTTTTATGAGTACAAAAACAAGTCGGTCAGTAGGGGTGCACTATTGCAACTATATTTAACTCCAGGATTGACGTATAAACTTATATTTTGATTTTTAAGGTCAGATGGGACAGGAAAAATGTAGGCATATATAAATATGGATGTAATGGACTTTTGGAAGTGAAGCTGTGGTAAATATTATATATTTACGTAAATTTAAAGTTCATCATTGTTTTCTCGATGATCTTTAGAGAACAGTTAAATACTCGAAAGAGGCACTTAGAAATGGACAAATAGACAACTGTATGTGCAAACGAAAACATAAATATCTACCCGCAATGCAAAAGAACAACAACAACACTACACTAATGGGTAGAACTTAAATTAAAAAGAAATTAAACTGTTTTGTTATAAATTAGGCCGTTAGTTTTCTCAATTTATGAATTGTTTTATATTTTTATGTCGGGGCCTTTTATAGACAACCATACGGTATGGGTTTTTCTCATTGTTGAAGGTTGTACGGTTGCCTATACATGTAATTCATTTGAACTTTTGTGGATAGTTGTCTCATTGGCAACCATACCACATCTCCCTATTTTTATATTTAAAATGATATAATTATAACGTCTAACATGTACTATCAATTTAATTTGAAGTTTCAAGTTAAAATAAAAATGACTATTTTATGATATTAAATAAATAATTTGTCATCTTGCTATTTGTACGATATTTCAGTGATACATTGTCAAAAACTGCCAATAGAATGCCATACATGTATGTGGAAAGCAAAAGGTCTGTTCATTCTGAACAAAGGTTTAGGAACACAGAACCTGTAAAATATCGAAATACTTCAGAAACTATGTTCACAAATGAATGTGAAAAAGAGGATTATCTTATTCCTTTATATTCAGACACTTCAGGTGAGACAAATATACAAGAATTCTATATGCTATAAATACCAATATAAAAGAGAAAAACAAATAACATATATTAAGTACTTATAAGTATACTTTTTACAAATTGTGACTGGATGGAGAGTTGTCTCATTTGCACTCATACCACATCTTCTTATATCTATCAACAACAAATAAAATTAACAGATTATGCATGGTATTTGCAAAATGTAACCGGTAAAATCTTATACTACAACTATGTTTCTTCTTTTTAAAAGTCAGTGCCATATGGGAATACCAAAAAGGTTCACAATGGATGAAATATCCATCCGGAATAAACGTGAAGATTGAAAAAGCATATCAGAGGAAGAAAACAGGAAAAATCATTATCGAAATGGATCGTACGACGTAAGTCTATCTATTAGAATTGAGGAAAAAATATTAAAATGTAAGAGGTATTTTCTAACCATGCATGTGTAGGAAATAAGCACTTACTTGTGAAATACCTAACAAGAACAACATAAGATTATAGAATGCACGTTCGACATGTAAAATATTTTGACTTTTAGATTGGGTTCAAACGTAAAATTAAAAAAGAATTCAAACTTCACAATATATATCAATAAGAACAAAGAAATACCAGTTTAGAACATATGACTCTTGTTTCTTGAATAACCGCCATCAGATAAAATCGATACTAAAACATTAAACGCTTATGAGCTTTGAAATCAACTTTAAAGAGAACAATCAAGAGCACGAAAGGTCGATTATATCTGAATATAAATATACTCGGTATGATGATGATATTTTACTGTTTTAGATACATAGTCATTTTTTCAAGAATGATACAGGCAAACGCCAATAATAAAACAGAAATGGCTGCAAGAAGGAAAGGTGAGTTGGTAATTATAACTTATAAACTATTTGCTTCTTAACGCCTTCTTTTATGCAGATCAATTTGAATTAAAAATTTAGCATAAACTTACAAAAGGTCAATAACTAAAAAGCACGCAAGCCTAAAGAAACTGCGAAATATGCGTCAATGAACAGCAATCCAACGACATAGGAAGATATATAGATATCTTATACATTTTGGACATTTTCTCATATATAGAGTAATCATAAATCATTTACAAGGACTTGACTGTCACAAAACTTTGTTTTATTTAAAACTTAAAATATATAATGTGCACTTATGAGTAGTATCATATCAGCACTCTATGATTAACACTCTCTATGATTTAGCACACTCTATGATTTAGCACACTAAATGTATATATAAATATATACATTTTATAAAATTTACTGTTTGCAATAGCCGTATTTGGCGAAACCTTTTCAACTTTTGATCTTCAGTGCTGTACAACTTTGTACTTTTTTCACTTTCGATCTTTTATATCTGGGCGTCACTGGTGAGTCTTGTGTGGACAAGGCGCGTTTTTGGCGTATTGAATTTTAAACCTGATGCTTTTTGTTATCTATTAATCATGTTTTTCTTTGTCTAATATGTTCTCCTATTTATTTGTATTGTAGTCCTGTAATATTATGTTGTTATTTCAATGTTATATTTAACTTTGCCATTAAAGTCCGAGGTTTGGCATGCCACAAAACAGGTTCAACCCACCACTTTTATTCCCCTTTAAAAGTGTCCTGTACCAAGTCAGGAAGATGGCCATTGTTATATTATTGTTCGTTTCTGTGTGTGTTGCATTTTAACGTTGAGTCGTTTGTGTTTTCTCTTATTTTTGAGATATTGAGATAAGACGTGGCACGGTACTTGTCTATCCCAAATTCATGTATTTGGTTTTCATGTTATATTTGTTATTCTCGTGGTGTTTTGTCTGATGCTTGGTCCGTTTCTGTGTGTGTTGCGTTTCGGTGTTGTGTCGTTGTTCTCCTCTTATATTTAATGCGTTTCCCTCGGTTTTAGTTTGTTACCCCGATTTTTGTCCATGGATTTATGAGTTTTGAACAGCGGTATACTACTGTTGCCTTTATTTAACATTATACATAACTAAAATAATATATTTAGGTATTTTTTGTTTGGGTTGGGCACAGCTGAATGTGTATTTGATTTAAAGGTACATGCACCTTATTGGTCACAATCATAGAGTGCTGATATGATACTACTCATAAACAAGAAATTATTAATGATACATAATATGTTGATTTGAAAAGACAATAACCACTTATTGTTTATGTATTATATTCTTTACGTTTCATATATTGTCACAATTGCTTGTGTTTTCAGATTGATGAATTCTTATTACAGTGACTAACTCAACCATATGTGTTTCTGGTCCGCTATGAGCACACATATAAGTTTCAACAGTGCAGATAAAGAAGTAAAAACTAAAAATAACAGTTTAGATGAAACAATACGCTATGCTAAAAGACAATTACTCTAGTCACCAAAGACTGTCAACAATGTCCAACACCGTGTGATATGTTTCAATGTATAATTATTTGCATGCATATTAGATATTTTTACTTCTTAATTGTATTTTATCTTTTAACAAAAAGTTCCAATCACATTTTGCTTCGTATTTATGACATTAACACTTCTTTTAGCATATATTTATTATTTTTACCAATACTAATTCTTCATTCTTGTGTGCTAATTCGTTTGAGGCTATAATGGACTTCATTTTTTCTTTCTTGTGTACGAATTCGTTTGAGTTTATGAAGGAACTCCATGTTTTCTTTCTTGAGTACGAACTCGTTTGAGGTGATTTCTTTCACTCCTTTTTATTCAAGATACTTTTAATTGTGGGATTACTAGAACTTGTAACTTACTGCTCCATTTTTTCTGTCTTTTCACGAGAAACAAAGTTACTTCAGATATTCAAATCAGAATCCCCTGATTTTTTATGCTCGTTTTTAGATATGCAGTTCACTGTAAACAATGATGTGGAAGGATCCTGACACAAAGTCTCCTAAACTTCTTGCTTATGTAAATAATCAATAAAATGTTTGCATCCCTTTTGAAAAACAATTTTGATCTGAAACCGTCAATTTGATCTGACAACTTTTAAAAAATTAAAACAATAAAAACAAGACTTTTCCACTGCGGTAAAGTCAGAACTGTTTAGACAACACGCTTGCAGTTAATTAAGATCTGTTCAGTTTTTGTTCATGATGTCCAGTGGTTGGTTTCTACCTGTACAACATAACATCATATTGAATTGTTTGAAAATCTACCAAGCAGTACTGAATTGGCTACAAGCCAATTATCTACACAGTTTAAAGCACTTGTACACAATTAAAAGTTAAAAAAATGACCTTTCATATGATGCTAAGATCAAAATGACCTTTTAAAACTAAAGTTCATTCACAAGTGACGTAATTAATACCATTTTGGAACTGTGAATGCTTTTTTATACAAAAGTGCGTGCATTCTATGCCAATGGTCAATAACTTTTTTTTAATAGGAAACATATTGTAAAATTTATTATTATGAAAGAAAATTAAAAAATTTGAAAATAAGAAAATGTGGTATGGCTGCAATGAAACAACTATCTAAATAGCAATAAAAATGTCAACAACCACAGTTCTGTTTGGTTGGTAGACTATATCTATATTTTTTAAACATGTTTACTACTTTACTATTGATTGATTGGTTGATTCATTGTTGTTTGCTTTACGTTAAGTGGCAAATATGTAATGTTTAGAAGAACAAATAGACAATAAATTTAATACATAGGCCCTGTAGTAATGGTCGGCCATGATGAAGGGCTGACATTTAGACTTCCATTAGAAAATGAGGATATATTGGATAGGGAAGAACAGTTTGCAACAGACTACCTGCAGATCCCTCAAATACTTGTTTCAATGGTTTTAACCGTACAAAGAGCAATACACACTCTCTCTGTCTACATGATGCACTGGATTTAACGGCCACTTCCTGACCAGACGTGGCTACGTTTTTATACACCTCTCACACTCAAATAGACACCCCCTTTGGTCAGTTATCAACCGTCGGTCGGAGGAATACCAAACGTGACCATATTGCTATTCCCCAGTAATCCATTTTGTAAAATATTCATAGAGTTAATACAAAATCTTCCCCTACTGAAAAAAACGACGAAAACTAACGAACAAAACAAATAGACAAATACAAAAATAAAAATGAATAATTGTACTTAATAATATGGTTGTTATTAATAACCTATTTTGAAAATTTCATTATTTATAGATAGAAAAAAGTAACTAAATGGAATTCATTCTGGTTGAACTGTTAAACAGAAGTTTTTGAAATATAACTTCTAATGAGGTAGTGATCGAAGAAAAAAACGTTATTTTTTTTATAATTTGCAATCACCAAACTCTTAATATACATTTACATCAATGTTAGTACTAATTTTGAAATCAAATGAACATCTAGATGTTCCCGGTAACAAAATAAGCAAAACTGGTTTAAGGAAGGTACGCATATTTCAGAAACATACTGCTTACACAAAACACATAATTATGTTTTAAAAGTGTTGGGCATCAACACGTTCATTCTTTTATTTTTCAAAAATTCCTTATATCAAAAGATAAAGTTCATGCAGTTGAATAAGACTAGTGCTTACTATATTTGTAATATTCATATACATAACATGCTATGGCAAACGGAGATAAATTCCTTGATTTATTACTAATCTTTAAAGAAAAGCAAAAGTATTCTCATTTAGTTGTTCTCTCTGCTTGTCATGGTCCAAATGTTTATAGTAATAGACAAATTTTATTTCGTGTTTAGAAAAAATTTGTGTGTTGTAAGGCGTTGTTTAACATTATTTTCTTGTTTTGGACCAATAGGTACGTAATGGTTTGTGTTTTGGTGTGTTGTAGGTTTTCTGCAGATCTTAACTAAAATTGTACTTTAATGAATAATGAATACGAATCTGATGATGCAAACGAGACTCGAAAATCGTTTTCATTTCCACACCATTTTTATGACGATCCTATACAAAGTGATAGGGATAACAAACTACACAGATAATACGACTGATTATATTAAAATATAAGTTCCAAAAGCGACCGACACACAATTTGTGCAGACATCATTCTATATGAAGAGCATTCTGATCCAATTATAATTTTACTAGTTTTTGCTTTTTCTGCGCATAAGAGGAGTACACTCTACTATGAAACTACCAAGGTGTTGTTTTCACTTGAAATTGAGGTTTTGGTTGAGAGTTATGTTCGTAGTGTTTGCCTTGAGGATAAACAGTTGTAGAATTAATGTTAGGCTAGGTAAAACCAAAATATGAAAAAAAGCTTATTAGTGACTTATTATAAATTCACATTTGACCTATGGCATTAAATAAATTACAGAAAACATTCATAATGAATGAAAAGTATTGAATTTTACTTTTTATTATTCATAGTACCGGTACATGACTTTCCATGCACTTTAAAATGTTTTCTTCGGAATGAGTTTTGCATTGTAGATTCATATTTGCAGTGAATTCTGCATGAATGATCTAAGGAAGTTATTTATATGGAAACACAACCCAGACTAGAGAAAATATGTTAACTGTGTTTGCATTATTGTAATGAAAATAATATGGACAAATGTTTAAAAAAAAAAGGTTAAGACACAAATCTTGAGTTATGATTATTTCAATTTTTTTGTATTACGCTACAACATAACACAAAATCCTTTTAAAAATCGTTTTACCATACATTTTCCTTTGATTATGGGCAGGTAAACACATTCTTTTTTTAATTTATAATTATAAAAGACTTTAGAGTCTATGTCATAATAAATATTGTCTGTATTTACATAAATCAAAGGACATTTGTGACAAACATAATTTATATTACTCAAATACATAAATGAATAAAAATAACCATGTCACGTTTTGATCATCATTTTGATATTTCTAGTTTTAGTCTAACCCTAGGCCTAGTCCAAGGTTTCTCGGACGGCTGACGGACTTTATTATGTCAATTTTCATGTAGACAAATCGTACATTATTTTATTCCTTATTCAATATGCCCTTGAAAAACTATTTTGACCAACTTTTGCGGAAACTAAGGAAACTATAATAGATACAAAGGAACAGTAAATTATACAATAGGATCTACAAATGGTTAAGTCGACATGGCCAAAATTGTATCAGAGTGGCGAAAGATACCAAAGGGACATTCGGGAATAAACTGACAACGTCATGAAAAAAAAGTGACTCCTATAGGAGTAATTTCCCCTGAATGATGATTTTTATCCATTTGTTTTTTGCATTTTTATTTAAAAAAACTATTTTAGATAGAGAGCAACTTTAAAAGCAAAATAAAATCTCCAAATAAGTCAACATGCCGAACTTGTCAGATTCTTATAGGATTGGTTGCTCTGAAATGACGATTATTTAATATTTTTTTTATTTTATCAATAATTTCAAAAACTTGATGAGTATGCACTCTTAACACATGTAACAGTTAAATTTATCAGCAATACAACATATTAAAAAAAAAATTAAATATCCAGAAAAGAAAAATAAATTAATTTCAGTAAAGATAAAAGTGACATATTTATACCAGGAGAACGATTCAGAGTCTTGGGAGTCTCTTGTTTGTCATCACAGAAAAAATTATATCAGTGTAATTACATTGCATCTGACGAAATAACCATTGATTTCGTTAAATATGACTTACTGTTCTCTTATAAACACATTTAAGTAAATTCATAGTAATGTTTGATTAAAATAAAAGAGGTAGAAATTTGTCATACAATACTTGGTCATATCTTATGGCCAAGTACTGACTAACCTATACGTACAGACAATCATATGTTGTAATCTAAATTAAGTTTAAATACTCAACATTCTTAAATATTCACTAGATAAATATAAAAATGTGGTGTTTTAATAAATGTCGATACATATAGATGACACAATAAAAATAGTAATATCAACATTTCCTAGAAATTCTGTTTACAATTGTTATCATTAAATTCTAATTCGTAAACTCAAACGAACATAAAATATTTATCAAATAACCACAAACTCTTACATGGGAGACGCCACTTGCAGAGACAAGCGCACATTTTATTATAAATATGAGTATAATATTGTTGAAAAATTATATAAATATATAGCTATTAAGCAGCTTATACTGGTTTCCCCATACTTGTGGTCCACAAATCTGAAAATAAATAATATGATTAATAATATTATTTATTTTGCAAAATGCTACTGTACACTTTCACTGCAATGGCTCGATTGACTTTAAACGTCACTCGTGCATGAACTCAATATCCCAATCGAACCGACCTTACTATAATTAACCAAACACGTGTTAACTATAAACAAACAACATTTTACATGTTCGATTTTGTACAACTTTGATAAATACATTTAAATTCTAATTCGTAAACTCAAACGAACATAAAATATTTATCAAATAACCACAAACTCTTACATGGGAGACGACACTTGCAGAGACAAGTGCTCTCGAACACACAAAGAACGGGAAAATAGCATTGAATATTTATTTTAATTTCTTAATTTCGATTAACAGATAACTTGCTGGAAAGTCTTATCTAACGTAACAATTATTTCCTCTGTCCGATTTTAACCTGTTATGCTTCAGAAAAATCTGAAAAATACAGGTGTTAGCACTGGCTCGAGAGACGAAACTTATGAATATTTGACTTCTTGGTGAATGTTATTCTAACTAGATATTAATCAAGGTGTATGTCAGCATCTTTAATATATCTATTTAAAGAAATTTATTTTGTTAAATAATATACCAATATACATGTTTGAAATTAAGCCTAATAGCTACAATAAACATTCGCCCTAGTGACTTAAAAATTTAATATGCTAAGTTACTTAAATAATAAACAGCCTAGTTGCATCATCAACAGCCACCTGCCCAGTGTCTTCAACAACAACAAGCGCAGTGTCTATAATAACAATATGTCCACTGTTTTAACAACAACCAGCCCAGTGTCTTCAATAACAACATACCCAGTGTCTTCAACAACAAGCGGCCAAGTGCCTTTAATTAAAACTTGCCCTGTGTTTCAACAACAACCACCTCAGTGTCTTTAATAACATCTCCAGTGGCGTATACAGAAACTGGTCCAGTGTCTTCAACAACAACCAGCCCAGTATCTTTAACAATCAGCCGGGAATTTCAACAACCAGCTCAGTGTCTTCAAGAACAACAAGCCCAGTGTCTTCAATAACTAAACAACCTGCCCAATGTCTTCAACAACAATCCACAGTGTCTTCAATAACAACATACACAGAGGCTTCAACAACAAACCTGCCAAGTGTCTTCAACAACAATCTACCCGGTGTTTTCAAGATCAACATGCCCAGTGTCTTGTGTCTTGAATAACTACCAGCCAAGTGTTTGTAATAACAACCTACCCAGTGTTTTCAACATCGACATTTCCAGTGTCTTGAATAACTACCAGCCAATTGTTTGTAATAACAACCTGCCCAGTGGCTTTAACAACAACCAGCCAAGTGTCTTCAACATCTACCAACCCAATGTTCTCAACACCAAGCCCAGTGTCTTCAACAGCTATCAACCCAATGACCTCAACACCAGGCTCAGTGTCTGCAACAACTACCAACCCTATGTCCTCAACACCAAGCCCAGTGTCTTCAACATCTACCAGCCCAATGTCCTCAACACCAAGTCCAGTGCTTTCAACAATAACTACCCAAGAGTCTTCAATAACTACAAGTCCAGTATCTTCAATAACAACCTGGCCAATGGCGTCAATAACAACATTCCGAGTGGTTTAAATAACTGTAACTATCAGCCTAGTAACTTCAATTACCAATTGCCGAGTGGCTTCAACAACAACCAGTCAAGTGTCTTCAACAACATGCTGCCTACTGATGTCAATAAGAACCTGCCCAGTGTCTTCAAAAACAACCGGTCCATTGGCTTTACAAACAACCTGCCCAGTGGCTTCAAAACCATTTTGCCCAATGGCAATAATAACATGCCCAGTAGCTTAATATAAATATCAGCCTATTTCATTTATAACGACATGCCCAGTGGCTTCAACAACATCATGCTCATATGAATTAATAATAATATGTCCAGTTGCATCAATAATAACATGTCCAGTGGCTAAATTAACTATCAGCCCATTGGTTTTAATTACAAATTGCCCAGTTTCTTCAATAACAACACGCCCGATGGCTTCAACAACCTGCCTAGTGGCGTCAACAACGACATGCCCATGGGCGTCAATAAGAACAAGCCAAGTGTTTTCACCAACAGACTGCCCACTGGCTTTACAAACAACCTGTCCAGCGGCTTCGATACCAATCCGTCCAGTTGCGTCTATAACAACCTACCCAGTGGCGTCAATAATAAATGCCCAGTGGTTAAAATAAGTATTAGCCCATGGCTTTAATTACGACATGCCTAGTGACTTCAACAGCCTTCTTTCCCTCGGCATTCATAATAATTTTGCCCAGTTGTGTAAATAACAACATGCCCAGTGGCGTAATATAACAACATGTCCAGTGAAGTCAATAACAACATATAAAAAAGAAGATGTGGTATGATTGCCAATGAGACAACTATCCACAAAAGACCAACACAAACATTAACAATTATATGTCACCGTACGGCCTTCAACAATGAGCAAAGCCCATATCGCATATAGTCAGCTATAAAAGGCCCCGATAAGACAATGTAAAACAATTCAAACGAGAAAACTAACGGCCTTATTTATGTAAAAAAATGAACAAAAAACAAATATGTAACACATAAACAAACGACAACCACTGAATTACAGACATGCCCAGTGGCTTAATTAACAATCAGCCTTGTGGTTTTTATAACAACTTGTCTAGTGTCTTCAATAATAACACGCACAGCTGCGTCAACAACAACCTGTCCATCGACATCAATAACAACCAGTCCAGTGGCTTCAACAATAACCAGCCAAGTGTCTTCAACAACAACTTGCCAAGTGGTTTTACAAACAACCTGCCCAATGTCTTCAATACCAACCTGACAAATGGCGTCTATAACAACCTGCCCAGTGGCTTCAATACCAAATTGCCCAGTGGCGTCTATAACAACATACCCAGTGGGTCAATAACAACATGCCTAATGGCTTATATAACTTCTAGCCCATAGCTTGAATTACAACATGCCCAGTGGCTTCAACAGCATCTTGCCCAGTAGCTTCAATGTCAACCTGCCCAGTGACTTAAATAACAACACCCCAAGTGGCGTCAATAACATCACGCTCAGTGGCGTCAATAACAACACGCCCAATGGCGTCAATAACAACATGCCCAGTAGCGTCAATAACAACACGCTCAGTGGCGTCAATAATAACTCGACCAATGGCGTCAATAACAACACATCCAGTGGCATCAATAACAACAATCCCAGTGGCGTCAATAACACGCCAAGAGGCGTCAATAATAACACGCCCAGTTGGCCCGAGAACACAGTTATTTCGTAGTGCATTTCTTTTAGACAATAAATTCAAATTAAAAAAATCGCACCTGCTCTTTCTTCAAAATAGTTTTACAGTGTAGTGTACTACCAGTGAGACAAATAATATCAAAATTATAGAAACTTCTACCAGCTCTAACTCAAAATATTGGCAATTCTGTGTTAAGGGGGTGTAAAATTCAGTTTGACAGCTTCAGACGTGATAAAATTTGACCTTTCAGAACTGGACCAATTCACTCCTTAACATAAAGTTTCAGCACCCAAATTTTTTTGACATGTAATTACATCCCCCTACTTAATATTTCATGCATTTAATATAAATAAATAAATTGGGAAAGTGTATTAAATAAAACATGCAAGTTATACACTGTTTACACTAGGGACTATATTCGTAGACAACGAAAACCAAAGGACGATAACTGTGTCATTGGACCTAATAGGACAGAAAGACTTGACCAATCTTTATAAAACTTTGCATAACCTAAGCTTGGGCAATAATGAGATGGTTTGCCAAGTTTCATGGCCATATGTCATATATACCAGAAACTGGGGTCATTTTAGTATTGACATTTGGATGTTTATTTTTGACGTATAAATTAAATATCTTCAACTGTCAAGATTTTGGCCTAAAAACTTGAAATTTTGCAAAAATTTACTTTTTAAATGCTCTTGAATATTAGATATTAAGTATTAAAAGCATCTGCACACTCATTTTATTTATCAGATGTATTGTATTTATTCCAAAGTCAAATTTATATGCGCCTATGCCTGAAAATAGAGATTTTACCAATTCAGGGAAGCCTTATATAAATATGCATTTTTGTTAGCCAATTTGAAGTTTTTGAAGTTTTTTAAGCCTAAATTATTCTTTCATATATATTAAATGTACTTTAAATGTATAGAAAAGTTACAAAAAGTATACCACATGAGTATAAAATGGTCTTGGACCATGCAGTACTGAGAATTATTTAGAGTCAATTTAGGCGGTAGTCCATATTGACATATAAAAATGCACACAGAAGCTATCAGAAGTGAAAATGTGTTACTTTTTGTTCATTTCTATGCTAAGGTGTTATCATACAAGAAGTCTAAATGCAAAAGGACTCTTGCATTTAAATTTTTTGAAAGACAATATGGTCTGGCGGCCAGTTTTTTCACATTTCGATGGAAAACTTGCATTTAGTTTAAGTCTCAAAAGGTATAAATTTGGACCACTTACTATCATACAGGAAAAAAATATGGTAACCTTTAAAGGAGTAAGGTGTACTGAATATAGTAAAAAGCTTTCTTTTCAGATTTAGTGAAATTTTTGTGATGGACTAGAGATTTGATGTACAAAGCGCTTCACATTTTACATACATCAGTTAGGCTGTTTAACCAGGGCCATGAAAACAAAATATTCTGCACTTTTTTTCTGTGATAGTCTACTTTTCTCTTTATTCAGAGTTCACAAATGGTTAATTAAATTTGATTTAAGCACAGAAACACAAATATCAGGAACAAAAAAGCTGTCAGATAGAAAGTCAGCATACCTCTTAGGCATAAAATGTAAACTTCTTTAAAATCCTTATTATAGCCGTAGAATGCCAAAATGTCAATTTTTAACAGAATTTCTGTAAACCAAAGATGTAAATCCTTTACTTTTATTGAGTTTGACAAATTGAAACCAGCAAATCATTCAGGAAAGTTCCCAAAGTACAGAATCTAGATTTCAGTAATCCATCTCTTAGGCCCGAGAACACAGTTATTTCGTAGTGCATTTCTTTTAGACAATAAATTCAAATTAAAAAAATCGCACCTGCTCTTTCTTCAAAATAGTTTTACAGTGTAGTGTACTACCAGTGAGACAAATAATATCAAAATTATAGAAACTTCTACCAGCTCTAACTCAAAATATTGGCAATTCTGTGTTAAGGGGGTGTAAAATTCAGTTTGACAGCTTCAGACGTGATAAAATTTGACCTTTCAGAACTGGACCAATTCACTCCTTAACATAAAGTTTCAGCACCCAAATTTTTTTGACATGTAATTACATCCCCCTACTTAATATTTCATGCATTTAATATAAATAAATAAATTGGGAAAGTGTATTAAATAAAACATGCAAGTTATACACTGTTTACACTAGGGACTATATTCGTAGACAACGAAAACCAAAGGACGATAACTGTGTCATTGGACCAGTTTCGTCTTTAACAACACGCCCAGTGGCGTCAATAATTACCTGCCCAGTGGCTTCAATTGAGAGTATATTATAGTCAAATGTCGTTATAGTATAGAACATTTGCTTCATGATATCTCTTTACCCGTAATGATATGGTTATTGTTATCATAAGGCAGCTGTGGCGTTCCATATTAGACGATTCAGAAGAAAATCTTTCAACAGAATAATCAATTTATAGAATGTGTCACATTGAATTTCATACATTTTATAATACTTTGAACTAATTGGTGGTGAATAGACACAACCAATATAAAATTTTGACCACAAATTGTCACATCTTTTGATACAATTATAAATAGATATAAGAAGATGTGGTATGAATGCCATTAAGACAACTCTCCATCCAAATTACAATTTGTAAAAGTAAACCACTATAGGTCAAAGAACGGCCTTCAACAAGGAGCCGTAGCTCACACCGAACACCAAGCTATAAAGCCTTATTAAAGGGCCACACAATTACTAGTGTAAAACCATTCAAACAGGAAAACAGCGGTCTAATATATACGAAAAACGATAGACGAGAAAAACTTATGAACATCATCAACAGACGACAATCACTGCACATCAGGGTTCTGACTGTAAGCATTGACATCATGTCATTAAATAATTAATCATTTTGTCAATTCATTTTCACGGAATGATTTATTAATGAAATGAGAACTTTCAATGTGATTTGACACTTTTATTGAATCCTATTGGCGTATTATAGTGTACCTATAAATATTATTAGATTGTAATAGTACTTATACATTTGACAGAATTTCAATAATGAAATGCACTTACAAATCCACTTGAAATGACAATGTGGCGGTAAATCTAGTAATCAATATTTTTTGGTGGTAAAACAATGAAGAGAAAACATTTAAGCATATCCATTCAATTACAAATGTATCAGCTGAAAGATATTACTAATTTATTTTTTTTTATCGGTAAGCTGTCTTGATCTTTGTACATTTACGACCAATGTTTTAAAATCATTTGCTTTAATATTTTTTTATGTCGGAACAAGATTCATAAGAAATGTAATAATGTTGCAGTGATAGTTTGACTTCTTACATTTCTTAACGGTCGTTTGTTTTATATATTATGTTTTTTTTATATTCAAATGAGATAAGGTAAAACCAATGGAATTCCTTTCTGCATGGACGATAAAGGCAGTCAGTATATAAGGCAAATGTAAGGTATGTTTGACTAATGTGACGTCCGTTACAAGATAGTAATGACTCGGTTAGTTTGGTATACTATTCCCCAGCATCCCACCCTATTACCCATCTTATATGTAACCTTATCGTTTCTGATAGACTTGTGTATGGTGAAAGTGATTGATATGCTAGCCCCAAGTCAGGACCCTGAAGATCACTGGTTGTCTTAATCAAAATACGATAACAGTTGACAGAGTTAATTGAAATCTATACTATTAAACGAGAAGACCTCATTTTGTGTATCGCTTCTCTTCCTTCCACAATGAATTAATCATCATGCCTCTGTGTCCTATAGGCACATTCATAGTCGCATTTGTCATCCATTCTCATGATTATTCGATTTGGGGTTTTTTATTGAGAAAAAAGGCGTCCGGATATTGTTTCCGTCGTCAGACCGACTTTTGAGTCATAGACAAGACTTCCTGTTTTAAACTTTTAAACATACTTTTCATAACTACTCGGGGACAGGGAAATTATTTTCGCGTTATTCTGCATGTAAACTATGATTATACTCCTATTATATATAGAGAGTCTCTATACACTATAGCAGTGATCGCCATGGAGAAGACACTTGGAATTGATTGTAAATAGCAAATACACTTTATTTATAATAAACGTATGTTCATAGTATACAGAAACGCGAAAATCATGGAACTTAACAGACACCAAAAAAATAACGGACTTTGGAAATTAATAGCAGCTAGACACACTAAAAAAAAAACGAGATTTGACTCTATTTTTTCAATCAGGACGCAAATATGTTAAAAATTTCGGTGGCAAATATTAGCACTGAGATATACATTTATGAAGACGGAAGATGGGTTAACAATGACGAGGTGTTTTCATAAAAGAAGAAATGAAGATCCCTTCCATTTTAACATCAACTACTGTCATCACTTGCTAAATTTAAAGGAAAAAGATAACATTTTCTAAAATTTCTTTTTATCAATATTTTTGTTTTGCTATTGACAAAATTTTCCAAGTCGAGACATAGCGATCCGTCATTCCGTTGTTGGCGTTAACATTATAAGTTGAGAATTATTATTTTGTTTACAACTGTTAGGGATTAATACATTTATCAAACATTAGACGAAAGCTTCTTCATTATCAAGACATAGCATGTCGTGCAATATTTTGCAAATAGTAATAGTACTTGCTTTTCCTGAATTTTACAGAAAATGAACTTTGCTGTTTTGCCGTACAAATTTACCTAGATAACTTCTGTCATTTTTTGAATTGAAGCTTTTCATAATGATGAGAAAGAATTAAATTGCAAATGTATAAACAAAAATGTTTCCCTCCTAATTTTTATTGATTGACTTAGCGAGTTTTTGTCATGGGAGGGAATATTTAGAGGAAGAATGAAGCTTATGTTTTCCATTCAGCAATACCTTTGTCAAACCTTAATGTGATTCATCATTGAAACTTTATGTTATTTTACCTCCGGGAATAAATGCCCTCAGAATATTGCACACCTTTTCAAATAATTTGCAATGCTATGCTCTTGAATTTCGTAATTATTTGACCTATGAACTGTTTGATTTTGCCATTTGATTAGAGACCTTCCGTTTTAAATTTTCCTCTGAGTTCAGTGTTTTCTGTGATTTTTCTTTTTTTTTAGACCAATAGTGCTACCGGTATAATAGATTATATGTAACTGGTGTATTCTCGTTTGTTTTAGTCATGGATGTTTTTTCGTTATCAAATATTTTTCAATTCCATATAGTCTAATCATTACGATTTGACTTGTAATGAAAAGGAAGCTGAACTCTGTAATTATATCTTGGAACAAATATATCAAATTTTGTCACATGCTTGTATCGAAGTTTCGAATTTTGTAATCCTGTAGTGGAACGATTAGCTGGCAGACCCAACTGTTTCCTAACATCGTTTAATAAGTTTTTGTCAATATTGCAAAAATCCAGTGCATATCCAAGCTTTATAAATGCCCTGAAATTTCTTCGACTAACGCAGTCACTTTCAATAACATCGTAGTTTATGATTATAATGTTGGTTTTCAAGTTTGTTTTGTAAATGTTCAAGATACGTTTCCATTCATTTTCTGTACAATTACAGTGCAGATAAGTCTTTGTATGCAAAACTATCCAAGACGAACATTTCCAAATAGAAGATCTCATTTCCTCTTCTCGTACACCACCAAACGAAAAGTCTCGACACGGTAAAAGTACTTTGTATCCTTTTCCTTCCAGAAATCTAAGCAAAACTATCCATTGTCTCACTATTTCATTGTCCTCGTCGAATGAGAAGTACACATCATATTCAGTTTGACTGTATGTTTTGTTAGTTAATTTGTGGAATTTTCTAGACCTTCAAATCAAATAAATTTCATATTTATAATGATGGAAAATTATTGTTGTTATAGTTATTACCAAAACTGTTGTAATAACAATGCCTGTTAAAAAATGTTTTGTTGTATTGTCCCGGATGCAAAATTCACTAGGTGACATACTACTTGCATCTTTGTTGCTGCCGATGCATATAGTTCTATTGAACATGCAATTCGGTAGCTTTTGTTGGTCAAGCCAAATAGGTAGCCATTGTAGTCCACAAGTACAGTGAATGGTCAAATGGCCGAATAAAAGTGAACATGGAGATTTTAAGCGAACATCATTACTGAGTGTATCTAACCTGTTCCCGCGAAAATCAATCAAATTTAGATTCGGTATTTCATAAATAACCGGCGATATTGTTGTTATATGGTTATTTGAAACATTCAGTTTTGTTACTCTGTTTAGATAACTTTTTCCATCTAATTTAGACAGATCATTCATACTTAAATCGATTTCTAAATTATTGAAATAAGGCATTTTGTCTGGCATAATCTTTAATGCTAGATCCGAACAATTGATGACAGTTCTGTTCTTTGAAGGTTGATGAAAACAGGTACAGTTATGTGCACAGGTAATATTGCATATTAAAAGATGTTGAAGCTCATTTGTTTCATTTTTCCGAAAGTCGATAACCGTATATTTGCGTAATTCAGGAGGATTTGAACAAGGAATACTGTAAAAACTTACTGCACCAGGATGATAGTCAAATGCTTTAAGGAAAACAGTAAGATACTCGTTCCAAAGATTGCAATCACAGGTCCAATTATTGTTTCTTAAAAATGCCAGCTACGTGTACACAAATAGGGTTACCGTATAATCACCTGCAAATCCAACCATTGAAAGATTGGAAAAATCAATGCTACCACCACCAGTACGATCCCCGATATCCGCCCCAGCCTTTTACATTTGTTAGTTTTGAAAGTTTATTGTAATAACTATCTGATACAAAGTTTGAGACATCTATAACTTTTAAGTAGTTGAAACTAAGATTAATATATAACAGACTGCTGTTTGCTGGAAGACCAAGTGATCCTGGATCGATATATCTTATTTGGTTATTCGAAAAATCCGCATGACGCAAAAATGTTAAATTGGTTAACAGATCGTTTGTAATCATTTTCATGTTGTTTCCTTTCAATATAAGGGTATCAAGTTTAAATAAGCAATGGATACCGATTAGAGAGTCTATATAATTGTTAGTTAAATCAATTTCGACTATATCCGGAAAATCAAAAATATTGTCATGAATAAAAGAGAGGTATCCTTCTTAATGACTTACTTCATAAAACATCCCTTCTCTACCAAGAAGAACGTCAGCTGTTCCAAAACTAGACGTATATTCTATTTTACTATCAACTCGGGTTTTAAATGCCTTACAGTTTTGATTTTCATAACAGACCAGGCAGACATACAGCATCGTATGATCGCATCTTCTTCGCTGTAGATGTTGTTTACAGCACATTCTCCAGATTGGCAACATTGATTACAAAAAAAGAAATTATTCGGAATTGATTTGTCTGTCAAATTGAACCATCTGGAACAGTGACCTCCCTTTAAAATAATGAACAGGTATATATATTTGGCTATCATCTTTATACCTAAAAATGCAAAGAAAATATGACTTACATAATACTACAGGTAATTTTATAAAATTTATAAAATACAAGTTATTTACGATAAGATAACTATTATTTTTTTTGTACTGCTAGCAATATTGTTTCTTTCACTAAAAACACAAACTCATCATAGTAACCAGGATTGAAATTTTATATTTGCGCACTCACGAGTTTTGTCCACAAAAGACTTATCATTGACTCTCGAATTAAACAATGATAAAAAGTTTTTTAATCAGTTAATTTATAATTTTACCATATCAATGATACTTATTGTCAACGCATAAATCCTGACTACTGGGTTGGTGATACACTATGGGATTAAAAACTCCACCAGCAGTGTCATAGACACAGGGGTTGTAAATAAACTCATCATAGATACCGGGATTGAAAATGTAAATTTGCGTCAGGCACGCGTTTCGTCTTCAAAAGACTCACCAGGGACGATCGAATCAAACAATGTTAAAAAAAAACAAATAAAGTATGAAGATGACGAGCATTGAGGAATAATTAATCCAAAACGTTTTGCCTTATATACCTAAGGTTTTCTAGTCCAAGTTTTGTAAAAAGTTAGTTTATAATTTTGACCATAACAATGATAATTTATGATAACACAAAAGTGCTGACTACATAGGATTTGATTTAAAAAAAAAAAAAAGGCCAGCGACAAACCATAATTTACAATTTCAGAGAATTAAATTTTCTCCGGCTATTGGTCAGATGATATTTTAGCTGTAGTTTTACAAATGTATACACAAAAGTCGATAATTATTAACAATAATATAGTTGGTCTAGATTTAGAAATGCTATCATTTTTATTTTCTTCTTTCATTACATTTTGTAGTAACTAAACCTTATTAAAGGTTAATTGCATATAACAGGAAACTGATGACACTAGAAAATGAAAAGTAAATCCTTTTTCGAAATAACAAGAACAATAAACCATAAGCTTGCATACCAGCAATACAAATCATTTTGAGGTTCGTGTTGTTTATTCTTTAGTTTTCTATGTTGTGTCATGTCTGTTTGTCTTTTTCATTTTTAGCCATCGCGTTGTCAGTTTATTTTCGATTTATGAGTTTTGACTGTCCCTCTGGTATCTTTCGTTCCTCTTTTGAAACGCAATTTGAAAATTTAAATTAAATAACTGTTAAAATACCTCCCTCCTTGCCCCAGTAAATTAACTGATGAGGCATAGGGATTAAATAAAGCTTGTATACTCATGCCTAATACCCAATTTTTGTATGAAATTACTTATTCAAATATATTCTAGAAGAGTCGAACGCTTTTTATTATTGTACCAGAAAAACATTGAGCAGTCTATTTTTTCTACTGGTGTTGTTATAAAAGACTGTTCGTCAGGAGTTTGAACTGAAAATATTGTCTTTCAAACGATAATTTTTTTTTAGAGTTATGTCCTCTCAAAATAAAGAAACAAGAGGAAACATAGAAAAAAAAACATTATTCGCTTCAATATTTATAAGTTTGCAAGATTTTTTTGTACCTTCCATCCATCACTGTCAAAATAATGTTAATTAATAAGCAACTGCTACTGTAGTCACTGTATGTCCTTCAACAATTAACAATATCCATTCAAGTCCGGATATGACAAAATATGATTCAAAACAAACCAGAAAACAAAGGATCGGAAAAATAAACTTGGCCTTTGTTAGTTATGTATATATTTTTTTTAATTTCACTTAACTTATTTACATTTCTTGAATTAAGTGTGAAATCCTTTTTCATTAAACTAGTACACATTTTTGTTAAGGGGCCAGCTACAGGCCTCCTCCGGGTTCATATTTATTTTGTTGTGTTGTAGTTATAGCTGTCTTCTACTCTTTGGTGGGGTTGTTGTCTCTTTGACACATTCACCACTTTTTTTCGGATAAGCACATGTAGAATTTTGCAGTGTCAAGCATGTTTGTGATCAGTAACAGTTTTCCTAATCATGGGCATTGGTATTTGAGCACAACATTAGATAAAAAAACCCGTGTAAAACAGTTGAAATAGGCCTGACATATGAGATATTCACCTTTTTTTTTATTTCACTGTTGAAGGCCCTTTTATATAAACCCAGTATTTAAAATTAAATTCAGATGTGTTAATGTCTACTGCAGTCAATATAGTAGTTTTCATTAGTTTTTAAAATAAATAATGATTCCGGTATTTTGACTGATTAATAACAACTGATTGAATTGGTACTTAACAGATCAAAACTGTATCCCAGCGAAACGCCTGAGCAGTAGTAAATTTACCGCAGAAAGTCTGAAAATTAAACCTTTTTCTTAATAACTAACTGTTCAGTCTGTTAAAGCTGTTCAGATCAAAATGACTGTTTATGTTCAAAATTTGTTAACTAGTATACTGAAAGACCTCTTAGAATTGTAGTCATGTTTTTGTGTCTATATTTTTATAACTACTTGTGCAATAACAAATAGTTTTGTCTTTCAAATTCCTTCTGATATTCACTTCACATTAGATGGAACTTGATTCATCACCACAAAAACACACTCAAATTTAAGCCACGAGAACTGTTACGATTCAAAAAGATCATTAATTTTTCGGCGTAAACAGACACTCAATATTATTTGAAAACTAACCTATTACCAGAATGGGAACATAATTCATATATATGTTGAGTATAACCTATCATATCAGCGAAATAGTTTTTGTTTTTAAGAGTACTAAATTATATCATTTTACTAGTTAGCAGCCAAATATTTCCGAATTACGTATCTAACTTAACGTCTTTTATCATGTTTAGTGATTAATTCGTAGCACCTGATAACAAACCATAGAACAGGTTGTCAAAGGTTTGTTCTTCTAGTTTTGAATAAAAAGTTGAATTAAGTAAAATTGACATGTTGATTACCTTGTCATGAACACGATTAATTGACTCTCCAGGCTACATACTGATGATTTCATAAGATGGCGGTAAGTAAATAAGAGCCTCAATTGAGTATGCATCCGTCTAAAAATATTATTTTTCTCACACTATAAATGGTGCATACAGAAGCTATATAACGGAAATTTATTTCCACTTAATAAAATAAGGGATATAAAAGTTGTACTCCGTAATTGTATATGTTTGCTTAATAAAATGTAACTATGAAGTTTAAAATACATTTTTCTCTTCAAAAAAATATATTACATAAAAATAATATCCAGACTTTTACTTTGATATAACATATATACATTTTCTACATTGGCTAGAGGTATAGGGGGAGGGTTGAGATCTCATAAACATGTTTAACCCCGCCGAATTTTTACGCATGTCGCAAGTCAGGAGCCTCTGGCCTTTGTTAGTCTTGTGTTATTTTTAATTTTATTTTCTTGTGTATAATTTGGAGTTTAGTATGGCATAACCACTGAACTAGTATATATATTTGTTTAGGGGCCAGCTGAAGTACGTCTCCTCGTACGGGAATTTCTCGCTGCATTGAAAACCTATTGGTGACCTTCTGCTGTTGTCTGTTCTATGGTCGGGTTGTTGTCTCGTTGACACATTCATCATTTCCTTTCTCAATTTTGTACAAAACATGTGCAATCTGAAGGTTATCAAGAGTCACAAATTTTTGTATAATTATTATTATATTTATTATAATTATTAAGATCACATTTTTGAAACAAAAACAAATTAAAGAAACGATATATAACGACTTTGTATCTCTATTTTCGAAAGAAGTGTATAAGTCTTTTTTGCAGTCATATCCCATCTTCTAATTATTTCTATATAAAATTTATCTTCAATCCAACCATAGTTTATATCGAGAAGTTAAGAGAAAACCTATGTTACCCCTATACATGCAGACAATCCGTACTTATGAATTATATTATATATAATTACCACAATGCGTGAACATGCTTAGAAAAATCATATTATATGTCCGATTTATTAACTTTTTTTTTCGATTGCCGAAGCTTTTAATCACGTTACACGATACTAACTTTAGATTGACATTTTTTTTCTCTTAAACCCTATGCCTTTGAAATGAAGATCATCAAAACAAGGATTGCTCCTTGTTTTAGGTACTTTGTGTTGTGTGCATGAACCGATTTTGTTTTTATGAATGATACCTCATGTCTTTCCTTTTATTAGACAAACTAAACTAGTACATATTTTTGTTTTGGGATCAGCTAATGACCACCACTGGTTGCGGGAAATTCTCGCTGCGTTTGAGGCCTAATGGTTGTCTTTGACTGTGTTCTGCTCTTTTGTAGGGTTGTTGATATATTATCAATGTTAACTTTTAATTTTTTTAAACATAACATTTGATTTATGACCTATAATTTATTTGGGTAAAAGTGAAGCATGATAATAAATATTATTTACCCCTAAATTTTCAATAACATTTAAGCGTCTCAATTCAATCCCATCAAATTATTGATAACTTTACAAGTAGAAATGTTACTATAAAATGCAATAAATGTGTCTCAATTAACACAATTGCCCTACAATGTCCTTTTTACATGTATAATTTTATAAAATCATATAACCTTATACAAGCGATTCCTAATACAATTATTAATCATTGAATAAGACTTAGTTGCAGTATATCTTATGTAGCAAATCGTTATAAGGTTAATATAAGTGTGCGAATGACATAATCTTAAAATGATCTTGACTTGAAGTTAAATCAACTTTCCATTTACACAAAGACATGTTATGCCCTGTATGGGACTTCAAACATTTTGTATACCTCTTCAGGTTGTAAATGAACGAAAACATGATCTATAATATCGTCTACCTTTAAAGTGTTTTTTTGACATCTTATCATTATTTGACATGCTATAGTTTATGACAGTTGTAACAAACACTACAGAAAATCCATCTTTTTTTTCTTTTAAATAAAATTATTATTATATTGATTTTTTTGATACATTTCCCCTCCGTTTGACGTGTTGCTAGGGACATATACATACGGGTGTCCGTCCAATTGTTTATACTTGTAAACGTGTATGTAAACGTGTATGTAAAATTTATAAATTTAGTCATCACGTTTTTTTACAAATTTCTGATAGCCACATATTTTACAGTAATACATTATGCAAATTTGAAAGTTTATTTTGTAAACATTCTTCCCTGTGTACGTACTTGGGATTTTCTTTCCTCAAAATACGGTAGTCAGGGATAAAAAATATAATGTGTACTTAGAAAGCGTTACACTATTTATGCATGATGATTTGTTACATACATGCTGGAATTGAGTAAACAAAATTTGAGTCGAATAGACTAAACTTAGAACACTTCGTCAAGTTCTATATTTTAGTTGTATCTGTTGTTTTGGTTTGAAGTATTGTGAATATATGTACATAATTTTTCATATTTTATTTGCCATATCAACCAATATGGACACAATTGCTGACTTAAACTTGGCATCTGTTAAAAAATGGAAGGGATGGCTTCAACTTCATCCATTGGAACACTTCGTTAAATAGCTTTCTTATAAGCAACAGTCCTCTGTTAAGGAAATCATGCTAAAAAGCTCAAGTTCCTGAATAATATATACTTAACTATGTTTATGTGTGTGCTATTATTGGGATATATGCTATCGATATGGTAATAAAATCACAAAAATACCAAACTCCGACGGAAAATTCAAAACGGAAAGTCCATTATCAAACGGCAAAATCAAAAGCTTCAGTGACAAGAGTAATACATTTAAGATTAATATTTACTTAACCACTCGTATAACTGCACTCACTATAATGCATAAGTTGAATAAAGAAATCAATTTACAATATTTGTTCAGAAGTAATATTGTTTAAACTCTTAGTTTCTGCAACATGACATATCGTCTAAAGTGAATCTTCAATCGCAACAAACACCAGCAACAAATATATTAGGTATCAAACATGTCTTTCTTTTTATAGTACAAATTGAAGACGTTTAATTAAAAAAGCCTCATATAATATGATATGTTTGGGTATTCAAATCTAGGAGAACAAGAAACTGATGCTCTAGATCTTAAGAACTGACTATTAAATCTGTCGATTTAGCGGTAAAGGTGTGGAAAGTGATTATACGGATTGATTCCCCAGTCATATTTTATGAAGAACATGTTAATGATTGATAGTTCAGCTCGAGAGGTCGATTCAATTTCTCCAATAAGAGGTGCATAACGGAAGGTTGCCTAATTTCTGTTCATAAGAAGTGTTCATCGAGATGCTTATTTATTTTCTTTTATAATATAAAGCATCTCAAGGGAGAAAATTATTCAACAACGAGATCAAATCATATCATTACGAAGTTCAAATCTAAAGTTTTATTCAATACTGTTTTGAATTTCCAGTAACAATATTTGTTTTTAAATTAGTTAAAATACCTGAAAAAAGATAAATTATACGAATGAATTGTAGACTTATGCATTAGACCCTTCTAATAAATGTTTAAAGTGAGAATAGATTTTTTTTAAATACCTGAATACATAGGTATGTCATAAACAATTATTTTTCTCATAATCCATTTAATTAAAAACATACAACAAGCGCTAACTTAGAATAAACCCAACAAAGCTAGACAGCTTTGGCTTCACTTCCACAGCTTAAGACCATGAATCCCCGCCAATACACAGAAAATTAATGGAATTCCACGAAACGAATCTCATTAAAAGCTTTATCGACTAAGTTTCATGCCAAGAAGATAGTATTTTCTATGACAAAATTGGTAAAGTGTGGTTGTTAATATATTTAAGATCAACAAAGTGACAAAGTAGCAGGAAGACAATAATAATATTTAAGTCGAATAGGAAATACATCCCAGGCAAAATAATTTTAGGATGAACAATTCGTCTATACATTAAGGCAACGTTACCAATGTTCAATTCTCGTTAATATTGAACAAAAGACGAGTGGAGCGAAGGGATTGGCATAAAACTATAAAAAGGAGCGTGACATTGTGCGTCCACAGGGTAAGCATCTAATGCTATGTATGCATGTCTCAACATGCGAATCAATACTCGTTCTACATGTTTTACAAGTAAAAATATGGAACAGGGCACTATCTAGAAACATGCAAATATAGCAAAACCCTACAATAAAACAAAAAGTATCCTAGCGCCTTTCTTTATGAGATTTTCCTTTATTCAAAGTTCTAATGGAATAAATATTTTATTCGTTTGTTGTGTGCATTTTATTTCATATACAGGTAAATTGGTGTGAAGTCGGCGACCCCGCGTTCTCATTCACTGTACAGGTATTTTAATTTTTTCCATTGTGTAAGTTAACAAATCGTTTATTTTTTATGTTTTTTTTTCAAATTTCAATATTTTTCTATATTTATTTATATAATCACTGTTCATGGGGTACTTGACAACGTAAACCAATAAAAAGTTAAAATTGAAGGTAAGTAATGATTCTTATATTTATGTTTGTCAAATATGTATATAACAAGATGTAGGTATACGTTCATTAGACAGCAATACAACTACACAAAAATGAGACCACATCATTCCGGCTAAAGATAAATCAAGAAAAGCGCGCCAAATGCATTCAATTGATAACCCGTTGTTTCCTTTTTTCCTTTATATAATTGATTTTTCGATGTGACGTTTATGAGAATATATATTTAAAAATCATATGGTGCTTTGAAGACATGACTTTCGCGAGTAGTTTAATTTTTCTTGTCAAGATGGTTACTTTAAAGTACAATAAAACCTGCGCAAGAGACCAACTGTATTAAACAAAAACCTGTATTATAAGACCATTGATTTTATACCCCTCTATAGTACATGTCATATTAGTTGGACCTGTATAAAAACACCACCTGTTTTTAGAGACCATGAGATATTTGGTATGCAGAAGTATTAACAATGGCGCATCTAGTTTTTATAGGGATTATTTGGCTCTGTTCACTCAGTCATGATCTAATAGTTTTGAATTCCTTTTATAGTTTACATGTCAATATGTGATTATGTCATTCTAAGGTTAACCGACTTGCGTTAAGTCAAAGATATTTTTTTCCGTTTCAAATTCAACATTTGCATTATTTTTATATGTATTACAAAAAGGCGAGACACATTTATGTTTCAACTGTAAATTATTTTTGAAGTTGATCAGCGTTTCAAAAAGGCTGTCAAGGTTACAAATTTGCCTGAAGTTGCAAAAGAGGGTCAAACGTTATCAGAGGGACAGTCAAACTCATAGATCGAAAATAAACTGAAAATGTCATGGCTAAAATGAAAAAGACAAACATACAAATAAAAGTTCACAAGACACAACATATAAAACTAAGGACTAAGCAACACGAACCCCATCAAAAACTGGGGGCGCAAAGATACTTTTAGAAAACTCTTTGCATTACCAATTGGGATTTTGAGATTTTTGTGCTAATTCAACTAGGAATTTTTCACCATGGTTCAAAGTTTATCATATAACCCCAATGAGAAATGTATTATATTTAGTCTTTCTCAGAAACCTCTATAACAATTAAATGAAATAGCATTTAACGACACTAGGATGATTCTTCACTAATAAGTATTATTATAATTTATAAGTTTCTTTTTGTCGAACCAAATGATTATGAATTACTACCATGTTACAACATATTACAACCGTATGGGAAATAATACGAAAAACTATATAAATCCTCACAAACATTGAAACCATAAGATAAGATTAGATAAAATATATTTTTTTTAAATTCTAATCAAAGGACAATGAATAGTAAATTAATGTATTACAATGATTTTCATTATTGACACAATAATTTTGATCATCGTACATAAACAAGAATATAATCATTTCATTTCTTTGATTTTAAACCAAAGCCGGACCAGATATACACGAAAACAATTAAAAAGCATAGCTGTTACAGTCATATATAATATTAACTGGAAAATATTCTTAATGAGTTAAATAATATGATGCTCAAATACCCGAAGGGTGCTACTCTTCTAATTTCTAGTGTTTGGTGCTTATCTAATAAAACCCAAGATGGTTACTTCTAAGGACGTTGTTCAAAAAATTTCTTCTTTAAAACTGTCTGAAACATGTGTCCCATTCTGGAAAATGATACAAGGGTGATCACATACTAATTTTGACTATTTTGTTCCAAACTGAAACTGTCACCAAAGGGAAACATTAGCACAGAAATTTACATTTAATGAAGAGACGTCGACATTCAAACCAAATAATCTACAAACGCTACTAGGATGGTGAACACCATATTAAACATACGATATAGTTAACCCTATAAATTCAATAAAAGATACCTTGAAGTTTTGCTATAAAAAGGAAAAAAGAATAATACCTTTTCCATAATATTACTGTTTGTATCGTGCTTACTTCAGAAAAAAGGTAAAAATTACCACGAAACGAGCCAAACTATTATTATACACACTGATGTGAGTCCACACTTGTTATTGCACAAAATTACCAAAAAGGAAATGATTATCCAAATATATTTATTTGAATAAGTAAATGAACGAAATTTCTAATGTCAGAAAAGAAACGACAAGTGTCAATCTAGGATGAATATCGAAAAAGGAAAGGAATATCAACATGGCATTTTTAAAAAGAAAACGAGAATAATAAATGTCAGAATGAAGATTTGCAATGTCAGAATAGAAATAATAATTGTAAAAAAAAAATCGAGAAACAAAATTAATATCAAAGTGTAATAGTCCGTCATGTCATCAAAGGATACTTGACTTTTATCTTTAAAATTTATATGCGTATCTGAAAAGGAAAAAGGAAACTACTTGATTCCGAAACAACTTGAGTCTGGTAGTAACCACGCACAAGGAAGAAGTGAACATGACTTTTATCTAACTGTAGAAATGGCGAATTCAATCGAGTCATCATGTATTAGTAAAGCGCAATTTTCTGTTTCGTGCTATTTTTGCAAAGGACGGGAACTTAAATGGAAATGTGAAGATTGCAATGTTCGCATGTGTAACTTCTGTAAAGAAACTGTTCATCAAGGACTGCAGTGTGCACGAGAACATGACGTTGTTTCCATTCTTGATATCAGCCGGTCACCATTAGGTTCTAACGCGGTATCATCAGCAGTTATTTCTTCAGTTATTAGTTCATACGAAACTGCCTTGCCTTCTGTTCAAGGATTGATGTACTCGGATGACGATTTGCTGTACATGTCCTGCTGTTCCTCTAAGTCTGGGGTTAGCCATGTATTATTCAAAGGAAAACTGTTAAGATCATCAATAAAGATATTGCACACATTGAAGAGATCTATTTTTGACATTGCATTAAAAAAAGATGGTGGAATACTTTTTAAAGAAACTGGTGTCAGCCAAATTCAACTTTTATCACCTGCTGGGGAAGTCAGCACTGTTTTAGATACTTCTCCAATGAAATGTGTGGCCTTACATGTAAACAATGACAGTGAATTAATAGTTGGATTAAGAGATCAAGAAAAATCACCGTTTCCAGTCAAGGAATTTTCTGTCAGACAGGTTATAATTCTTGGAAAAAATTATCAACGGAAAGTTACATTAGAATTCGACAAAAAGAAAAATAGATTGTTCACTTTTCCAATACGCATTCGTACCGATTCTAAAAATATTATATATGTTATAGATCGGACGGACATTAATCAAAATGGGAGGATAGTAGCTGTAGATATAAATGGTCGTGTAAAATTTATATACGACGGGTCAGATTTAGAAAATTTCAAACCGTCCGGAATTACTATTTCGCACAGTGATTTTATAGTAGTTGTAGAAACAGCAAGAGACGAGCTACATGTTATAAATTCGAAAGGAGATTTAGTTGGAAGGCAGTCAATTTTCAAAGACTTTGGCATCAAAAGACTTTCTAGTGTATGCTTTGACAATGAACAGTACTTATTAATTGGAACTTATGAAGGCAAAACTGGGGACAATGGAAAGATTTATGTTGTTAAAATGGTAGACAGTCTTATGTGATATGTAGTGAAACAATTACATATTAAATTCAACTCAATTTTATTTTTTTCATTCTTAACGCATTCCTTTTCTTTTAAATCAAAAATCAGTGTTAACATGAATTTGACTATTCAAAGAATATACGGAAAATATTTTTAAAATCATAACATCAAAGTTTTAGCGGTTCGCATACAATGAACTATATTAAAAATAACACGGTAGCTTCGTTTATCTTTCAATTGCACCAAACCACATATTTGTGATTGATGAATTTATCCTTTTGTGTGTGTGTGTGTGTGTGTGAGTGTGTGTGTGTGTGTGTGTGTGTTACACATATATTTTTTTTTTAATTATTCAGCTAATTTTACTCTTCTTCGTGTGTTTTTGTTATTACTTGTTAAGTCTTACAAATTGGAACAGATACATTACTTTATTCTGTCATTCTCCAATTTTGTACATATTATTACCAATGTAAATAGATATAGGAAGATGTGGTGTGAGTGCCAATGAGACAACTCTCCATCCAAGTAACAATTCAAAAAGTAAACCATTATAGATTAAAGTACGGCCTTCAACACGGAGCCTTGGCTCACATCGAACAACAAGCTATAAAGGGCCCCAAAATTACTAGTGTAAGATTATATTAGCAATGGAAATAACAATTTTGGAAAAAAAAAACATTTGACTGATATGATTAAGTTATTTCTTTGACATTATCTGAACCAGAGGTAAACCGTAACTGCAACTCATATTGTGAGCTCCCCTGCACTAAAAAAAGAAGATATGGTATGATTGTTAATAAAGGGCTGTCTAAAGGGATAAAAAAAAAAGAACGAGTTGCAGGTAATTGTACAATTTCAAATTATAAACTTAACCTAAAGAACAACCATTGGATTACAGACTCCTGAATTAGAACGATATATAAAGATTATAGCTTTGTTATTATAAGAAAATATGAAGATGTGCTATGATTGCAAATGAGTCAACTTTCCACTAGAGTTCAAATAAAGTTGATGTAAGCAACCAAAGGAACCATACGGCCTTCAACAACTAAATACACATGCCGTAAAGGTTTTGAAAAAGCCTAATATGAAAAATGTGAAATAATTCGAGACAGAAACTAACTGCCTAATTAATCACAAAACCATTTACGAAAAACAAACATATTTTGAGCGACCAACCTGCAACAGCGGTAAAACAACACAAGATCAGATCATGTCAAAATAATATGTAGATCTGGTATGGTTGCAAATGAAACAAATATCAATTAGAGATCAAATGTATAGTAGTAAACAGTTATTATTGAAGTCTATATTTGTTGAAGATCAATTCTCTGAGATAACCTTGCGTCGTATAATTATATAATAATCATTTATCCAAAGCAATATTAGTAATAAGGTAATGACATGTGTTATTTTTTGTGATAAATTAGAAATTATTAAAAAGCTAAGGTTTACATCTCCCACAACCAAAGTTACCTTAAATTTATCTGGCTATTCTTTTTGTGTTCCTTTAAGTCATGTCACATTTTTGTCTAATCATTAAACTAGACGTAAATTTTAAAACTGTAAAACTTCTGAATGTTTTTAAATTGTGGAATGCGAACTCAATAAATTTATACTTACAATATTCATACATCTAAAAATTGGAATCAAGCTAAAACGATTTTGGTACTGTGATAATATTAAATAGCATATATTGTTACTTTACGACTCTCTATCCAATTTATTTTCAATTATTGACGATGTTTTGATCCTTTATTCCAGAAAACCATAGCAAAATGTTGAAATAATTTTAAAAATGCATTTTATTCTATTTATACAAGTTTTGAAGTATTAAACAAGAAAGTATTTGTAGCTTTTGACAGGTTTTTTGTGTGGTTCGTGTTTCTCAGAATTTAGTTTCTATATTAAGTGTGTTTTGTATGGTGTTGTTTGTCTTTTGGTCGTGTTTCGTTTTAACCATGGCTCTTTGTAATTTTGTTTTCGACATATGTATTTAACTTTAAATTCGTTTTTTTTTGGTATCTCTCGCTTCTTTTTTTATTAAGACATCATTGGAACATTTTTCATGGGAGATTTTGAATATTCCATTAAACGTACTCAGTTTAAACTTTGAATAATTTGACAAACAAATCTTAAAAGTAATAAGTATCACATTTGAAAAATGTCCGGTTTTCTTTTATCAGAGTATATATCTTGAATAAAATAAACAAACAAATCTTAATTTTCATCACATTAAACAAAAATAATTCCGGGTTCCTATTTTCTGAGATTTTTTGCTATTTTCTGATTATATATATACATTTTTTGCCTAACAAACATATTTGTGATTTCGCAATGAAGTCACTTTGCTTTTATGGTCATGTGTGTCATGTTTGTTACAACAGGAAGTTACATTGGTTTCCTGTTTGTTTTTTAGATTTCATGATAAAAATCCTTAGTTGTTTGCTTCAATATACCTATTTCTTTTTATGAAACTACGTTTTTTCAGTTTCCTCATATAGTTATGTTCAATTTTTCAAACTAAGTTATATTGGATCAGTATTCCAGTTTCGGTTTTTCTAAGATTTTCTGAAAAAATATGTATTTTACAAATTCTAGGCATAATAACACAATAATTTTTTAGACAGTTAAAATTTTTACTGAAATGACGTCGAGGAGGCAATAATTCTAATGCAGTTTCTGGTGTGCCTTTAACCACGCTTTAATATCGCATAAGCTGATGTAAAAAAATGCTAAATGAAATTCTCTGTCACTTTATATATATATATATATTAATATTATCAATGAAATTTCAACGAGACAGATGTTTTAAAGACCACTTTCTGTTATCAACATGTTTTCTCTTTAGAAATTTACATCAGTAAAACATCGTGAGTGTCATAATAACAAACAAGTGGATCATCTAAGTACCCATAGTGCACGTGGAATAAATAAGAATTGTATGCATATTCCTTGTATAACAATCTGATGGTCGTTTTTATACAGATTTATCTACCTTTTGAATTATATCACTAGTTTTGCTACGTCATCGATCGAGCAGGTTTTACGTCCTATCAACATAACTGGCGAATTCGCTAACCAATGATTACGATACACACCCTTACTCTCCACCTTGGCACATTAAGCCAATATGTGTGATACCAATGTTGCGCTATCTATCGTTTGATTAAAGTCAAGCCGATTCCAAATCCATTATTCTTGATCAATGGTAGTACTTGAACTCTCTTAAGTGTGGAGGTGAAAACACGGTAACATCTAGAGCCCACATACCTGTTGGTTCAGGATACGAAAATATATGTTGACATACCAACATTTGTGCAAAAATATGCACAAGAACTTCTATTATTTGATAAGAAGATTTATATTGTTACTAAATATCGTCGTATGTTTTTTGGGGTAAAGACTTGCTGCATAATCAGCACGTATCAATTGTTTACCTTCATTCTCTACATTTACACGTTATGTTATGGGTCCTCAATGCTCTTCAACTTTGTATTTATTTGGTTTTTTTAACTATTTTGATCTGAGCGTCACTGATGAGTCTTATGTAGACGAAACGCGCGTCTGGCGTATAAAATTATAATCCTGGTACTTTTGATAACTATTTACACCACTGGGTCGATGCCACTGCTGGTGGACGTTTCGTCCCCGAGGGTATCACCAGCCCAGTAGTCAGCACTTCGGTGTTGACATGAATATCAATTATATGGTCATTTTTATAAATTTTCTGTTTACAAAACTTTGAATTTTTCGAAAAACTAAGGATTTTCTTAGCCCAGGAGTAGATTACCTTAGCCGTATTTGGCACAACTTTTTGGAATTTTGGGTCCTCAATGCTCTTCAACTTTGTATTTATGGCTTTTTTAACTATTTTGATCTGAGCGTCACTGATGAGTCTTATGTAGACGAAACGCGCGTCTGGCGTATAAAATTATAATCCTGGTACTTTTGATAACTATTTACACCACTGGGTCGATGCCACTGCTGGTGGACGTTTCGTCCCCGAGGGTATCACCAGCCCAGTAGTCAGCACTTCGGTGTTGACATGAATATCAATTATATGGTCATTTTTATAAATTTTCTGTTTACAAAACTTTGAATTTTTCGAAAAACTAAGGATTTTCTTACCCCAGGAGTAGATTACCTTAGCCGTATTTGGCACAACTTTTTGGAATTTTGGGTCCTCAATGCTCTTCAACTTTGTATTTATGGCTTTTTTAACTATTTTGATCTGAGCGTCACTGATGAGTCTTATGTAGACGAAACGCGCGTCTGGCGTATAAAATTATAATCCTGGTACTTTTGATAACTATTTACACCACTGGGTCGATGCCACTGCTGGTGGACGTTTCGTCCCCGAGGGTATCACCAGCCCAGTAGTCAGCACTTCGGTGTTGACATGAATATCAATTATATGGTCATTTTTATAAATTTTCTGTTTACAAAACTTTGAATTTTTCGAAAAACTAAGGATTTTCTTACCCCAGGAGTAGATTACCTTAGCCGTATTTGGCACAACTTTTTGGAATTTTGGGTCCTCAATGCTCTTCAACTTTGTATTTATTTGGCTTTTTTAACTATTTTGATCTGAGCGTCACTGATGAGTCTTATGTAGACGAAACGCGCGTCTGGCGTATAAAATTATAATCCTGGTACTTTTGATAACTATTTACACCACTGGGTCGATGCCACTGCTGGTGGACGTTTCGTCCCCGAGGGTATCACCAGCCCAGTAGTCAGCACTTCGGTGTTGACATGAATATCAATTATATGGTCATTTTTATAAATTTTCTGTTTACAAAACTTTGAATTTTTCGAAAAACTAAGGATTTTCTTAGCCCAGGAGTAGATTACCTTAGCCGTATTTGGCACAACTTTTTGGAATTTTGGGTCCTCAATGCTCTTCAACTTTGTATTTATTTGGCTTTTTTAACTATTTCGATCTGAGCGTCACTGATGAGTCTTATGTAGACGAAACGCGCGTCTGGCGTATAAAATTATAATCCTGGTACTTTTGATAACTATTTACACCACTGGGTCGATGCCACTGCTGGTGGACGTTTCGTCCCCGAGGGTATCACCAGCCCAGTAGTCAGCACTTCGGTGTTGACATGAATATCAATTATATGGTCATTTTTATAAATTTTCTGTTTACAAAACTTTGAATTTTTCGAAAAACTAAGGATTTTCTTACCCCAGGAGTAGATTACCTTAGCCGTATTTGGCACAACTTTTTGGAATTTTGGGTCCTCAATGCTCTTCAACTTTGTATTTATTTGGCTTCTTTAACTATTTTGATCTGAGCGTCACTGATGAGTCTTATGTAGACGAAACGCGCGTCTGGCGTATAAAATTATAATCCTGGTACTTTTGATAATTATTTACACCACTGGGTCGATGCCACTGCTGGTGGACGTTTCGTCCCCGAGGGTATCACCAGCCCAGTAGTCAGCACTTCGGTGTTGACATGAATATCAATTATATGGTCATTTTTATAAATTTTCTGTTTACAAAACTTTGAATTTTTCGAAAAACTAAGGATTTTCTTACCCCAGGAGTAGATTACCTTAGCCGTATTTGGCACAACTTTTTGGAATTTTGGGTCCTCAATGCTCTTCAACTTTGTATTTATTTGGCTTTTTTAACTATTTTGATCTGAGCGTCACTGATGAGTCTTATGTAGACGAAACGCGCGTCTGGCGTATAAAATTATAATCCTGGTACTTTTGATAACTATTTACACCACTGGGTCGATGCCACTGCTGGTGGACGTTTCGTCCCCGAGGGTATCACCAGCCCAGTAGTCAGCACTTCGGTGTTGACATGAATATCAATTATATGGTCATTTTTATAAATTTTCTGTTTACAAAACTTTGAATTTTTCGAAAAACTAAGGATTTTCTTACCCCAGGAGTAGATTACCTTAGCCGTATTTGGCACAACTTTTTGGAATTTTGGGTCCTCAATGCTCTTCAACTTTGTATTTATTTGGCTTTTTTAACTATTTTGATCTGAGCGTCACTGATGAGTCTTATGTAGACAAAACGCGCGTCTGGCGTATAAAATTATAATCCTGGTACTTTTGATAACTATTTACACCACTGGGTCGATGCCACTGCTGGTGGACGTTTCGTCCCCGAGGGTATCACCAGCCCAGTAGTCAGCACTTCGGTGTTGACATGAATATCAATTATATGGTCATTTTTATAAATTTTCTGTTTACAAAACTTTGAATTTTTCGAAAAACTAAGGATTTTCTTACCCCAGGAGTAGATTACCTTAGCCGTATTTGGCACAACTTTTTGGAATTTTGGGTCCTCAATGCTCTTCAACTTTGTATTTATTTGGCTTCTTTAACTATTTTGATCTGAGCGTCACTGATGAGTCTTATGTAGACGAAACGCGCGTCTGGCGTATAAAATTATAATCCTGGTACTTTTGATAATTATTTACACCACTGGGTCGATGCCACTGCTGGTGGACGTTTCGTCCCCGAGGGTATCACCAGCCCAGTAGTCAGCACTTCGGTGTTGACATGAATATCAATTATATGGTCATTTTTATAAATTTTCTGTTTACAAAACTTTGAATTTTTCGAAAAACTAAGGATTTTCTTACCCCAGGAGTAGATTACCTTAGCCGTATTTGGCACAACTTTTTGGAATTTTGGGTCCTCAATGCTCTTCAACTTTGTATTTATTTGGCTTTTTTAACTATTTTGATCTGAGCGTCACTGATGAGTCTTATGTAGACGAAACGCGCGTCTGGCGTATAAAATTATAATCCTGGTACTTTTGATAACTATTTACACCACTGGGTCGATGCCACTGCTGGTGGACGTTTCGTCCCCGAGGGTATCACCAGCCCAGTAGTCAGCACTTCGGTGTTGACATGAATATCAATTATATGGTCATTTTTATAAATTTTCTGTTTACAAAACTTTGAATTTTTCGAAAAACTAAGGATTTTCTTAGCCCAGGAGTAGATTACCTTAGCCGTATTTGGCACAACTTTTTGGAATTTTGGGTCCTCAATGCTCTTCAACTTTGTATTTATTTGGCTTTTTTAACTATTTTGATCTGAGCGTCACTGATGAGTCTTATGTAGACAAAACGCGCGTCTGGCGTATAAAATTATAATCCTGGTACTTTTGATAACTATTTACACCACTGGGTCGATGCCACTGCTGGTGGACGTTTCGTCCCAGAGGGTATCACCAGCCCAGTAGTCAGCACTTCGGTGTTGACATGAATATCAATTATATGGTCATTTTTATAAATTTTCTGTTTACAAAACTTTGAATTTTTCGAAAAACTAAGGATTTTCTTACCCCAGGAGTAGATTACCTTAGCCGTATTTGGCACAACTTTTTGGAATTTTGGGTCGTCAATGCTCTTCAACTTTGTATTTATTTGGCTTTTTTAACTATTTCGATCTGAGCGTCACTGATGAGTCTTATGTAGACGAAACGCGCGTCTGGCGTATAAAATTATAATCCTGGTACTTTTGATAACTATTTACACCACTGGGTCGATGCCACTGCTGGTGGAAGTTTCGTTCCCGAGGGTATCACCAGCCCAGTAGTCAGCACTTCGGTGTTGACATGAATATCAATTATATGGTCATTTTTATAAATTTTCTGTTTACAAAACTTTGAATTTTTCGAAAAACTAAGGATTTTCTTACCCCAGGAGTAGATTACCTTAGCCGTATTTGGCACAACTTTTTGGAATTTTGGGTCGTCAATGCTCTTCAACTTTGTATTTATTTGGCTTTTTTTAACTATTTTGATCTGAGCATCACTGATGAGTCTTATGTAGACGAAACGCGCGTCTGGCGTATAAAATTATAATCCTGGTACTTTTGATAACTATTTACACCACTGGGTCGATGCCACTGCTGGTGGACGTTTCGTCCCCGAGGGTATCACCAGCCCAGTAGTCAGCACTTCGGTGTTGACATGAATATCAATTATATGGTCATTTTTATAAATTTTCTGTTTACAAAACTTTGAATTTTTCGAAAAACTAAGGATTTTCTTAGCCCAGGAGTAGATTACCTTAGCCGTATTTGGCACAACTTTTTGGAATTTTGGGTCCTCAATGCTCTTCAACTTTGTATTTATTTGGCTTTTTTAACTATTTTGATCTGAGCGTCACTGATGAGTCTTATGTAGACGAAACGCGCGTCTGGCGTATAAAATTATAATCCTGGTACTTTTGATAACTATTTACACCACTGGGTCGATGCCACTGCTGGTGGACGTTTCGTCCCCGAGGGTATCACCAGCTTAGTAGTCAGCACTTCGGTGTTGACATGAATATCAATTATATGGTCATTTTTATAAATTTTCTGTTTACAAAACTTTGAATTTTTCGAAAAACTAAGGATTTTCTTAGCCCAGGAGTAGATTACCTTAGCCGTATTTGGCACAACTTTTTGGAATTTTGGGTCCTTAATGCTCTTCAACTTTGTATTTATTTGGCTTTTTTAACTATTTTGATCTGAGCGTCACTGATGAGTCTTATGTAGACGAAACGCGCGTCTGGCGTATAAAATTATAATCCTGGTACTTTTGATAACTATATATGCGCTTTGTGATTGAATGCAGCCAGATACGACAGCAATCAATAAAAATCATATCATCGTTGATCCAAAATTCTCTATTAATCCGCCAAGCGTGAAAAGGAGGGGAGTGGATCGTAACCCTTGGCTAGCGAAGATGCAACACTGGTAACTTTTATTGTAAACATATTAGAATTGATACATTGAAGTCATAACATTTAGTTGTACAACAGTTCTTATAAAATAATTGTTTCAAAGACATTATTTTGTGTGCGTCCGTACTTTTAAGACAAATTAAAGTGATAAATGAACGCCTATATCTATTTTAAATTTAAATCCAGTTTGCTTATTCTATAATTTTATAGAATAAATGTATGATAACATAAATAAAATAATTTCAGTTTAACGTTGAAAAGAACAGACATACAACACTATCCCTTTCTTTTTTTGTTTTTGTAAGGATCAACAGGGTCCAGAAGTTATTCAGAGAATGTCACCAAATCGAATTTTTTATTTGAAATTAGGGTCATTGTATGATAAAAAAAGAAATTGTAACACATGGTTAACAAAATTTATCTAATTTTATTTTTATTTTATCGCATCGTGGTCTTTTTGTTTCTTGTTCCCCACGAGTGCGAGAAGTTCTGGGTTCGACCGTGGCTGAGTCATACCAAAAACATGGAAATACTTTTTTGTTGTTTTCCAGCTAGGCACGTAACAATGAAAATTAAGAGCATAGACATGTCGACTGAATCCAATAAGTCATTTCTCAAATACTATTGCACATAAGAATCTTCCAGGAACATCATCTCACTATTGAAACGCTCACATTCTGAAATGGTTTGGTCATGATCATGATCATGCAGGGATATCAAGAATGACAACAATGAATATGGATGATCAAACTAGATGCTTACAGTTGCTGAACTTGAGCAATGTTTCATTTTTTAGTTTGCCAGAAAGAAAACCCAATTTTCTAAACACAAAAAAAAATATAGACAGCATAAAAACGTGTTAAATATGATCTAACGATAATAGAAGAGAAGTCAATCGGCTAGATACACTAAGGTTTAATGTACAATGTGGGCTGGTTCTTCCATGTTATCACTAGCGGCACCACAGAAGTTTAGTGTTTGCTAGAAAAGAAGGCCGTCAAGCAAATGGAACAACTGACTTAATTTATACTATTTGACATAAGAAAAGGGGTTTAATTTTCTTTCTACTTAAAGAATTAACAAACACGAACACAGACATATTCATACACAATTTCAGTCTACTTCTAATTGATAAAGAAATAGTAACTTACCACAGCGACATCTACCACACATCATACAAGGTATGCCCCTACCTAGAGTAAAGAGATACTATGTCATGTCTCGAAAACCTATAACTACTAGTTTATTCATTATTGTAACATCAACAGATTATTACAGGTATTCTGTCATATGCATACACCTAACTTACTTTCGTACCATATCGGCACGATATTCCAAATTTCTTAATAAAGTCAAACCAAGGGATATTTCCGATAGAATTAATTGAATTTTTAACATTCCAAATAGTCAATAATACTAGTTACATTGTGTGTTAGTGGCCTAATACGATATGTACGGGGTCAGTAAATTTCATAAGGGATTTGTTTTATGTAACGAATTTATCCTACCGACTAACAAATCATATTCATAGAAATGTATAGGAAATAAAATACATTTTCCCGCTCGACTTTCAACGCCCACATAACCTATACAACTTTTAAAATCTAATAAGTTTTCAAATTATTCTACTAGCTGCTCATTTGAACAAACACTAAATCGATAAAAAAAAAAAAGGATTGAAACGTCTCTAAAATCGTTGGGAGACGATTATTCTTTTATTAACTGCAGAAATAAATAGAAATTGGACACTTCACCTAATCTTTATAACAAAGGGTTTAACTTCCGTGTAGGATCAAGTGTAATTCGAAATGATTTATTCACCTATGGTTGTGGTTTGTTATCTATTAATTTTCCACATAAAGTAATGAACGAACTGTTAGTATATGAATAAATGATACGAGATTGCGTAAGTTTTGTTGGCCTGTCATGCACCTATAGCAACGGTGATCAGTGAATTGTTAACAAAACATTCACATGTTTCACCTGAAGTCCACGAAATCAATCGACTAAATAATTGACGTTTAAACTATTTTTGAACTTGTCATTCTGGTATTAAAATGGACTTTTAAAGTTTGTAGGTTTTGAAAGCAATATAGTTTCAATACGAAAATTACATCCCAGCTCCTCTCTGTTTTGCATGCTTTCCTTTGTTCTGTGACATTTTGGCGGGAATGTAAAACTTATATACGGTAAAGACTATCTATCAAATTTTACGTAGAAAAAATCCATTGTCTATGCTGGGATTCGAACTCAAGACCTTTGGCATATCAACCCACGACACATACCACTACACCAGGACGACTGACTACCAACACGCAGTAATTTAACATATTTAAAGGAAGTAAGATATTTTTATAAGTGGGGCGAGTATGCAGACCTTTATTCAGTGGGATTTTAACCATTTTCATAAATAAGGCGAGTTGTCAGACTGGTTGTTCAATGGGATTTTACCCTTTTCATAAGTTGGACGAGTTGGTAAACAAGATTGGGGCGATTTTTTAGAAAGTGGCGATTTAGTGTGGGCCAATTGGCCAGTGGGGCGAGTAGACATGGTTTCATATTTAAACATCGTGTTCGGGGGTCATAAAGGGTATATATTATATAGTAATACATAATGTTTATTATAATGGTTGTGTGGCGTTCTAAACTAGATTTTATGAATTGTTAATGTTTTTTCGTCTAATTTAAAACAGCTGGGATGTAAAATAGTTATCCCATTCGGACTTGGTGTGTCAGTGTCAGATCACCCTCTGGCCTCCGGCCATCGATGTGATCTGACACTGACACACCGCGTTGTCGTGTGCTAACTATTACAGAAACATGTTATATCTGTGATTATTCCGGGAAAGTCACGCGCAAAACGTCGGGACATGAACTTAAAACGTGACGTCACTACACACAGAGGATATCGACAGTTACAGAAGCTAGGATTTTACGCTCACGACAATTTATAGCATTAGCCGATTAAATATCCAAAGGAAAACAATTGGAAGAAATGGCTTGAGAATATAGAGAGGGAATTTAGATATTTTAGAATAAGGGAACCTGACGAAAAAAAGATGCACTAATCATTTATGGAGAAAAAGACATAGCAAGACTAATATAAAGCCTGAGGAATGAAGCAGGAGAAGATGAATATAAAATATTGAAGAGTAAATTCAACAAATATAATATGCCAAAAAGGAAAAAGTATCATGCCATGCAGGTATTGATTTTTGAAAATGAAACCACTAAGAGATAAAAATTCAGAAACATAAGCAATGCTCAGAGGAAAGGCACATGCATGTGAATTTGAAGCGACTTGTGATGAAAGAATATTGGAACATTGAATTCTTCTATAAAAAATCAGGAAGTGATAAATAGGACAATAAGCAAAGGTTGGAATGTGGATAAATTTATTGAAGAAGCGGAACAAATGGAAGATACTTGATCCAGATGAAGGACATGAAAGGAGATCACAGCGATTACAGCATAAGTTCAGCAAATGAAATACAGAGCAACATGTCTTACAATAGATCACAGAAATTTGTATGAGTTATCATTATAGAAATGATAGAAATATAGCAACAAAGGCTGATTGTAGTTATTGTGGATATGATCATGATCAGGAGAGAAGATGCCCAACACACGGGAAACAGTGTAGAAATTATGAACGATACCACAATTTCGCATCAGTGTGCAAAGCAGAAAAGAGAAACTAAGAAAGATACGATAGTCAGCATCAGAGCAGATCTGTGAACATCCGTGAAGATATCTGAAGAAAACAACTGAAGATACAAACGAATCCGATTCAAATATAGACAAATCAGATTATGAAGAATATGAAGATTTTTTAAGAGATACTACCAAAGACATAATGAAAGTACGCAAAGTAAGGACCATACATGTAACAACTGATATTGATAAAAAAAACAACAGTGACAGTGAAAATTGATGATGTGGATGTGAAGGTCTAACCTGAAATCTAGTGTTAGAAAGGAGCACACTCAAATTGCAAACACTGCAAAATTAACTACCTATAAGGGGGAATTTACAATTATAATCAGAAATTAGACATGTGGCACAACGACAAAATGTTTTGTTGTTAAAGGAGAAATCAAATCTCCACCATTACTAAGTAAAAAAAACTTTGATCGAGCTAGGGATTATTATTATTATTTTTTTTGTTTTAATATTTTATTTGAATTTTACATTTGTTAGAGATACATGTACGTAAACGTTAGTATATAGCATTTAAATGATAAGGTTAGTGCTTGTTAGTGCACAATATATATAGAAATAATGACATACATGCAACTGAATAGAAATACGATAACATGATATATTATAAATTCTAATTCATGAAATTAATTTAATTTTTGCTGCAACCGGATGATGGAATTTTTCATATTTGCCTTCTTTATTTATCAATATTTCATGATATTGAAGAAATTCCTTTTTAAAAATTTCAAACACATTAATTTGTTTTGTTTTTTGTTCGTATATATAGTATCCTTTGTATACAGTAAAAAGTGTAATTGTTATTAAATCATTAATACTTTAATAACTTGTATCGTGTATTTTGTATCCGTACAAAAGTGATCTAATTGATATTATATGATGTTCAATTTAAGTTTATCAAATAACAGTTTTATTTGATCCCAAAATGATTTAATACATTTGCATGTCAAAAAATAGTGCTCATAATCTTCGATGACATCACAAATATTACATAGCGGAGTTTTAGTTATTTTCCAAGGGTAAAGTAATTGTTTGGTTGGTAAAATGTAGTGCAGAAATTTCCATCTTAACATTTTGAATTTATCATCTTGAATATAATAAAAGATATAGTTCAGCATTTGGTGTCTTTTGCTTGTGTTGTTTACTAAGATAAGCATGTTGTCCCATTTTTGTAATCCTATTTGTTTTTCATAATATCTATTTAAGAGGACGATGTAAATGTCTTTGGAAGAAATGTTTTTAAATGATACCATTTTTCCTTTTCTATCTTTAAATTTATATTCGGAGTCAATAGCAACTTTTGTTTTAATTGATTCTTCTTTAGTTAGTTCTTGTGAACACTGTTTTGGTATTGCTTTCATTAATTTAGAATATTCCGAAAACCAGTTAGCATGGCAGGATAGTTTATCTAAGATCATGTTTTAATTAAATTTTCCTTTATTATCAATAATGGCATTTACAAATAGAATTTTACTGTTTATCCAGTTTTTGAAAATGAGACATTTACCGTTTAATTTGATATGTGTATTGCCCCATATAAGCTGCTGTCTAATTTGTTCATATGATAGTTGATCTGATTCGTTTTCAGATTTTGAATTTATCTATGATATGATTATTCTTAAGTAAAATTGTGTAATTATTTCTTTCAGTTTATAGACCAAATTGATATAATTGATATTCATTTAAAATATAAGGAATTCTTGTTCAAATTTATAAAAATAAAATTTTGGTAATACTTGGCGATAGATCTTCGTTATCAATGAGATTTTTTACCCAACTAATATTTATCGCTTCTAGATATTTATCTATGTTTATCATTTTAAGCCCGCCAGCATGGTAATTTTCACTTATTATATCCCTTTTAACTTTTCTGGTTTATTTTTCCATATAAAACTATATATTATTTTTTTTAATTTTTGCTAGGTATTCTTTATCAATTTCGGTTACAGATGCAACATAAGTGATATTCGGTAAGATTAATGATTTAACAATAGTTATCTTACCTAACATAGTTAAATTTCTTGTATTCCAGTCTTTAATTATTTTTTCAGAATTTTCGTATTGTCGTAGCAAGTTTAATTTTTTACACTCATTCTTATTTAGTCCAAAGTATATTCCCAAAACTTTTATATTTTCTTTTGTAACATTAATGTTTTCAATCTTATCTTTGCAGGACTTTAAATTGACGAGCCATATTTCTTCTGTTTTGTTTCGGTTAAGCTTTAGACCTAAAAGTGATCCAAAAATTTCTACAATTTTTAAAGTTAATGACACTTCTTGTTTTGAATTTAAAAATAAAGTGGTGACATCTGCATTCTGGCTTATTTTAAGGTATTTTTTTTTTTATCTAGTTCAATTTGAAAACCTTTAATTTTTTTATTTTGTCTTAATCTACTGGCTAAAATTTCAACAGCGATCATTGTTACAACGTTTTGCATATAAGTGTTATTTATACTGCTTATTTATAAATATTTTAATATTACTCACTTATAGTAAGATTTGATTTTTTTTTACCGAAATTCTTAATTTTTCCAAATATACTACGTTGAAAATTTTTGACATTCTAATTTTGATTAACACTTCGGTGTTGACATGAATATCAATTATATAGTCATTTATATAAATTTCCTGTTGACAAAACTTTAAATTTTTCGAAAAACTAAAGATTTTCTTATCCCAGGAATAGATTACCGTAGCCGTATTTGGCACAACTTTTTGGAATTTTAGGTCATCAATGCTCTTCAACTTTGTACTTGTTTGGCTTCATAACTATTTTGATCTGAGCGTCACTGATGAGTCTTATGAAGACAAAAGGCACGTCTGACGTATTAAATTATAATCCTGGTACCTTTAATAACTATTTAATCAAATTTTAAATGCTCCAACAAGTCATTTGGAAAGGTTTGTTAAATCATGTCAGTACCGAAGTGCTGACTACTGAGCTGCTGATACCCTCGGGAACTGATAATCCACCAGCAGAGGTATCAATCCAGTGATGTAAACAATTAGAAACAACACGTTTAATAACTTCATGTGTCCGAAGCGCCTTTCTGGATTTACCTTCATCAGGAACGCTCCAAGCCAAACATTTGAAATCCGAGGATGTTTAAGTACCAAATATCAAAATGGTTAACACTATTACCTGCAAAGAGTATGCAGACCAATACCACAAAAGAAAAAGCAAGCTATCACCTTGAGTATAACGTCGAAAAGTATTTACATAGTACAGTCGTTTAGAAGCTCTTATAAGATTACATTATTAAAAGAAACAAACTCAGTTTCTGATGTATATTTTTTTCTAAATAAAAGGGAAATAATTTTACTTTACAAGAAGAGTTAACATGAAACATGTATCAACAAACCAAACAAAGTCAGGATATGTTAGTTAAGACCAAATTCATGAAACGTGTATAAACTTCTAACTTATGAATACAATTATGAACGCAATGTGTGTACTATAAAAACATAGTTAATTGCAAACTATTTTTTTAAATCGACACAACACAGACATTTAAATGAGTAAAATGAAATGGGAAGTAAATAATCAAAAACCTTTGTAATCCTGTAGTAAACGGTTACCTGGCGTACCTAACCGTTTCCTAACATCGTTTAATAGGTTTCCGTCAATGTTGCAAAAATCCAGTACATATCCAAGTTTAATAAATGCTCTGAAATTTCTGTCACTAATGTAGTCACTGTCTACTACATCGTAGTTAATGATGATTTTTGTTTCCAAATTTATTTTGTAAGTATTCCATATAATTTTCCATTCATTTTCACCATACGTTTAATGAAAATAATTCTGACTTTATTATCCAAGACGAACATTTAGAAATAGAAGATATCATTTCCTCCTCTTGAATACCACCAAACGAAAAGTCTCGACTCGATAAAGTACTTTGTAGCGTTTTTCTTTCAAGAATCGAAGCAAAACTTTAACTATTCATTGTCTTACCATTTCATTTTCATCATCTAAACAGATGTAAACGTTATATTCTGGTAGACTATGTACTCTTCTTTTAAGTTTCTTAAATTTACCTGACCTCCAAAGCAGATAGATTTCATATCTATAATGGCGACAAATGATTGTTATTATCATAGTTATAACCAAAACAGATGTCAAAACAATGCTTATAAAAATTCGTTTTGTTCTATTGTCCTGGAAACAGAATTCACTAGGTGACATACTGCTTGCATTCCTACTATTGCTGATGCATTCAATACTACTAAACATACAATTTGGTAGCTTTTGTTGTTCAAGCCAAATAGGTAGCCATTGTAGTTCACAAGTACACTGCATGGTCAAATGGCCGAATAAAAGTGAACATATAGATTTTAAACGAACATCATTACTGAGTGTATCAAAACTGTTCCCGCGAAAATCAATCAGAATTAAATTCGGTATTTGATAAATGAATGGCGATATCGTTGTTATATGATAATTTGAAACATTCAGTTTTGTAGCTCGGTATAAATAACCTTTTCCGTCTAGATTAGAGAGATAATTCATACTTAAATCGATTTCTAAATTATGAAATATGGCATTTTATCTGGCATAATTCTTAATGCTAGACCCGAACAATTGATGACAGTTCTGTTCTTTGAAGGTTAGTGAAAACAAGTACAGTTATGTGCACAGGTAATATTGCATACTAACAGATGCTGAAGCTCATTTGTTTCATTCTTCTGAAAGTCGGTAATTACATACTTTCGTAATTCAGGAGGATTTGAACTAGGAATACTGTAAAAACTTACTGCACCAGAATGATAGTCAAATGCTTTAAGGAAAAAAGTTAAAATAATCGTTCCAAAGATTACAATCACAAGTCCAATTATTGTTTCTGAAAATCAATTTATACGTATATGCAAATCGTGTTACCGTATATTCACCTGCAAATCCAATCATTGATAGATTGGGAAAATGAGTGAATTCGTTTTTCGAAATATCAATGCTTCCACCAACGGTACGATCGCCGATATTAAATCCTTCCCAACCTTTTTCATTTGTTATTTTTGAAAGTTTGTTGCAAGATAAATCAATTCTATTATAAAAACGGCCTGATACAAGGTTTGCGACATCTATAACTTTTAAATCATTAAAACTAAGATCCATATAAAACAGACTGCTTTCTTTTTACGCAGTTATATACTTACATGTTTTATGTTCTCTGTCAGTTACAGAAAACGAAGTTCATTATAATATGATATTATTACGTAAGTATTTCTGTATTGGCCTTGTTATTGGTCCGAGGCTTGCTGTATTGGCCTAAGGCGAAGCCGAAGGCCAATACAGCTGGCCGAGGACCAATAACAAGGCCAATACAGAAATACACGTAATAATATCTTTATTAATTAACTACAATGTTACAATATTTTTTTAATTTCATTTCAAAAGAGATAAATATTTTTACCTTGAAGTGGAACTATCCAAATCTCAGTTTGTTTCTTTTTATTAGATGTAATACATAATGATCTGGGGCTGTTTCCAGGTGTCTTCAGCATTTTCTCATTTGATGAATTTTTCTACCCTTTTCAGTTACTATAAAGTGTTACAACTTAAATTTAGACGCAACACATAAATAGTAATTGGAAAGGTACTGCCATTGCATGTGTAATGCAGAAACTAATTTAAAATCGATGTGTACAATCGTGAAATTATGAGGTCGTCAAGAAATGAACTTTCATTGTGATAATCTACTCGTTCCCCAAACCTGAAATAGTTTTATCGTCACGTCACGTCTGCTTTCAAAATACCTTTTAAATGAATGTGACCGTCTTTCGCCTGAAATGTATGCCATACTGACATTTTCAGCATGTTTAAGATAACTAAATGACAACTGCGTCTTCAAAACAACTGTTTACTTTCAGTTTGTGTTTATCGTGACTTTCGATGTAAAACCTAGAGACGTTCCGAAATCCTGCACTTGTGTCAACTCGGCCAATATAGAATAACTCGGCCAATACAGAAAAAATCTGTATTGGCCTAGTTATTCTGTATTGGCCCAGTCTACACATTATATTGCATAGGCAGTTTTCATCATATTAAGTCCAATAACAGTGCAGTTAATTAATAATACGTATTACTTTAGCTATTTGTGTAGAATATATTGAACGCATTGTATAACACATTAGCAAATTAAGTGATGGATAATTCGTAAGGACACATACACATGCATAAAAACGTTGATACAACCATGCTCACACATAATTCTATCAAAATAGAGTGTGTATTTTCAAGTTTGTTGTGAATGTTTAGATTGACCTTCATACCGTCAGATTTAAGATTTGGAAGTAAAAATCCGAAAAAGGTACCGCATAAGTAAATGCAATTGGCCAACTTGAACATTGTATGGACATTCTTTGAAGTCGTTATCAAATTACTTGATAAATTCATGACAAATTCGGAAAAAAAAATTAAGTTCTATTTTTAAAAAGATTTCCATGGATTGATGTGGCCGTCCATCATTTTTGTCTATCGAGTTATAGTTCAAATCAAAGTTAGGGTTACTATTCGAGTTAACCTTCGAGTTAGTTTTTGATTTCGATAATCATAGCTCAAAGCCCTTGAATAACTATCAATATGAAAACATTAAAAAAAATTACAAAATGGAAGAAATAGCTTAACAATATATGTCAATGATACGTCTGGAATCAACTATACTTTTATGGCTGGGTTCATCGCCGGAGAACACTAAAACAACTAACGAGACCATGAGGAAAAATTATGAGCCGCTTTACACATCTAACAGAAACATAACTCGTAGGGTATTGAATAACACATCAAACAATGTGACCGTCATAGCAAAGAGGACCTTTAATGGATAGTATGGACCAGAGCTCGAAGTATAATTCAAAGAACACGTGTTACTTCAAAATACCGCTTTACGCGTGTCATGTTGAGTGCTGGCCCATCCCATGTCAAACATAGGTAACTTAAGTATATTTAATACCTACTCTCTAATTATATACCAGCATGTTGAGCGTTGGGCTATGCCATGCTTAGAGGGTATGGTATCTCTCTGCAACCTGAGACGGATAACCTCAAGTGAACAACCCCATTTTCACACTCAAACATGTATCAAAAAGAACTGTCAAACGGATAAACAAATGTTTCTTTCACTCGACGTGATGGTTGCCTAGTTACCCGCTATATTCAGGGCTGCCTAAGAACACAGGTTATATGTTTGTGACCAGTAAAGAATGGATAAAGTCCATTATTACATTGCACTCATTGCATGTTGCTAAAGCACATACCAGAATATCGGAGGTGTTATTTGTGGAATCCGTATGAAGTTAAACAATTTGAAAACATCAATAAATAAGTCAAGAATACGAGATAAAGTAAAAAATAGCCGCTGCATTGAAATAAACACTAACATAATCTTTAATTGACGAACATAAATACACATATAAAAATGTGTTCCAAAATAGACATTCATATAAGTTAAAGAAAAATGGATACATTCAATATGACAGCTATCCAACAAAACAAACAATCAAAATTTTCTCACATCCATATCCGTAGGTTCTAGGTTGATAATTGTCTCGTTGGCGGCCATTAAACATTTCCTTATTTTTGCATATAACAAAAAATAAGAATCGTTATTCAAAGCCGTTTCATAAGATACACAAGGATAAATATTTTCGGACTATCATACGTTTCATTTTAATATATTGAATATTACATGCCTGTAAGACAAGTAAATATTTGAATTATGGATAACATTTTGTTTGTAGTTGAAAAACAATCTGATTAACAGATCAAAACATGCTTAGAAAAATCATGTAATACGTGAGATATATTACACTTATCGATAGTCCAAGTTTGTGATCACGAAAAACAACTTTACATCATCAGATCTTCATGTCGACAATTATTTTTAATAAAAGAAACGTTTAACAGCTGGTAAAATAGAAAAAAAGTACTGCCTAATCATTAACATTAGATTAATTAAAACTATCTGTGAGGCCACACCAATTTGATTCCTTGTTCGACGGACCCGCCCGCACCTATTTTTTTCAAAACAGATTTTTTTTATTTTTTTTATATTCCCGCTTCCCGCATCCGGAAATGTACTCATGTCCATTTCCCGCAAGTTTTTTTTTTTTTGTGAATATTATAAAAAGATATCAACATTTGTTTTTAAAATCACAGTCTAACCTGTATAAAACGATTTTAAACATAAAAGCACCCCACCACACTGTGTAAATATCTGTGAGAATATTTGTTTCAGCATGAAACCTATTTATCCAAAGTGGGAGTGCTCCGTTATAAATTTATAACAGCGGAAATACCTGTAAAGAACAAAAAATTGGTTTCTTTCCCCCTAACTAATATTCCCTATCAAAAAATGTTCGTTGTTTAAAGTACAAAGAACTTCTGAAGAATTTGCCTTCAACTGCAATTATATGGTATGCTGGTGAAACAAAACTATCTATAGCCGCTGCATGTTTATGCACCTGTCCTGATTGATTCAGGGGCCTGTCGTTCAGCAGTTATCGTTTGTTGATGTTGTTCATTGGTATTTTCCCGTTTGGATATATAAATTAGATCGTTAGTTTTCCTATTCGAATTGTGTACGCTTATAATTTTGGGATCCTTTATAGCTTGCTGTTTGGTCTGTATCAAAGCCCTGTATAAAAGGCCGTACTTTGACCTGTGTTTGTTATTATCAGGTTGAGAACAACCCTCCCTCAGACAAGGGGTCATTTTACTGATATAGCAAAGAAAATAGAAATACCAAGGATTTGAATAGTTCTTCTATACAAAACCTTTGAAAACTTAGAATTTTGTACTCAAAAAGAGGAGAGTTACATCATATTATAAACAACTTTTTTCTAAAAGAGCGGTCCACTTATTTTGAATAATATTAAATTGTTAAAGTAAATATGAGCCCTTTTGTACAAACAAATATATTATAACTTATACTGTTCCCTCATAAAACATGTAAAAGGGATATTTATAACATTAAGGGGTTGCCCCAAAACTGATAATGACTTGGATGGAGAATTGTCTCATTGTCAGTCACACATACATAGACCAGATTTAATTATTTCTTGGTGAACAGGGAAAAAATACTTCAGAAATTAAAGAAATGTCAAAGTATAAGTGATAAATCAAGTTTTAATATAGTCAAAACCTACTATTTTAACGTTTACAAAAAAATGATAATCGCTCGCCTTTACTTTTCAAGCTTCGCCTCAAAAATTTGCAAATTAAATATTTTTTTATTAAAATTTTCAAATCGCTCGCTCGCCCCAAATTTTGGAGTCCAAAAATCCGTAGAACAAGAAATTAAATTGGTGTGGCCTGATAAGTTTTAATTCTTTTTATTCATTAATATTTTGTATTATTCATGTACGATATGTCGCCCTTACTATGCTTCTTTTTCGTATTTTTTTCTGTACATGAACCTAATTTTATTTATGGGTGATACCACTAATCTTTTCTTTTTCTATTATACAAACTAGACTATAACACATTTGTGTTAAGGGGTCAGCATGATCCCGCCTCCAGATGCGAGATTTTCTCGCTGTGTGTAAGACCCCGTTTCCATTCCCAATTTTAAGTATGGTTTTTTTTCTACCATAAAGTTCTAATATTTCATATTCCGGTCATTAGGTTGGTTTTCCTAGTCAAATGAAGGAAGTCAAATTCATGCCATGTGTTGTAATATAACATTTAGTTTATGACTCACAATTTATGTGTGGAAAGGTAATAGGATATCAAATATTATTAGCATATGAAATTTGAATAACCTTTGAGTGTTTTGCTTCCTTCGAAATAAGCTCAAGTAGTATATATTACCAAGTGGAAATGACACAATACAAAGCAATAAAAGTGTCTCGATTAACATAATTGGCCTACACTCTCAATTTTGTATATATATTTTGATAAAATCACATAACCAATAAATACTTTCCTAATACAAATATAAATCATTGAATAAGACATTTAGTTTCAGAATATCTTTAGTAGCAAATCTATACAAGATTAAAGACAAAATCTAAGATTGTGGATAACTTGAACTTATACCAACTTTATATTTATACAGATACATTTTATGTCCTGAAGCAGGTCTAGATTATTGGTTTTCCCGTTTGAATGGTTTTACACTAGTCATTTTGTGAGCCCTTTATAGCTAACTGTTCGGTGTGAGCCAAGGCTTCGTGTTGAAGACAGTACTTTGACCTAAATGTTTTTTTCTTTTACAAATTGTGACTAATTGGCACTCATACGTGACTCTGTACTTATACATCCCGTCATTGTGTTATTGTACTATGGTAAATTTGTGTATTCTTGTCTTTAATTTTTGCTAATATGACTGGTCTTTATGCCATTTTGTGCTTCTTTGCTACATATTTTTTTGTTTATTTTGTGATTAAAATTATAACACAATGTTGACTGCTGTACCCATATTTTCTGATATTTTCCCCTATTATGTCTGTTTGTTTTGTTCACGCATCGTTTTCAATATAATGGAAATTGATGCGACTGTCATACAAGTGAGAGGTTTAGCTACCTATAAAACCAGGTTAAATCCAACATTTTTCTGCATAAGAAAATGCCTCTACAAAGTAAGGAATAGGACAGTTGTTATCCATTCGTTTGATCTTTTTGTGCTTTTGATTTTGCCATTTGATTCGGGTCTATTCTTTTTGAAATCTCCTCGGAGTTCAATATTTTTGTGATTTTACTTTCTATTAAACTTTTTTATTTTCTTTTTATACAACAACTTCTAATATCCGTATAGGACTAAATATCTTCTTTATAACGCCACCGACTGTAGATTAAAAACATGATTGCCTACGATATATTTTACTTTAAAAGTGCTATTTTGACATCTTATTATTTATTTGTATGAGAAGATAAATTACAGTTTTATATATAATTTCTTTTTAAATAAATTAATATTTCATTAATTTATAGATACATTTTTGTCTTTTTCGTAATTAATTGTGTCTTCCGCACGACGGGTTGCTAGTAATATATATACCAGTTGTCCGTCCATCCAATTGTGCATACTTGTTAACTTGTATGTAAAATGTAAATTTTGTTTCCACGATTTTAACACATTTTGCCAATCAAATATTTCACGATAAAAAAAGGCAAATTTTGAGTTTTCGTAGTTTTTTTGGGTTAACATTTCTTCCTGTGTACGTATTTTTGATTTTCCTCTCACTATTCGCCCGTCAATGAAAACATGTGTTTTGTTGAAACTTTACATAAAATTAAAAATGGAAATTGGGAATGTGTCAAAGAAATGTAGCGAACCAGGGGTGACTAACCCAACAGAAAACAAAATTTAATCTCTGAATTCCAACCCTTTGGAAAAGTATAAAACTCAAGACTATGACTATTACTGACAAGACTGAATATTCTATGACTAACGGTTCTCCTGTTTTGATACAATCCGGACAATCAGATTATGCTGTCCTGGTGAAAAGAACACCAAACAAGTTTTGAAGTTTCCATATGTTTATTTATTTTTCTATACTATAGGTCATGAAGTTCACATCAAATATGTATTTTAAAATATAATATAAGTATACAGTAAATACATAATAAAATTTCTAGCACCTCTAAACCAGTCTCAGAGCTCTCAATAAAAATGAAGAACTCTAATCTTTTGACAATTTATCAATTCTATACGGTATTATTAAATGTGTTGAAATACATGGAAAAATAGGAGGTTGTGATCTCTGGTCTCATATAGTACTGTTGGTAGTACTATATAAGAATTTGTACTGATATATACGTGAACCTTTTCATGGTTGAGTCTTGCTATATAAATTACTTATTTAACTACAATTTCTATAAATATAAAGTTTAATAATTTGTGCAGAAGTTAATCAGAAACCTTTTCTGATTTAGATAAATAAGTTTAGGAAACTGATTCCTTATCAGTTCAAAATATGTTAAATAACTATCAGGTCCTTCTTGATATAAATACAAAAAAATGTTTAAAGAAATACTGTCAAGTCCTTACTTAGACAGCATTCCATAAAATCAAGGCAACTGCCAGGTCCTTCCTGAAACAGTACCTATTTTAAGTTAACAGTTAGATCCTTTCTAACTGTTAACGAATTTAAATATGGTTTCCAAACCTTATGGAAACCATAATTCCTAATTCCAAAGATTGCCTATTTATTCATATTTAAAGTGTTTTAAAATTTACAAACATCAAATAACTATATAACTAAAGCATTGCCTGCAAAATCCGTAAAATTAACAAAAGGTTTAAAAGTATTTGCTGAGGTTTCTTAAATTTAAATTAACATGACTGATGAGAATAAAAGATTAAAATCTTAAGAGCCCGGCTCCTAAAAGTCCGGTAAAATTAAGATTTAACTTTACAAAAACTAAAAAGACATTGTTTTACCTTTCTATATTAAATAACTATAAATTTAGTTAAAGTAAATGTGGAAATTTCGTCTAAAATTAACTTTCAATGAAAAATCTGCCTTAACAAGCCAAAGTTTTAAGCAAGACTAACGTTTTTAGCGTTTTTTACGTCACCGTTGGAAATGTGGGAAGTTGGAAGTTGGATGTTGGATGTTGGAACGTAGGAAATTCCCGTGGAAGTTAGATTTAAAGAAAATAATTATTTATAAAAATAATTCGTAAATTCAAATAAAATATATTTCTCATCTTATTTATATATAAGAGCTTCTACTATGCTATTTATTTCAATTCTCCTTGGCAACAATAAATAAAGTTACAACTGCGCCACCGGAAGTAGCGGCTTGTCTATGAGAACAAAACATGTGTGTGTTAACGGCTGACAAAATTACAGAATACGCCGCTAAAACAACTTGACAGCTTATAAAAACTATGTGAATACTTTATATACAACTCATGGATATACGAAATGCCGGTGAGTACAACTGTGAAAGCGTTAAATTAAAAATCGAACTAATAATCATCAACGATTACTTGACATGTTATAACTACTGCGCATGAGCAGGAATTTACACATTCATTCATAAAGATGAACACTCAGAACAGGTGCTCGTAATATTTACATTTCAAAGTCTACAATGGAAAACTTCATATAACAACGATTCAATCAACAGGACTGATATCAGGAATAACATTTCTTCATACAACAACTACAGTTTATTTACAACACGCATAAAAATAGCGTTTTCTAACAGTAACTCTATGTGGATTGACATCAGCACATGTTTAAAAATGCAAATTAATTTTGGAACGAGGCACTGGCAGCAGACGACACTTTAGCCTTATGTATCAACATGGAGAGAAGGACAAAAGTTTCAACAATTTCAAATGAATTAACATGGAAGTTATGTTAAACAAGAGTTTGTGATATAATACAGATATTGGGAAGTATGTGATGCCAATTTATTTCTGTTAAAAGCAGTTTCAAAGTTTTAAAACTATGTGCCATAAATCATTCAATATGAGAATATTACAGTTATGAAATTTTCTAGTAAATAATAAAATTGAATAAAATATGTTCTATTTCTATTATGTCACTGTTTCAGTTCTAAAATGAACAATTACAAAAAGATTAAAAATACTTAAAGTTGCTTGTCTAAACAACACATTTCGTATGGTGAACATTCAAATAAATAACATTATAAATCTATGCACAATTCAAAATACACAATTCAAACACTGCATGTACTTGTCATATTATACACACAATAATATCAACAACAAAATTCTTATATAGATGTAAGAATGATTAGGGGCTGGGGCCTTACAGAAACAACAACCCGACCAAAAATCAGACAACAGCCTGTTGGAACTGGGTTATCGAAATTTAAAAATAATGAATCGAATAGCATAAATTAAAAAAAAACTAAAAGTTTTGTATTTCAATTGTATGTGTTGTGTTGGTTTGAAGTATTGTTAGAAATATCTGCATTATGTATCATATTTAATTAGTCATAATAACTAATGTAGACATAATTTCTGACATTTCATAATTTTACTCTTGAACAAATATATCAACTTTCTCAAGACGCCTGTATCGTAGATTTGAGTTTTTCAATCCTGTAGTGTATCGATTAGCTGGCGGACCTAACCGTTTCCTAACATCGCTAAATAAGTTTTTCTTCATGTTGCAAAAATCCAGTGCATATCCAAGTTTAATAAATGATCTGAAATTTCTTTCCTAATGCAGTCACTTTCGGTAACATCGAAATTTATGATAATGATTTTGTTTCCAAATTTGTTTTGTAAATATTCCATATAATGTTCCATTCATTTTCACCATAAGTGGAATGAAGATAATTCTGACTCTGCAAAATTATCCAAGACGAACATTTCCAAATAGAAGATCTCATTTCCTCCTCTCGTATACCACCAAACGAAAAGTCTCGGCATGGTAGAAATACTTTGTAGCGTTTGTTAAGCGAACCTCATTACCAAGTGTATTTAAACTATTCAATCGAAAATCAATCAGATTAAGAGTCGGCACTTCAAAAATGATCGGTGATATTGTTGTTATTAAATTATTAGAAACGTTTAATTTCGTTGCTCTGTATAAATTGCTTCTTCCATCTAATTCAGAAATATTTTTTTTTACTTAAATCTATTTCTAAATTATTGAAAAGTGGCATTTTATCGGGCAAATATTTTAATTCCAGACCCGAACAATCGATGACCGTTCTGTTCTTGGATGGTTGGTAAACACAGTTACATCTATATGGACAGTTGTCTTTAAGAGTTAAATTACATATTAAAAGATGCTGAAGTTTATTTGTTTCATTTTTCTGAAAGTCAGTAACGACATAATTACGTAGTTCATGAGGATTAGAACATGGTATACGGTAAAACTTTTCTGAACTGGGATGGTATTGAAATCCTACAAGCATATATTTTAAATACTCGTTCCAAACATAGCAATCGCACGTCCAATTATTGTCCTTAGAATTCACTGTGTACTTGTACGCTAGTCGTTTTACGGAATATTCTTCAGCAAATCCTATTTCGGAAACATTTGGAAATTGAATGAATTTGTTATTCGATAATACGATTCTGCCACCACCATTACGATCATCGATATTAAATCCGTTCCACCTGTTTTCATTTGTTAGTTTTGTTATTTGGTTGTTGGAAAAATCTAAGCTATAGAAATAGAAATTAACCATAAAATTTGACACATCTAGTACTTTTAAATTGTTAAAACTAAGATTAATATACAGCAAACTTCTTGGTTGATATGCTAATGATCCAGGATCTATGTGCCTTATTTTATTTTTTGATAAATCAACAAGTCGCAGAAATGGTAAAGTAGAAAACGAACTATTTGTTATTATTTCCTTTCAAAATCAAAGTATACAGTCTGAATAAACAATGAATACCTATTAGTGAGTCGATTTCATTTTCAGATAAATCAACTTTGACAATGTCTTCAAACTCACAGATATTGTCAGGAAATTTTGTGAGATATCCATTTTTATGGATAACATCATAAAACGATCCTCTTGTTCCAAGAAGAAGATCTGCTGTTCCAAATCCAGACGTATATTCTATATGCAAGTTTACTATCAACTGGGATTGTAAACCCCAAACAGGTATAATACGAATATCAGGAGAGTAGGTGGTCAAACAGCAATGTATTAGTTTATCTACTGTAAAATAGACTGTTGTTAAGAAACACTCTCCAGATTTGCAACAAGGATGACAAAGAAGAAAATTATTTGCAATTGATCTGTCTGTAAAATTGAACCAACTAGCACAATCATCTCTATTCAAAACTATGAACAGAAACATATAGTTAGCAAACATCCCTAAAACACCTATAAAGATTTAAAAAAAAAACATTGCTAAGAATAATAACTAGCTAGATATACGTGTGTTTTGTGGTTAATGGTGAATCCGTATTTTTAATGTTCAATGAATAAGATATTATAAATTGGCTTGGATGCAGATTTTTTTTAAACCACTTAATTAAATATCCACGTTAAAACAATTTTTCCTCAATCCATAAAAAAATCTTTTTACGAACAAAACCCAGAAGAATTACAGTATACGATTTAACAATTTTGATTGATGATATTTTCTCTTGTTGGATTTTATTTATGTATATCACAATTTTCACAAGTAACTAGAAACAATGGATTAATGCATTATCTCATTCGATATATACAATTGATGTATTTCGATAGATTACTATAGAATACTCGTCTTTACCAAGATAGATATAGCAGGAAAATATACATTTTATCGAACATTACTCAAGTATATTTTAATGTCATACACTACTTTTGAAATTAATCAAGTTGGGTGATTCCCTCATTCAGTTTAGGTTTAGAATGTTGAAACAATGATACATGCTAGAAAAGTTTACTATGTATACTATTGCATTAAGATTCTGTACTCTTATATATATTTTCAATGTTTTAGTATCCACATACGATATAAAAGTAAACATATGAATATGTAAGGTATACTCAAACTTACTACTCCCAAGACTTTATATTGATGAATTTTAAAAAGATTTGGAAACGATCTCATTTAAACTTTGTTTCCAACAAAACGTATGTTCTCAATCTGTCAAATTAACATTCAGGTGACTGGAGCTGTCATTGAGATTTATATTTACAATACCACTTACCACATTATCTATAACGTATCAGGTGATTAAAGTTAATGGTTGTTCAATATTTATTCAAAAAGTAATATAGTTTAAACACTTATTTCCTGCAACATGAAATGCATCTTTTAACATAAAAAAACACAATTAGGAAACAGCAATGTATTTTTGGACCATATTTATCTTCAAAGTGCAAATTGAAGAAATTTATTTGAAAAGCTTGCTTTGATAGGATATTTTGACCATTTAGTGGTGAAGGTGTGAATGGATTTTCCAGTTTTCGAACACTACCTTTAAAGTGCTTCGAGTAGTGTTCATTATATTTGGATGACTTGTTTATATCTATCAAGATAACCTCCCTTTAGTTTTAAGGATAATAATGATTCTTATATTTGTTTCTTTCCCCTTTTGTTTCTGCAGATAAATGTTGGCAAATATGTATAAAACAAGATGTAGGTTTACGTTCATTTAACAGTAATAAAACTACACACAAATCAGAATTAAAAAAAGCGCCTCAAATGCATTAAATTAATAAGGAGACGACCATTTGATATTCTGATGGGGACCAGGATGATTTATTTTGGATCGGTTATTTATGTCAGTGAAATTGAAGAAGAGATAATTTATTTCTGCACTGTTGAAGCGTGATTTTTTTCATTTTTATTACAAAAAGGGATTGATTATTAATTTTCACAATTATATTTATAATATTTGAAAATTAATTTTAAACCATTTTGTTTTTAATTCCAAAATAGATAATACGTGTATAGTCAAATCATTGTGTACCATTTAATAAGAATTAATCATCATCCTCTTGAAAAAAATCTTCTAAATCCCAAATTGCATTTATTGCATACGTACAAGGTATAACTAAAGTGGGGCTTTAACTAGGATATTATATATGTGTTTATTTCAAAATACCACAGAACAAACCTTTCATATTTGTTATTATCAACGCTGAGTTATTTATTTTCTAAATCTTCCTGTGTTTTTTTTTCTATGTGACGTTTATAAGAATATATATTTGAAAATTATATGTGTCTAGTGGAAAGTAGACTTTTTCGAGTTGTAACCGGTTTTTTTTTGTCAAAGTAGTTGCTGTGAAGTATATTATAAATCTTCAGCATAAATAAGAAGATGTATTCCAATGACACAACTCTTTTCTAGAGATCCAATGGCTTAGTACGTTTACATTTAATGTCTTTCAATAACACCTTTATAAACAACTCACATGTACAAAGAAAGATAACTGAAATGCTATACATGTTCAACACGGCTTTTGCTAACATTGAAAATAAAAGCTCAGAGTGAGGTAGCACACAGTTTATTGTTGAGCGAGGGCATGATGTGCCTCGCTTTTCAAATAATCATTGTGAAAGCATGTTAAATATTTTATTGCTTCTATTTAATTTGGTACATAGGTGAATTTTGTGGACTAGAAAGGCGCACATTTTTGTGCAAAACAAGAAAAGAAACAGGTCTGTACAAACAGGTAAATAACAGAAGGTACACATGATTGAAACACACGAAAAAAAAAAGGTCGTGGGTGTAGGTCCCTTTTCAGTTCCATGCAACAAATCTTTTTTTGTAGAAACATGCAAGTATTGAAACACCCTATCATTATAAAAAGTACCTTAACATATTTCGTAATGAGTTTTCTTTTTTCTAAGGACCTTCAGAATTTTTGTAGAAACATGCAAGTATTGAAACACCCTATCATTATAAAAAGTACCTTAACATATTTCGTAATGAGTTTTCTTTTTTCTAAGGACCTTCAGAATTTTTTATTTATGATTATTTGAGCTTTTGTACGCATTTCAATTCATTAAATGGTAAATTGATGTTGAGTCGCAGACCACGAGTACTCATTTACTGTATGAATAAACAGTTATAAATGTTAGTTAAAAAAGCGATTGTTGATTATCCCAGAAAATAAAAAAAAATGAAATCTCTATTTTAAATATACAATGTATGTGCATAGCCATTATTGCAGGTTTCCAGTTACATGTAGAAGTTTTTTTTTATGTTGATTGAACTTTGACCTTTCGATAATTCAGGCGGGAGTGGAAAAATGAATATATATCACGCTAAATGTTAGTGTAGATTACTATTAATGAGTTTTTGGTATATTTTGATCTATTTTGTGGGCATTGACCCATGATAAAATTTCCTAGTACTTATATGGATCAAATTTACGATATTTCTAGATCAACATTTTGAACTCATTTTTCTTCGATATAAATATATGTTTCTGAGAAGTAGGAATAACATTAAAGGTAAAATAATTGATGGAATCAGATTGTCCTATGACCTTGACTTTATTTTCTTTATGAAGGACCTTTAACCATTACATCAAAATACCATATGTCCTTAAATGAGTTACATCAACATACCAAACATATATGTCGAGCACAAAAAACGAAATATATATGTTTTTACATGTAACCGAATCGCTTCGATCAAGACGGAACACAACGTTCTCAGGAAGTTACGAACATAGTGTAAAAAATCTTTTAAGCTACCTATATCATATTCAATTTTGGAGTTGCAATGACAAGAAAACCATATTACGTGGAGAAAACTCACAAGTATTTTTTTTAAAAATAAAATAACTTCGATATCATATACAAAATATATAAGCGAAATAAATGAAACAAAAAGGGACATTTCAGAATTTAAAACATGTAAAATAGGCGAAGGTATATAAAAATAATAAGAAAATAAATCAAAAGGTTTTTTTCATGGAAAAATTATGTTAACGAAGTGAAATGAAAGCGCCTAAAATTACATGGTTTACCTAATATATTGATTATGCTTAATTGCCGTTGTTCTAGCTGTAACACGGTGTTCCAATATAACGTGTCTTTACTATTTAAACAAAAAGGAATTGTAAACCTTTCATCGTTTTGAAAACTTAAACTTAGAACAAATATCATGTATAAAAGCGAAAAAATTTTAAAATATACAATTACATTGTTTCAATAAATCACGCCATTGCAATCCGCTATTCTACAGCTAGACTTACTACATGAACCTTCCTTAATTTTTGTTTTCAATTTTGCCGCTTTAATAATTTTACTGTTATAATAAGAGATTCCCATTATACTGACATCTGAGGATGGCAGTCAGTAAACGTATAAATTAGTAAGAAAGAAATAAAAGATTGAAAGGGAATTGCAGCAAGTCTATTCTACAGCCTATGTGCTCAGTTGTTTTAATGAAAGTTTTGCATGACTGGGGTTTGGCCATAGGACGAGATTTCAAATATATCAAAAATAATTATGTAATAATTTGTTAACCCGAAATTGTTTATATTGATAAACTCAATTTTAATAAATAAAAGTAGTTTATACGATAATGATCTTACAATCAAGCGTAATTTTTAACGCTTATCATTAACAAGATTATTGAACCAAATAAGATGTGTACAGTTGCAAACGCTTTCGATGTCTAAATCACTGTATCTATTGAACACATATCTTTTGTTGGTACCAGCATCCAATCATTTGTGACAATGTATGAGCAAATGATTATTGTTTGATTGATATATACAAATGCATATATGTTGAATAGATTTGTATATTTTAACACATAGTTTGTTCTCATGTACATACATTTGTTTATTATTAACATCAATTAATCGTTTGATCTCATACATTTTGCTTTTAAGTATACAATTATTTTTATGATAATGCATCTCTTTTCATACGTATATATATTACTGTAATAAATATATATCTCATTATACCCAGAGACATTCATTTTCTTTAAATAAACATGTATTCAATTAATTATTTTAAATGAAAAAACATATTATTTAAATATGCATTGAAAAAAACACATTTTATGTTTGAGAATATTGTAATCAATACTGTGACGTTTTAAGTCACAGGTACATTTGTGTAACATATGCTCTGTAGCGCTACATGAAATGTCGATTAGACCGGAAATAAGATACTTCATAGATAATTTACAAAATCTTCTTATCGTCGCGAACCTGTAAAGCTACATGTATTATAAATCTATGAAGACAGTGGTGACATATTAATCTTACAAAACATTCTGATAAAAGGGATTTTTATTTCGACATGTCTACAAGTAATCATAAAGTAATAATTAGAAATCTTACGAAAAGTAAAAGCATTGGTGATTCTAACTTAAAGGATTCAGTATTTGAGTTACTTAACATGTGCATAAAGATATCTACTTTGAGAAACTGTATAAAGATAAAAAAGGAAAAGAAGAAGAGATATGCCGTAATTGTTCTTAGAAATCCAAACGAAGTATTTGAAGTATTAGACCGCTTAAAGAACCGGCGAAGCAGGAACACCCTTGGATTCGATTTTCAGAGCCTTGCAGATAAAAATGTAGACATTGACGTTGAGATGGAATTGCCTGAAAGATACTATAGAAAAGGTCAATATATAGGCAGAGAAACTAGACAAATGGAATTCAAACTTGGTGGAGGAGACTATGTCAGAAAATATTTGAGGGAAGATGTTCTTAAGTATGTATGTGGGTATTTAAACGGAAGAACCAAAGGAACTCTGTTCATTGGTGTAAATGGTAGGTTTTACACGTGCTGCTTCAAAGCATTGAAAGTTATGTTGTATTGAGTTTTGATATCACCGTCAATCGCGCGTTAAGTAATACATTTTTAAAGATCGATTAACAAAGATATTCATGTCAACATTTTGTTTAAAACATACCTTTATGCCTCATTTTTTTAATTGTCGATATGTCTACATAATCTTATTAAAACGTGATGAATAATTAAAATTAAAAAGTTTGAATGTTCATCTGTCAAAACGGAAATGAAAAAGAAAGCAAAGCATATAATTTGAATGTGATTTACGAAAGCAACTACAATGAATATCACAATTCAAAAGCTCGCCTTTAACAAAATTAAAAGGGTAGACTTTTCAACATATTTTGAACTGTTCTTGTACAAATGTAAGGTGAAAATCAATCAAAGTAATCTTTATAATAATATAACACTGAAATAAAAGAAAGTAATCCTGAATATTTGGATATTTTGATACGACTCCTTTTCATCGGGGTGGAGCGTGGATATCATTATTAGTGCCTGTAATGAAGACCTTTCGAAAATGTCTCCTTAGAGAATACATAGTTCAGGTATAAAATCTGAAATGGTGATGGTTTTTTTAAATGTGTATTATTTTTCAGATGATGGTCATGTTGTTGGTGTTAATTGTGAAGAAGAAGATAAAATTCGTCGAGAGTATATCGACCAAAGTATCAGAGCAATAAAACCACCTGTCGATAATAAAGACTATAATGTAGAGTTTATTCCAGTGGAAGTGAATGGAAAACTAAGAGGTCATTTTACAAAAGTTTTTCTGTATAGTTTGTTTTGTATGCTTATCTTTGTTTCCAAATCCTGATTTGTGTGTCATATATTACATTGCTGTTGCCCGGTTGCAAATATGTTATATAGATAAGAAGGGGTATTGGTATGATTTAAGCAATTATAAGTGAATGTACGGACTATGAGTGATTTTGATATGACATGTGAAGCAATCAAAACGAAAATTCAACAACCGTCATTTATGTAGACGAAACGCGCGTCCGTCGTTCAAAACTTTATTGTGTTTATCCAGTAACCTTTGTTATCACAATAATTGAGCGTTGTGAAATAAAAAGTAATACTTAATGTCCAGCTCCAGTAAGTTGAGGACTCTGTCATGAATTTCAAACAAAATAATGACCTACTATAATATGAATCACTGATTTAGAAGGTCTAACTTTGACATGAATACTTCTAAAATAAATAGATTTTAAAAATATTTGATATTGTACTACATGTAATCCCAAAGGTTACTGAATAAGCACAGTAACTGCGGCACCAAATGAACCGTGCTCTGGAAAATAATTTCCTTTGTAAGTTCATTTAAATGAGTAGTATTGAATTCAAATATATTTCCATGACCCTCAAATTTTAACTTTTGAGTGGTTGACTGTAAACGCAAATTATTTTTCGTCGAACTACTGCCAATTTGTTTAAATAAATTGCTGCAAAGAAATCTGTTTGTGCATTATCAAATAAGATACTTGTTGACGACAAAAGGCATCTTCAGGAGAATATCTAACATTGTTAAATGGGTCATCACTACACTAGCTCTGTTAGTAACATCGCGTCGGTCTTCATCGTCTCACGTGTTGAACGTTAAAGTTGTCTACTAGGTTGGGTATATGAAAACTCGATGAAATGAAAAAAAAAACGTAAAATAGATTAAATAATCTCAACATAGATACCAGGATTAAAATTTTATATTTGCGCCAGACGTGCGTTTCGTCTACAAAAGACTCATCAGTGACGCTCGACTCAAAAAATGTTAACGGCTTAATAAAGTACGAATTTGGTGAGCATTGAAGACCATAAATTCCTAAAAGTTTTGCCACGTACAGCTAATATTATACCGCAGTCCCACTAGGCCACGATCGCACTACGATCTGTGAAAAAATGCAAATTTTGATGATCGTAGTACGATCGTGTAGATCGCAGTAAGGTCGTATCACGGTCGTGGTAAGGTCTTCAAGATCGTGATGAGCGTGGCCAACTTTGAACATGTTCAAATGTTTTGATGATCTGTTTTACAAATTCAAATGACGTAATTTTTTCGTCATTTTTCACAGTTTCAAATAGGACGTCACTTGGCGTTGAGGTTTAAACTTATTCAGATGTGTCTACTTTTGTGTTTCAAATGTCTGGTTATGTAAATGTATTTCAGTTGTTTCCTGTAATTAGTTAATACTTCAGTTTTATCATGTACATCTTTTGAATAGTCATTTTATAAAATTTACTGTTTGCAAAAGTATAAATTATTCTTAATAATAGGGATGTTCTGGTAACTAACAGAAAACCCTTGCCGTTTTTGGCACAACTTTTTTGATCTTTTGGTCCTCGATGCTGTTCAACTTTGTACTTGTTTCGGCTTTCAAACTTTTGTATCTAGGCGTCACACGTAGGTCTTGTGTGGACAAAATACACTTCTGGCGTATTAAAATTTTGAACTTGTTGCCTTTTGTTGGCTGTTGTTCGTGTGATTCTTTGTCAATTGTGTTCTTCAATTTATTTATATTGTAGTCCTGTGTTGTCATTTTGATGTTAAATTTCACATGGCCATAAAAGTGCGAGGTTTGGCATGCCACAAAACCAGGTTCAACCCAACATTTTTTTCTTTTAAAAATGCCCTGTACCAAGTCAGGAATATGGCCATTGTTATACTATAGTTCGTTTCTGTGTGTATTACATTATAACGTTGTGTCGTTTGTTTTCTCTTATTTTTGAGTGTAAATTCACATTGCGATAAGACGTGTCACGGTACTTGTCTATCCCAAATTCATGTATTTGGTTTTGATGTTATCTATGTGTTATATTTGTTATTCTCGTGGGATTTTGTCTATGTGTGTTACATTTTAGTGTTATGTCGTTGTTCTCCTCTTATATTTAATGCGTTTCCCTCGGTTTTAGTTTGTTACCCCGATTTTGTTTTTTGTCCATGGATTTATGAGTTTTGAACAGCGGTATACTACTGTTGCCTTTATTTATTCAAAACAATCGTGGTGCGGTCGTGGCGAAATAAGGTCGTAGTAGAAGCGTAGTGAGAGCGCACTAAGATCGTAGTAGGATCGCAAAGGTCGCTGTACTATCGTAGCGAGAGCGTAGCGAAAGCGTGATTCTATTCGGAGATATTGCGCTACGATCTCACAGCGACGTTATTACGACCTCACTACGACCATCACGTTCTCACCGCGGCTCAACTACGCTTCCACTGCGACTATACCACGCTGTTCACGACCATAGTACCATAGTACGATTCTAGCATGCCCTTGCCGTCCTCATCACGCTCTTCTTACTACGACCATCATTCTCATTGTCATTTTCACATAAAATATATTAAATCTCTCCGGGTTTTGTTTGTCTGTATGTAATGAATTTTGTAACGGCTCAACAATGCTTCTCGTTTTTATATAGATTGGACCGTTGATTTTTCCGTTTGAATTGTTTTACACTAGTAATTTTTGGGGTCCTTTATAGCTTGCTGTTCGGTGTGAGCTAAGGCTCCGTGTTGAAGGCCGTACCTTAGCCTATAATGGTTTACTTTTATAAATTGTTACTTGGATGGAGAGTTGTTTCATAAGCACTATTACCACATCTTCCTATATCATGACACATCTGTGTCATCTCTGCTATCGTACACTAAAAAATCGTCATTAGAGCTTTATGGACCAGTAATAGGTTGTAATTTAGGTTGGATTGGTCGGTCAGACATCTTCTGCTTTGCCAGGATTCGTTACTTTCAGAGCACCCTCTGCCTCTACATCAACCCCTACCACCACGCTCACGTGTTCTAATAGATTTTGGTGGCATGACTGTATTGTTTCCGAGAAATCTACGTAATAATCAGAAATAGAAAGAATGAAACTGTATTGATATGGAACACGATGTTGAAGTTATTGCTGAGAACGTAGTCAGATCGCGGTATGAACGTAGTAACGTTGAGCACGATGTTCCTGCAACACGGCGTTACACCACCACGACGTCAAAGAGAGTTTTCTGAAACTTTTGACGTATATTTATTCAATTTGTAAGTTTCATTTGCTTTTTTTATGTAGTTGGTTGATTCTAAATCTGTCTCTATTAATTTTGTGATGTCTATTTACCATGAATTTATTTACCTTAAGTTGTGGAAATCGATTAAATAATTTTTACCCTTAATTCACCTTAAAATGTTGTATTGTCGTAAGTAATGAACTTGAAGGAAGGAAAAATGGGAATGAAGTTTACGGTTTTCAATAAATGAATTATAACAAAACTTTAATCGCAGGCTGCTAAAATTGCATAGTGCATATCATCTGTCATTGTAAATTTTTCATATCTTGATTCAATCCTAAAACAAATATATCTGACACTCTGCAAGTAAATAAAAACATATTTACCCTTGATTAATTTGAATTGAATTGTATTAAAAATTTGCTTGACACATAACTTGTCGAAATACAACCATTAAATAAAATTACTATAACCCGATCTTGAAAATTATTTTCCCAGTCATTTGAAGTTGCTTGCTTTAAAAATGTACTAATCTTCTCCTGAATCGTCCGTATAATACGGGGTTGCATTAATTCAATGAAACTGTTTTTGTCGCTGTTTCCGATAAGTCTTTCAGTTTTCTCCGTTTCATGCACAACATGCACCGGGTTTTTTTTCGACAACCAGCAATTTTTTTTTAATTTCACCACGCGATTCGTTTTAAGTATCAGGAATATACAATGGAACAAATTTTGCACATGTAACGCCGTAAAAAAAAGCGTTTGTTTGGATTTTTCGAAGTTTGGACAAAATGGCTACCGTTTTGTAATGTTTCGTAGCATTTTATTCCTGCAAGACCCAAACATGCAGTTAATAAAAAAAAAAGAATCTAGACTTTATGTACTTTTCGTGTATCTAACTTTTGTTTTGGTAAATTAAAAATTACTTATTGAAATATCAGGTAAAAAAACCGCATTAATTGCTGGACAAATGAAATATCAACTTGGACAAAATGGCTACCGCTTGAAAAACGACTGTGTAGAGATGGTTGTATAGAATCTACTATTTTTTAACTAACGAACAATGAGGCAAATGTTTGTTCTTGCGGTAGATGTTATAATTATCTCACATTTTTTTAGACATTTTTAGCTATGTTTACTTATAAAACTACCTTTCAGCCGTTAAGTCAACGAAAAACGTCATTGGACATTTTTCTTATTCCAGCTTAATATGCAGCCGCCGAGTCAAACGAAATTCGACAAAAGAACGGCTTTAGTTTAACCGAGAACTGACACTTTTCGTTGCTTCTGCCAAGTTTCGGGAAGATCAGAGAATAAGAAATAGGATCACTATACATAAGAGATAGAACAGTTGTTTAAAAATGTAACGTTGGACATCCGTTTTTTTTCACTTAGCTTTGTTGTATTAATCCTCAAATATACTAGATATTACTAAGCATATGACCAAGAGCTATAAGAACATAAAGGAAAACATATACTGAATTTGTTTTTATAGTGGTTAGTGTTTGTTAACATTTTATTTTGTTTTGCGGAGGAAATTTCGAAGATTCTGTTTTAAATCATAGGGGTTGTAGGAACAGCGTGCGTGACGTTAGTATAATCGTGGTAAGAACGTACTATATTCGCAGTAGAAGCGTGGCAAGATCGTGTTGCAGTCGTATTACTCGTGGTATGGTCGTAGTGGGAACGTGATGAGCGTAGAAAGATCTTGATAAGCGTAGTGAGGTCGCAGAAAAAGCGCGATGAGAACGTGGTATAATCGTAGCGGGATCGTTGTAGAAGCGTAATGAGGACGTAGTAGCATCACGAAAGCAAAGAAAATTTACATTTTCATGCCGCTTATACCGCGACCTCACCACGATCTGAATTTATTTTAGATCGCGGTGAGCGTGGTGCGATTGTGGTCCAGTGGGACTGGGGCTTTAATAAGGTAATCAATTCATGAGGTAGAAAAGCCTGAGTATTTCAAAAATTCAAAGTTCTGTAAATAGGTTCTCAGTCCTAAGATCAAATGGTCACTTTTAGAAATTTATTTAGTTAACCAGGCCATATTAGGCAAATTATACAGTTAACACTTACAGTGACACCAACAAAATTCAAACTTGATCTTTCTGTGTATACATGTTTCATAAGATTTGATTGAGGCAAACTAAAATTATAAAATGGAAACCAACTTTGTGACGACTAATGTACTGACAAACATGGGTTAAAGCTACTACAACCCCCCCCCCCCCCCCTTCCCCCTCCAAAACAAAAAACAAAATTGCGGCACGGTCATAAAAGTGTTTATTTTAGTTTTTGCCCGGCCTTATACAAAATGTACCTTGAATCGATCAAATGTGTGCACAAAGAGTGGGACATTGGAAATTTATTCTTTTATTTCACAGGGGACACTAAAGTCTTGTATTCATGAATGTTTACAACTTGTTGGGATTAAAAAGCATTGATAATTACAAAGAAAAATAAGATTGTTATGTACTGCGCTGTTTCTAGTGTTGCAGTTTATTGAATGTGTGGAATTTGTCTTCAAATTATTACTGTTTTTAATCTTGTATTTATGCAGACATTCTCAGCTTAGTGGTTTCATTCCAAATCTCGGTATTAATGCAGTCTTTTGTAAAGGTTACAGAGACAGATACAGAAAATAAGGGCGTAATTCATGTAAAGTTTTAAAAAAACGTTGAGAATAGCAAGACATTTTTTTCGAAGATTTATCCTAACATATGATACCTCAATTTACAGGTCTCTTAAAGGAGAGGAGGGGGATTTCAGAAGGATTAGAAGTGTGTTTCAGCTGAACCCCCCTCCCCAACACACACACCCACACACACAAAATAAGATATTATGATATTGGAATCATGAACTTAAAAAATGTGAGATATATGTAGAACGACGCATAGTAAGAAATGATTCATTATTGATACAATTATATTGCTTGATAATTTTGATTTCATAGTTTTGCCGGTAATAGCATAATTATTTTACTGGGATTAGCACAATTCTAACTTAGCAGAAGTATTATATTTGTCTATCTCGGAGATCCTGAATTCCAATTGCGGGATAGTAGTACAACAAAGCAGTTATTAATGAATCAATTATACTGGACTTCCGATATTAGCTATCACCCATTGACTATTATTATTTTTTAAGTCACCACCAACTTAAAATATGTTCAATTTGCCTGTCCGTCTATCCGCCCGTCCATCACACTTCAGTTTCAGTTTAGAAATGCTTTGACCAAATTATTGGTTTGTTAATATTATGTTACGGGTGAATTTTGTGATTTATGCTGGTGGAATAACATCTCAGACGGATGTGTGCCATAAGAAATTAAGAATTGTCTTACAATTGTTAGTGCCATATCTATCTTGCCTTTCCATAAGCCAGGTTGGCACGGCTATTGCAATCCCATGAAGTTCATCATCTGTTAACCTTAAACCAGATGCTCAACAGGGCGCAGCTTTATACGACCACAGAGTTCGAACCCTGAACAGTTGGGGCAAGTATGGACACAACATTCAAGCTTGATACAGCTCTGAATTTGGATTGCGATTAAATAGTTGACACAACATAGTTTTCTGACACAGAATGAATGTAGTCTAAAAACTTAAACTTAAGAAAACCAAGAAAAATGCTTAATTGGGCCCCATTTTGGCCCCTAATTCCTAAACTGTTGGGACCAAAACTCCCAAAATCAATCCCAACTTTCTTTTGTGTTCATAAACCTTGTGTTTGAATATCATAGATTTCTATTAACTTGTACTAAAATTATTGTGTGAAAACCACGAAAAATGCCTAAATGAGCCCTTTTTTGGCCCCTAATTCCTAACCTGTTGGGACCAAAACTCTCAAAATCAATCCCAACCTTCCTTTTGTGGTAATTAACCTTGTGTTTAAATTTAATAGATTTCTATTAACTTAAACTAAAGTTAAAGTGCAAAAACCAATGTGTCTTCTGACGACGTAACGCAATTCTCTTTTTCTCAAGTATCTACTTGTATGCAACATTTTAAAAAATCAATATACCCCTCCCCCCTTTTTCCAAGCCCCCCAACCCCAATGTTTCGTTACATATTAAATTTATTTGACCATCTGAAGAAAAAATGTAGACAAGACTGTGAGTGAAGCAAAGAAGGAAGTCATATTCCAATTTGAAAATTAACACCCTTTATTTATGTATTTTTTTACATAAATTTCTATTTATGCAGTTTTTTAATGGATGTTGCTATGGATAATTTGTCTTTCCGTGGTAACAATTGAAGTCAGCAACACTTGACGATAGTAATTTAAAGTTTGCGTTAGCTTTATGTATTTTCTTATAGGTTATAAAACAATTCAGGACATTTAAGCTCTTAAACTGCAATATTCTGCAAATGAAAACTCCGTTTCCAAGGAAAAAATCGGTTGCTATGGTGAGAAAACTAAAAAAAATCCCACGCATTTTTCTATTAAATTTGGTAAAGTAGTATCCAAACTTCATAACTACAGTGCTAACTATTCTGTACACATTTGCACTTTTCTGAAAAACACCAGAGAACATTTGATAATTTCGCAAAAATCCCAATTTCAGAACTCTGCCTGGTTCTTATAAAGAGCTGTACTTAAAATGTCTTAAAACCGATATACTCAGTATTACGCAATAGAAAATGTAAGAAATCGCAAAATGAAAAGAAATTGAATATTGTATTGCAATTCACAGCAATCAGTTTTATTTCAATAAATATGAAACATTATTTTTATAATAGGACAAACAATAATGCTTGGAAATATTTACCAAAAATAAAATAATAGATAAGGAAACAGTCGGGTTGCTTTTTTTTGTCGGGTTGTTGTCTTGACACATTCCGCATGTCCCTTCTCAGTTTTATTTTATGAAACAGAAATGTTCTTGTTCTCTTCCCTTATTTGTCCTATTGTAACCTTACATTTTCCCTGATTATTTAAAGTCCATACACATAAATAGAGATGCGCTTCTAATCAGCATACGCAACAAAACAATGGACACATAGAAAATTCCTTCTTATCGTAACCTGTTTCTTTCGAAATATTTAAAACAAATTCTCTTCCTCTAGTATATGATAATTTTATTAGCAAAGAAAATAAAATGAACATGAAGTAGAAACAAGTATCTTTCCTTAGAGAGAGATAAATCATACTTTGCGAAAAACACTTTTATTCAAACAAAACTTCTCTGAAACTGACACTTTCAAGTTGCTACATATCTTGGTTGACATATGTTTCAAGGACGTGGTTTTAAACGAAGAATTGGCATTCCAATAGGGACCAAAAGTGCGCCTCTTGTACCCGACTTATCCTCTAACTAAATAATTCGACGTTAAGCGGCTGTTCAGAATGCATATATACCATCGAACTTGAAATAATGGATACATATTTTGACACACATCTAGATATCATCAATGAGGGTTGATTGAGAATAAATTTTACTGAGATGATTTCAACTTCGAATTATAATCTTATCATTTCTATAACTGTACATACATTCAAATAACGCCTGCAATTGGAGAATATATCTTCTTGTTGATACGATATTCCTGAGCTTGCATTTTCTGGCATGATTACCTTAGCGAATGGTTGCTGCTTGCAGAGAAGCTATTGAATCAAGAGTTCCATATGATTGAGTTGGGATAATCCCTTCGAAAATTTTATGAACTCCATCATGAGTTAACTTTTAAGGTATTGATGGATTTATTATTGTGAGCACAATCCAAATCTCCTTTTCTCAAATGTGACATACCGAATTAGACTTATACACGTTATATACGTTATACTTTAAGGAATAACATGATGAGTGCTACATGTGGAGTATGATCTCTTTCTTTTCCGAAGCACCTGATTTCACTCTTTGTGTTGAATGAGGTCTGTGTTTCAGTCTTACGTTTTTTATGTTGCATTTTTTGTATACTGTAGTTTGTCTTTTGGTCATTTATAATTTTTTTGTCATGACATTGTGAGCTCGTTTTCGATTGAGATTATAACAATAAAAAGATAAGTATTATTGCAAACACGGACAACATGACAACAAATGTAGGTGACGGTACGGCCTCTAACAATGAGTAAATTATAGACCGCAACTTTTAAAAGTCAACCACTGAATTACGGGCTCCTGGCATGGGTCATGTACATACAGAATGTGGCGGAGTTCAACCCTCCCACTACCCGGAGCAGTTGTGTAACAGCATAGCATATGTACTAACCATGAAAATCAGTTGAAAAGGGTGAGTTTTAATATCCTTTTGGTATATTTCGCTTCTTGTTTTTACACTATTATATAGCATATATTTATGAATTTTAATCTTTTGGTGTTTGTTCCATATCAAACTCGCAGTTATGTTGCGTTGCTGTTTGTAACACCGGTAGGGGATTTGAAATATAAAAGTAATTATTATAAAGGCATTCGCACCTGTCTTGAAATATACTAATATTTTGCAAATAGAGGTTAAGTGATCAGTCAGTTGAACAAAATTTAACAACAAACCTACAGTTTGTCGTTTGTTGATGTAGTTCATACGTGTTTCTCGTTTTTCGTTTTTAATGTATTGTAGATCGTTGGTTTTTCTGTTTGAGTGGTTTTAGACTAGTCATTTTTGTGGGCCCTTTATAGTTTGCTGTTTAGTGTGAGCAAAGGCATCGTCTTGAAGGCCGTACTTTGACCTATATATTATGGTGTACTTTTACAAATTATGACTTGGATTGAAAGTTGTCTCATATCACATATGAATATATGAGATCAACCGATAGGTTGTTTTTCAAATCATTTATTTGTAATTTACAAAATTATTAAGAGAGATGACATACAAATAAAATATTAAAAAAGCTATCAGGATTTCCAAAATAGTTGGTAAGACCACTAGTACCTGCATCTTTCTGAATGACCACATGTGGATAATAAGTAATAAAAAAAGATCAATCTTATTTTACAAAACGCGTTGTCAGCTAAAGAGATTATTCTATCAACAAAATTTAACAAAAGTAACGAACTGTTTCTAAATTTTTTGATATACGGTTCAGTTGAAATAAAATGTGAAAAATTGCAATTTGCAATCGAAAAGTCATTTAAACGAAAAAGGATCCTGACAATAATCCGATACAAATATGATATAAGAAATCGGAGACACGGTTTTGGAGGCTGTGATATATTTCTTTGGAATATGAAAATTGTAACAAATTACAATGACTTAAAGCATTTACACAGCTGTATGTATACACGATATAAAACTTTCGACTTCCATAGATTATATATTAAAATATTAACATTATAACCTAATATAAGTTAATCAAAAACGAAACTAAAATTGAAAATTGAAATTAGTTCAAACGTTATTTTAAATATAGTATTTATACTATAAAGACGGTGGTCACATTTAACAAGACATTTTGATAAAAAGGATACTTATCTAGAAATGTCTAACAACAATCATATTGTGATAATAAGAAATCTTTCTAAAAGTAGCAGTACCAGTGATTCTGAATTGACAAATGCCATATATGATTTACTAAATACTTGTATGAACATTTCGACTCTAAGAAACTGTATACAAATAAAAACTAAAGACAAAGAGCGGTCAGCCGTGATTTGTCTAAGATCTCCTACCGAAGTGTCCGATGTATTAGATCGCTTAAGGAACAGGAGCAGCAGAAACTCGCTTGGATTTAGCTTTCAGAGAATAGCAGATATGTATGTAGACATTAACGTTGAAACGGAATTACCTGCGAACTTCTATCGAAAAGGCCAACACATAGGCAAGGAAACTAGACAAATGGAATTCAAACTTGGTGGAGGAGATTATGTTAGTAACAATTTGAGAGAAAATGTTTCAAAATATGTATGTGGATATTTAAACGGTCGAACCGAGGGAACTCTGTTCATTGGTGTGGATGGTAGGTTTATAAAACAAAACCATTGACACGCACCGCTTCAATTTATTTTAACTTTCACTATTTTACAATCTTTTTTTATTAAGTTGTAGTATGCATATCATTAGATTAAAAAAAAACAATCTACGACTTGTAAACAATATCGTAGGGTCTGCATAACAACTTATCCTCGTCTGTGTCAGCCTTATAATAAATTATGTTATTTGCACTGTGTAGTACACTATTAGATTATATATATTTATCGATCCTTTTTAATATGTATTTGTGTGATTTATACGTGACACAGACTATGGATATTTTTCACTCTTTAAGCATTGTGATATGACAGGATTAGATTTAACGTCAAAATTTTATTTTCGGACAGGTAGGTTCCCCTACAAATTTGTAATAGGGTTTGTGTGTCTTAAAATCTTAAATTTATATGAAATGATTTGTGATAGTCGACTTTTCTACCCCTTCCGCGTGAAGTATGCCTCAGACTAAACTTTAAGTCGGGCCAAATTAGTTCAGATTTCATTCGAAAAAGAGAAATGTATAAAGGAACGAATAATACTTGAACAAATTTATTCAGATTGAAACAAAAACGCATATGTTTGTCCACATACTTGCTTGAGGTCAAAGTTTTAACATACAATCGGGACTTCTTTTGGGATTCGACTTTGCTCATTTGTTTGTCGAATGGAGCCTCGAGAAGAGTGACCAAAACCCATTACACTTTCAAGTATTATAAAAAAAAACAAATGACGCAAAAGAGATGACGTCTATCGCTTAATAGTTCATAAAATGATTCACAGATATACATAAAGCTGCTTTATGCCTTTTAAAAATTCATAATGAGGGTCGATAAAGAAGTACATCGAACAATTAAAGAAATGATTTAAATGTTCTTGTTTCGGTGTAGCAAAATTTTGCCATTTGATTAAGGACTTTCCATTTCGAATTTTCCTCGGAGTTCGGTATTTTTGAGAATTTACTTTTTTTTTCCAGCAGCAACTACAAGTAGATATAGGGTTTATATCTCACAGATGACACGATATTTCAAAGCTTGCATTTGGTATAATTATTTCTCTGATTGAAAACACTACAAAAAATATCAATTGGTAAAATAAAAACGGTATTGAACGTCTCTGTCATTTATGGCCTAGTATTAAACTTACAATTTCTGAATGCGTTGTTTAAAATTTCAAAGATCAAATAAACGATACAACGGTTTATAAGTTTTGGAATTATAAAGAAACTAAGGTTTTAAATCTCCCAGACAAAGTTGACCTTGGATGATTTTTTTTTAAGTTCCTTCTTGGTCATATGACACCTCAACTGTGTCGGTTGCTATATATGGTAGACTTTTAAATATCCGGCTTTTAGCGTTCCCGATGAGAGTATCTTCGGATACATAGAATTCATCATTTGTCATATTCCTTTTTACAGCACAATGTTATATTCAGCTGAGTAGTCATTACTTGGGTACTGAAATTATTTGTAACAAACTTATCTAATTTGTCTGTTTATGAATTGATGAATTTTAATGAAACTATCATTTTAACTCACCCATGCACAATTGACTCGGATTTGGATATTTTTTTGTCATTTTCTCTTCTATTGTCTATTGTTCCTATGCATCCTTGGGTTTTAAATATTTGATCTGTGTGTGTTCGTATTGAAATTTAATCCAGGAAAGTGCTTCGGAGGCATGTTAATCATAACGTGTTGTTTTCATTTTTTCATTTTTTAAAAAGAAAAATAACAAAAATGCCGAACTCTGAGGAAAATTCAAAAACAGAAAGTCCGTATTTAAATAGCAAATTCAATAGCCCAAACGAATGGGTAACAACTATCATATTCCTGACTTGACACAGGCATTTTCCGATGTAGAAAGTAAATATCGTTTTCAATGATACATGTAACGAAAATTGATATATGCATTTTCCTTTTTATTAATTATTGTGTTCTTTTGATCAGATAAAGAACATGTTGTTGGTGTCAATTGCGAGAATGAAGATCAAATTCGCCGAAGTTACATTGACGAAAGCATCAGAGATATCAAACCACCTGTAGATAATAAAGATTATCAAGTAGAGTTTGTTCCAGTGGAAGAAGATGGACAAATAAAAGGTAACTTATAAAAGAATAGTGATAATAGAATTTTAAAATGTACTTATTTTTATAAGTCCCTTTCCAATAGTGCGCGGTGTTTTGCAGATTCAATAAGGAAACACAGGGGTTGGTTACTGTTTGTTAACAGCCCAGTGGCAGGTATCTTCTGCAAATTGAAGAATTAAAAAAAACAATAAATGAATTAGACAGCTTCTGCAAATTAGGCTAAGTAAGAATTATTTAAAAGGGGAGCGGTGTGCTCTGTCACTGGAAAAAAACATGTTCTGTACATGTTTGTATCAATTTTAATATTAATCAAATTTGGACAGCATTTCTGAGAAAGCTATTTTGTATATATTGAAATAATCCTTGATTTGTAGCAGTTGTGTTATCGACATCTAGCAAATACTTCTGCTTGTCTTGAGGACCTCGCCCTCTGCAGTAAGGTGTAAGCTATAAATCCAAAAACCAATCGTAGAGGTTGAACAATAAAAATTCAGATATCCATATATTTACACACTGATCAACCTGACTTTGCTGAACAAATGAGTTTGTTTTACAAATTGTTTGGGCTGAGAAATAACTAAATAATAAAAACAATAAGGTCTTTTCTAACGTACATGTAGAGGAAAGACCTTAAAAATTGCATTTAGAACGTCTAACTTGAACGTAATTGATCAGCACAGTCGGTTTTACAAATCCACATGTAATGCAGGATCTATCTACCCTTCCAAACATGCAAGATAACTCCTGATATTTGATGGGGTTCATGTGGCTCAGACTTTTTATGAAACTTCTAGTTTGTTTATGGTCGTTTTTGTTATTGTTTCACCAACGCATTTTTCGGTTTAATTTCATCGTCCAATTTGTATCGCATACCTTTATAAAAAAAACATTGCATAGAACAAGGTACGATAAGTTTTTACACTTGGCCCCCTATTTATAAGAATGAATAGAATTCAAGAAACATAACTAATTTTCAAAAGTATAGTGTCTCATCTGACGAAAAAAAACAATGAAACTTTCTGCTATTTGTGTGTGAAAATAATTAAATACCACTCTCTTTCTCTTGAAATAGTTATCAAAGGTACCAGGATTATAATTTAGTACGTCAGACGCGCGTTTCGTCGACATAAGACTCATCAGTGACGCTCATATCAAAATATTTATAAAGCCAAACAAGCACAAAGTTGGAGAGCATTGAGGATCCAAAATTTTAAAAAGTTGTGCCAAATACAGCTAAGGTAATCTATGTCTGGGATAAGAAAATCCTTAGTTTTTTTAAAGATTCACAGTTTTATATTCAGGAAATTTATAAAAATGACCACATTATTGATATTCATGTGAACACCGAAGTGTTGACTACTGGGCTGGTGATACCCTCGGGGACGAAACGTCCACCAGCAGTGGCATCGACTCAGTGGTGTAAATAGTAATCAAAGTTACCAGGATTATAATTTAGTACGCCAGACACGATAACGTAAATTTTATGACAATCAGAAGTCTTTGTGCTTGTTTGCGCAATTTTTTACTATGAGCGGACGCGAGTACCACGAAGATATTTCAATGTGTTGTTTGTTGGAGGCAAATAATCTACTGCTTTCAATATATAGACGTAGTACTCGTGTCTGCTCAGGTAAAAAATTAATTAGTCTGCACTAAAAAATCCTTCTTTTATGGATAAGTTGATAATATGTGAACCAAGGACCGGAACGAACTTGCATTTCCGAACCTGCATGAGTATTGTATTCTCAGGTGTTCTTGATTGAGTTACAAAACATCAATGCCAGGCAAACAAGAAGTTTTTTTGTTCTTGATGTTAATTTTTTAGTCGGTGTAAGTTAAGACACATTTAATTTCGCTACATTTTCTCGTAAAACATATCTCTTCAAAGATTAAACAATTTATTGAGGTAAATCATACGAGTTATAATATTGCAAACTTACAAAATTTACATTTAATTTAATTGAATTTATATTGCCATTTAGTAAATTTTTGAAAACCTCATTTTCTTTTCAGCCAATTGTAAAGTAATCAAAATCACTGTCTACAAGAGAAAACAACTGAACAGATTGTTTGACAGTAACGAACACGTTTACATGAGACGTGATGGTTGTGTACGTGATTTTTCTGCAGCTGAAGCACAAGATTGGATCTTACAGGTTCATAGTAATTGTAGATATGATTAAAAGGCGATGTTGGGTATACTTCCGTGACAGCAATCAAAGACAAAAACATCACACATACATTAAGAAGCCATCGTGCAAAATTTAAAACGGTCAAGGTTATGTAAAAAAATGTCAATATCAAACACGCCCGGAGTTGCAATTAAGGTATTATCAGTAGTTCAAATCTCATAAATCGAGTAGAAATACAATCGTAAATACAAGTTCTTTTTATCAATCTTCAACCCACCATTTTTATTCCCCTTTAAAAATGTCCTGTACCAAGTCAGGAAGATGGCCATTGTTATATAATTGTTTGTTTCTGTGTGTGTTGCATTTTAATGTTGTGTCGTTTGTTTTTCTTATTTTTGAAATATTAAGATAAGACGTGGCACGGTACTTGTCTATCCCAAATTCATGCATTTGGTTTTGATGTTATATTTGTTATTCTCGTGGTATTTTGTCTGATGCTTGGTTCGTTTCTGTGTGTGTTGCGTTTCGGTGTTGTGTCGTTGTTCTCCTCTTATATTTAATGCGTTTCCCTCGGTTTTAGTTTGTTACCCCGATTTTGTTTTTTGTCCATGGATTTATGAGTTTTGAACAGCGGTATACTACTGTTGCCTTTATTCATGCATATGGTAGCATTCATTGTGTAACCAATGGATAATGTGTTCGCGTGGGTTGATACATATTCATATTCATATATGTACACATCAATTTTCTATCATTTCGTTGTTTTCATAAACTTAGCTTTACCAAATACGCTGTATTTTTAAGAAACAAGGACCCCAACACCTAACTTCCACCAACAGTTTGTAAGTTCTTCAAATCAAAATGCTGTAATTGTTATTGAATAATGGGGATGTCTGTTTCTACTTACAGAATCATTCCTCAAAAGTTTGCATTCTGCAATGATATTCGAATATCAATGGAACCGAACTTAGATTACTCACATGGCGACCAGTACAGTTTCCCGTCATGTTCATGAACTATACTACCCACTAGGATCGCTAAATATTCAGCTGTTATACCTTAGACGTTACATTAGTATAGTCAGTTTATATCAATGACTGTTTTCTCAGGTGTATAATATGTCTTTATTTTTTATATTGTATGGACAATCCTGTATGATACTGTTTGTATTATTTGTAAAAATTCTATCCGTCAATTCAATAATTAATATTGTTGTTCAATTTATTATTAAGACTTACTTGACCAAGCGCGTGTTATGACAATGAATATGCATATGAGGCTTGTAACATCAAACTAGAGTAAAGAAATGGTGTGATTTACATAACTTATGACTCTTATAACATAACTCTACTTGCCGACTTGTTTCTTTATTATTATGAGGCTGACTTCATGCAGGAACTTCTTAGGAAGAAAGATAAGAAGATAGCAATATCCTTTAACTCTGCTTTTCGCTATATAGATGATGTTCTTTCACTAAATAATTCAAAATTTGGTGACTATGTGGAACGCATGTATCCAATCGAGCTAGAGATAAAGGATACTACAGATACAGTTAAGTCGGCCTCATATCTTGACTTACATCTAAAATTGACAATGAGGGTCGGTTGAAAACAAAACTTTACGACAAAAGAGATGATTTCAGCTTTCCAATTGTGAACTTTCCATTTCTAAGTAGCAACATTCCAGCAGCACCTGCATACGGAGTATATATCTCCCAATTGATACGATATTCCCGTGCTTGCATTTCCTATCATGATTTTCTTGATAGAGGGTTGCTGCTCACAAGGTAGCTATTAAACCAAGAGTTCTAAATGGTGAAGTTGAAATCATCCCTTCGTAAATTTTACGGACGCCATCACGAGTTGGTTGACTGTTATGGAATAACCGTTTCACAAATGATATCGGATATGTTCCTTACGTCGTAACTTCAATTCCCTTCCCTTTCATGAATGTGACCTACCAAATTAGACTATTTACCGGATTTGTTATCACATAAGCAACATGACGGGTGCCGCATGTGGAGCAGGATATGTTTACTCTTCCGGAGCACCTGAGATCACCCCTAGTTTTTTGGTGGGGTTCGTGTTGTTTATTCTTTAGTTTTCTATGTTGTGTCGTGTGTGCTGTTGTTTGTTTGTCTTTTTTATTTTTAGCCATGACGTTGTCAGTTTGTTTTAGATTTATGAGTTTGACTGTCCCTTTGGTATCTTTCGTCCCTCTTTTATGAATTCGACGATCGTCGTTCCCGCGTTTATGCTACGGGCCATCATCAATGTTTCTTAGAGACTTGGGAGATTTAATCTGCAAAAGAACAAGCAATGTGTTTCCATTAGATTGACAAAAATTCTGTCCGCAGTAAAAGCGAGTCTATAGAAATACTGAACTGTTTATTTTTGTTTATAGTGAGCAAAAAGGTAAAACCTTCAACACAGAAGAACAATTTATCAGTATTTTGGAGTTTCTCATTGACATCATATTTGTTGCATTTGATAGATATTTTCAACAAATTGTCGGGACGATATTGGAATGAACTTTGCGTCTCTCCTATCGACTTTTACTTATTTTTTATATGAGTCAGAGCTCCTTCAGATAATCGTCAAAATAGGAGGCTCAAATAAGTCACATCGTTTAATTTCATATGCAGATATCATATAAAGATAATACGACAATTGTTGTCCATTTGTTTGTTCAGTTTTGTCGTTTGATTTTGCCATTTGATTTGGGACTTTCCGTTTTGAATTTTCCTCGGAATTCAGTACTTTTGTGATTTTATTTTGTTTCATTAACAATCCCATTTTTTTCTGATTTTGCGCCGTTAACTAGAATTAAGAGAACAAATGACATGGCGTCTTCTGTCTCAAATGTAGACTTTGACCTGAAATTTGACATAAGCACTTATCTCAGTACCAGAAAGAGGGACGAAAGCTACCAGAGGGACAGTCAAACTCATAGATCGAAAATAAACTGACAACGCCATGGTTAAAACGGAATAGACTAAATAAAAGTCATACGCATGACACAACACAGTAAACTAAAGACTAAGCAACACGAACCCAATCAAAAACTGGGGGTTATCTAAGGTCCTCGGAAGGGAAAGTAGATCTTGCTCCACATGTGGCACATGTTATTACAAACCCGTTCAAAAGTCTAAGTCTGTAGATTACATTCGTGCAAAATGAAGGGGATTGTAGTTATGACGCAAGGGACATATCCGATATCATCTGTAAAACGGTTATTCCATAATGGTCAACCAACTCGTGATGGCGTCTGTAAAATTTACGAAGGGACGATTTCAACTTCACCATTTGAAAGTCTTTGTTTAATAGCTTCCTTGTGAGCAGCAAACCTCTATCAAGGAAATCATGATAGGATATACAAGCACGGGAATATCGAATCAATTTTGAGATATATACTCCGTTCGCATACGAGACGATTTTAATTTTGAAATTATTAATTTCCGCCACCTTAGTAGCAATATACCAACCTCACCTGCAAATATTCAATAAATCCCCAGACTCATTCGATATTCAAAAGCTTGCAGTTACTACTCAGACTTTGTAAAACGCCACCAGTGTCTGAGCAGTAGGTTGATGAACCATTGTGTATGTCAAAAAAACGTAACGTCCTTTTTTCTAAAAAAAAAAGTTCATCGGAAGATATCAAGACCTTGTTGATAAATAATTCGTACCAACTTCATCAATAATACACGATGGTCTTCAAGTACAGATTCTAGGTAATTATGTTGTTAATCTTCTTAATAACATGTAATACTAGTATTCGTTTATCTGGTTTTTTTTTAAATTATTACTTTTACTGGCTATTTTTAGAAGTATCCATTTGAAGTGGCTAATACTTATATATTTCATTATTGTGCTATGATAAATTTTTGTATTCTTGTCTTTCGTTTTTGATAATGTGCCTTGTCTATATACCCTTTTCTTAACTTTGTTGACATATTTACTTTGTTTTATAGTGATTAAGGATATTACAAAATGTTGACTGCTGTACCACTATTTTTGACATTTTTACCTTTTTTTCTGTTTGTTTTGTTCTCACATCGTTGTCAATATAATGGAATTATATTCGACTGTCATACAAGTGAACACTTAAGTTGGCTATCAAACCTGGTTTTCTACATACAAAAATGCCTGTATCAAGTCCGGAATATAACAGTTGTTTCCATTCGTTTGATGTGAGTGAGCTTTTAATTTAGCCATTTGCGTAGGAACTTTTGGTTTAGAATTTTTCTCGGAGCTCGCTATATTTTAATATTTTTTTAAAATAAGTGTTCATGCACTCAGATATTTAGTGATAAAGGATGTTATTTTGTATTTGGTATCCTCAACTTTGAAATATACTTATAATATTGATCGTAGTAGATATAAAATCTATGTTTTTTTAATTCATTAATGTATATGTGTAAAACTTCTATTTGAATTAAACAGTGAAACTGTTTAATATGTTATTAGTCAGCTTAGTATAACGTCAAATACTTAACAGCTGCATCAATTGCTTTATTTGGTTCGGTTTTATTATACTTGTTGTATTTTTATTATGTACTCGTTTTCTTTATACTTTATACTATCAAAATTTATTAAGCTTTATCAAACAGTAACAAAATACATTATGTAATTAAGATATATTGGAGTAATGACTTACAACTAAAAGTATAAAAAATAGACATATATATTTCCTTTTTGGTTCAAAAACTTACACAATTTTAGATATGCATGATTGATTGCTTTCAAATTCATTTTAATACATCTCTTGTATTCAAAAACTTTAAATCGATTGCAATATCATATTTAGATTTTCAAAAAACAAAAGAGAAAGTAGATATTTTATTTCTGTTTAATTAGAAGTTTAAATTTAGGACAAACATAATTTTCTGATGGGTTTTCCAACGTTGGACTATTACCGTTTTATACATTAAGGTTTTACAGAAGTGGTTATATTTTTCTGTATGTTTAACAGAACAATTTTTAACAGGATGTCCGACAGCAATCATATTGTGATAATAAGAAATCTTACGAAAAGTAGCGATATCAGTGATACTGAATTGACAGACTCTATCTATGATCTACTAAATACATACATGAAAATTGCTACCATTAGGAACTGTATACAAATAAATACTGAAAACAATAAGAGATCTGCTTTAATTCGTCTAAAGTCTCTTACTGAAGTGCTCAATACATTAGACCGCTTAAAGGATAGAAACAGTAGAAACTCACTTGGCTTCAAGTTTCAGAGAATAGCAGATACAGGGGAGGCTATTGAAGTTAAAATGGAGTTACCCGAGAGATACTACCAAACAGATCAAAACATAGGGAAAGAAACAAGAAAATATGAATTTAAACGCGGGGGAGGAGAATATGTAGACAAGGTTCTGAAAGAAGATGTTTCTAAGTATATGTGTGGGTTTTTAAACGGACGAACCAAAGGAACTTTGTTCATTGGTGTGGATGGTAGGTTGTCTATTCATATCGATACGCGCCGCTTAAAATCATTTTTATTTACATTGTTTTATTTTGTTGATTGAGTTTAATAACGTAAAGTCAAACGTTTTACGTAATTTGTTTTAACAACTATCAAACAAACATGATAGTAATTATCTACTATAGCTTTTGTCCACCGTCTAGTTGAATCGATTTTTCAATATGAATGGTTTTTATCACACGTATCTATACTATTAAACGAGAAGACCTCATTTTGTGTGTCGCTTCTCTTCCTTTCACGATTAATTAATCACCATGCCTCTGTGTTCTATAGGTAACATGCATAGTCGCATTTGTCATCCATTCTTATGATTATTCAGATTGAGTTATTTTTGGAGAAAAACGACAAAAAAGGAGTCCGGATATTGATTCCGTCATCAGACTGACTTTTAGTCATAGATAAGACATCCGGTTTAAAACAACCAATCGTATGATAGGTAACAAAAATCGAAAAATAAATAAGCCAATCAGAGTGTTCTCCATATCATGGTGTTTTAGATCGCAAGAACCACAACTATTATACCTCCTTAGAGAGGACAATTATTTTACGCTTTTTATCTACATGTAAACTACGATTATGCAACTTTAATATATAGTTCCTCTCTGTATTCTGTCTACTGTTTTCTTTAACATGTTTACTATTAAAGTGGTCATACCTGTTGCCTATATATTAAAATAAGTAAAACATGTGGAAACAAGAATGTGTCCATAGTACACAGATGCCACCTCGACACTATACTTATTAAGTTTCGAATTGATTGGACTTCAACTTCATCAAAAACTACCTCGACCAAAAACTTTAACCTGAAGCGGGACAGACGGACGGACGTCACGAACGAACGGTACGACGGACGGACGTCACGAACGAACGAACGAACAAATGAACGAACGAACAAACGAACGAACGAACAAACGAACGCACGGATGTACAGACTAGAAAACATAATACACATATATGGGGCATAAAAATTTATTGTTGAAAGTGAAAGTAGTGATTTGGCAAAAATGAAAGTAGGGTAGTGACAAGAAGGAGGCAGGACCTTTTTCGGGACTTCGGGATCGGGTGTTTTTAAGCTTGGGATCTGGGGATTGATCAATACGAGACTCGGGAATATATTTTTCGATTTCGGTATTTCGGGATATGAATTTCTTTAAATTCTGCATCTCGGGATTTCATGTTTTTAAGACCGGGATTTCGGGATCAGAACCGCTCCGATCACCCTCAAATTAGCCTTAGTCGGTCTTAGTCATTTATACACGATTCATATCCTACCATTGGCATGTTAATACGGCTCTCAAAAGAAAAAGCACTGATGGATCAGATTGTCCTAGAAGCATATTTTATAGTAGACTAATAATGGTCTATATATAAGTAGTTACAATTATTTCATGTTTGAAGCGGTGCAAATTTTTAATTTAATTTGACTTTTACCAAAAAATGCATTGTAGCAAAGGAGAAGAATAATTGTGGTCTGAGGCCAGAAACACGAAAATAGTTAAATTTAACAGAAAGGAAACAAATATCGAACTTTGGAAAAAGGTAGAGGGCTTTTGATACCTTTTCTGAGATTCTCCATGATACATAAATATCTTTTACAAACGTCATCCTACAACAGTTCACAAACTGTATATGCCCGCGATTTCGCGGGTGTGTTCTAGTTAAACTTTTAATATGAAATGATCTTTATAATCGTTTCGGTTCATTGTTTCGTATGTACAACTTTTATATATTTAAAATGACTGAATAAATAGTCAACGATCAATCTTACAGGGCGATAGATCATGTAATATGATTCTGTACACTACAAAATATAATATATAACTAGTCAAAAAGGGTACAACATCACCATTAAATAACTATAAAATGAACAAATATTAGATATTTCGGATAACTGATATCCTTCTTCAATAATAGCACGACGTCAAATGAATCATATAAAAATATTCAAACTGAGAAACTTTTTCTAAATCTCGAAATTTATACAATTTAAGCGAACACCACAGACGCTGATACAATTTTAAAATTTCCAAACACGGCGCAAAGTTTAAAAAGATATGCCAAATGAAAATAGTTATTTTCGATATGAACTGGCGCAATTTTAAATTTCTAAAGGTTGTGACAGTTTAGATGTTATAATTGCATTGAAGGCAGTCCTCAAACAAAAAAAAATCAAAAATGTCCTAACCGATCCAAGTTTGAATAATATTTCAAATTTGACAACGGTAGGGCAATTGCAACAGGAACTACATATTTAAGCCTCCCAAACGAATAGCAGTCTAATAATGATTAGAAAAATAAGTTTGATCTAATGAGGTAAAATAATGAAAAGATTTTGGATAAGAAAGTTACGGACAGTTTCCCCAGTGGGCATAAATGAAAAAACATAGAATGAGTCCTTAATTTTCCTGTCTTCACTTATTTCCAGTAACTCCGGCTTTACAGTTCGAAATTCTTTTTAAAATACTAGTTTAGATTTCAGGGTTTCATTCATTCTGGATGGATGTACAAGTACGTAGCCACGTTCAATTATTTTACCTCATTAGATCAAACTTATTTTTCTAATCATTATTAGACTGCTATTCGTTTGGGAGGCTTACATATGTAGTTTCTGTTGCAAATGCCCTACCGTTGTCAAATTTGAAATATTATTCAAAGATGGATCGGTTAGGACATTTTTGATTTTTTTGTTTGAGGAATGCCTTCAATGCATTTATAACATCTAAACTGTCACAACCTTTGGAAATTTAAAATTGTGCCAGTTCACATCGAAAATAACTATTTTCATTTGGCATATCTTTGTAAACTTTGCGCCGTGTTTGGAAATTTTAAAATTGTATCAGCGTCTGTGGTGTTCGCTTAAATTGTATAAATTTCGAGATTTAGAAAAAGTTTCTCAGTTTGAATATTTTTACATGATTCATTTGACATCGTGCTATTATTGAAGAAGGATATCAGTTATCCGAAATATCTAATATTTGTTCATTTTATAGTTATTTAATGGTGATGTTGCACCCTTTTTGACTTGTTATATATATATATATATATATATTCTGGTTTGAATTGGTCCATGGGTGTTTATATCAGGGAAAAGTTAAAAATATATTGCAGACCGAGTACTTTTAAAAGTAACCATAATCTCAATTTCACTGGGGAAAATGAGATAAAAACATTCAGAGACGTTTGAGATTTTGAGAAACATGACATTAATATATATCTTTTGTTATTGTATCTTTTTTTCTAGGAGAAGGTTTTGTCTGTTAACATATTAATCTACCAATCTCAACACATCTGTTGGCGATCAGAAACTCGAGCATTCTCGTGCTTTCGTCGTTGGTTTATTAGGTTAGTTTTTAGATCCGATGCAATTTGAAACAAAGGAAGATTTTTCATCATTTAAAACACAAAATTGTATCTACTACTAGTATATGTATTCCTTTTATGTAGAAAAAGCTGATATGTATGATATTTCATTTGAGCATGGTGAAAGTAGTGTACAGTGATTTTTCGGTCAATCAATTTGTTTGTGTGATGTTTTTTAGATGATGGTTATGTTATTGGTGTCAACCGTGATGACGAGGATAAAATTCGTCGTGATTATATTGACGAAGGAATCAAGGCAATAAGACCACTGGTAGATAATGATGATTATCAAGTAGAGTTTGTTCCTGTTGTGAAAAATGAAAAAGTGAAAGGTATTTCTTCGTAAAAAAATCCGTATTCATATAGATTTTTATCATTACTTATTTCATGTATTATTTTTTTTTTTCTTTTTGTGTTAATTTCATTATTCTGAAAATAACATGACAAAAATACCACGATCACTCTACTACCTCAGAAATTAAAGAAAACTTTTAGAAGTCGTATCGTGCTGGTCGTATAAAGTACGTGCCAAGTCTTCATGAATCGTAAAGGTCGACGACCAACTTTGAACATGCTTATATCATTCGTACTACAGTCATGGCCACAGCTAGTCGACGTAGAAGCATAGGTAGGTTGTCATAGGGCAGAAGTAATTTGGCGTTCACTCAGTGCCAATAATGGCTCCAGTTTGAGATCAGACAGCGCTAAAACACGAAATTATTACTTTCCTCATTGATCTGGAATATCCTTACATTGTCTTAACGAAGTCGTATACATTCGTTACAGATTTCTATGGATTGGGATAGTCTGGAAATGTCGGTCAAGCACCCCGACAGTTATGTGCGTCCCGTAACATTCGGGAGAACTCAACCAATTTTGTCAAGTCGGATTACAATCGTGACTATGTCGTGACAAATTCTAATGTATCGGATTAAAATCGTATCAACGTTCTGTGTTTTCTGGACGTTGTTCTCTGGAACATGCATGGTCTGGAGAAAGTTATCATTGCTGTTTTTTTGCCAATTAAGTCCAGATTGCTTCAAAAACTTGCTGAATGCGAACTGTCTTTGCCGAAACAGTTCCGTAATTCATACGAAATTCGGCAGAGATACTATGTCAGAGACCCGACCATGCATTACAGAACACAATACGACTGAGTCTTTGCCAAAGCCGCGTGCACTGCAGAACAGTAGACTATGATAGTATTGTGTTCCGACAGTACCTGATCCCGTATGACGACAGTTTTCTAACAGATATCTTCCATCAGTGTCGGTTCACTGAATGGTCACTGTCTGATCTTTGTCGGATTACATTCGGTAGAATCGGGATGGTTTTGTACCTTGCGAAATATACAAATCGTATTAGAATCGGATATAGAACGGGTATAATCGGGACAAATTCGGTAGGAAACGGCTGAACCTGAACGCTTCCTGAACAATATCTGATTGTTGTCGTGATTATGGTATCCTCAACAAACTTGGGGTGACTTACTGTTATTCTACGTTTCTTTTTCTTTATTTTTTTTCATCCTTTTTGTCCACTCTGGATCTCGGAATTGAAAGGAGCCTTGTTGATGGAACTATACAATAATTTAAACTAATGTGCAATTGGGGGGTTGGCATATTCAAGATGGATAATGTTACTGGAAACAGCAAAAATACGAAAAACAGAAAGTGTTCCAAACGTAAAGAAACTTTTCATAAATGGTAACTGTCATGTGTAGAATTGAAGTTCGAAACTGGAATTTCTAAAATGGCCGCCGTTACCATGGAAACAGCAAAAATGTAAAAAAAATCAAAATGCTCAAAATTTAATGAAACTTTACAAAAATGATAAGCATGTGCAGATGCGTTCTTTGCCTTTGTAATTTTCAAAATGGCTGCTGTTACCCTACCAATGGGGAAAGGTGCCATCCGTTATTGCTAGAAATTACAAATCTAGTTTAATAAATGTTTTGCAAATTGTGATTTGAATTTTTGAATTTTAAGCCGCGATTCAAAGGATCTTGATCAGAATTTTGTAAAATTTTTATCGGGAATGATCCTGTTAAGGACGGCAGTAATAATCGTGAATGTCTGACCCCAAATTAATATCGGGATGGTCGTAGAAACATCGAATTGGAACGTGGTGCATTGAAGAAAGCCAATGAAAATTATTTCTACAATTTCACGGAGATTACCACGACTTTTTAAAAATCATTAAAGGATATGGTTTCTAACTATTTACAAGGAAACTTTCGTTTTAAGTCTAATATACGGTAGTACTTTATAAATACAATATTATTTTTAGATGACTCTAGGGATCATTAGTTTTTAATTAATGGGATTATCCTCTTTAAATAAAGACTATTTATTTATTCATGTATGTTAAGGTCTTTCCACTTTTCTTTTGGAAGACCTATTTGTTCATTTGTTCTGATTATCAGTATTTTTGCTTGTCTGTGGAAAGACCTATCAATTTTGGTCTGATTAATATCATTATTAGGAAGTTCCACTTTTCCGTAAAAACCCCTATTGATTTTTTTCTGATTATTATATTTTTTTCTTCTTCCGCCACATTTTTTTCTTGCGGTGTGTAATGGTTTCGCAAGATGTCGCTTAAACTGTTTGCACATGATATCGGACAGTTATTGGAAACACAAGAAACATTTTGGCCGGAGCGTTCCGGAGCCTGCATATGAGAGTTATTTGCCCTTCTGTATTTCAAATAAGTGAACTGCAATTATAAATAGTTAACCATAAGTTAAAGAGACATAGGTTTTTTTTAATATTAGGTCCTTGGTCTTGGTTCAACAAAAAGAAAATTAGTTCAAGATCATATGTCAAGGTCAGGTTCTAAATTTTGATTTTGGCTTCTTATTGCTTCTTTTCATAACATATTTTTACTAAATTGTTAATTGCGACATGTCGTTATATATATATTATGATTAAAAGGTGTTCAGATTTGATTGGAGTTTCCTCCCCTCTCATACTTGAAATTTGATGTATTGGTATACAACTAATTTCTCATATATAGTGGAGACGAGGGTCTTGATTTGAGGTCACCACGACCTCTGAATGTTTTTGATACCTTTAGTGACATGTTTTCTAAAGGAAACTGGTGTGTACAATGGGAAAGTAAAATTATTTATAGGAAAGAGGAGCGTAGGTCTTATCAGTTGTCGCAATATCGTGGTAAGATCGTCACTAGAACGTGTTACTGTAGTAGCGGACTCATAGCTTCATTTAACTGAATTATAGTAAGGTCATGGTATGAACGTGAAAACTATGAAATATTGAATATTCAAAACATCTCATAGATCGTAGTGGCATCTTCATGGTATCGGTAAAATGTGATGGGAGCTTTAAAAAGAATATTCAAGGCTACATCAAAGAAAGCAAAACATATGTGAGATAGTTTCTATAAAAAGGTCAAAAAGATTATTATACATGTATATAAGTTAGTAAAAAGGTATTTTTGAAATTTTAATTTTGGTATGAATATAATTGCTTGTCTGAAGATACAATACTTTACCAGTCAAATGTTAAAATCTGTATATTTCACACAACATATTCAATATTTACCTGAGCATTTCTTTTATAACGATTTTCACACCAGCGTATTGTAACGTCATCGAAATCACAGTTTTTAAGCAGAAAAAACTCAAAAGACTTTATGATAGTAAGGGTCGTGTATATCTACGACGTGAAGGCAGTTTGCGGGAGATTACTGCGGCTCAATCACAGGATTGGATAATACAGGTATACTAGTATTTTAATGTAAGCTATGAATAAAAGGTGATAACATATGTGTCCATTAGGGAGACAGAAACAAAAGAACATAATTGACTTCAAAATTTAAACATATGGTGTCAAACAAAAGACAAGAGTTTGTATAGTATGTCTAGTTCTGAATAGGCCGAAATCCTTGAATGAACTTCGTGAGATAAACCATCTCAGATCTGGTATCGACACACAATTTCCAAACGAAAAAATTAAAGAATTGAGGATAACACCTTTGACGAAGTCTCTTATTTTAAACTGTCAAATCTATAGTAAGACATAGCATTGCAAACGTATGTATTTCAAACCACTCAAGAGAGTCTGAAAAATTGCTAATCACATTTTTAAAAATAAATTACTATTGCAACTGGAATTATGTCATTGCATATTCTACTTTTACTGTTAACCTGCATTCTATATTTAACCTAAATAGGATTTTTTTCCTACATGCTTACATGCAAATTTTGGTTAATTATGATTTAATTACATACATTTTATTCTTAAGTAAGCTTTCTACTTAAGCAAATTGTTTGTTGAACGGAAACATAAATCATTTAATCATTCACTAATATATATTCATATTGTCCATAAATGTAGTCTCGATAGGCAGAATAATTCATTTTCTATTTCACTTTATCAACGCTGCATTACTTTTACATATGTGTTAAAATTGAGGGAATGTAGCGAACCCATAATTAACACTTCATGTACATAGATGCCAACCATTACGATTTTTCCGTAGTTTTTCCGATTTTGCGATAAAAACTACGCTATTACGGTAAAAGTCGAATAGTTACGGATTCCCAATCATCGACGTTCAATTTTGTAAAACGCGGATTTTTATCATTACTTTTCCGTCCTGGTCCAGTATTTAGGAAACGCCAATGTAATGCTTCCGGTTTCTCGGGAGTTATCAACCTATTGTTGGGTAACTAACTGACTTCCGAAGAGGCAAACTTGCATTTTATTAAGTAGCTTTCCCCCTTTTTCTACTTCTTCTTGACAAAACAAAAATGTTTGAGTCGAGAACATCTGAACAATTAATGAATGGAATACATACTACAGACAACATGTTAAATGACAAATTTTAGTGTACATCACTTTGCAACCACTCGTCAGTAATTTTTATTGGTAAATGCACGTTTATGAATGATTACTGAAAACTTTTCAAAAATACGGAAAATTTGATAGTTTGTTACTGATTGTGTCAAAAGGAGGTTGGCATCTATGCATGTATGATAAACCGATCCAACAAGAACGGTAATGATAGCACTTCTACATGAACGTACATTAAAATAAAACAATCTTTCGGACAAACTTTAAGAAAATACACACACATAAGGAGTAATCTACTATGAGATGCTTCTTGAGTGTAAACTTAACATGCTTTGCCTTTGACACTCATCTTAAAGACGTGTTGTAAAAGATAAAATCCGATAAAAGATTATTAAAGACGGATGATATGTTTGTGCATAAAAACACATTGTTCTTGAATAGCCATCATTAGGTATGGTCGCAACAAACATTTTAGAAAGCCAAAATATAAAATTAAAAGTGGTTAGCAGAAGCACCACAAACAGCTTTAAGAAAACAGTCAATTATGTCATCGTTAAATTTTGCATGTGTGAGTTTCATTCACAGCTTTATTATAATATATTCAAGGTATTTATACTCGATTGCGGCAGCATATTTTCTCCAACTTTCAACGGTACATTAACGTGTGTTAGTATTAATTATATATTTGTTTTAATATGTTAAAAAGTGTAATTTTAAGTTCATATTTTTTTTATTCCGAAAAATGTTATTGTTACTAAATACATGTAATTGGTTTGTTTGTTTTTTATACACAGAACCACTCAAAGACTTGCATTTTGCAATAATGTTCGAACATCAATTGAATAAAACCTCGACTACTCATGTGATGACCAGTAAATGTTGATGTCATGTTCATAAAGTATCTAACCGGACATTAATTAGATAATAGACCTTAGACGTTGTTTTGCATTGATAACATCATTATATCACGTTTATAAAATAACTGTTTTGTGACAAATACATGTATTCTATGTGTCTTTAATATCTGTGATTGTTTTGGAAATCTTGAACGATACTATATGTAATTTTGATACTGTGATATCCGTCCATTAAAACATATATCTTCTTGTTAACTTTATCATAGAGGTTTAGTGGGTCGTAAGCAAGTGTTATAAAAAACATGAGTGTGTGTATTGTAAAATTCAACTATTAGTAAGTAAATAAGCTTTAAATTTTAGCGCTGTTGAAAATATGATTTTTGTGATAACTTTTGAATTCGACGATCGTGCATTTATGTTTTAAATCAGCTTTGACAAGACTTGGGAGATTTGGAGATAAATATATATAAATGTTAAGGCACCTGTCTCATGTGATGAATACTGTATAATGACCACTTTATCTTTTTTTTTCGCAGCAGTTATCGCTCTTTTGGTGATGTCATGTAGTTACGAGTAATCATAACTAGAAACAGAATTGATAGCAATTCCTGTTGATGGAAATACTACAGCCAAAAGAAGTTATTATAATGAGGCAAAAATATTGAACTCTGAGGAAAATCCTAAACGGAAATTCCCTAATCAAATGCCAAAACCAAAAGCTCAAACACATCGAACTTTTGAACACAACTGTTATATTCCTGTCTTGGTAAAGGCATTTTCTTATGTAGCAAATGGTGAATTAAACCTTGTTTTATAGCTAAAACATTGACAAAACATTATTCTGAGAAATCGTATAATATATGATGCAATTATTAATGGCTCCTATGAAAAGACATTGTATATATAATCATAAATTTAAAATAATTTTATGGCGATAGGGCCTGGACAGATTGTAGAAAACAGAAGCCAAGTTACGAGAAGACACACATCTTTAAAAGTTACCAAAGTGTAATTCTATTCCAACTAATAAAAAAGCATATGTCAAAGAATAAATATTATTCCGTACACATCCAACGCCCAATGGATTTACAGTTCAAAGACGTCTCATGCATATGCACACGGGCACGGATATTTTAAAGATTTCCTTAACATAGAATATATGTATTTGCTATGTGAATCAAATTCGTATAAAACGATATGTTCATGTAACCGTCCACAATGCATAATGAACATCATATTGTAAATTGATAAATATACAAATATTGATTAAGTTTGTCATGTCGTAGCTATTTACATAATAATGACGATACGATGTATATTTTCCTATTTTTTTTAGGACGCACATCGGACTGTTGTATTCGCTTACCTCCATGTATTTTGGACATTTATGAATATAGTTATCGCATTTGCATTTATACAAAATCTTCCAATTATCATATTATCAATATAGATGGATGTTTATGTTCAATTTTATTGAACTGCCTTTATTTGTGAATGTTCGGAACATGTTATAGTACATGTGTAATATCTAAGTGTATCTATCTCGTATACTTTTAACTAACATCGATGTATACCGTTGATTATAGACTTATTTTGACATCATTCTTTTCGCTGATTTAGGAGCTATGATAGAACCTAAATATGTACTTGCTTCTGTTTACTTAAACTTTTATTTCTTTCGAGATGGGTTTTACGTATTACTTAACTTTGTCAACCCTTGTTTAATATTTTAATCTTCCATAGAGTTTGTTAGCAAATTTTCTTGCTTTACATTCTACGACTGGCGTTTGTGTGTGTGGTAATACCATTTACGCATCCAATACATCATTAGACAAAGTGGTATTCATTAGACGACAGTTGATTTCATTGTTTTCATCTCGGAAAGATTTGAGTTTTAAAAAGTTTTGATTCATCATTGTTGTCTTTTATAATGATACTTGCTTGGTTCTGTTGTCCCTTTTAGCCAAACAGCTCTTCATGTGTTTCAGTATTTGTAAATTCTTGAATTAAAATTTTTTGGCTCTGAGATTTCATGATGATAGTAAATCTCGAAAAACGCTTCGAACGCTTAACATTTTAACAGTTGCTGTTTTTAGTACAACTAAACAAATGATTATACCTTTATACAGTCATCAGTTCTCTTAATACCATTTCATTCCGTTTTTCCTACTTAAATAGGTGTACATTGGATTATGTGTTTTTGTTTTATTGATGTTGAAATAATATGTATAGTATTCAGGAAATAAACTAATCTCAAATAGTACATAAAATCTTTATTGACCAAGCAATTTCATTTGGCTTTTAATCAACCGAATCGTTTTCTTATGCATCATGACACAACAGACTAATTACTGCTTTGTTTTATTTAAGTGGCATTGCTATTAATTTGATATTCTACGTAAGCATTGATTACTTACCAATTTAAATTATTGGATTTTCTTAGTAATGCAATTGAAAATTGTACAACTCGGATCCAATATTGCCTACAGTGCATTTCTTAGTTTATAGTTCAAATTCAATAATGCACAACTGTATGACATTAATGCATAAAAATAAAAACACTTAATGTTGTTTTCATTTTACCATTTTTTCATTGACACATTGATTTTCATATCCTCCTCAATACCTTATCTCCCTTTTTATAACTCTTTCTTTTGAAGTTTACTTTTCATTTTAAGTAGTCTTCATTCAGTGATTTAAATACAGCCTGCACTTTTATGCCACTGGAGAATGTCATTTCCGTGTCTTTTTGTCAATATTCATGTTATTGTAATAAATACTTATCTCCAGAATACAATTAAGTAGCTGGTTCCATGAAAAATAGCTGTTACTGCTGAATATCAAAACGAAAAATATGTCGACAGAAGATTGATAAGTGTTTGCTTAATATGCAGAAACGAATAGTTCTTTTACTTTTGGGGAAGAAAACAAACAATACTTCAATTGTTACTGTATAACATTTGTGTTGAGTGGGAACAACGAAACTAAAGGGTGGTCACTTTTTATAAACCTGATGAGGACCGACGTATTCGTGTTAAAAAAAAATGGAATAAAAAACACTTAAGCTGTCTCGTGGGTACAAAAATTTCAGCAAAAAATTAAACCTTTATTTTTTCATTACAAATTTTATTTATTACACTATTAGTTATTACTTTATGATATGGTACAAAAATCAACCTAAAAAAACGATTCGGTTTCAGATAACTTTAAAATGTTTATATCTTTGAAAAAGCTCCAAATTATCTCCCTTTGGTGCAAAAATGGTATTTTTTTGGCATGAAATTTGAAATATCTTTTTTAACTCATCGGTGACCTATATTTTTTATTATTGTTTTCAAATAAGCTGTACATAAACTAAATAATTGTAAAATTTAAGCGATTTCTGTAATTAGGTTATTTTTTTATTTCGATATTACCTCTATTTCTCTTATTAGCTCAACAGAAAAAATAGACATTAACAAAAATTGTATGCTTCTTCCGGCGGCAGATTGTGAGCTTAAATGAACGGTGACCCCATTTTTTTATTTCATTTTTTCTTTTAAGTATATGATAAAGTTCATTTATAAAAAAATATAGCGAAATCCTATATTAGAAAAAAAAATAGATTTATACCCAGGAACCCCCTTAATAAGGGAAAAGGACGGTAAGGGCTAATTTTGGCTACTTCAGTTAATTCAATTACTTTATGTAAGAAATTGGAACAAATTTATGCTCAAATTCAAGCTTTGATATGAAAAATCTTTAAAATATGCCATAAAACGTCACTTTTCTGACGGTTTTATCAACAATATAAAGGGATACATTCGTGTTTAGTCTCAATCTTTAAATATGTTATGTAATATCATCAAATACTGCATATATTTAATAGCAATTCTCTGTAACCACCAACCAAGTTGCGGCACGCATAATCTCAGATTTTCTTGAAACCTGGTCTGTTGGTAACTATCGATAAACTAACAAGAAAAATGTTGACAAAAAATTTGTTTATGCCCCTGTTGCCATGGTTACGGGTCACCTTGAACTTTGCCTCAAAAATGCATATTTTGAGGATTAAAAATGACCCATTTTAAGCAGTAATCATGCATACATTTCAAGTTTTATGAATATTTTGACTATAATTCATTAAGGTATAACACTTTATAAGTAAGATGAAAAATACAATTTATTTCTGACAAAAGGGAAAGAAGGGGCAGCACTGGTTCAAATAGTGGAATTTTCAATGTATTCAAAAAGGCAAATTATAGGCATTTTCCATGACATAATTTTACACTTTTGCATCCACAACCAATTATACTAAAGTGATAAATGTAAATTATGACTAATTTATCATTAAAGGTTTGGGAAATAGGTTGCTAGGGTGGTTGCTATGGGAACATAAAAGTGTCCTTTTTTGGTATTTTGAAGAAAAAATTTGACATTCTTATTTAAATAGTTTAAAAACAGTGACAGATACAAAATAAAAATCACTTGGGACATGTTGTGCATTCAATGACCTGAAAGTTGACCTCAAGGTCAAATACTATTTATGACCTTGACTTTGACCTTTGGTCTTTTTGTATTTAATTTTGTTAGAAATTTTATCAAATAAACCCAAAAAGTGTATAGAAAAAGTATTTAGACAAAAGTTTGCTCATGTTAAAAGTTCTTAGCAACGACCCTTACTTGATATAAAAGTACCTAGCAACCATACATAGTTGGGTTCTGATTGATATTATCTATGATATACATCCTAATTAAAAGTTGAGGGGTCAATGTTTTCAATATAAACTTTACCACCCGTTCTCATATAATCAGAAAATGCATATCAATTATCCTTGAATTGGTGCTTTACTAAAGTTGTAATTCATTCTTCCGTTTAGACTCTCAAATTTCTTTAAAAAACAGGTATTGTGTTTCTTGAATAATTCACATACATGAGTTGACTCTGTTCTTAATCTTGAATCTTCAACGCATGTAAAAAAGTAATGTAACAAAACAAATTTTTTTTATTGAATCTTATATGGATAAAAGAACAATTGTTAATAGTAAAAAGTACCAACAAGACTCAATCATTTAATCAAAATATTCGAAAATATCATTTTACTCCATATAGGAGTTTTGCCTTTTAATGAATACTAGTACTAATGGAGAAAAATTCAAGTTACAGCATTTTTTCTTATTTCGTTATCCCAATTATGTACTCTTTTTTAGTTACTCTTGTAGCTATACTTAGCTTATTCTATATTAATATATTTCTGTTAATACTAATTGACGATAGTTACTCCAAATTGACTTTAAAGGGTATTTCCTCTTATTAGGGGTTGTCAAATGAATTCAAGGTAGATTAATGGTATATCGCCATCTTAGATTGCACAATCACAGTACACATTTGTCTAGTTATTTGCCTAAATCGGAAAAGGAGAAGGTACATATGAAAAGGGGCGTTTTTGCCCCCTCTCAAAAGAAGTCTTAATTCATACCATTGCTAGTCTTATTATAGAAACTTTAAAAAAAAATGATATTTTTTTTGTTCCGGTAAAAAGAATGTTGCCTAGCAACCATTTTTACTGCATAATATAATTAGCACATACGAATGGATGTATCTGTACAAATAACAATATTTTCCAGATAAGATGGTTGATTTGAGATTAACTTGTAGTTACAAAAAAATATTAAGATTGAACACAAATGCATCAAGTTTTTTTTTTCGGAAGAAAACGTCTGAAATTGTGGAGAAATGATTATGTGTGATTATTGTGATGATTTCAGTATTTTGAATGAATAAATGATATATGTGCATTGTATTATCAAGCAACAGCTGAAATTTGTCTAAATAGAAGTATTTTACTTTCCAATAAAAAGTTGAAAATTAACATTTGACTTTCGAATATTCTGTATTTTTTTTAACAAATCAGAGGTTTGACCAGTTTTACTCCTTTTCCGAGGCGGTTTTCTTGATGTACCTTGATCAGGAACGCTCAAATCTGAATATTTAAATATATCTTTGACCATTTTGGACAATTTAATCTTTTTTGGGGGTTGCAGCTCTGTTGTTGACTATTTTATATATATCTTTGTCAATTCTCAACACCGAAAGTATATACACTGGATAGATAAGTAGTTGAAAATTATTTCATAAATTGGTGAATATGCACTTTTCAGTAACAGAAAACACCTGAGGATGGTAACTTTACACTTAGTTGTGTTTATGTTACATTAGCAATAAATTGAAATCGACTGAAAGAATTTTCAACAATTGCATACATCTAAAGTAAAGTAAATACTTTGCAACAATTAAAGAATTAGTTATTTTAAGATTTCTAATTTAATCAAAGAGGTCTAGATCGTCTTCAGAATTAATTTTACATTAAATAAAGAAACATTTCTCAAAATGAGAATTTGACTCTTACATGATTTTTATAGTTGCCACACGCCAATTGTAACACGATAAAATATAAAATTATCATTCTAAAGAAGTTTCTCATCTTATTAAATCATCAATTTTCGATAACGCTATAATATGTACTAGTAGTTCTATTTCAAAGAATAACATTTTCATAATTCGCTAATACATTTTGCAAATTAGGATGATTTTTTTCAATGCGGTCTCTCTCTCAAATGTCATTGTACTCTCTACAAATGTAAAGAATCAAGAAAGAAGGTATATATGCACTGCGTATTTTACATAATTAAAGTCTTTTGAAGCGTTTTTAATATGAAATAGATATATTATGTGATTGTAACTTAATGGGTATAGCGCCTGTAAATATTATTTTCCTCTGCAGGCAATAAAACAGCCTTTTGAAGAATAATGCAGTGGAATTGTTCCTAAATCGAAAAGATGTTGTCTTTTATTGTTACTGGATATACATTGTAAATATATTTATCTGATATGACATGAAAGAGTACAAAGTATTTAAGAAACCCCTAGTATGCAAATATTTCTCAAAATGCATTATGAATTTGTTCAGGTCGAATTATTTAGTGATACTGCATGATAGTAGGAACATTTGACAAGTTTAATAAAGTTTGAATCATTTAACTAGTATTTATATCAAGGAATATCTAATTCTAACGAGATGTTGAACCTATTTTTCTTACATATAAAGTTTTCAATACATAGCAGTTTTTGTTTTAAAGCCTCGTCAGACGGACGGGGACAAATACAAGACTTATGTCGGTTGTGTACGAAAAACGATGCAATCAAATGCAATTATTTTCTATTCTGTAGTGGCTTCGAGTGTCAGAATTCACCACGAGTCGACAGTAATTAAAATGGTCTTGTCTGAAAGAAAAGTGTTTGACTGAGAAATCATAAACAGCTGATAACTCTTTTTAGAAATGCAACACGATGTCAAACACTTCATCCGGGGAACCTGAGTTTACCGGCGTGTTTTGTATCAATATTCAGTTTACCGTGTCTTGTTTTGTTGACTGCTGGTTGTCATTAAAAGTGTGTGTGTTTTTGTTTTCTTTTTTACTTTGTTGTTTACTGTTTTCCTTGAACGATATTTTGTTTTTGCGCTTTTACAACATACTTTTCTTTGTTTACTATGTTATAACAGTATATGTATGTTTGCTATTGTTAAGCAAGGTAGTTGACTGGGATCTTTTTTGTCATTTGTTGATTATTGAAAAACACATTTCACATAAAAAATCCAAATTTTTTAAGACGTCAGTTTTATGATGTAAATCTTTTATATTCATTTGATTAAATTTACTGTTTGCAAAAGCATAAATTGTTCTATATAAGGGAGTTCTTATCACAAGCAGAAAACCCTAGCCGGATTCGGCACAACCTTTTTCAACTTTGTATCCCACCCCTTTTTTTGACTTTCGACCTTTTATATCTGGGCGTCACTGGTAATTCTTGTTTGGACGAGGCGCGTTTTTGACGTAATGAATTTTAAACCTGATGCCTTTTGTTATCTGTTGTTAGTGTGTTTCTAATACGTTCTCCTATTTGTTTATATTGTGGTCCTGTATTATTATGTTGTCATTTTGATGTTATATTTAACAATGCCATCAAAGTGCGAGGTTTGGCATGCCACAAAACTAGGTTCAACCCACCATTTTTTTCTTTAAAAATGTCCTGTACCAAGTCAGGAAAATGACCATTGTTATATCATAGTTCGTTTCTGTGTGTGTAACATTTTTACGTTGTGTTTCCGTTGTGTCGTTTGTTTTCTCCTATATTTGAGTGTACTATAAGACGTGTCACGGTACTTTTCTATCCCAAATTCATGTATTTGGTTTTGAAGTTATATTGGTTATTCTCATCGGATTTTGTCTAATGCTTAGTCCGTTGCTGTGTGTGTTACATTTTAATGTTGTGTCGTTGTTCCCCTCTAATATTTAATGCCTTTTCCTCAGTTTTAGTTTTTTACCCCGATTTTGTTTTTTGTGCATAGATTTATGAGATTTGAACAATGGTATACTACTGTTGCCTTTATTTAAAAAGAATAATTTACAATAAAAGTTCAACATTGATTTTAATAACAAAAAATGTGTCTGTCAAAAATACTCGTGACAATAGACTTATTGATAAACGTTTTTAGTAATACTGTTTAACTGTTGTTTCACTACCGCTCTGATTGTTCTATCAATGTGTCATATTTTTTGGATGATCATCAACTCGCAAGTTTATATTTTGGAGCATGGTATACTATTTTCTTCATTATATTTCTCTGCTGATTGTTTTGGGTTTTACACACGATTTCGTCTTTCATAACAACCGATGTTAGAGTGCTGGTGTAATGTAAGATGATTACTAGTTCATATCAGCATATTTCGGGTCTTGAACCTGCCTTAAGGAACTGTGAGCATTCTTTAATAGTTTTTGTATTTTTTTGCTATATCAATTTTGTCGTTATTTTTCGAGTTCAAGGATTTTTCTGTATTAGGTACGCTTACATTGTTGGGCATGGATATTGTTATTATCATACATTAATAGTTAAATGGAAACAATATTTTCCGAAATATTAAGGATTTCCAGTCCTAGGGATAAATTAACTTAGCTGTATTCGGCAAAAATCTTCGCCGCCTTTGGTCCTCAATCAAATTTTAAATAGAGCGTCACTTTGTAAAACGTCACCAGTGTCTGAGCAGAAAGTTGATGAACAAGTGGTATGTCTAAGAACGTCTCGTCCTTTTCCTTAAAAAAAAGTTCATCGGAAGGTACCAATACATTGTTGATAAATATTCCGTATCAATTTCACAAATAATTTATATGGTCTTGATTCAAAGATTCTGCGTAATGACGTAATATATCAATTCAAAATTTGGTGACTATGTGGAACGCATCTATCCAATCGAACTAGAGATAAAGGATACTACAGATACAGTTAAGTCGGCTTCATATCTTGACTTACATCTAGAAATTGACAATGAGGGTCGGTTGAAAACAAAACTTTACGACAAAAGAGATGATTTCAGCTTTCCAATTGTGAACTTTCCATTTCTAAGTAGCAACATTCCAGCAGCACCTGCATACGGGGTATATATCTCCCAATTGATACGATATTCCCGTGCTTGCATTTCCTATCATGATTTTCTTGATAGAGGTTTGCTGCTAACAAGGAAGCTATTAAACCAAGAGTTCCAAATGGTGAAGTTGAAATCATCCCTTCGTAAATTTTACGGACGCCATCACGAGTTGGTTGACCGTTATGGAATAACCGTTTCACAAATGATATCGGATATGTTCCTTACGTCGTAACTACAATCCCCTTCCCATTCATGAATATGACCTACCGAATTAGACAATTTACCGGATTTGTAATCACATAAGCAACACGACGGGTGCCACATGTGGAGCAGGATCTGCTTACCCTTCCGGAGCACCTGAGATCACCCCTAGTTTTTGGTGGGGTTCGTGTTGTTTATTCTTTAGTTTTCTATGTTGTGTCGTGTGTACTATTGTTTTTCTGTTTGTCTTTTTCATTTTTAGCCATGGCGTTGTCAGTTTGTTTTGGATTTATGAGTTTGACTGTCCCTTTGGTATCTTTCGTCCCTCTCTTATATCATCTTAATAGCGTGTTATACTGTTCTTTTAGTTTTCTTGGTTCTATTATTAATATTTCTTTTACTGTTTGGTTTATTTTTTGTGATATCCATTTGAATTGGCTAGGTACTTATATATCCCGTCAATATGTTTGTATTATCTTTCATTGTTGCTGGTGTGTTTTTACGTGTTTCTTCGGTACACATGATGTGACTCTGTACTTTTAACGAACCCGCCATTATGTTATTGTTATATTATATATAATGCCATTACAAATGTATGTTATTGTCCAATTATAGTTTTGAAAATACTTTGAACGACAAAATTTTATTACTCGCGTAGTGGTATCAACTATATGTGGATTGTTTAAAATTCTATAGAACTTTTGGATAATTATAAATCTCGGTCTTTTTCTGAAATTGTAAGTACTTACAAAATTTTTTTTTTTAACCCTGTATACCACTATTTCCAATGTGAAATTATAATTGTTTTAAAAATACTTTAAACAACAAAATTATTTTATACTTTTTCCTGTGTGACGTTTACTTTTCGGGCAATGAATGGGGTTATTAAATTTGATGGATGTTTTTTGTGCTTCTTTGTTAAATATTTGTTTGTTTTGAGATTGTGACACAGTGATGACTGCTGTACCCATATTTTGACAATTTTACCTATCATGTCTATTTTGTTCACGCATCGTTGTAAATATTATGGAATTTGATGCGACTGTCCTACAAGTGAGAGATTTATCGCTTCAAAGCCAGGTTCAGACCCCCATTTTCTAAATTTGAAAATGCCTGTGACAAGTGCTAGGAATATGACAGTTGATGTCCATTCGTTTGATGTGTTTTATCATCATTTGATTTTGCCATTATCTAGAAAAGGGACTGTCCGGTTTGAATTTTCCTCGGAGTTAAGTTTTATTAATTTATATAAAAGATTAAAAATTTCTGTTAAATTTACCGTGTATAATTTTTCTAAAAATGAATAATTATGGAGTACGTAAAGAAAAAATGTTAGACTTGAAATAAATTCATTCAAATAAGACGAAATTACATTATAGAAACCTATACTTTTGATCAACAAAAATTATACATCATATTGTTTGAATTTAATAACCGAATTGTTTTCTAAACTTTACAGACAACGATTTGCATTATTAATTATAGCAGTTGATGGTTCAAACAATTGCAACGTTCCGTAACAGCACTTTCGGTATTTAGTTGTAAACAGTTCTTACAAAAGGTCTTATTGTTCTTTCGTGATTGTTTGTCATGTATATCATTCCATTATCAATCCTTTCATTACGCCATTACAATTAACCCGTTAAATTAAGCATTCAGTGTAGAACGTTAGCCTACACAATAATCATAAACATAATAGGAAAGCCATTAACAGAAAGAATGCTCAGAATAAACGATTGGACAGGAAAGGTCGACATAATACCGAGTAGTTTGTGACAAAACAATAGAATTTATATAATGTACAGTTATCGCCTTGTATCATTTTTCTGACAAGAACATTTTAAGGTTTTCTATATAATTCATTTAGGAGGTCCATTTGTATAATTGTGTTTGTGGGTTGTAGAGCTGTTTCATCTTTCAAACATTTCTACATATGACAGCAAAACTATCAGGCCGATTTATTTAAGTACACTATTATTTACTATTTTAATGTAAACATTATTTACACTATTTGTAGTCGTTGGTACTTTTAAAAGTGATAATATTGTCAGTTGTACATGTATCCACATTTTAATAAAAGTACGATTTATTTAAGTACACAAAACATTATTTACACTATTCATAGTCCTACTTTACGTTGGTACTTTTAAAAGTGCTAATACTGTCAGTTGTACATGTATCCACGTTATAATAAAAGTATTTTTATCATGTTAAATCTAACCTGACATGAGAAAAGTTGTACATGTATCAATATATCTTCTTTCTAGCTTCTGTTCAGGGGTTATCAAACTTGAGGTATGATTCTGTTTTGTTGTTGTATGGGGCTTCTTCTTTTTTTAAGAGCAGGAAGGTTAAATGTACCTAATTTATTGTTAGAAATATTGACTTGCGTAGGTTTTTTTCTTCGAAGGAAACAGTAAGATCTTGATAAATTAATGTTTTACGCTTTTTTAAATCTGTTTATTTGTTTTTTAATGCAACTGTATATCAAGATAAAGATACAATCTTTGATGTTATCGATATGTTTTTATACTAGTATACCACTAATGGGGTTGATGATTTATACTATAGCATTCATTATGTATATTTAATTTAAGAATGCAGAAGAATTTTATTTAAGGTAACATAAGCTGAATAAATACGTGAAAAGCCATACAATTGTATTAGAGTGTACTAGTACCCAATAACACATCGTTATCATTGAAATACCGCTTACAAACTAGTCGAAATGATATATGATCACTCTCCTAAACTTATGATTTATTAAGTAAATAACATAACTTTCATTAAAGCTGCAACTATGATTCCAATTTTACCCACACATCTCTCCCCATCGCTCTTCACGTTTCGTCCACCTGCAAAGGTGTTAAGTACAATACGGGAATTCATATTAAATAGGCATTACATGAAAAGTGTATAATAAACATTATAAATAAAAACAGTTATTGGGTCTGAACTTGTTCAACTTTACGCTACATGGGGGTGTTCATTATAAGTTGCTTTCAAGATGTCATGTTTTCTCTGAATCTGATTAAAAGTGTTGTTTTCACTACATTGAGAGACACTATCAATTATCATGTTTTATTTTAAGAATAAGAACAGAAATAAAACCAGCAAAAACAAAACGTAATCTAGTTATGCTAAAAAAAAATATGTCAAAATGGCATAGTAATTAGGAAAACTACATTTGATGCTGCCGTTTTAACCCATTATGTTTTTGCTTTTGAAATGTTGATATTAGAGTTTCAGCAAGTCAATTAAGAAACGTGTTTTCAACCGTATACTGTTACAGACTATGTGGATTAATCGCTATCTGCTTATGTAGTTACATCTCAGATTTCAATAAGAATAATATTTTCATTACCGAAAAACTTTTACAACAGGGATTCATTTATCATATATTTGTTAAAACATCTAACATTGTTAAAAACAATGTTAAAAAAACCAGTTCTATATTATCTTTGTTGAACCAAAGTTTTAAAGTACAGTATATGGACCATATAAAAGAATAGTTTTTAGTTGCAACTGAATTTCTTTTGGATTATTCATATATTCTTTTATAGTGGCCATCTGATCTCGTTTCATATTGCATTGATGATTTTGTATGTACATTCTATGAAGTATCTTAAGTTATGTTGTTACATGTTCATATAAGAGGCATACAAAATTAAAGATACAAAAAATCATAAGCCGAGGAAAAATTGAAAATTCATAAGAAAAACGAAAATAGACGAAAAGACACACAGCAGTCTACAAAACACAAAAACAAATTCTGAGAAACATTTTTCTGTTTTGACTTACCTTACTTTCTATTATATTTCGGTTAAAATTTTACAGTATTAACTTGACATTATTAACTATCAAGTTCGCTTTTTTTATTGTTGCAAGTTGACATTTCTATTTTCTTGCAAGGTTATTCGAACATTTCAAACATCATTAATCAGCTTTTATATTTTTGTCATTACTTCACTTTCCTGTAACTGTAATGAAAACCTGTATTTGATCTGTTGAATTGTTGTAATGCATCAGTACTATATTTATATCCTGGCTTTATCATTAGTTATGTCCATGTTTTCTGTACTGACTGTAATGTAAATTAAAAACATAAAACAAATGTGATGGTTGTGTGTACAAGACAGAATGATTATCTTATATCATTTTCGTGAGAAGTGTTTTTAATGTGGAGGCTTGTCAATGACGATATCAAATTAACGTAACTTTTCTCTCTACATTGGGACATCACCGATTGCAACATATAATAGACCTTCATATTTGCAGTACAAACATTTATGAAGAAACTACTTATCCTTCCGGAGTACCGTATATCATTTCTTGTACAATGTACACAAAATTTTGTGTATTGGTTTAATATACGCCTGATATTTTAGTCAACCTATTACAACATTATTCAATACTTCATTGTTTTATTCCCGAGTGTGACACTTTTACTGAGTTAGATGTCCGATGATTCAAGTATACCAGAAAACGCTTATCATTTTGACTCGACCGGTCAACTCCTCTTGGCGTTCATGCAGTTCCTTCTAGTTTTGTTAGTTGCCTTAATTTGTCCCTTTAACATCGATTTACGACAATTAAACATCAGTATCAATCGTGTCAATTAAGTTTGTTTGTTTTATTGTTTCACACCTCCCCAACTGAAACAATGTTCTATTTCATTCATTGCTAAATTTTCGTCTATCCTATGTTCGGAATAATGTCGCACGATAATGATTCAACTGAAATAAAGTATACTGATATAATTTTAAATATTGATGTTAAATTATCATTAAGTAACAAAGCTTCACGTGATTTTATGTGGACAATTTACTAAAAAAAATAAATAATTGAGAGTATTAGCAATGTTTTTGTTAATGTTGTTTAATCTCGAGATAAATCCTGATTTGTAAAACCACCGTCGCTCTAGTCTTTTTTATTACCGTTAACGTGATTATTGCCTGAAACAAAGAAGGCCGAAATTACCCTGACTGCTCCCTACGTGTACTTCCTAAAATAATAAATAGGAATAATTGTTGTTATCAATTTCTAAGTTTTGTCATAACACAAACCCTGCTTAGTGTTACCGTACACACATACATGCTCATTTTTTTTTGTTCAGTTCACCCTTGAGCATCTTAGATATGACTCTATATTCCTGCGTGATAATCGGAAAATTGGCAAATTTAAAATTTCATTAACAAAAATCAAAATTAAAATCTTTCGTTTGACTTGAACGGAAATTAAAAGATCTTCCAAACGCGAGGCTACATTGTAGCAGCTATTTTTATAAAATCTAATTTGATTTCATTTTACATGTTCGTAATTAAACTTTTATTTTTTACTCAATGTGACAGGAAGACCATCGCACTACAGCGTAACCACCACCGCACTTCAGCGTAGATATCAACAAGTTAACGTCATAATGTAACCATCGCACTTGTTTTTAACTGAATAGGTATAACATTTTAATCCTCTGTATTTCATTCATTTCTCTTTTCTTTTATTACTATTCTAACATAATTTGATATTCAGTCATTTTCTCCGTTTCATATGAAGTTTTTATAATATAGTTGTTAAATAACCTATATATCATTTCTGAGTGCTAGAAAATGTAAAAACAAAAATTGCTAAATTCAATTTCAAATGAAAAACTTGAAAAATATTATCAAAGATTGACCCTGGAGTATCGTCTATTTCTTTTATTGATGTACATCGGATTACATTATACAATGCGTGACAGTACTGTTGTGAATTTGACATGAGACTGAAGATTATTTTGAAATAAAAGAAAAACTAGAAACAATTTTAATAAACATATCCCCGAAAGGATTGCTAGAACTTTGTAGCATATATTGTTTTGTATTTGTCGTTGTCATTCTATAATATCAATATAACATAAGTCGAATGCGTTCCGAACTAGAGGTTTGTCCTTTTCCCTTTCAGAAAATATTTCTCTATTGCTGGTTTATTAATATATAACATAAATTTTCTGATATTTTTCAAACTGGAATAAATAATTTTGTGACAAATTTGTTCAACCACAACTGCAGTGACTAGGGGTATTAAGGTACACCTGACCAATAATAAAATCATTGCAATACAAACGCGATGCAACATAAAATCATATTTGGTGAAATCTTAATCGATGATCGATGAAAAATTTCTGGAAAGAGGCCTCGACAATTGGAAAATATTTGTATTTGTCTGTGACTTCAAGCTGTAGAATATTTCGTGACCAAGTCCTCTCTTAAGCACTAACACTTCAAAACTGCTTGTGTATAGGCCTTAGTCTCATTTCTTTTGTTCCGATTTCATATTTTTTAGTTCCAACTTGACATTTCTTAGTCCCAATTTCCCATTATTTGTTCCAAATTCATATTTCTATTTATGTGCAATGTTACCTGACATTTCATCATTCATTAATTGACTTTCAGGTCATGTCAATACTTCATTATTCAGTAATTGTGATGATTATTTGTATATGCTTTGAAAAATCATTGTAATGCATCTTATTTTTACCTTGACTTTATTTTCAGTAATCTATTTTAACCTTTCTTGACTGTGGTAATTTAATTCAGCTACTAATGTATAATCAAAGAATCGACTACTTTTTATTTACAAAACACGCTTTATGTGTATGAGTCAATTTGATGGGGGACTGAGACCTTACTTTTCCTTCGACATTTCATTGATAGGCATAAACATTATGAATCGATGAGGTATATTGAATTAAAATATTAACTTATTTCAGATGAAGTATTATGTATGTACGTATGTCTGGCCTACACAATTATGATCCCTATATATTTTATGATCTTTATTTAAATGGGTAATTAAATCTCTAAGATTTTTGTTTTACTATTTTTTACAGAACAAATGCCTTTTCAGGAATATGGCAGTTGTTTTCCATTCGCTTGGTGTGTTTTAGCTTTAAATTTTGCCATCTGATAATAGACTTTCTGTTTTTGAATTTTCCTTGGAGTCTCGTGTTTTTTTTTATATAGCCTTTTATGTTTCATCAAAGAATTATCGTTATAAAGTCATTTTTTAATATAACGTGTTCTCGTTATTTCTTTTTTCACATCATGTAATAAGAAATCCCATCTCGAATTTTACAGTAACTTTAATATGGGCTCATTTATCTAAAAATCAACTGTGATATATGTCCGAGTTAAAAATACATAAAATATTTTTTGTCAGTTTTAAACATCACATTTGTTAAATAACACCGCTGTTGACCTTAAGGTGTCTTTTATTTTTCTTATGAATGTACACCTGCTCATTTTATTAAATGCGTGACAGCACTGTTATGAGTTTCTTTATGAGACTAGATTCTTTTTAAATTATGGGAAGATTAGAAAAATATAATTGTAATAAACATATCCCTGGAAGATCTGCTTCAATTTTATTATAAAATTTGTTTTTCATGAATTGAAATAAATTTTGAATGTTAGATGAGTTGTAGGCATTTCATAACAAAAAAGGATTTACGACATTTCTACCATAAAACTCTGTTGCAAAACACCTACGCAATAAATTAATATATTGCTTTTTTACATAGAGAATAACATTCATAAAAGGCAGTATTTATCAAATTTGGCTAGTTATTATAATAGTATATAATTTATGTATAAACTTATCATAGATACCAGGATTAAATTTTGTATTTATGCCAAACGCTCGTTTCGTCTACAAGAGACTCATAAGTGACGCTCGAATCAAAAAAGGTTAAAAGGCCAAATAAAGTACACAGCTACTTTTTCATAGGTACTATTTCTGTACTAAAAAATTGTAGTACTGGAAATTTACTTGCAATATTCAGTACTATTGTGTTACTACAAAATTACTGTAAAATTTAGGTACCTGTATTTTACAATACTGTATTTGTACTTGAAATTGAGGTACTACAGATTTTTGGTTACTACCACTACATTTTCAGAATTTTGTAAGATTTTTCTATTTCAAATCTCTCAAAGTTATGATTTTCAAGCATGGAATATTGTATTATTTCTGTACAAAAATATTTAGTGCAAATCAAGTACTATAAAATACAAGTACCTAAATATTACCATAATTTTAAAGTAAAGAAATAGTACTAAATATTAAAAGTAATTTTCCAGTACTGCATATGTTTAGTACAGAAATAGTACCTATGCAAAAGTAGCCGTGTACGAAGTTGAAGAGCAATAAGGACCAAATGAGTGGAATTGAATTGATTGTTTAAACTAGCATTTACGCCTCTTTTCCTCATTGGTTGAGGAATCCAAATTGCCCAGACTAAACCACCGATTTTGGTAAACAACTAACAACATCCTTGTCAATATAGTTTTGAGTTGCGCGCATCTGCTACAGGATTGATTCGAACCCGAAACATCTAGTAGCTTGTGATTCAATAGTTACATTTCTTTTACCACTCGGCCACCGAGGCCAAAAGTGCAATTTAAAATAAGACATCAGATACATTTTGTAAATCATTCTTCGTCGGTTTTTTTTTGCATTTTCTGAGCCACAGGAATGGAACAAAAACATAGTGGAATCAAGACTTTTTGAATAAAGAAATAAAGAGAGATTATCTGACTATATACCACCATGAAAAAAAATATCACTGAAAACGAACGAATGTTCAGCAACCAACATTCAAACAAAGATTTGAGACCCAATATATGCAAAAAAAAAAATAACAAAAATAATGAATTTCAATGAAAATTCAAAACGAAATAGATACTCCATATCAATTTCAAACTCAAACAATGAAAATGAGAAGCCACAAGAAAAAGAACATTCAAGGGGCGGGGGGAGGAAAAGAGGACAATATTATTAAAATGAAAGGAGTTTGATAAATGATTAAAAAAAAATAACAATATAGGACTGTTGCTATTTGAGCGGTTTATATTCAATTGATTGTGTATTGTAATATTCAGACTTAAGTAGTCGATACCATCTGAATGTGTGTTATATACTTATAGTTTAGATTACCTCAATAATAGGTCTACATGATATATATATATATATATATATATATATATATATATATATATATAAACATGATAAAGTCAACTTGAAATAAGGATAAATCACTCCTCAAATCAATTGACAAATTTGTTAAATTACACTTATTTATACCCTAGAGTTCACTACAAAAGTCTAAAAGTCTGAAAAGACCAGTTTTTGTCTTGATTTGCATGAACTTTTACTCGACATTCTCCAAAAGTATGACTTGTGTCTTAATTTTTCTTGACAAATTCTCATTTATATCAAGTTTGTATGAAAATTACTTGACATATTCTTGACATTCTGAATATGGTCTTAAAATTTCTTGACAAATTCTTGACATTTAAATACTGTCTTGAAATTTCTCAACATGTTCTCGACATTCTTATTTTTTCTCAGTATGTCTTGACATATTCTGAACATTTTGAATTGTGTCTTAAATTTACTTGACAGTTCTGAGATTAAATCTAATGTTTAAAATAATTTAAATTTGGATGTGTTGATATAAAACAATTTGAAATTGAGTTTTTAAATAATTACAAACTTTGATTCCTAAATTTTATAAATTAAATGATTAAAATCAATCATACTGTAGACATATTTCATTCTACATTCATAATATCAAATGTGTATATGTTAAAAAATTATTGTACCAAAATGTGGTTTTTATATTAATAGCAAATTATGATGATATATACAAATCATTCATTAAACAGAAGAAAAATTGTGTAATGTCATCTGTTGGAATATATTTGAAGTATTACACATGGACAGGATGTTCCCCATAAAATTAAGCTATTCCACACCCCAGAGTTCACACAACTGTCAAAAGAAATTACTGCTTTACCTGTAATAAGCCATACAAATTATCAATTGACCGACCATGCCACTACAATTTAAAAAGTTTGTTCATAGACGAAAATGAAAATCATCATTTTGATGAAAAAAAATGAATTGAAAATTGAATATTTCCCAAAGATTAAAAGAAAAGTATTATCTACCCAAGGAATAATAAAAAAAAGGTATGTATAATGGGTCCATTTTCTATAGAAATCATTTATCTTATGAAATGGATCCCAAACAGACATGCATAATATAGATCTTAACATTTTTTTCTTTTTCGGAAGGTCAGTTATCAAATTTATTTTTGTTAAAAATTTATAAAATTCAACACTCAAATTGAAATAAAAAAAGTTTTTTTCGGTTGTCCTAAAAAATGAACAAGGTTTTTGAATCAAGATGGGAACTAAGTCTTTGACCTTCACGAAAGCCCCCCCCCCCCCCCCCCCCCTCTTATTTCAGCCACACAAACCCAAAAGATGAAATTTGGGGTCCAAAAGAGACGCATGTTCACATTTTAAAACTGCCTTATAGACACCTATTATAGTAAAGCAAATTTGACTGGCAGTTTTGCCAATGGCAAAAATCTAAATGCTGTTTGTCAGCAACTTCAGCTTATATTCCAAGTGAAAACAATTAATTAAACGTTTAATAAAAATTAATCAAAATCAAAGTACATGGGGGATTATTCAGGATATTCCAACTAAGTTGCACCAAAAGGGTATCTTACTTCACAAAATTAATCCTTGATTCTTCAAAGTTTAGTTTAGCCATAATAAGTATATAACAGCAAAAGAATGTCACAAACAGTGCAGAATAAGTCTGTTCACATTTTTAGGCGAAATTTATACTGTTGAGATAGTGTCAAGACATATTTAAGACTGTCAAGAATGTGTCGAGACATATTCAGACATTATTTAGAATGTCAAGAATATGTCAAGACATATTCAGACATTATTAAGAATGTCAAGAATGTGTCAAGACATATCGAGACATTATTAAGAATGTCAAGAATATGTCAAGACAGATCGAGACAAATTTAAGACAGTCAAGAATTGGTCGAGACTAATCCAGACTCTTATCAGATGATACAGGAAGTGTCGAGAAATTTTAAGACAATGTTCATACGGTCAAGACACTTGTCAAGAAAAATCAAGAACCTTATGAGACAAATTCATACAATGTCAAGATTTTTTTAAAATTATTAAGACAAATCAAGAATGTCGAGTAAAAATTCATGCAAAATCAGACAAAAACTGGTCTTTGCAGACTTTTTGACTTTTGTAGTGGTTTCTTGTATTTCTTTTTTAATGTATACCTAAGCACATTATAAAATTCGTGGTAGGACTGATATGAATCAGTCACACCCAAGGGATACTTTGAGATATTTGAAAAAATTAGTAGAAAAATAAGAATATGCAAACTAAATTATTAACGTATCAAGGGGAACAGGCTAAAGAATGCTTTAGTTATGTAAAAAACATTTTATGTTTCAATATCTCGTTTGATAGTAAGAATAGTAAAAAAACGTTAAAAAAAACACAACCAACGTGCAAAACACGTTAGATTTAGCTTATGATTACTGCAAGATATTAAGTTTACCAAATCTTACATATCATAATTTGTTTATCTATTTATGTGAGCAAAGAGATAGGTTATTTTTTTAAGTACGATCACTGTCTTATTTAAAAAAAGAAGAAAAAAAAGGGAGTCATTGGATCGACAAAAAAATCTTCTAATCGATATGTTAAGGAAATATACTACCGTTTGGGGCAATGTCCTCAGAGGGAAATTAAGCCTTATAAAATAGCAAATGGGGAAATAAACTTATAACAACAAATAGTAGGTGCAAAATTTCAAAGAGTTTTTAATTTTCTGTGTTCAAAACTGTATCATTATCTATACTGTTACATTATTTTTGGTAAACTGATTACGTAATTGTATAGAAAAGGGTTCCTTGGTTTTTGGCGGAGAGTGTTTTTATTGACAATCAACCATATCGTCTTGTTTCATTTTATAACCCTTCTTAATATATAAACAGACGAATCTATTAGTGTTATGCTTAGTGTAGAATCAACTATGTACACATTCAAAATAATTGTTTGTAATAGAACACTTTAGTGATATACCTTTTTCTCAAATTTAGAAGACAATTGTTATTATGCAACTGTAGTTTCATGTTACTTCTACAGACGTTAGCTTTTTCGGAAATTTTTTAAGACCATGAGACAATCCTCAAGTTTTTTTTGTTTGTTTGAATTTTCACTATGGAATTATGGAACATGCTACATTAAAGTCAATTGATATAATAAAAAAATATCACAATTAAGATGTTAGAACTTATCACCTCCTATGTTCTTATGAAAAAAGATAAAATTTGTTATAACTAATAATAGTTTAGTTTGTAATACACATTTCCTGTCAGAGTCTAAATATGAATACAAAGTATTTATATGTAGCAGTGATTAAAACAGCAATCAAAAACATAAGGATGCCACATAGCAACACATCTGTAGGCTCCACAATTAGAATTGGGCTGAAATTGATATTCAACAGAGAAATACACTCTGCAAAAAGGACTGGAAGAAAATTGGCTTTGTTAAAAGAGTATCTATTACAAATCTTGATTAACTGGTACAGATTACTTATAACTTATCACAAGTCATCACCAACAATCGAGAAAACTTTCGTAAACATATGGTAAACTGCTATGTCCTTTATTCCACGTTCTAAATTGATGTTATTTAGCAAACGTCGGAGATGTTATATTGGAAACCCATGTCGTACATTCACATTTTTATCAATCGTTTATCTTTAAACTAGATTAATAGGTTGTCACTATTGAAGCACGATTTTGATATTGTTCAATTATTCAATCATTAGTTTTCTTTTATTTTGGCCTTTATATATCTGTACTTTTCGAATAAAGAGTTTTCATCGAACCCTGTGTCATGTCGTAGTAATTTTGAAAGTTTGATTATACAATAAAACGGTCATTGCAAAAACAATGACGACATTGCAGAGAACTCTTCTTCGTTGAATCTAAGTTCGATAACCCTTTTATATTATTTTCAGTTTTAATCTCGTAATGTTATGAAAACAACAAAGACAACTATCAAAAGCGACGTCCATGTTGTCCTGTATTTGTTTTATTTTGAGAAAAAATACAATATAAAAATACATGTTTTAGAATAAATTGATATAAGTAGGTAAACAAAATTTTGTACACATCTATTTTCAATGTATGCAAATAAATATAAAAAAAAATATCAGACTAATGAACATATGAAAGCATAGCTATGATGCAATATTATGTTATTTGATTGATTATTACTCCATAAAGGATAATGAATTCAGGCAAAAGGGTTTGATGAATATTGATAGTAAAAGTTTCAAATGCAAAATATATCTTATGTTTCACTGATTAGGGGTTTGTAAACTTATTCGATTGTATAAATGAACTAACGCATTTTTTCTTAATTACTCGATTTCTGGCTTTGAATAATTCTATCAACTTCAAGAACTATGCAACTTAAGTAACTGCAAACACTATGATGATTGTAAACCAGAACACACACAAAAAACATAAATAGTGCGCCTGTTAAGTTGTAATTAAACTCATCATATATACCAGGATATAGTTTTTTATTTACACCAGATGCGCGTTTCGTCTACAACAGACTCCATCAATGACGATCGAATCCAAAAATGTTAAAAAGGCTAAATGAAGTACAAAATTGAAGAGCAATGAGGACCAAAATTCCTAAAGGATTTGCCAAATACAGCTAAGGTAATCTATTCCTGAGTTAGAAAAGCATTAGCATTTCAAAAATTCAAAAGTTTTGTAAACAGTTAACTTACAATACTTTCTTAAGTTAGGGTGAATGTTTGCGCCTGTTATAACGTTTAGACCCGCTTCATTTGTATGCACATGTCCTAAGTCGGGAGCCTGTTCAGTGGTTGTTGTTTGTTGGTGTGTTCATAAGTGTTACTCGATTCTCACGGTGTTTTTTTTTATAGATTAGACCTGGTTTTTTTCTGCTTGAATTGTTTTACACTAGTTATTTTGGGACCCTTTATATCATGCTGTTCAGTGTGAGTCAGGCATCATGTTCAAGACCGTATGTGACATACAATTGATAAAGTTTTTTACATTGTTACTTTAGTGAAGAGTTGTCTCATTGGCTCTACTCATACCATTTCTTCTTATCTGTTATATATAAAAAAAGTTCCTAGGTACTAAAATGTATATAAAGATATGAATACAGATAAAACTTTTAGTTTGGTATACATCAATGAGACAGAAACTGAAAGAATTAGACCATCAAGCATTGCCCATTTTATAGAGGTCAACAAGCTGTTTTCAATAAAAGAGAACCACCTTGTATTACTAAGTATATTAATTTTACATATTATTGTTTATGAGTACTTACTAGTTATGTATTATAATTGTTTACAGTATTCTATGCACAACTGATTAAAAAAGAAAAAAAAGTATGAGCATACTTGACTTTTATTTATCAATATTTTTATCTTAATTTGGAAAAAAATATTATTGAAACATTACCGGTGATTTGTAAACAACCAATGGTTACTACAAATGAAAATATAATCGCATTGCAACAATTTTAATAGAAAAAAAAACTGCAAATGTATATCCAAAAACTTTAAAATAAAGCAGTCCTTCACTTGTTACAAATTTTTCGAGTGTATATGTACTTATAAACATAAAAGCAATTGCATCAAATTAATTATGCATTAACGTTAATAACATAAATTAGAACTATGGTAATATTCGTATGATATATAAAGGTACTTGACCTGAAAGTCAATGTTGGAAAAATAAATTTTGCTATGAGAACAAAATAAAATTGATATACTCCTAATCAGAGTGTGATGATGTAATTATATTTTGCTTTCGAAACACATTATTTTTTATTATAAATATTCATCAAACCAGTTTGTTGCATTCAGTATCCCTGATGATGTGATATACCGTTTTTATATACTGTTGGTTCATTTATTTTCGTGGGTACCGATTTTCGTGGTTTTACATGGCAGTTAAACACATAAAAACTATTTTTAGGAAATAAATACTTACAAATAAAATATGCCCTAGATCATATCAGCTTAGACTGAATAAAAATAAACAGAAAAGGTAATTGTATCTTCAAAACTCGTACTGCCATTAACAAAATGAAACCAGGAAAAAAAAAACACTTTCCATTTACTGACGTACAAGATATTTTAACCGAAATAAACACGTCACCAAAGAAAGAGAAATCGTTTAACAATTACTGTATAAACACACACTAACAAATTTTAATAAAGGAATTTCATTTGCAGTAAATTTTACTTTTATTTTGTCAAAACAACACTATTTTATGGAGAAATTTCTCTTAAGTAACGAAACGTTCTTCGACCGTATTTATTGCTTTTTAATCTAAAACAAAAGAATAAATAAATACATTATAGAACAACGTTTTCTTCCAATCAAGGAACATTTATATACTTTTATATGTCCTTCATTATGGGATACTTAGATTGTCTGATATCGCAGTTTAGAATATGAAGATAACGATAAATTATACTATCTTTGAGTTGTGAAGTGTGTTAATAAAAAATTCTCAATATCTTATATATAAAAAAAGAAAATGTGGTATGATTGCCAATGAGACAACTCTCCACAAATGCCCAAAATGACACAGAAATAAACAACTATAGGGCACCAAAGCCCATACCGCATAGTCAGTTATAAAATAGCTTTTTCATCGAGAAAACATCATATTACACAATCTACATCAAAGGCTAATATTATTTTTGTTATTACTAGTATTATTCCGTTCTTTGTTTACAAATAAAGGTACCGGTGAACACCATTTCCCGAGAATTTCTCGTACACATAAACCCAGAAAGTATTACAAAATTAATGTAAAAAAATAATGAAACCCGACAACACTATGGTGAAAAGACATCGTAAAAATACTACATAGAAACTAATGAGTGTGTAACAATACTGAAATTCATTTGTTATACCATTAACCATTTAACGTTTTAGTTTTTCTATTCAGATATTGATAATTCAAAACGTTTCACAAAAGAGGCTCTAGATACCTATTTTTTGTTAAAATTCAATGTCATAATGAAACATTTCCTAATTTACAACACCTTTATCTTTAACAGTAATAGACCAACACTACAGTTGCATCATGATTAAGAATTGTAATTAGAAATGTTCATTTGTCAGTACTGCCTTATGGTGTCAGCAATGCTTGTTTTCGAATAACATTTAACAATGCTTAACTAATTAAAAATATGTTAAATTTATATGTACAGCCATTTTGTTTTAAAGTGACTAATTCTATTCATCCATTTTTTTAATGATGGTTGAGAATTAACAAGATAATAAACTGTTGTAAACTCAAAGCAATTGATCGTTCTTAAACAGCAGCTGCGACTTACACAAACAATGACGTGGATGCTAAGATTTGCCTCTGACTACTGCTTCAATCGTTTTTCACAAGTTGGAGTTTTTTTTGCAGTCAAGGTTTCGAATTAATCAGCATTAGACATTTTAAGTGGCGTCATAAGTTCAATTTAGGTTGCAACTCAGTAAAGAAAATATAAGCTTAGAAATGTTTGACTGTTCTTTTGATTTTTCTTGGAAAAGTAAACTATTATTATTTTTTATTCAATCTTTTTGGGTGTATTTATTGTCAAAGAGATGCAAACAATAGCACAAGTACACGCAAACGTATGAGACAAAATGACAACGGCATGGCAAACCAGAAACACTTGTTGTACGCCTATTTACCAGTATCTAATAGTTTCCTTTCTGTATAAAAATACTCACATGTAGATATATGAGCGCCGTCTTTTCCGGTACTATCTAAACAAATGCACACTCAAATAAATATGTTATCCTAAACAGGACTGTCTGAAAGTTTAAGTCGATTCGTGTGTTCATCTTATTGTGTACATATCTATATAAAATCTGTTATTGTCTCAAAATCTGAAGATTCTGTTTTAATTGTTAATACTGGAAGGCAAATTTGAAACTTAGAACATCTTAACGTAAACCCAAGATACTAAAGGTTCATTTCTTTCTAACACAAACGATGCAAACGACTAAGCGCGCACATGTTTTGATTATTTGTTTCTAACATACGTTTGCAAAGTTTATATATTATTTGACAAACTATGCAATCCCTAAAGATGCGTCTACAGTTTGTCCTTCGTCGTTTGTTAGTACAAACACTACATTTGTTTCTAACTTGAACTTGATTAAACGATATATTTTTTCTACGTTTGTAAAAAATCTGTTTACCAACAACATGTGCATGCATAATTAAAAATTCAAACAGGGTCAGTAAAGACTTATTAGACGTTGATTTTGTTTCTACTTTCGTAGCGTTTAGAAAACAACAACGAACGCCACACACCGTTTACAAAATTTTGGTTAGAAAGAAATGCAGCCAAAGTCGGACTAATACTCACGGAATTGATGTATTGGCGGAATGAGATGTTGTTCACGTTTTTGAATAAAACATACCTTAAGGAAATAAATAAGCAACTTCGGGCCCAATTTAGAGTATAATATCGCGTAACAATGTAGCTATACATATATACTGTTGAGCACCAGCTGGTATCTTTCAGTCATTTCTTTCTAATCTACTATTAAAAAAAAAATATTAAAAAGGAAAATATCAACAAAAAAATTCTAAAAAATAATCAGATTCATGCTAAAGTCAAATTAATATTTGTCCATGACATATAGACCATTAGATACAAAACAAGCAATGAAAAAAGTCATTTATTATTTGAAAACACCGACCGAAGAGGGATATCCGCATTCCACCCACTGTCATATTATTCTTTTACCTAGTTCTGTGTTATGTTTTTATTATTTGTATACTGTCTTGTCCCTAATTTCAAGTTCTTTGAATGGTCTGTTTGATATTTGTATCAATTAACACTTTCTATTCTTTTTTCGAATTAAAGTTCCTCACATAATAAGAGTATAATAGTTTGTGTTGCAATAATTGCACATTTTTTTCCTTTTATTTATTTATTGAAAAGCGTATTAATGTAATTGCTTTTATCGTAAAATTTCACATCCTCTTCATAAAAGTTTGTTTATGTAAAATATTGTTTCAAAAATTATATTGTTTTATTTAATTGACTGCTGAAAGTTTAAGAGAAAATAAACTAGCTGTTTCTTTTTTATCCCTGAAATGTATGACTTTATTAAATGCGAATAGTACACTACTGAAACTGATATTTGCACGAAACAATCTCGTCAAAATTAATGACCCGCAAAAGATTTTATGCATCTACAAATGAGACGAAACATACCAAAAGTGCTCCTGGAGTGTAAGAATATCCCTAGCCATACGTGACACCCGTCTTGTTGCTCCTGGTTAATATAAGTTCGATGGTATGCCTCATTCTGTGATATTACAAATATTAAACTAAACACGAGACGATATAATTGTCAAACATAACTGGAATATCTCAGGAAAAGACGACTAGCTCCTGACTTTTAACTTTTAAGCTTTATTTCAATAGCTTTTTGTAAGCAACAACTCTATGTAATGGAAAGCATGGTATTAATACTCAAACTGTGGAATACCGTATTAACTAGAAGATAGATAATTAAAATGTGCAAAGACAATTGTTTTCCTTTTATATCTTTGAAGGGATGTAATTGACATAGTCTTTACACTCAAAAATGTATTTTCTAAAAAATTTTTACGAACTTATACATGTTACTAGAATTAAACATGTTCCTTCACTGTTTATGACATTAATGAAACTGGGCACTGTCTATTATTTGTCTCTGATATCTTTTCTGACGCATGTAACTTTTTCAATTAAATGAACACAGCGCAGTTTTAAAGTCATTGTTTCATTTTGATACATAACTTTGTACTTAGGAAAGAATTTAAAATTATTTAGTTTTTAGATATTTCAGTTATTTCACATACTATTACCGGATATCGTAACGCATATGAAATACAGAGTACAGACTCAATTTGCTGCTGTGCGTATTTTGTATTATGCATTGCGACTTTGGAGCATTATTCTAACTGTAGTAATTATTATTTTCTGTTATTTGTTGATATTACCTAGCACAGTAAAGCAAAGATTCCACTCGAACCAGTGCTAGAGGAGATTTTAAACTTGCAGATAGGAGTATGTTTTACTTTTGTTGAAAGCATCACTGTAAATTGTGAACAAGGAACAACAATAAAAGCGATATTTCTTAATTGTCCCATTTTTTTTTCGGATTAATTTCCCGATATAGTGTTAATGATTGCAACCTTAAAAGAAGAAAAAAAAAACACACATTGGGTGATTTAAAAAAAAAAAACTATCAAAGATAAGGACGACATTAAAACTTTGTTGAATAGTCAACAGTTATCAGTTTACCTACCATAACAATATAATTTTTTCCCCCCTTTCTATTTCTTTTTTAGTTGAGGAAAGACAATAAAATGTAAAGTATTATTGAGTAGATATTGTGTTTGCGTCAAAGTTGTATGAGTAATCATCTTATATCTACCCGGACATTTCCACACGCTTAATAATTACATGTTACCTGAATTCACTAGAACCAATTTACATAATATCTTCTTATAATTTCTTGTTACAGGATTTGTTTGATTTGCTTTAATATCGAGACGTCATCACTTGTCATATCTATTATGTATTATTGGTCTATGCATGATGTACTAGTCTAGTTACCGAAATGTGAATGTACAAGGAAGGTGAAATACCACCGTTTTACATATCTGATAGAACTATAAGTGATGGTAATAAACTTTCAATTTTCCACGTAGCATGTAATAAATAACTTGTAATTACAACTTATTGATGAAAACATATAAGGAATGCAATTTATGCAGTAAAACGTACTTTACAGTGGACAAGATTATTAGTAGATAACTGGAGGATGGCACCTGTTCAATTCATGCTGATATCATTGTTTTGTGGTGAATTAACGCTAAATAGTTCTTTTGAAGAGCAGTAACATCATCATTATCCAATTACTTCAAGCTTTTGGTATCTCATTATCATCGTAGAAATGAAAATTTCCTTTTTGTGCTTAGCTCTTTTTATGTGTTTATTCTTTGGCAGAATGTGTCTTTGACAGAAGGCCAAGTATTTATGCTTTTCCGGCTGAATAATTTAATGAGCTTTTTCAACCCTTTTAATGTTGGAAAACGTAACTGTTTGTTTCTACTTTTGTGAATACTTAGCAAGCAAATGATATACTAGATAAACTCCGATTGTAATTTTTTGTTCAAATTTATAAAGATATGCCGTTTTTGTGATTATTGGTTCAAGTAACGAGCTCGTCTTCGGTGCGAGTTGCCGGTAATACGACAACGACAGATAAACTCAAAGACATTAGAATTGGTAGTTGATGCTACTAGAATAATATATAAAAGTAATAAGTCTTTACTTATGAACTAGCACTTCTATAATCAATCTGAGCGAGTCTGTGTAGTAAAACTGTTTTATCAAGATTGTTAATAATGCCTGTAATAGTATTTGATTGGCTAAATTGTTGTATATTATCAATCTTTTAATTCAGGGTAAATTAAACAATGGCCTTTCATAACATTGCAACCTGGACTGTATCTTTTTTTTAAAGCTGTAACCACTTACACGTAAATACATTTGCAATGTTCTAATATGCATCAAATGGTTGATAAAATATATAAAAGATATTTTTCAGTAATCCCTTTTTGCCATTGGTGACCTGATTTCCTTTTTTTGATAAATCATTCCATTATACTAGATTACAATAACAGCGTTTACTTTATCCAGTGTAAATAAAACGTTTGTATATGCCTCTGTGGTAAATGACAACCAGTCTATAATAGTAATGAAATCCCAAGATCAATTACTTCTAGATGCTTGCTTAAATGACCAAAGTCCGTCTGTAAATAAATAAGAGGTATACTAGATGTGATAAATTACAAACAATCCAATTTAATCTGATCAATTTCCAGAAACTGTAAATGGTTTGACTCCTGTATAATACGACAACTTATGACCTTACGAAATATACAAATAAATAAAGTCAACTGTTTTTATGTTTCCGGCGTGATTGCTGTCTTGTAGCGTAAATATGTAACCAAAATATTTATTCAAATCATGTCATACACATGATAAGAGGTCTGTGTGAATAGTTCATTTCTTCAGAAGAAAAAGAAAAGAAAGAAAAGAAAGAGAAAAATCGTGAGTTTATTCTAAGTTCCATTATTTTGTAGTTGGCCTTCAGCTTGTTCAGGAATATACCTTTTATAAATCGAACCGTATATTGTTTTTTTTCTATTTTAGTAGATGTCTGTTTTTATTCGGTAAACGATTTTAAACTGAAAAAAACCATTTTAATATATTGCCGTATTTGTTCTGACATTCTCATAATTACGATGACAATTCCCCATTTGAATTTAGTTAAACAATTATTTTCAAAATTGCACAAAATACAATTAAACAGTAGAACAATAGGGATTTGGAAACAAAAAGAACTTATATAAATCCGTCTCCCTGAATTTAGAAATAGAATAAATAAAAAAATATCAAATCAGAAAGGAAAATATTTCTATGGCTTTTATAAAAAAAGATCATTGAAAGTTCATAAAAAAGTAAAATCACAAAAAATACTGAACTCCGAGGAAAATTCAATCGGAAAGTCCCTAATCACATGTCAAAATCAAATGACAAAACACATCAAACGAACGGACAACAACTGTCATATTCCTGACTTGCATTGGTACAGGCATTTTCAAATGTAGAAAATGGTGGATTGAACCTGGTTTTTATACAAATTGTTTCTATTGACGAGGAGATGGAGACTTTGCAAGATCGCATTTTAACAGTCCTCCCTTTTAACTATGGAAAGACAGGTTCAATTTCGACCTCCCAGTATATTCTGAACCTTTAAAAAAAGTACCAGATAAAGAAACATCCATCTGTCAGCATTTTTCCAGACGTGATAGCTAAACAAAACTGGACAACACATCTGATTAAACAGTATGTCATGTACTAACCTGAATATTCAGCAGACGATATACTATACTCCTTAAACATCTGCCTAACGGTAAACATACAGACGTAAAATAGACTATTGTAGCACTTCAGTTTCTTAATGTGTTCTGTAAATTTATTAGCATTGATAACAATTTGACAGATTTTATTCGTATTAAACCATTTCTGCACTTGATTTTATGTTAATATTTAGAGTGATCGAATCTAAATTGTAAATTTGAATGAAAGCTTGCGTCTTAATTAATATAAACCAGGTTTTTGCTTCATTATTTATTAACCGTGAATGTTTATATAATAAAATATAGGTGTGTCCAATTTTCTTCTTTTCACAAATAAAGCAGTGCCATACTTCAAGTTGTTTCGACCTTTAAGATTCTATTTTAATGACTGCAATCTAAACCGATCGCCACGAGTTGGTTCTTGACCACTTTGTTTAATTTCTCACCGCTATATACATTGTTTTGTAATACAGAAGTTGGAGATTGCAATTTCCCATAATTTATCTTGAATGTCTTTTTTCAGCTAGAAGTTAAAATAAGATATTTATTTTTATAATAGAAATATCCCTAATATACTAAGGAGATCCTTACGCAGACACTTTTAACATTTGTGTTGGTAACTCAGACCATATTCATTATTCCAATTTAACTGAGAATGTATTCCTAATTTATAAGTCAAAAGCTCAAACATATCAAACGAATTGATAAAAACTGTCATATTCCTGACATGATACAGACATTTCCTTATGTAAAAAATGGTGGAGCAAAACATCTCTTTGACAAATAAAATACATATGCTACTGACCATGCCGTACTTTAAAATACTTACTAGTACTGTGGTTTTAAGTTCAAACCAAATTTAAACCGGAAAAAATTTAAAATTTAAAATGATGTTTACAGATATTTTCTCAAGTAAAAGAAAATATTGATACTAAGATGAAAACTAAAAGCTTTGATTTCTCACGCTGCCCATTCCATTGACAGTATTTTATTTCTCGTCGATGATTTTATTGAAAAATTTTATTTTATGTTTGCAAACTCCGTGATTCTGTCTTTTATATTAGTTTTTTTCATAGTGAAATTCCATTAGTGGGTGACTCAACTACTTAAAGTTATAAGATTGAATGACGAATCGAGAAAACATTTCAAGTAATCTGGAGCTTTTTATCAAGCAGTTTTGTTTCACTCTCTTTAAAAGTTATTATTCTGTGAAAAATAACGACCTTTTAAAAACGTTTAAGCTTTGAAACAGAACAAGAAAGCTTAAACAATAAATTACCATGAGTTATCGATAGAATACAATTTATCCAGAGATCAAGCGGATTGTCTTCCTCCTAGGAAGTAAAAGTATGCATTGTTGCATAACAGCAGAAGTAATATTCCTTTCATAAGGGTTGACGTTTCACATTGAAATGAAATATTGACAGAAGATTACATTAAACGGATTAATAATATTTGCAACAATAATCATGTTATTGAATTTCTTCTTGTTTTCCCAGTTGCATTCAATCATTTTTAGTTTTTGTAAGATTTCGTGCAAACTCACCCGAATGATCCAATGGTTGCATTGACATGTTTAAAATAACACGATCTATGCATTGACTTTTGATTTTTTTTTTTCTGATATTACTTATTTATTAATATATTCGTTACTGCTGTTTGAGAAATAAATGTATATATCAATGCAAGAGTAGACCATTTAGCTTTTTTAGAGGTATAAACACTTTCTCTCGTGTTTATCTTATAAGCAGGACACCTTTTGGATTTTGAATGATAAACTGATTAAGGTCTTGCATTTTCCCGACGTTATGTCAATTATAATATAATGACAACATTTTTTTAATCAACGACGACGAGAAGGCAAATTCATGCACGGTTTTATCGGAGGTTACTTTTACGCCGTCAACGCCGGTAAACTGAATAATCCTTGTTGTGACTTAATTCAACAAACATAATTGAAATGTGATAACTATCACTTTAAATGCCTTAATATACATATAACATTAGAAAACAACAATATGTTCTTGCCTAGGACAGGCAAATAAACATCTAGACATGACAATTTCAGTCTTACATGCATGAATGTTATCATTTTTTTTTTGCTTTGAACTAGCTGTCAGTAAATAAACTCATCATAGATATCAGGACAAAATTTTGTATATACGCCAGACGCGCGTTTCGTCTACAAAAGACTATACTGCGAGTTGTCTCAGATCTGTTCTTATTGTCTTTCTGTTTTGTGGGTGTATAAGAACCCGTCCACTACACTCTTTTTTTGTGTTAGATGTATTTCTATTAGTATCCATCTGACGAGTTAAGCCTTTTTCAACTGATTTGTGTTCTTATGTTGTACTAGTACACCACTGCAACAGGTAAGGTAGGATTTGGCGCCAATAAATTAGTTTAACCCCGCCACATTCTGTATATGCCCATTGCAAGTCAGGAGCCAGTTATTCAGTGGTGGTCTTTTTTGGCGTGTTACATATTTGTTTTCGTTCAATTTTTTTTATTAATTAGGCCGTAAATTTTCTCGTTTGAATTGTTTAACATTCGTCTTTTCGGACTTTTATAGCTGACATGCGATATGGGCTTTGTTCATTGTAGAAGGTCGTAAGGTAACCTATATTTGTTAATTTCTGTGTCATTTGGTCTCTTGCGAAGAGTTGTTTTTTTTCGCAATCAGACCACATCTTCGTATGTTTATGTTTATCAAGTTTAACCAGTACCAAAGCCTTTAGCGTCATTTCTATCAATAAGAGAATATATACTGCTGTTTGTATTAGGCACAACAACAACCTAGTTAATAATGATATTATGCTATTAAACATCCATGCCTTGATAAAACTCCAATGATACAGTTGTAAATGGCAGAATTCAAAAATAAACAAAATTCAATTTGATAATTAAAACGTTCCTGATTGCTATTTATTTGGTAATCATTCATTTCTTTCGGAAACCCTAATTATGTCACGGCATGTTTGTCATTCATCAGATCATTCAATTTGCATAATATTGTCGGTATTTAAGGTTTGATATAATATGTATCAAATACAGTTTTTGTGTAGTTCATGATGTGAAAATGTCATTATGCTTATATTGTTTTCATAACATTTTCATCATATTCTGTAAAACAAAAAAAGATACCAACAGTCATCATCATTGATACCACAGCTTGTTTAGTGATCACAAAAACAAACACAAACGTACAGCTCGATGACACTAGTACTACACTTCTTTGAGTAAACCGAAGACCTGTGGCTGAAGTCATTAAACTTTTCTCAGTGGTCGGAACCGTCAAATCATGCTCGAAACATGAGATCCAGCAATTTTATAGGTTGAGTTTTGAGTATGAGTACACAAAAACTGACTCGAAGGTTTTATGACTGCAAGGTTAGCACTGAATACATGATTTCGGTAGTTAAAATGTCAACAAGACCGCAGTAACTGATAACGAAGGGAATAGCTGCGAAACTGGTTTGTACCCACCACCTCTTGTTCATGTACCCGTCCTATGTAAGAACATTGTGAATAATTTGCCTTGGTTTTACCTGTCTTGTTATGTGATGAATTTGTTATAGGTCATGTGATGCATTTGTAAGAGATGTCAGGTGTTTGTTAATCCTTTCTCACAACGTTTTTGTCATGGAGCTATTTAGATCTGGACATACTGTAGATAAACGTCTCCATTGTTGAAGATTGTATTTTGACCTTAAGGTGTCTCTTCGTTTTTTTTGTTTTTTTTTTTATGATTTTGTACTTAAGGTTCCTGTCCTTGACACCAGCCGCTTTACTTTTGAAATAGTTATCATAAATCGTCTTAAAAAGTGTCAAAATAAGGGCAACTGTAGCATATCGGTGTTCAGTAGTCATAATTTGATCAAGAAAAAAAAATCCGGGTGAAAAACTTAAACCAAGGGAAACACATCAACTACCGGTATAAGAGGAATACAACAGAACAACAGAAACACTGAACTACAACAAAAACAAACACCAAAATACATAGAAACGGATAGACTGTAGATAACACCTGCTATTTCCTGACTAAAACGAAAAAGGATCCCAGTTAATCTGCAAAAAAACTCTTCAAGTTTCTATAATAGATGATTGCAATGGTTGATTTAACAAATAAAAAACATACTTAATGTTTCTATTTGACTATGTTTTGTCAAGACTGCCTTGTGAAATTCTTAAACCAAAACTTTTAAAAACAGGAATGTTTTGTTAGATTATCAAGTAAAGTCAGGTTAACAGATGGAATTGGTAAACAAATGGAAATAGACATCGATGTAAAAAAGACACAATCGTAATAGTTATAATCAGCTATCAATTAATATATCTTTATAAGTGGTGATTCTTTACATATATATCTTTATGAAACAATAAGGAAACATTCTATATACACTAGTATACCCAGTATTCACAATTAAAAACTAATGACTTAACGATATCAAATCAATAATTAACAAAACTTCACTGTGATTGCCAAGAAATGACAAAAGCAGTACTATTCAAACGGGAAAACTAACAGTCTGATGCAGACTTGGGGTAATTGTAATTGTAATCGTTAATCAGCTGTAATTGATTACAATTTTTCAAGTAATCAGTGTAATCATTAATCAGCCAAAAATCTGATTACATGTAATTTAATTTAATCAATTACTTTTCAAAATACCCTGTAATCATGATTACTTTTTGATTACATTCTGATTACAATGAAAAAAATCTAAAGTTGTGTTTTTGGTCATTAAATGAACCTCTTTGTTCATATTTGATAAATTTTTACCATACTAAAATGGTTTGGTTACTTTTAGCTTGTCTACTTCAGTTAAAAATAAACTGTTACAGTATTGAAAAGTCATCATTAGCCTAAGCAGAGACATATAATACAATTGTATACCTTTTATCTTGGTAAAAGATATTGTACATACATGTATATTCATCATTTAATGATCTTCATATTAATATTTGATAATAACTGTTATATATTCAAGTAATACTTTTCTTTAAACCTGAATAATAATCTTTTGTTAATTTTTGTGATTTTTGTCAACTTTGAATTGACAGGTAGGAGACTAATTAAGGTTTGTTTTTATTGCAATTACCAATTGAGAATAGCTGTAGGGAAATATATATGATAAAAGATAAATCAGACATGAAAATTTATCTAATTAGCACAAACTAAATTAAAAGTTGGACAAATATGTTGTTTAAACTTTTTTTTGTATTTGGACTGGACGTGTAAAATGCAATGGTTTTTAGTACTTTAATACATATTGTTAACAATTTGATTAAACATTTCTATTAAAATTTAACATAGTTTTAACTGGTACAAATATAACTTTATTTCATCCATATTTAAACTTCCATAAACTGCAACTTGGAATACATATAAATTATGAAAGAAAAGACAAACAAAAAAAGTCTTGATTATGATATATCTTTATTAAATTTAATTCAAAATAATTTAGAGAACATTGGTGATAAAGTGTAATGTATATATATGTAGTGAAATTTGGTGTTTATTTAAATAGATGACGTTTAATTTAAAGTTATCATTTTATAATTAAACCAAATAAAATACGTTCTCAAAAATGCTATAGTTATATTAAACGTTTATTCATCTACATCATTCAAAATGTTTTGTTTTTAAATTCATTGTAATCAGATGTAATCATGATTACTTTGCCAATGTAATCATTAATTTAATCAGATACTTTCAGAAATGATGTAATCATTAATTTAATTTAATCGTACAAATGACAAAGTAATTGTAATTTAATCAATTACATTGAAAGTAATCGGACCCATCTCTGGTCTGATGTATGTCCAATTTATTAAATATTATGGTCCATGATTTATCAATTTGTTTACAAGATTGTGAAATGTCACAAATTGCAGATGACGGTGCTCTATGAAAACCAAGTCCTTGCATTACGGCTTTACCTATTACAAAACAACAAGACTAGATATATCTTTTTCTAATTAAAAAATGTGTCAATGATATTAACCTTAGAAAGAAAAATGTAAAAACAACTTAGAAACTTGGCAGTTTTAGATTTTATCTTTTACATGAACTAAATTTTATTTTAGTTCATTCCAAAAAGTGCAAGAAAATTGTGAAAATAACGCGGTTGATTACAAGAACCAGATAGTTCGCAGTCAACCATACTGTTGGAAAAATTATTTATCTTTAATTGAATGGAAAATTTATAATGGTAACTATAGAGATATGAATAACTAAGCTTCTTATACAACTAAGTTTTAAATAATATACAGACTAAGATATTACGTAAATATACCGGTTTGGTAAGATCTGTTTCTTTAACAAAATCTACAAATTCTTAACCAAATAGAAATGATTGATCCAACTAATCAAATAAAAAGACCACCTAAAGGTGTGTTGAACATAATTACTAATTATTATTTAAGAAATTGTTATATGAAAAACCTTTGTCAAGCTGTTATTAATATGATCACTGTGTGTTATAAAGCCAGTACTAATTTATACCTCTGTTTAAGCCAAATTAAAACTTTTAAAATGCACCAAGTAAATAATGTTACATTATGTATACACTTTGCCTCGTTTATAAAAAACAAACTGTATCAAAATCAATTTGGCATTCATCAACAATGCCATTAAAATACTCGTGATATTGATAGTTTGTCAGACTTGATACTGACAGTATCTGCAATTTGAGAAAAACAAAATAAATGTTAAGTATTGTACAAATTTAAGGTAATTGTCATACTTATATTTGTATGTAATAATTTTAGTCATATTCAGATATTTTGCTCAAGTTAATACAGTCATTCTCCAGTACTGATATGTTACTTCTAGGACAAATCAGGAAACATTTTGCGTATAAATAAGAGCAACTGAAGATTCTAACAAAAAATAAACGGTTCTTAATTGATTGCAAACGAAGATATGAACTGCACCGAATTTATCGATTTAATTGTAATTGAAAATTGAGTAAAGATTTAGCATGATTCATTGGTTTATGTTTTAGTTAAAAAGATCGGTTCAAATGATTAATGAACGTTCTTTTTTCCTACAGTAAGCAATGTCAAAACACGTTATCTTATTATGAATGAAATTGTACCTTTTTTTAAAAGTAAAAGGTGTACATCGTTATTTCTAGGACTGTATATGCAATAACATTAAAAAGTAAACCTCTTGTGTCAAATCTAAACAAAGAGTCCAGATTAACATTTCATACTCCGGACGCGTGTTCCGTGTTCGTTATTTTACTTTTTAACATGATTGAATTGGTTAACATCTTTTGGCTAGGTAGGGCTTTCAACAGGTTGTATAGATCTACACATGGAAGGTAAAGCATTGAGAGTAGCAAACACAAACGTATTTATGAGGTGTTCATTTACAACCACTGGGTCGATCTCACTACTGGTTTCCTCACCGATGGTATAACTTGTCTAGTTGACAGCAGTTTTGCGTTGACATGAATTATCATAGGTATGGTCATAAAATTAATTAACTGATTACAGAAAGTATTTGATTTTTTAGAAAACTTAAGGATACTTTACCCTAAGTATAGTCTACCATAGCTGTTGTATATGACAAACATTTCGAAATTCAAAATTATCGATCTTCAACTTCGTACTGTTTTGCGACCTTTTTTTTTTTACCTTTTTTAACAAACATCAACGATGAGTCTTTTATAGACGAAACGTTAATCTGACGTTTAAAATTGCGATCCTGATATCTTTGTTAAATTTATTTAACCTCTCGCTGCACTTATTTAGTCGATTTTTAAGATTATTACAAAGCTTACCATTTGTCGCATTCATCGTAACAAAATTCCATGATGCAGATGAGAATCAGATGAAGCATGATGATGTTACTTATAGCTTTACATTACAACAAAAACACAGCCTTATATGGCGAAACCCGTGCTATAGATGCGGTCTGTTTGGTTGTGCTGGGTGTATAGATTTGCATACTTTCTGAATGGTGACTATAAATATGATGCCACACGTTTGAAAAGTGAAATACTCTATGCACGTTTGTCACTCTTTAGTCGACTTAAAGTGACCTGTTTGACGAGAACTTATCAGTTGCTTCCTTTTCAACTTACCTCTATTTCAAGCGGCAGTCGAATTTATGTCCTTATCTGGGTCAATCCGTTAAACAACTTACCTATTTGATTGATGATAAGTAAGTTCTCGTCTTAAACGTGCATTCAATAATTGGTCCTGAATGCAAAAAATAACAATCAGTCAATAATAAAACATACTTCTTTCTCACTTCTAGTTTTAATCTAGATGGTTTTAAATACCTTTGTAAAGCTTTTCTATTGTAAGAACAATGTGTCCTTCTATTGTCATGACAAGACGATCATAAAACACACCATCTGAAATACCAAACTTTCAGGATTAACTCTTAATTTTACTTAACCACTTGATACAATGTAAGTTCTTTACAAGTTATTTTTGTAATATGCATCTTAATAATATCCATTTCTTACAAATAACCTGAATCTGAATAGGCAATTTGTTGAATTTGTTTCAAAAAAAAAACAAGCTATTTACAAAATGACTAGGCATTTTTATTAATTCTATACAATCTATGTCTGTTAATGTCAACATTCTGTGAATTGCTTGAAAATTCACTCATTGTAAAAACTGGTATCGTAATAACCAATGGAACTAATAACTGTGGCCATTACAATTTCCTGTTAAGGGAACGTTTTGATAAACCTTTGTTTTACTTGAATACAGTTATTTTCACGTTTACAATCTGAAATTGATTTTTTAAATTACCAAAAGGAATGACAAAAACAAAACAAGAACTTAATGAATATTAAAGAAATTAGACATGAAAATAAATATTTTGTCAAGAGATTCAAAGATATTAAATTATATCAAAGATTAAGTTCAGTAAATTCAAAGAACCCATTTTTACGATGATTGATGCATTTTCGTTTTTACAGAGTAAAATTACACAATATGCACCATTTAAATACAATTATTTTTCATTATTTATTACATGTCAGGAAATCAAACGTAATTATACAATTTATTGAAGGACATCAAATTGTTTATTGCTTTACGACAACTAGCTTCAAAGACGAAAAGTCGTAAATTGATCACACAATAAGATTAAAAAATAAAATTAACTTGTCGTTTTCTAATTAAACAGAATATGTGTTAGCCACAAAAGCTGATGATATTCACATATATTGCTTTACTATGCTTTTTTATATGCTTACTTAATTACAAAAAGTACTACGTAAAACTGGAACAAAAACAAATAAGATAGTTGTATTATCATCATGCAAAATCTTTTATTTTGCAAAGTTAAACATAAAAAAAAGGAAATGAAAATCATGACGTTTCTGATGAACTCATCTGCTTTGAATGGTAACCACCTCGAATGCCTCATGGTAGCTTGTTTGCATCGGGGTTATCGTTCGATCAAGGTCGTCAAACCAAAGACTTTAAAATTGGCACTTGCTAATTATTTTCTAAAGTCGTAGCATTGAGTAGGTTTTTCTGTAACATATGAATGATTATGTTTTCCAATCTAACATAATTTTGTCGTTGACCTTGATTTTTTCTGAAGGTTAAGTTCGACAAAAATCTGACAAAAATAGTGAACATAGTATTAAATTTCAAAAATAGACCTACAAGAATAGCTTATCATATGTAATTAAGTCCATCAATTTCGTTTTATTTGACGTCGGTGACACGCCTTCACTTATGCATAGACGTGACCCGGAATTTATGTAATCGCGACCAAATATCAGAGTACATATGATCAAATATGTGTACCAATACGCATAACATAAGTTCCTGAAGACAATAAGTAATGTTAATTCATATAGCAAATGTCATTTACACAAAGATAATGTTACCTGCAATACACAATAAGATAAACAAAATTCCAGATTAACATTTATAACAGTTAGAACATCATTTTCTGTCTTGCTATTTGGCATCAAACGATTACCATTAAATAATCATTTGGGTTTTCTTTTACAATTGCAAAAAGCATACAACTTTTCAAATGAAAGTAAATGCATTCTTGATGCAAATGTGTTTACGTAGATACGTAAGTGCATTTCCTTGCATCAAATAAACGATTACATTTTAAAGCAAAACGAATAGTACGTATATCTAATTACGAAAAGACGTCTTTAAACTTTATCAAATAGATGTCACAAGCATATAGCTAATAGATAAATAAAAGCCTACATAACTGTACTTGTAATATTTACAACAAGTAAACAGGATTTATCAATGTAAATGCTGGCGAAATAATGTAAAGACACACTAAGACGATATACATTGACAACTATTAACAAATACTTCTAAACAACTTGTTTCTAAAAAAAAAACAATATTTCAAAGATTACACGACCGAAAGGCATACAATGTATATGTTCATGAAAATAACTCACATAATATGATTGAATTGAATTTTGCAAGTAATGTCACAATTTGAATTATAAAGTTATTTTTATCTCTTTTTCCTCTCATAAGCAAACCTTCCTCGTTAGTTTTGTATACAAAGTTTAGAATCTAAAAATTGTATTTGTTCAATTTCTTCCAAGACAATTATTCATATTATTATCTTATATCTTCTTTCAATTTCATTGTATGTCGTAGTAGTGTGATCTACAGAATATAAAGCGAGATATCAGTTCGCTTCATGATAAATTGAGATATAAAGATAGTTCCGTCAAAGAAAAGATGTTCTTCACAGCATGTAGTCTATAAGGATAATGAGTCAAAGAACTCAAACACAGTTGACAAAAAGATCACATGTCATTCACCAATACACAGGCTAGCAAGAAGGAAGTTTGACTAACTGTATTTGCATTCTGAAAATTTGTTTTTCCACAGAAGTCCTTGATGCCACATGTATATGTAGGACACATGAACGTGCCAATTAATTTATTAACTGATGCTTCTATAAAATTGAAAGGGAATACTTAATGCAGGTCAGAAAAATCAGTGTTTCGAAAAGAAAGCAAAGATAATCATTGATAAGGGCTGCATCTGTTTCCAAATAGACATACTTACATGTATATAAGAGTATAAACTTGCATATATAAATAGATTACAAACGATTTATATATATAATTAGTCTTATATTTGATGCGACATATACATTATTTTTCATAATTTGAAATATATCTTACATAAAATGTATTCGAGATAAAAGTGCGAAGAGGAATAATGGTAAAAATTCCAACATATACATGCAATGATTGAAAGATATGCACTCATATTTATATACATTATGAATATATCCTCAATGTTATGAATGGTACTACAAATGTATTGAGACGTATCTCTCAAAATAACATGATTCCTTTTTCTAAGGGTCAATCTTATCTGTGTAGAAAACATACCTGTAAAATAGGCAACAGAACGACTATCAGTAAAATTAGTCCAATCAAACTAAGATTTAACCCCAAACTAATTGCAACAGAAAATGTTTTAGCTTTAATCTATAGTGTTAAGCCCTTAATATACACAGAAAAAAGTCCCATAAAATCTAACTTGAGGAAAACTCAAAATCAGCATTTTTAATTTCCTATGGAAATTAACATTGAAAGGGAAGATGACTCCGCAAAAATTAGTTTTTCTGTCAGGTTTTGGTTGATTTTCTTAAAATATATGTAAAGTATGATACTTTGATGGGGTTGTAAGTTCGTATTTGACTAAGCTAGATAATCTTCTGCTCATGAAATGTACAAAACCGAAGTGTTATGGGTACTTTTATTTTTTGTGTGAATTTTTCATTACGGAAATTGTAAATTTGTGGCTTTGTAACCATTTTGAAAAAATAATGTGAAAATTTGGTATTGTTTGTATCTGTATGTTTTTTTCAGCGTCCTACTTATTTAAAGAAACTTTTAACCGCTAAAAGAAGAAAACATGTTAAATAATTTTTATTAAATTTGAGATTCTTGACCTTGACATGTTGTAAAATTCAATAAATGGTCAATTAATGAATTACGAAATCTAGATTTTAGCTTGATAAAACATGTGAAAACACCTTAAGAGTTGTTTGTTATACTCTAAAGACGGATTAAATATCAAGAATCAATACATTCTGTTGAATAGAAGAGGTAGAGTTATAACTGTGTAGCATGTTTTATTGATATTTCTGCATTTTTTGCGGAGTTACCACCCTTTTCAATACAAATCTCCATAGGAATTTTAAATGGCGATTTTTTTAGTCTTCCTGAAGTTAGATTTCATGGGATTTTTTACTGTGTATATTTGGAGTATAATGCTCAAGATTAAAACTTAAAAATCTTCTGTTGCAATTACTTTAAGGTAAGGGTCAAATTTATGCTAGATTGACTGGACTAAATAGTTACAAATGTAAAAAGACATCTTGGTCTGAAGAATGGCCACAATGGATTAAAAGTTATATACTAGTCAACAAATGAAATGATACCTTAGTTTAAACTCCAATTTATCATGAAATATAACACATAGGAAAGCCGGTAAATTATCCAATGAAAAACATTTGCTTGCAAAGCAAAGATTGAAACAAACAAAGAAAAACATGATTTTATAAAGTTTTTTTGAAATTTCTAGGAAATTTATCTCGATTTCTTCTCATAAGCAAACCTTGCTCGTTTTTTTTTTTTTTTTTTTTTTTTTTTTTTGTTTACAATGGTTCGAATCTAGAAATAGGTTTTTTTTTCAATTTCTTCAATGACCATAACGTATAATCTTAAATTTTCCTTCAAGTACATTGTATGTCGTTGTACTGTGATTGCAGGTATATATCATTAAGCTTCATGATAAATTGTGATATAAACACACGCCAAAGAAAGTATGTTTATCACAGCATCAAGTCAATAGCTATTGAACTGAAGCGCAGTTGACAAAGAGATCAGATGTCATCAACCATTACACGTACTAACAAGAAGCTAGTTTGACTGAGTGTTTTCGCATCTGAAAGTTTGTTTTTCCTCCGAATTTATCTCGGTCTGTTTCTGAAATTAATTTGAACATTATAACTTTTGATTTTTTAACCCTGCATACCACCATTTCCAATGTGAAATTAAAATTGTTTTGAATAGACATTGAACGACAAAATTTCTTCCCATGTGACGTTTGCATATTCTGACGCCAAACACACGAAACAATGAATGTTTTTTTTAATTTGATAAAGGCTTTCTGTGCATTTTTGTAAATGTTTGTTTTGAGATTGTAACACAGTGATGACTTCTGTAACCATATTTTGATTATTTTACCGATTATGTCTGTTTTGTTCACGCATCGTTGTAAAATAACGGAATTTGATGCAACTGTCATACAAGTGAGAGGTTTAGCGCTTTAAAACCAGGTTCAATCCACCATTTTTTCTACATTTGAAATGCCTGTACCGAGTCAGATATATGATATGATATATGATATATAGAGTATGAAAGTTGTTGTCCATTCGTTTGGTGTGTTTTATCATTTGATTTTTCCATTTGTTAGGGACTTTCCGTTTTGATTTTTTGGAGTTTAGTATTTTTGTGATTTTACTTTTTAATGCCATTTTAGGACATACAAACCTAAATTAAATGTCAGTGCATAATTAGTGCTTACATAAATACCGAGAATGTTCACTTCATACAGCTCTGAAACATCAGTGTTTTGAAAGGATAGGATTGATATTCATTAATAAGGTTTGCATATGTTTCGGAAGCAACATAATTACATGTAAACGATAGTAATAATTTTCATATATTAATGGAATGAAAATGATGTAATCTTATATATTTTATTTGACATAAACATAATTTTTCATAATTTGAAATATATCTTTCATAAAAAGGAGCTAGAAGAAGGGTAATGAAATGCTATATATACATGGTCTGATTGTCAGATATGCACTCATATTCACATACATTACAAATACAGCTTCCATGTCAAATGATTTGGAAAATATCACTGAAGATAACATGACTCATTTTATTTCGGGTCAATCTGTACTATAAAAAAGATGTGATATGATCGCCAGCGAGATAACTTTCCACAAGAAACCAAATGACACAGAAATTAACAGCTATAGGTCAAAAATGAGCAAAGCCCATACCGCATAGTCCCCTATAAAAGTCCTAGAAATAGTTACGATAGCATAACTGTGATGGACAGCAGAATAATTTTCATTTGAATAGTTAAAGATACATCTTTGTCTCAAAATGGTCAGAGAAAATGTTATATGAATACATTAAGGTGCAGACAGATAATTGATTCTGAAATTGATAAACAAATGTTTTAGAAAAGAAAAAAATATTAGTAAGGTGTATACTAACCAGTTTTCACATACATATATTCAAAGCTATTTGAACTTTTTAAAATTAAGCCATAACATAACTTTGATTAGGATCAATTAACATATCTTGGTTAGAACCTTTTATTTTTGTATGGTTTGTATGCACTTCTCTTTTTTATCTGTCCTTGATAAAAACATTATGTCATTTGCATTATTGTTTTTATCTTCACATTGACTTCAGCTGGTTGCCATTTTGAATATCAGACCGACCTCAAAGAAGCAGTAATTCTTATTGTATAGGATATACAAAAAAACATATCTAGCAAATTTGGTTACAATATGCGTACACGATCTTTTAAATAATCGCAGTTTGACGCCACATTGACCACGTAAAGCCAAGGACAATAGTAACATAGGCATGTCCTTATTTCACTTCGTCTGTTCTTAAAAAGGAAAACAAAATGCGGTTAATCCACTACTAGTAACCATTGTCAATGTCTGATAGGCACCATAGTCACAACACGTTTAAAGAACCTTGAAAGAACTCATTTCCTAATTGATTTTATGCTTATATCGTAGAAAAGTTTTGAAATCAGATCAATTGAAATCATATGCAGTCCCTTGAAACCGTATTTGAATTTCATAAGGCCCAACGTAACAAGACTTGGTGAGAGCCATCAATGGAAGATTTTGCGCATGGCTGTTGTTTTCATTCCATTTATTCTGCAAAGCAGAATTTCAATGTAAACTTTTAACAAACAAATATTTAAACAAACTTTCGAAAGAACAATTCTGAAGAAAGATTTCAATTGTTTCAATCGCTTTAAAGAAGTTCAACCATACAGAAAATCGAAATAACCGTGGTTGAATTGTTTGTTGATAAAACGACACCAAATTAATAACACTGAGGAATGAAACATCTCTGTCAATACACTCATCATAGATACCAGGTTTAACAATTAGTATGCCAGACAAGCGTTCCGTCTACAAACAAATCATTAGTGACGTTAAAATCAAAAAAGATAAAAAAAAAAAAAAAAAAAGACAGGTCAAGTACGACGTAGGACGGCACTGATGTTCCAATACTCCAAACGTTGTTTCCAAAAAATAATACAAGTTTAATCACATGTACACAAAAAAAAAACAATTGACCGTCATCTTTTTAAGACGAGTTACGAATATAGAGTGCTGACGGACGAGGTATCAAACGGATGAATGGCGAAAAGGATAATTTTATATACGATATATAATAACAGTAAAAGATAAGATATAATATCTTCTTATTTTATACATAATAATAAAAAAATTATAATGAAATAGTTAAGAACAATACAGTATGATATGAATAATGAGAGATAAAAACATTGAAAGTTTTATTCTTGTATAAAATGATAATGTATTTAATATGCTGTAAATAAACTCATCATAGATACCAGGAATAAAATTAAATATTTGCGCCAGACTTGCGTTTCGTCTACAAAAGACTCATCAGTGACGCTCGAATCAAAAATGTTATAAAAGGCCAAATAAAGTACGAAGTTGAAGAGTATTGAGGAATAAAAATTTCCTAAATGTTTTGCCAAATATAGCTAAATTTGTAAAGACATGGTATCCTCCCATCAATATCACTCAGGCTAAAAAATAAATTTCGTATATTACTTTGAGACATGCACAATCAACACCTTTACTTGAAATTTTGAAATCGGATCGTATAAATCCAAGTTAACATGCTATTACATTTGGTGTATAAATTCAAAGCAACATATCTCTTCTATACTGAAACTAGTTTGACAACACACTTATAAAGTATATCTGAAATGTCAAATAATAAACGAAACAAAGATTACTCTATATCTAAAAAATTCAAAGAAAATGTTTTCTGTTTATAAAACAATTTGGCAATACGATAAACAAAGGTATTATTATGGCAGTTAAGAATATATCTGTTCTACTATGTAGAGGAAACAATTTTGTAAGATTGTCAGATATTTATGATATACATTTAAGATGCTGGTATTTTACCCCTTACATGTATGACAAAGCATACTGTATAATTAAAAAGTCCTTTGTCATAACAATTGTGAAAGTATATGGTTATGGGAAGGAGCTTTGACTTCACCTGCATATGGGATATATATTTCCCAATTCACGTGCATATGGGATATATATTTCCCAACTTATTCGATATTCAAGAGCTTGCAGCTCCTACTCAGACTTTGTAAAACGCCATCAGTGTCTGAGTAGAAAGTTGATGAACCAGGGGTATGTCAAAGAACGTCTCGTCCTTTTTCTAAAAAAGTTCATCAGAAGGTACCAAGACCTTGTTCATAAATATTCCGTATCAACTTCACAAATAATACATGATGGTCTTGATGTATAGATTCTGCGTACTGATGTTGGTTATCATCTTGACAACGTGTTATATTGTTCTTTCATTTATCTTTGTATTATTATTAATATTACGTTTACTGTTGGATTGTTTTACTTGATATCCGTTTGGCGTGGCTCGGTACTTAAACATCCCGTCAATGTGTTTGTATTATCTCTCATTTTTAGCTGGTGTGTTTTGTATATGCGACTTTTTTGTGTTTCGTTGGTTCTTATAACGTGACTCTATACTTTAAAAGATCCCGTCAGTATGATATTGTTCTATTATATGTCATTATGATATATTTCTATTATGAATTAGAAAATACGTCAAACGTCAAAATTATTCAATCGCGTAGTGGAATGACCTATTTACGGATTCTTATAAATTCTATATAACTTTTGGACTATTTTAAATCTCGGTCTATTTCTGAAATTAATTCTTACATACTTTTGATTTTTTAACCCTGTATGCTAAAATTGCCCATGTGAAATTTTAAAATTGTTTGTATGTACATTGAACGACAAATATGTTTTTCTGACGTCAGACACGCCAACCAATTAATGTGTTTGTAGATAGATGTTGTTGTGTTCTGTTAAATTGTTCCTTTTAAAATTGTTACACGGTGATGACTGCTATACCCATAGTTTGACTATTTTATTTATTATGTCTGTTTAGTTCACGCATCATTGTAAATATAACGGAATTTGATGAGACTGTCATCAAAGTGAGAGAGTTAGAGCTTAAAAACCAGGTTTAATCCACCATTTTCTACATCGTTTTTGATGTGTGTTTTGTCTTTTGATTTTGCCATGTGATTGTTGACTTTCCGATTAGATTTTCCTCTGAGATCAGTATTTTTGTGATTTTACTTTTTAAACACATTCTGATAAACAGGTATTGTAAACTATCTATTCTAAAACAATTTTAAATATACTAAAGAAGGGCATGACCCAAAAGAGGAAACCTACAATGTATGGTACAATTATATATGATAATTGTCCTTGCAATTTCACTATACATTCAGGTTATATTTGATTATTGTACTCAAAAGTACCTTAAAAAACCAATTATGAAAAGTATAATGATCAATTACACCATCGCATTTTCGTTGATTTTGAATTATGAATATCATTGTTTTGTGGCATTTTTTACATATTTTGTTTTCAAGTAAGCATACTAATGATTTACGTTTTTGTAACAGTGAATGAAAAGAATGTTTGTGTTTCTATTTTTTGTTAAATGAATAATTACCTTTATCTTACCTCCTATACATTCCTAGGAATATGATTGGTTAAAAGCGTCCTCGTGGAAACCGTGTATATTTAATATTAGGTTAGTTGGGAGGCGGGGCTTATTTCATACACAGTTAGTAGTGGAGTTACGTCCCTTTATATTCCATAGAAAGTAATAAAGAGGCGGGGCTTATTTCATACACGGTTAGGTGTTACGTCCCTTTAGAAAAACAAAACAGTACTGAGAAAGATCTTAAAGGTTTCAACAGACGAAGAAAGTGATGATAAAGTGAAATAAATTCATAAAACACAATTAAATCTAACAAGTTGTCATTGTTGGCATCTGTTTTTGTAGGATCAAAGGAAGTAGTTTCTTAACCATATTAATGCTAACTGTATTGAAGACTTGCTCATTTTGATAGGTTACTAGTTTAAATTTTATACGTCAAGATAGTCGGTAAGATAAATTCGTCACATAGTATGCTAATGACGTAATACGGTATATATGGGGTCAGTAAATTCCATACGGGGATTCGAGCTTCGCTCTCACTCCATATGGAATTTACTGACCCCATATTTACCGTATTAGGTCACCAACACAATATGTAACTAATAGTGTGGGACTATTTTTGCAGTTTACTGATATTTTGATTTGAATATTTCATGCGTAATTGATGGGTTAAAGTTATAATATTATGGTAGATATTCTCATCCATCTATTATTTACTTTTTCAAATTATCGTTTCAATCATCTTGATAGACTGTCCTCTGTCCAATTTTAGATGATACTGATTATTGAAGGTATGCGTATTACCAAATTTGAAAGCTAAAAAACATTTAAAATCTTAAGTTTAGAAAAATCTGCAGCTAGTCACCTGTTACCCAGAAATTATTTAAGGACATAAAGGTGAATGAATTAAGATTTTGTTTGGTTTTATAAGTCCTGTCTCATAGAAAGTCATCGGAAGGTATCAAGACTGTAAATAAAGTATACTGTTTTACCATCTTGATACAATGTACCTGAGGGTGTATATTTCAGAAAAAGTCTCTTGAGCATATTGTTTTCTGTAAGTTCAGCATCTTTTCACTTATAATTGATTCTACCTTTTTGAAAATATTTCATAACTTCCAGCCTGCACTCCTCTGCATAGAAAAGACAACAAGTTGGACTTTTAGAAGGAATCATGCGGATTGTCCTTTTTGAAAGGATTATTTTTCTTCCAGCATTGTACCTTTTTGCACTGAAAAGGCAACAACCAGTTGTACTTTTAAAATGAGTTATGCGGATTGTCCTTGATACAACGTAACTGTTTCATAAAACTATTACTCAAACTATTCCCAATGATAACTCACTGGTAAAGATGTGACTTTTGTCATCTTTGATTCTTTGCAGATTTTGCAGTTATACCACCAACTACCTTGTCTTTAATTGACTTTGTTTCAGATTATTTTCAATACTTTCAATGATCTTTAACATTTTCATTAAAAAGGGTATTTAATGTTCATATGTGTATCATTTTATAATAAAACTGCAACAGGATTCACTTCAATTTCGCTTCCTATTTTTTACAAATTTCGTTTTTTTAAATTTTTTTAGATAAACTTAAAACATTTTTTATTTAAAACTTGACAATATGTGTCCATGAAACACCATACCCAACTCGCCTTACCTGTGTACCGTGAACCGCAAAACTTTGGGTCAACCCCTTCACTTTTGGAATTCTTTTTAAAAGAGGGGCTAAAGATACAAAAATGCACTGCATCGCCGGCATAATGCACATGCGTACTCACTAATAAGCTACAAATTGATGGGACCATGAATTCGTTATAAACTGCCTTACACCAAAATTTTAATCTTCGCATATATTGCTTTTAGACTGTATCTTGATTTTCGGTCGAAACCTGAGTTTGCATTATTAAAAGTTAACATCATCAAAAAGTGAGTAAAACGTTTCAATATGATTTGACAACAATTTTCTGATAGCTACCTGTGATTGACTAGAATGCACATGTGTTCCTTCTTTACCGTCGTAGACTTGTAAAACGTCGTATGAAGTTCTAAATAATGTTTTCTCTCGTCGCATAATTATCACATACTATTTTTTTTCAATTTGATACGATTATGTTTTACTTGCCACTACGTACTCTAGCATTTCATCCAATACTTAGTATTATGTGAACTATCGTAAATTATGACTGTTCGTTTATCTGTTTAGTGTGTATGTCGATACCACTGTTGGTGGCCATGGTCTGTTAATTCCAGAGTGTACCTTAGACTTAGTAGTTCATGCATCGGAGCTGACGATATTGAATTTTAATTCTCCGTTGATAATTTTTGAAATCATTCGATCAGGAACCAAAGCATAAGCTCCCAGCAATGTTAACCTTAGACGTATATAGCTATAATTCTGATAGCTCAAACCAAAAAAAAAAAAAAGCAAAGATGATAAGGTGTTAGTTTTGCTGATCAAGACAAAAGTTTCGAATGCACCAAATTCATTAAGTGTTATTTTCTTTCGATATTCGTTTCATCTTTTGACATATCTTCACATTTTCTATTTCCATTGAATAGCTGTGTCATGCCATCTTTTGTCACGTTTCATTACATGAAATACATGTATCATCTTCCAGTTATCACGGCTTTAATATTTTTATTACTTTTTATTTCATGCTGTAATCATTTTTCAATAGAGTGAGGTGTTGTTGCGTTGTCACAGATGCATGGATTCTAATCCCTCTGGGTGTAAAACAGATCTAAATTTTGTTGGGCAATTTAAGACGTAGTATATGTACTTTCCCAGGTTAGGGGGAGGGTTGGGATCCCGCTAACATGTTTAACCCCGCCACATTATTTATGTATGTGCCTGTCCCAAGTCAGGAGCCTGTAATTCAGTGGTTGTCGTTTGTTTATGTGTTACATATTTGTTTTTCGTTCATTTTTTTACATAAATAAGGCCGTTAGTTTTCTCGTTTGAATTGTTTTACATTGTCTTATCGGGGCCTTTTATAGCTCATTATGCGGTATGGGCTTTGCTCATTGTTGAAGGCCGTACGGTGACCTATAGTTGTTAATGTCTGTGTTATTTTGGTCTTTTGTGGATAGTTGTCTCATTGGCAATCATACCACATCTTCTTTTTTATATTTACCGTTTTAATCCTACATTACCCAAGGTTATTCGACGGAGAACGTCTGTTATAAAGTTGTCACATAATTAAACGTATACTATAATAAAAGCGATATTGCTCTGACTGCATGCTAAGTGTTATCATCCTTACGACAGACAAAAACAGCTTATCAGTAAGGTATACCATCCATATGTCACACTACATCAAAAACTATGTAAAAACATATAGATAAAGCCGACGACGAAAGCTTTTAATCGACTACGTAAATCTACACTTTTATATAATAGTAGTCTAATTGGCCGATGAGTGGTCTTGTGTGTTGTTGGGTTTAATTTCATGCAAAATTTGTATATTTTTCCCCCAGACTCATAAACATATATAGTATTTTAAAAACTATGTTTCGAAAATGAAAGGACAATGATTGTAGTCGTATTACCAGACCACTTTTAGAATGTAAATAGATAAAGACGTTCGTTTACTAAAAAATACCTGTATCAGTGGGCTAGCTTTTTTTTATAACATTTGGAATTAATAAGATAAGATAAGATAAATACGTTTATTGCAATAAGCACAATTATGCTATAGCACATTTAAATAACAACCTTATCATGTGTAAGCAACATGAAATTTATATTAATACATAGGTATACAAAACTGCAAAGAACATAATTAACAATATGAACATTTTGTTAATGAAAAAGACCATTAGATGCATATATATAACTACGTTAATATGAAAGTTCTGAGTTTCCAACTTTCACGCAAAAAACACATCAAATTGTAAATAACAGTTTTTGTTTGAACTTGTAGTAGTGAATACAGTTTGTTGATATTTGGCCATGTATGATGATATTTTGACAAGTATTTAAGTCTATACTGTCTGTATGCTGGACAAACCATAATAAAGACTTAGCGATATTCATTCTCTATAAAAATAAAATTGAGAATGGAAATGGGGAATGTGTCAAAGAGACAACAACCCGACCAAATAAAAAACAACAGCAGAAGGTCACCAACAGGTCTTCAATGTAGCGAGAAATTCCCGCACCCGGAGGCGTCCTTCAGCTGGCCCCTAAACAAATATATACTAGTCCAGTGATAATGAACGCCATACTAATTTCCAAATTGTACACAAGAAATTAAAATTAAAATAATACAAGACTAACAAAGGCCAGAGGCTCCTGACTTGGGACAGGCGCAAAAATGAGGCGGGGTTAAACATGTTTGTGAGATCTCAACCCTCCCCCTATACCTCTAACCAATGTAGAAAAGTAAACGCATAACAATACGCACATTAAAATTCAGTTCAAGAGAAGTCCGAGTCTGATGTCAGAAGATGTAACCAAAGAAAATAAACAAAATGACAATAATACATAAATAACAATAGACTACTAGCAGTTAACTGACATGCCAGCTCCAGACTTCAATTAAACTGACTGAAAGATTATGATTTCATCATATGAACATCAGGCACAATCCTTCCCGTTAGGGGTTTAGTATCATACCATCATAACATATATGAGAAGAACATAACCCGTGTCATGCCAACAACTGTTTTTAGAATAAATGTGTTTAGTTCCGATGCAAAGACCTTATCAGTGACTCAATATTAACGCCAAAATACGCAATCTTTAATGACTTGACAACAGTATCGTAATTATATGCCTTCTTAATAAGTCTATTCAAAGGTTTTGTAAGTTTCTGAGGTGAATACTGACACCTTTGTGCTTTATAAAGAATATTTCCATAAAAAATTGGATGTGAAATACCTGAACGTATTAGAAGTCTGCATGTTGAGCTATATTTACGAATGATGTCTTTATACCGATGATAAAATTTAGTAAATGTTTTGACTAGTTTGTGATATCGAAAACCCTGGTGTAATAATTTTTCAGTAATACATAAATTTCTCTCGTTAAAATCTAAAACATTGTTACATACACGAGCGAATCGTACAAGTTGAGATATATAAACACCGTAAGATGGTGACAAGGGAACGTCACCATCTAAAAACGGATAATTAACGATAGGAAATGAAAAATCATCCCTTTTATCATAAATTTTAGTATTCAGCTTTCCATTAGTGATATAGATATCAAGATCGAGAAAAGGGCAGTGGTCATTGTTAGTATTAGCTTTATTTAAAGTAAGTTCAACAGGATAAATTTCATTAATATACATACTGAAGTCGTCATTATTGAGAGCCAAAATATCATCCAAATATCTAAAAGTATTATTAAATTTGTTTATCAGATGTTGTTTCGATGGGTCTTTGCTTATTTTTGTCATAAATTGTAACTCATAACAATACAAAAACAGGTCTGCAATAAGTGGTGCACAGTTAGTCCCCATTGGAATACATGCATAGTACAACATTTACAAATTCTATCCTCCCTTCGTTGTTTTATGTAACGACCAGTTTCCATATTTAGTTTTAATATACCAAATCTTAATAAAGACAACATTTTAACATTGATAGTTTTCAATATATAGTGTTCCATCTTAAAATCTGTTTTTATCTTTTTGTACAATATTAGTTTTTCAGAGCTCTCTACAGACTCACGCCAGCTCTGATATAATTGATCTAACAGACGTTCATTCAAAATAGCAAAGTTTACATTAATATTCTCTTGTGCATACCATAAATAATTAAATCCAAGTTGAAAAAGTAAATTACGAACATTTGTGGCCCAATTTTCTCTACCATTATTACAATCAGCAACTAGAACTTGATATATTTCATATATAATATCTGGTTTCTTGTTTATAATATTAACCCAGTATTTCAACAACTTTTGTTTCCTAGTAACATACATAGGTAAATGACCAAGATCGCCAATAATACAACAGACAGGCGAGTTTTTGTGTACTTTTAAAACAAATCTACAAAATTTATTATGTACAGTTTCGATTTCTTTTGCATGATGAAAACCCAATACTTCAGAGGCGTAGTTTAAAATAGACATAGCTAGACTGTCAAAAATAGCACATTGCTGTTCTGGTGAATATAAGTAGATCTTAATGAGTTTAACAATGCTGCAAGCGCTCTGCTACCCTGTCCCGCTAGGCGTTTTTGAGTTTGTTGAAATTCACCGTTGTAATGTAAAAGAACTCCAAGGTATACATAGTGATCGACTACTTTTACTTCCGTATTGTCATAAGGAAATGAATGGTTTACTCTTTGCCATCCTTTACGAAAAACTACAACTTCTGTTTTATCTTTACATGTATTAACCCCAATTTTCCATTTTGTACAGTAGACGAATAATTTATCTAAAAGAAACTGGAGAGCTTCCAGTGTTTTTCCAAATAGCACAGTATCATCAGCGAATAACAACAAATATATCAAATATCCATTAAGGCTTATGTTATCACTAGTTCTATTATCATTCATATGTAGATCATCAGCAATGTCATTTATAAAAAATATGAAAAGTAAAGGGTTCGCCTTGTTTTACACCAATATTATTAGAAAAAAAAACATCTGAAAGTAATCCATCGCATTTAACGCGAATGTTCACAGTTGCATATACTGACTGCACCATGGAAACAAAATTGCTACTAATTCCACTATTGAAAAGCTTATACCAAAGTATGCGACGGTCGACATTAATGAACTGGGACTGACAGAGACCATTTTGTTCGGCAGAAATAGTTGTTAACTTGATCGCATTTTTTTCAATTTTTAATCAGTATCTTCACAGTTGTGCGAAATTCTGTGTTTTGATTATTTTTATTTATTAAATTTTTTAATTTTTTTTTACAGTTTATGAAATCGATTCATCAAGTATGTTCAAAACGCCGCGTAAAAGGGCGTGATTTGTTCACTTTTGGTACATGTATCTAAAGAAAACGATTGTGCCAAATTTCATATGTTAAATGTATCAACCAGAAAGACGTTTAAAATTCAAAGTACCATGCTAAAGTCCATGGCATCCAAAAAAATGTTTCCAAACATCAATTGCTATAATGAGGTAATCAAGCTATCAATTAGCAGGCCTTCACTTTTTGTTAAGTATTTTTGTTCACTTTTCAAACTTAGCTTTACTTCTTCTTTTTTTGTAATCATAATGGTATACATTTTCGTTTGCAACCTGTCAGACACATCATTTAATTACGATCACTGAAATTACAAATTGGCACTTTGCTAAAAGAAAGTCATTCCTAGCACTTGCATGTTTCTCAAAATCAGTAAACAGAAAGATAAACGTTATAGGTAGTAATCATGCAATTAATGAAGAACATATTGGTAAAATTACAAATGTAAGTACACATTAAATTGATGTTTTTCTCTTGGATTAACAACAGCATTCTTTGTTAATAGAACATTTACTTCAAAGCAGATGACTATTTTAGTTCTGAATTTTATAAGCTTTGTTTCTTTATTCACATATTATATTTGTCATTGTCGAAAGAAATTAAACTCACAATTTAATTTCCAATTATCCGCAAATTCTATTTATTTTATTCCTATAACTTGAGTCATCATATTAAGATCATATATCTTTCTATACTGCATTGAAGAAAAATGTTTTATAGATGACTGTATTATCAAATGAATCGAAAAGTTAATATCATTTTATTTATATTAATATTATATCTTGTTTGTTATGTTTTCTCTGACATAAAACTATTCGTTCGAGGTGAAAATCGTTTATACAAAGGTTAGATAAGGCCACCATATGGCTCCTATTTCTAGATAAAATAATATTCTTTTTAAATTGCTTTTATCTATATGATAATGTGTTTGTTCAATGAACAGACAAACATTCTTTTTTTATAAAAAAAAAAAATTGTTCATGAAATAAAATGTTTCAGCGTTCTTTGCATGTCGTCAAACAAAAATATTGAAATATCCAACTTAATTCAAAGGAAACAGACAAATTGCCAAATTTTGCTTAAGCACAGAATTGTTTTAGCCCATGTATCGACAAATATCATAAGTAATCAAATTAAACCATCTAACTTTCACATAAAATTTCTAAACCATATCCTATGTTTCCTTAACCAAATTTTGCAAGTTTTTCGGATCATTTTTTAAAGTTCCATCGAAAAGTTATTTATTTGGGTAAATAAGAAGGTATGGCTTACGCTCTACATTAGTCGTTTTTTTTTATTTTCTTAATTATATGGACAATTTTTTTTTTATCTTGAAGTAATGACTTAAACTTTTGGACCAAACATGATCTACTAGTACCTACTCCTTTAAATCATTTTCATTTTGCTATATAAACCCTTACAGGGAAAATCTTGGATACCACTAAGTATTTGAATGTACTCACTCACCAAAGCCCAGTAGGAAAACTAATAACACATTATTACCAGGGTAAATGGAACCACTAAATTTAAATACGTGTATCGCAAAAGAGTAAAACATCATGCTTTTAATGTTTTTTTCCGTAAAATATTTTTTGAAATGCACAAATGCAAAAACATTTCTAACGGACCTACTTTTTTATAAGGAAGTTCGCTTGTCATGTTATGGGATTTTTGTCAGATTTTCGAAAACCTCTGATTGTATCCATTTGAAAGCCTTAAAATAATTTGCTCATTGACCCCATGTTTCTTTTTATAAATCTTTTACCCATATAATAGCAAGCCATTTGTACATGTCTTATACAATTTATTATGTTTTAATAGTTTTTGAGAACTTTTAAAAACTGGTCAAAGATAAAGCTATAAATAGTCAAGAGAATATACTTTCCCGCCAAAATTTTAATGGATAATATCTCGAAAACAGGAACATTGACCCATATATTGTTTTACTCTTTTGATTCCTTAATTAATCCCCATTCATTATAAACTAGTGTTTTGCAAAGCTAATTATTTTGAAACTGAGAAGCAAACTTCCTTAAATTAACATGTTTTAAATTCTGTGTTTTGAAGTAGTAGATATATATTGGTTTGAGGGTTCTGTTGTAGTTTCCATTTTATTTTATGTTATTCATTCATTTATTTTTTATTGTAGGGGTGGGGTAAATCCTGTTATCCATTGAAGATATTAATTGAAGGTATTTTTTTCAAAAAATTGTATCATGCTTCTATGGAATTCTCTGACAATTTGTGTATAGAGAGAGCGTTAATTTGGTATATAAAAATATGCACAAATGATAAACATATCAAAATATTCAATGCAACAAGATTCTATACAATTATTCAAATTAATTTGAAATTAAAGCGAAATGAAATTAAATATCAAAATAAGAAGATTCCGTATGATTGCTAATGGAGATAAATCTCTAACAGAGACCAAGTGACATAGAAATTTTATACAACTTAACATTGAGCAAAATTCATACTGCATAGTCAGCTATAAAGGGACCCGAAATGACTTGTGAACACCAAGTTAAACAAACAAACAAACTAATGGCTTGTTTCATGTACAAAGAACGTAAAGCAAATATTATATACAACAAACGAAAACCACTGAATTACAAGCCCTAACTTTGGACAGGCACATATCGAATGTGCTGGGGTTAAACATGTTTACGGGCGCCCAAACCTTCCCTAACCAGGGACAGTATTTTGCTATAGAGGTGTATTTACAGAAGTTGAGCACAAACCTCGCGTGGTCAAATCCCATTCGCGTGTCGAAAAGACATAAATACACATATATTGACACATTATGTTTGTAGCATTACATCTTGGCCACAAGTTTATTGTTTTCTGTTCCGTATTAAATTTACATTAAGATCCATTTTGTTACATCTTGTGATCAATTTTATTTGGCAATCGCAAATGGCAGTCAGCAGGGTAAAGTTCATCAGTTGTTCGACCTGTTAGTCAAATGCGTTTTGTTTAAATATACTTTTTACTCTTTTCATCTTTTGGAAAATGTCGTTTGTGCTGTCTTTTGATCCTTCTTCACTGAAATTTGTTTTACATGCACACGTATAAAAATTGCGGTTTTTATCAAACAGAATCATAGGCTTGAACGTAGTTTTCAATTTAAACTTGTTTATTTATTTTCGTTTGGGCTTGTAGCTTGTATCCTATTTTCCCTATGGTTTATATAATCCGTTCATCCTGTATTGACTCTTAAAATTCAAGAGTCTATCTTGAATTGAGGGTAAATTGTATGGCCTTCCAAATACCGTTTCGATTCCTAACATCACTGAAGAGACATTTATTGTCGAAATCCAGATCTGGTGTACAAAAAAATATTGACATATTATATTTGTGGCATTACATCTTGGCCACAAGTTTATTGTTTTCTGTTCCGTATTAAATTTACATTAAGATCCATTTTGTTACATCTTGTGATCAATTTTATTAGGCAATCGCCAATAGCAGTCAGCAGGGTTAAAGAACATCAGTTGTTCGATATGTTAGTCAAATGCGTCTTGTTTAAATATACTTTTCACTCTTTTCGTCTTTTGGAAAATGTTGTTTGACGTGCTGTATTTAGACCCTTCTTCAACAAAATTTGTTTTACATGCACACGTATAAAAATTGCGGTTTTTATCCAACGCAATCATAGGTTTGAACGTAGTTTTCAAATTAGACTTGTTTATATTTTTCGTTTGGTCTTGTATCTTATTTTCCGTCCGGTTTATATGATCCGTTTATCCTATATTGACTCTTAAAATTCAAGAGTCTATCTTAAATTGAGGGTAAATTGTATGGCCTTCCAAATACCGTTTCGATCCCTGACATCACTGGAGAGGCATTTATTGTCGAAATCCGGATCTGGTGTACAAAAAAAGTATTGACACATTATGTTTGTGGCATTACATCTTGGCCACAAGTATATTGTTTTCTGTTCCGTATTAAATTTACATTAAGATCCATTTTGTTACATCTTGTGATCAATTTTATTTTGCAATCGCCAATGGCAGTCAGCAGGGTTAAAGTACATCAGTTGTTCGACCTGTTAGTCAAATGCGTTTTGTTTAAAAATACTTTTCACTCTTTTCGTCTTTTGGAAATGTTGTTTGTGCTGTAATTGGACCCTTCTTTAACGAAATTTATTTTACGTGCACACGTATAAAAATTGCGGTTTTTATCCAACGCAATCATATGTTTGAACGTAGTTTTCAATTTAGACTTGTTTATATTTTTCGTTTGGGCTTGTATCCTATTTTCCCTCCGGTTTATATGATCCGTTCATCCTATATTGTCTCTTAAAATTCAAGAGTCTATCTTAAATTGAGGGTAAATTGTATGGCCTTCCAAATACCGTTTCGATTCCTAACATCACTGAAGAGACATTTATTGTCGAAATCCGGATCTGGTGTACAAAAAAAGTATTGACACATTATGTTTGTGGCATTCATCTTGGCCACAAGTTTATTGTTTTCTGTTCCGTATTAAATTTACATTAAGATCCATTTTGTTACATCTTGTGATCAATTTTATTTTGCAATCGCCAATGGCAGTCAGCAGGATTAAAGAACATCAATTGTTCGATATGTTAGTCAAATGCGTTTTGTTTAAAAATACTTTTCACTCTTTTGGTTTTTTGGAAATGTTGTTTGTGCTGTATTTAGACCCTTCTTCAATGAAATTTATTTTACATGCACACGTATAAAAATTGCGGTTTTTATCCAACGCAATCATAGGTTTGAACGTAGTTTTCAATTTAGACTTGTTTATACATTTGGACATATATAGGGATTCATCATGGGCTTTTTATCTATACATTGTTTACTTATCTACATAAATTCATATAGCAAAACAAATACAAAGAAATATATATGATCCAATTTTCCTTTTTAATTTCATAGAGCTATGAATTATGTTTATATCACTTGTCAATGCAAGATAGCTTGAACAAAGATATTTTTATAATGATTTGTACATTTTCATTTATTTCGTGATACATTATAGAGGCATCTACTAATTGCAAGCAAATTCAAACGATAATCAAAACCATGAGCATATTGCGTAATCAATTGTTTTACTGTCAATGACAAAGTAGTGTTCCAACGAAGTCTTATATATGCATTTTGATTTTTGCGTCGTTTAAATTGATGCCTCATCTCATTTATCTATATCTGACATAAATGATGTTGTGACAATTATAAAAATACGAAAAAAAAATAATAAATAAACTCCTCATGGGTGCACGAATCAATGTGCACATAGTTAAAATGTTTTGCACTATTGATTTAAACAGAATTATATAATATCTTACTAGTTCTAATCGATTATTGGTGCCAAGGGTACTATTTGTTCAATAGTCAATTGTTCTATATTGACACAAATTTATAACCTTTTGATTTACATAAAAGTTATTGATGTACTCTGCTAATCCCTGGACAAAAAGTTTTTTAGACTTATTCTGATAAGAATTCAGAGCTGTGTTACTGGTTGCCTGTACATGAATAGCCAAAGTTATACGCTTGATTGTTGACGTAACTCAGAAGGCAGAAAAAAGAGACGAAACAGAGCGGATGAAAGATTAAATCTTCTTTGGTTATTTTTTCTCTTTTTCTTCAGCATTCATTATCCCCGCCGGAATCTAGTTGCATTTCTGCATGCAGCCACGTTTGTTTTTGATTGAAGACATTAAAATATTAGACCTATAATATAGTAGCAACCTGTAACAGTTATTGACCTAAAAAGAAACCTGAACGTGGAATGTCTTTTGGCTAAAATATCGTCATAGACAATGATATATGATTAAATTAATTAATATTGAAGTTGTTTGTCTTAATTATGAAGAATCATTGCAGTCAGGAGAAGATTAAAGGTCACAAAAAAGTAATTAATTCCGTTAAAAAAAAACAGTTGGCAAAATAACTTGTACATCAAATCCACTGATCATCCTTTTGTTTGTGAGAGCGAATCCATTATTAATGGTTGTTTTTACAGAATTTGTTTTTTTCCTACAAGACTTGAAGATAACTGTTGCATGTACTTGTAAGCTATCTATCAAGTTCAACCTAGAATATGTATGTGGTTTTTTTTTTTAATAATATATTTTCATTTCAATATATCAGGAAACAAAATAATGTTTTGAACAAATAATATGATACCGAGTTGAAGTCTCTGGTATGCATTCTTTCTGGCCAACCAATAGTTAATGTTTGAAGTTATCATCTGGCAATAGCGTTTCTTAAAGTCATATGAAACGAGTGACAGGTAAAAAATAATGTTATTCCAATTCTTGAACCAATGCATACAAACATCGTAAACTTAGTCTTCGGTGCACGATTTTATCATTTTTTTCACATAAATTTCGTATAATCGTCAATTTTTTTTCAATCGGTCAGTGTTGTTGTGAAAATATGACAGGTAATTAAAGCCAAAGTTTAACGATTATCATCTGTTTGTCAACAATCACACAAAAATGCATGAATATTGAGCACGTGTATAACATATACAATCAGATAATAGTTTATTTTAAGGACATCCTTGCGTATTGCGATCACAGGATTTTTACGAGATGGGTCACACTAAGGTCACTTTGCATACGGAAAATATGTCGGAGAATTGCTTCCTGGAAGGAAGCAATAAAATAAAACTTCTTCTAAATATGAACAAATTACAGAATTTTCTTCAGAAAAAAGTATATGTACATAAGTTTTATAATGAAAACTATTCATTGAGTTATAAAAAAAGATATGCATTATTTTTTTTAATTTGAGGTTTCTCATTAATTTAATTTTTCAGTTACTATAATAATTGTGCACAATGTCAAAATATTCTAGACTTCAATATTATTTAAATATTTTCTTTCTTTCAAATTTGATTTAATTGAAATAGTGTACCGATTTAAAACGATTATTTGACTTGAGGCATCGGATTTCACGTTCATATTCCGATCGAACGTGACTGCTTTTTGAACAACCCATAAAAACAAATGGACAATCAAAAGACATCTTTAGTAGGGGGTTAATTTTTGGATTGGAGAAGTAATCACATGTTCATACCATTATGAACAATTGGATTCAATTTAACAAAACTAATTATATGTACGATTATTTTCACTTATACGAAAACCATTTTCCCCCTATGAACTGTTGAAAAAGTTTCTAAAATGTATTATAATAGTTTACCTGAGCCATTATCGTTACAAAATGAACGGATGTTCTACAAACTTCAACACGAAGACAACTGTAAAATCTTGAACTTGACGTCTTACAATGTGTTATTCAAAAATAGCTACATGCATGTAGGTTGAAGAATGCAATTGGATATATTATAAAAAAAAATCATTGGTAGGTTGAGATAATGAACGATTGACGCCACTACAATTACATGGCCATGATTCTCTTTCGGTTTCGTGAAGAAAAAAAAACCAATTAATTCCAGAAAGCATGGATTTCCTTTTAGGAACGTGATATTTATACATGTATTTTTGGTCCAGTTCGTACTGATATGATATTATTTAATTTATCTTACATAAAGTATCAAACTTGACGTGACGATAAGCAATTGATTCAACAACCAGTGCTTTCCTTTTCTTCAGTCATTTTGTTCGACGCTTTTGATGCAACAGGAAAACTACTTGCCTAAAGTGCCTAAAACGCATTCTTTGCACATCCATCTAGAACGCTATCTATAAGAACAGTCGACTTAATTATACTCGTGATACTAGTGATATAGTTATATGTTCAATTTTAAATATTTGTTCTTCATACTGTCAATTTATAGTTAAATTGCTTTCAATAAAAAAAAAAATATTTGTTTCAAAGTTAACTGTGTCTTTTTAAACGCATTACACGTGTGTCTGGAATGAATTTCTGAAATGTTTTGAACTATGCGTTTTAAGTGCCAATTGGTCAGAAACCGGTGGAAGTAGACTAAAAGTCGTTGATAGTTATCTTGTTTCGCTCTGTATTTAGTCTTTCGGTGCCATGGATGTTCCTTGCTCTTTTGCCTTTTTTTCTGCTAAAACGTTTTATACATGATTATTGTCCGACTTTTTATATTGATGAGTCTAGTGTGAAGGTTTATCCGGAAGCAAGTCAAAGCGTGCAAGAATATTTAAGGATTTACAATGTGACCGCAAATCTTAAATTAAACTATTTGACATATCAGCACTAACATATATTTTTAGCTATGCTGTTATATTAACCTTTAACTAAATAAAAGGGAAGTGTGTGTGGTTTCTTGTAAGTGGGTTAAAAGATATATCAGTACAGCTGTAGAAAATCTTATGCATGCATTAACACAGAAGTACAATCTAAATTACAATCAAATTCAAGTAGTGAAGTATATTTAATTTAAATAAATTACTTGGACCTTTTTTTGTCTCTTATAAAAGACGGAATGATTGGCATAAATTTAAATAATTATCTAAATGATTAGGATATTTCCCTTTTAGGATTTATTTTTATCTGGGGTTAAATATGATTTATTGAATAAATTCAAGGTATTTTATTGAAGATATCATCTTTAGCTAAGATTTATTGGTTTTATAAAATTGAAAGTGTCCTCGATTTTAAAAATTTAACATAGTAAAGTATTTGAGCTCTTTATAGATTTGACTATTGAACGCATGATAGGGTTACCTCTTTGAGATATAAGTTATAATTTTACTCAAAGAAGAAAAACATACAGTCTGCATTATTGAAGTAACACAAATTTACATGAAAAAAAATAATCATATTCTATTTTTACACAAAAAAATACAAATTCGTTCGCCGTGCAACTTTGTCTAAAACAATTGGATTTTTTTATTTAGGTCTTATGCTTTGACCAGAATTCAAAAATATCGAAGAAATAAGTAAATTGTTTATCCTCTGCTCATTCCTCTCAAATTTTTATTCAGAACGAACGACCCCTCAAAACTTTCTATTCTTACTAGTAACTACAAAAACTTTCTATTCTTACTAGTTACTACAAAAACTATCTATTCTTACTAGTTACTACAAAAACTATCTTGAATCTTGACTCTCGACCGTTTACCCAATGATTTTTGTCATTTGTTTTTTTAATCTAATGTTTTTAAGAAAATTTTAAATCTATATTTCAGTTTATACTTTTGTACAAAATTCTGTCTTTACATATATTTCAACATTATATACCCGCCAATATTTATCGACTGAGTCATCATGGTTATCGGTCCTGAATATGACTGATAAAGGGTTTTTTTTCTACACCGACACACGCCCCCATGGAGGTAGTTGTTCTAAGACCTATTTTACATATCAGATAATGATAATTAACTTCGCACCTTCAACCTAATCATCAGGGTGGTTTGACACTGATGAACGGAATGACATTAGTTCTATTAGATAGGTTTCCAATATTGATATAACTAAATTTCCACCTGGTAGTTACTTATATAATAGGTGTTTTTGTCGGCATTTCTTTGTAATAATTACCACTGCGTGCCTGCTTTTAATTCACGTGTCAAATTCGTTTTGCATGTTTACACCGTTGTAAATTAGCTTGAAGCTTCAAAGGACCCGATGAAGCAGAATGAACGCTGTATTTCTATACAGGGCGCCAAATTATTCGACCATGTTAACCTTTTAAAAATATCAAAGTGTGTATCATAATCATTTATTTGATATAACATACAAACAAATTATAGTTTTATATAGTTCTTCGTACTTATCAAGCTAGTCGTTGTGTGACCAATAGATATAATTTATTACCTGGGACATTTGTGTGACAGCACAAAGAGTTAAAAAAAAAATGTACATTTACATAAAGAACAAAAAAGACAAAAACACAAGGTATCGATCTGAAAAAACTCGCAAAATATAAATATCAATAGAATATAGGACCGTTACTGTTCATTTGAAAATATTTAGCTATGTTTCAATTTATAATCATATTAAGCTTAATCGATTTAAGTGCCTATGAACATTTTTTTTCAAAAATCTCACTATCTTAAATTCATTAAAAAAAACCAATAGAAATGATTTTTTTAAAGGACCAACAAGTTTACAAAAAATTTATCAAAATTTACGGCCTATTATAATGTATACATCATTGTTTATGGAATAGCTACCTCACATCTTTTTTAAATTGTTTTTTTTTTTTCTAAAAATTCTGTTGTTTTGTGTTTTAAGTTGTTTTTATCAAATGACCCTCAATCGGAAATTTGTTTAATATTTTCTGTAAATGAACACGAATCCGAAGAGAATGAATAATTCATCAGCTTCATAAAATTCGTCAGCTTTAGAAGTGTATCCATATAATTCGATTTGATGAGTGTACAATAGTTGCTCTCTGCTTTCATAAATCAGAATGAAACAAAGATTTTTCTATGGTCATGAATGCCCCACTGTACAAGTCATTTTCTTTGTTCAGTGGACCGTCAAATTTCGCATAACATTAAATAGATCATAGTACATGTACAATGTATCATAGGGAACATGTGTACTAAGTTTCAAGTTTCAAGTTGATTGAACTTCAACTTCATCTGAGACTTCATCAAAAACAACATTGACCAAAAACTTTAACCTGAAGCGGGACAAACGGTAAAATGGAATCACATCATCATAAAAATTGCCTGACACAAACATATATTTCTGTCGAATAGTATAGAACGTACATGTAGTTCGTGAGTTATACTTCTAACATTTCTATCAACCTAGAATATCTAATAAGAAATATTAAATTAACTTCTATTTAAAACAATGTATGTCTTCCTTAATCACAGAGAATTTATCAGACTTCATTATCTGGAAATATTAGCTTTATACAGGAGATAATATTCAATATAATTGAAAAACAAAGGATATGGGGTATCTATCTCATTTAAAGCTTTTGGGGTATTTAACCAAAAAAAAACACTTAAATAATAATTTACAATAATTCATCTGCGTAGAATGTTAAATGTTTGTTTGAAAAAGATGGCGATGTGAGACAAGGTTATCCATTGATGACCATTCGATATCCGATATATTCTACTTATCATTTCGCGAAATCAATCGTTTATAATTAGTTTGTAATATTAGAAACATATCTGTTCTTATTTTAAAAGTTTGAGAACAGATCGTGAATAGACATACTAGGGCACATTTCTTTTATGTTAACCCTATACGATTATACCCATGCAGTCTCACAAAGATATGGAATGATAACTGTATATATGTTTTGCTTTGACACGTGATAAATTAGTTCTATTGTTTTGCATTGGTAAACAACTTAAAATTCTATAAATCAAAACGTTCATGTCAAAATTTGATTTTATCATTGATTCATATATTCAGGTTAAAAAAGGAGAGAATTTAATTTTGTGCGAAATCTTTCCTTATGAATATACATTTTGTAATTATCGGTTTCGCGAGTAATATAAAGGGTCATTCTACACATATATGCCCATTTAACAACGTGTATTAGATAAGATGAAAATGTGATCATAGCTGTTTTTCTTGTGTATCATTGCATTCCAAAATTATTGGTTTTATAAGAAACGTAGTGAGCAGTGATTAGAACGTAACCTTAAGATCTCTAAAAAATGAAAGAGTCCACATAGTTTCGGAAAATGTCATTACCGTAACTGATTATAAGACATTAATTTTTGTAAAAACCATATTCAATTTGTGTTTGTCCTATTGACATATCGTATACAATCTTGAAGTTTTTTAACCGATTCTAGCTATTTCCCGTTACAATGAGCATAAAACATAAATTTTAATTGAATATGTTGGCAAACAATACTTGTTATAATTTCCTTCAACTTATTTTGTTTTTAAATATAATGGTTGTGTTTGTTTTGTGTTTTAACACCTTGTTACTTATAAACTGTATTTATATTGTATAGTAATCTTTACAAATGGTATCATTTATATAATAACAGTGTTGCAAATCGACAAGTCAATGTTGTTACGGCAATGACAAAGTGTTACGGGAGTGACGGTTACTGTTACGGCAATGACTGTGTCCCCTTAAACTGTGTAAATGGTTATAAAATGTGTACCTGTTTGAACACCGAACCTCTCAGCTGTAGGATAATTTAATAAAAAAACACTTACACCAGTAGTGTGCAAAAAAGTATTAAAATAATATGAACTACGACATTTAAAATCAGGAAACTGATAAGTTCATTAACGATATGGTATCCTTTATTTCGAAAGAAAGTTTATTAGAAACGCAGTATTGATGAGACAATCAAGAACTCAAAAATAAGTGGTGAATGACTTTGGTTAGGCAAATGCATCTGTGTTCACTCAACTTATCACTGTTGTGTATCAAAGGATGTGATGTATTCGACGGGGTTCGCAAACAATGTAGTTTGTCAATGACTCGCCAAAGTTTGATATTTTTTCCCAAAAAATCCAAAATCATACTGAACGTTTTGAGATTGTTTGACTAGACCCATGACTTCTACTTATATTAACTAAAACGTACCTTGACCTATAATGGTTTACTTTTATATATTGTAACTTGGATGGAGAGTTTCTCATTTGCACTCATACCACATCTTCCTATATATATTAATAGTTTACTAATTTACTAATATAATTATAATAAAAACAAAATATTGTTTTATTTTGATCAGCCGGACTTTCAAATAAAATTGTTGTTTATTTTATATAAAGATGCATTGAATATGTTATTTCAATTGGTTTCATCAAGTGCAGCTAAAATTAAATATGTCAATCTTAAACAAATTTAATGAATGAAAACGAACGAACTAGAAACATGATTCAAAGAAATCAATACAACTATATACAGTTTTAAATGCCAAGATCATCTTTTACTCGCTTCCAGACTCTTTTGTCAACCTCGTAATGGCGGGATCCTACCTTTGTCGGAGGTTCAATTAAAGTTACAAAATTGGAATGATGATACCATAAAATGTCATGAACCATAGGCCAATAAAACCTATTTTCGCCGATCCTGTGCATCACCTGAACTTCACATTCGTTTGCATCGATATCTTGTATAATTCCAGGGTACGGTTTGTTATCGTAAGTGACTATACACCATTTTCCAATGACTGATTGGTCCAAGGAGTCTGATTGTATATTTGTTGCATTACTTTTATCAAACTGAAACTCAGATACCCCAAAACAATCACATGGCTCTGGTTTCTTACAGAAGCAACTAACATGCCTTGACTGTACTTTTAGATTATGGTGCTCCTGACAAAAAACCTGAAATACAACAAGTTATGTTTATTTACGCCAATTGCAAAAAATCAAAGTATTTGAAACGCTTGACTGGGGTAAAAAGTTTTAAAATATTGTTAACAGTAATTTTATCAAAAATGTTTCTTGTATTCAAGATTCTATTAACAAGTCAGTGGAATTTAATAGATAGGTTCTTGAAACAGTACTAGCGTTTCGTATTACCATACTATTTTCTTTAAATATTGTTTCGTATGCTAGCAGAATTTGCTGTCATGATCTAAATTGTCATCAATAAATCAGAATGTGTCTTTTGCAATGTGAGTCGTATATAAAATTTACAGATCTAACATTGTTGGGTTTATGTTTAGACGAGTTGTATATATATATATATATATATATATATATATTAGTGTATTGTTGATTTTGGTTAGACGTTTAACCATTTCATATGTGGCTTTTGAAAGAACGTTCTGAACTTTGTTCATAGTGGGGTTTTTTTAAAAACAAATTTGTATTTTTAACCGGCCTTGTGATCATATGAAGGCTACGCAATTTGACTTTTGGTGGTTTCTGAGGTCTGGTATGGTCTACTTAATGATCTCGTGCTTCTTTTTAATCTTTGGCAACCATTCAGTTGATAAGAATTTAGAGTTTGGTTAATTGTATACATATAAATAATACCTGGTGAATTTTCATTGTTTGTGGTATTGGTTTCAAACTATCTGGTAATAATTTGTTCACAGCATCAACGTCTTCTTCCTCCACTAAAAACAGCTGAACTGAAGTATTAGAGTCTTTTAACACTTGCATAAACGATTTTGCATCTGTCACATCCTGGCCATTTGCTACTACCCTATCAGCTGTCCTTTTCACCGCAGCCCCTATGCCATCTGCAGCTCCTTTGCCGTGACCGGCTTCAAGAAAGTTCCAATTTCCAACTTTAAACCCTATGGTGAAGAAATAGGTGCACAGCAAGTAAAAGTTCTGTTTATTTCTATACTGGGTTGTTGGTCCATCACTTACAAAGTAAACAGTATCAATTGTACCAATCTTTTCTTTAATCATCTTCAAAACCGGAGTAACATGTGCCCATATGGCTGCTGGGTTGTGTTGTTTACAATCCGAAATAGAACAGAATGAAAATAACACTTTATTTTGATGATATACCAAACCAGTATGTAGTGAAATGGAACGCTGGCTTGCGCCAAAATGGACGCTTTGGATTTCTTTTTCGTATTTGCAGTTAAAATTTTCGGAGAAATCCATATGTATTACTACTTCGTTGTCATTCAAGTTTTCCTTCAGCCTTTTCAGGGCCTGATACTGGTGAACTATGTTAAAATAGTGGTAGCAAAATTTCTTTAAATTTTCTTGAAATTCATCAATAAGATGGCCTAATATTCCCGTTTCTTCAATCTTAACTGTTGTTGAAACTGTTACAATGGAATCATTTTTTACCTTTTGTTCTCTTCGTGTACACCACTTGTACCATGATACCTGTTTTGTTAGATCTTGTTCATTCATTTCGACTTCTCTCTTTTCACAAGTGTCACATTGCCTGTACATACAATTTTTATTGTCGATATCACAGCAAATATTGCCAATAAATGTTTCAATCCTTTTAGTTGTTATTAACTGTGATTGGTACAACTTTTCTATTAGATACTGAATATTCTCATGCTTTATACAAAGACATGTTTCTCTATCTTTTGTGCTCGGTTTGACAACCCAAAAGGGTCTACATTTACAAAACATTGAGTATGAAACCGGATGTTCTGGAAATTCGCTGTAAAATTTCTCGTGAAGATGTCGAAGATCATCATTTAGGTAACGCTTCTGCATTTTTATTTTATTTCTGGTTATAGTCTCCTTTTTACCAGCGGCACATCTACTGTGTTCATCCCTCTGCAGAAATTCGCGGACCATTTTTAAAAATTTCGTCACAGTTTGGTTTTTATGCTGTTTTCTAGTGTATTCTAAATGTTCTGTTGTTTTTGTTTTTCTGCAGAAAGAAAATGTTTTCTCTGTGAAAAGTTTAAATCTATATTTTTTCAAAATGTTTGATTTTACTACGTTTCGTATAAGTTGTCTTTTCTTTTCACTTTTATTATCTCTGTACTTTTGTTTTATGCCCTCTACTAAACTGAAATGGTACATAAGGGTTTTTCTCACTTTCGGGCAAACTTTTTGTCCCTTCAGCAAAATGTTTGTTTTGGATCTGGGTGATTCAGATGATAGCTTTCCTTTCTTTTTCATTCTATGAAGACGCTGACGGTAGCGTTGGTTTAGTTTTTCTGCGCTGATAAGACGGACATTCAATTTCTTTAGTTGTCTGTACGCCTTTGATCTATCTTTTCTAACTTTTTTTCTTCCTCGTCGCTGAGCATTTGTTCTTCTGATGTTATGTTGAAAATCTCCGTTTTCTGGAGACACAGGTGGTGTGTTATCTGCCAAGAAATTATTTGTTTCAATTGCCTGCTTTGTTCTCTCCCTTTTATTGGCTTGATGTTTTCTCCATTGTTTTCGTGTTCGCCTTTTCTCCCGGTCTGTCATATCTTCAATTGGTTTTACAACACCAGATATTTTCTTATCTTTATATCTGTTTCTTTCCTTCTGAAGATATTCAGAATATTTTCGTGGGTCTGATTTTTGGCGTTCTCTCCATAGCTTTGCTCTTTCAGCACCCGTCAGTACCATAATTTTGTTTTGCGATTTTGTTTGCTAGAACTAGCTTTTCTTTTGCAGAGTCAATTTGCTCTTGTGCATCACACACGTATTTAGACCAAGTTATCTTAAAGTCGTCTGTAAGAGGATGTATTCGTAGTATTTTTTTAAGTTCACATTCAGCTAGGACTAATGATGTATCCAATTTTTTTATCCAAATTTTAAGCTCACTTATTTCTAGAAACAAAAATAAAAGTTTTTATAACGATTATTATTTATTGAGTATTTAAAATTATTATTATCATAAGTTATATATAAAATTGTATCACGAAAAAGCACTTGTCCCTGAACTGTAACTTATCTTAGTAGATATGTTTATAAAAACTCATCATAGATACCAGGACTAAATATTGTATATACGCAGTGTACGCAAGTACTGATAGGTTGGGGAAACGTTTTGCTCTAACGTTTCTAGTAATATAAAAATTGTTGACAAAAAAAGTTGTTTGCTTTGTGTTTTAATTAAGATGTCTCATTACAAATAAATCTTAAGAAACTTATTCACAAAACCAAGCGTAGGTTATATGTAATACAAAATAAAAAGATCATTGCTGTCGCTTATATATAACTTTTGGTCATTACCGTAACGACTCTAGTCATCACCGTAACATTGCATTCGTTACGGTGATGATACGTTACGGAATTGACACTTGTGCTGACTTTCGTGGATATAAGCGGGCTTGAAATGTTTTAAGGGCTGGACGATGTCTAAAATTCATGAGGAAACATTCACCTTTCACGATGTATATCAAATTTTGGAAAATACTAAAATGCATATAAATTGAGACGCGTACGGCAATGACTCAATAAAAACATACGTGATTATTTGTGTGTAAAAAGATTAACAAAATATACATACCGTTGTCTTCATCTGCCATCTTTCTTCCATGCAAAACGTAAAAGGGCGATGACGTCATAAACGACATGAACGCTATATTCGTATTATCTCCCCTTTTCTACAGCTTAAATTTTCAGCCCGTGTTACGGAAATGACACGCAACTATGTGACACATAATTTAACTTGAAGATTTTGTTTCTAGTTTGTTACATCTTTGATTTTTATTCAAAATGTAGTAATAGGATTATAAGGGTTCTCATGAATATTTTCTTTCTTAGTTTAGATGAAAGAAACGTCAATAATTTGCTTAGACAAATTAGAAATGGTAAACTGTGACAGCATGTTTTATGCATTTTTTTATTATTTACATGATATCTATTTTTTTTTCTTATACATAAATAGAAAAATTAGCTTTGCTTTGTTTAATAAAACCATCAGAGTGTGTATTGCAACATGTTTGCATATAAGTATATGACATACATATTTTGTTTTTTTCATGAAATGATGTTGTGACAGTGTTTGATCGTTAATTCTAAGAATGACCCAACTATGATTGTTGATATGATGTCATCAAAAGATAATGAGCATTTTGATATTTAACAATTGTTTTATCCTTTATGAAAAGGATTCTTTCCGATCGCTAAAAAAATGATAAAAGAACATATGCACTTTACAAATTAAAACGACATAGATAAAATCACATGTATACATACTCCACCAAAGATCACACATTCAGGTACAGTGTAAATAAGCTAAAATACTTTTTAAAACAGCCTATATAACTGAGGACACGAGACTCTTGAAATATTTACTTTAATTAACTTACATTTAGAGATTTCGGGTTACGATTAATTGAGATCGTTTTATTACTGAGGTTCATTGTCAAGCAATCTTGCAAGACGAAATTCATATTGACTGATATATCGAAGAGTGAAACACAGTTTGGGGAGTCAGTCTGCAACCTTTGCTCACAAATGAGTAGATGGAATGTGGTTTCACATCAAGATATGTCCGTTTTTTTCACTCGTGTACAATAAGCAATGGTAAGCAGATCATGTCCCAATGAAACGCCCATCTGCTTATCGATAGATAAATAAAATAAAAAGTGAAATGATGAAACTAATAAGATACTTCATAAATGAATTAATAAATCAATGCATTATATAAATTAAAAGCCCCGATAGTGTGTTAATCAGTTCTGGGTTAGTAAATAAAGACTAGAAGATGTGGTATGTGTGCCAAAGAGACTACTCTTTGTTTTAAACTTTTTTTGACAAAACTATCGAAAACTTTTTAAGGGAAGAACTATCGAAAGGTTTTCTTTAGTAGGAATGTTCAAACTATTTTGGACAAGAGATGTCATAATCGCTATTGTTAAATACTTTCACGGTGTGCAGGGAGAAGTTTTCTGTACTATACTCTGGACCGTTCGCCCACTTTTGTAACAGTGACAAATTTTAAACGACCCAAGGGTTCTAACTGATCACAACTGTAGGCATGTCTCATGATCAAATACTGTGAAGTACTTTAATTCGTGGGGTACCAATTCTTTCGTGGATGACTTTATCAATGAATTTAAATGTCCAACGAAAAGAAAACAACTTTTACTGTTGTCCAATCAAGACATGGAATTCAAAGATCCCAATGCACGGTACATTTTGTAGGACTACATGTATACGTGCAAGCCATATATTAATCTAGGGAATGCATCGAATATCGGCAAATGCACTAGTACTAGTAGGTGTTTATTTTGAACTTCGATTTGCTTACTATTTCTTTTATTACACGATGGTGGTTTTAGAGATAACTAACTTGGCTGTGTTTTCTGTTTTTTTTTTTCTTTTAGCCATGACTTTATGTCTGCCCTCCTCCGTCTTCAGACGCTTTCATTGCCCCAATGGTACAATCTTATTCTCTGACAATCAAGCAAACAGATCTTTTGTTTAACTTAATTATGGAAATTCCCAAATAGAGTGAATTTTATTGTTTTCGTCTTTTGTTAGTTGCCAGTCTAAATATATTCACACATTAAATCGTAATCCTGTAATTTAGCTGACTTACTGAAAAGAAGTGTTATAACCAAGGTTAATAATTATGATATTTGTGTTTAGTCTGATCTGCATGCAATGCAATATTATCAGGAAATATACCGCTGCAATCTATAACTGTGCTTTGAACACTGGTAATTTGCCGATAGAATAAAGCACTCAATCAAATTCCCTACCGTTGTTTCATTAAAACTCTTGAATCTCTAACTTGTATTATTTTAATTTATCAAAATGTATAGTATGGATGCCTGTCACGTTTCGTAAAGAAAAGAAATATTCATGTTGTATTCCAGGTACAATGTAGACTGAAAGAAGGTCACGCAATTGATAGGAGAAAAGTCAAAGACACAATAAAAAAAAGTCACAGTTAATTTATTTACAATTGTGTGATTGTATGTTGAAAGTCTGAAAATAATTGCTTTTTTATTTAACCAGGTACATTAAAAAATGTTCATATGCATTGTAACATGATTTTTTTTTGCACCATAAGCCGATAATGAAAAGAAATAAAAACACAATTTGACAGCTGTTTTTACTTAGCACTTATTGGTCGATATCAATTCAAATTTTAAACAGAAATCTTCTTTACAGAGTTGTTTAATTTAAAAAAGTTAACGAAAACGATTCTTTTCTTAATTTCGTAGCATCAGAAATTAAGAATACATGTATATCATGCAGGTTTACAGAAAACGAGACCAGATTGATTTAGAGCTTAAGGAGATTTGGTTTGTCGCTAGAAAAAATGTTTGCCTAATCAAGACACCATATCCTAATGTGTGAGTGGCTGTCCACATTCTTGCCAGTCCAACTCCTGTACGATTAACTTTAAAATAACCGACATTTAAGAAAAATCGCTATTGTGTTTCCTGAATATGCTTGTAATGTGTTTGCCACTGGCAAACAACACTAAATAATCAAGCTTACGAATCTATTGCTCAAGCTGAGGCACCACCATATAAACGTAAATAATCATTTAAAAAATTACCAAGGTGCATGTCATAAACAACAACCGGTGGAATTCTCCATCCATTCACAGACGAGAAGACTAACTGCATACATTGATTAAAGTCTTTTAGAGTATCGTAGTTTCAAATGAACTTCCATGTCTTTCGTATGTATTCACTCATTTAATAAATTAAGCATTTACTACAAGTACGTTTAATTATACTGCATTGTAATCTATATCCGGTACTTAAACTTCTGAAGTAAAAAATTGAATGATATATTAACCTGTTTGTTTCCACTTGATGGGACTATTTAGTTTGACTCCATGATACAAGCCTTCTCTATTGATTAGCTTCATCTAATCACCGACTTTATATGGCCATGGTTTGTCTGAAGAGGTCAGTACGTCAATCTGTATTAACACGATATCAGATATTATATTGCCAAACACTTAAGATTTGTATCGTGAGTAGAAGATATATATATATGACAAACTTGACAGCTTTCTAAGTCTTTGAATTAGTATCAGAAATGGTCAGATATATATTCTGTTCACATCACCATGTCTGAAAGAATAAAATTGAGAAAGGAAATGGGGAATGTGTCAAAGCGACAACAATAGAGCAGACAACAGCCGAAGGCCACCAATGGGTCTTCAATGTAGCGAGAAACTCCCGCACCCGTAGGTGTCCTTCGGCTGGCCCCTTAAAAAATATGTATACCAGTACAGTGATAATGGACGTCATACTAAACTCCGAATTATACACAAGAAACTAAAATTAAAAATCATACAAGACTAACAAAGGCCAGAGGCTTCTGACTTGGGACATGCGCAAAAATGCGGCTGGGTTAAACATGTTTATGAGATCTCAACCCTCCCCCTATACCTCTAGCCAATGTAGAAAAGTAATCGCAAAACAATACGCACATTAAAATTCAGTTCAAGAGAAGTCCGAGTCCGATGTCATAAAGTTCCTTGAATATAAATATTAAGGCTAAAGTTGGAAGGGCCGATGCAGTTTGAGTTTTAAAGAATATATTGATTGATTGATTTGTGTCTAACACCAATTTCAGCACAATTTGCTATTGCATGAAAGGTGGTCACTTTTTTATTAGTGGAGGAAGCCGGCATACTCGGATGAAACACAGGCACTTATCTCTGAAAAACAAATCTGTGTTTTATCCAAGTATATGGGTAAAATTTTAGAAAGACGAGTACCAGTCTTGTTGGAGAAAACTGTCAATACTAGGCAATTAAGATCGGAGTCGAGCGCAAGGTTCGAACACACACTCTCAGTGTCGACAGACTATAGTGAGACAGTAGTTTGACTACTCAGACCTTTCGACTATCGACTACCTGTAAAAATGTAACTTGCATTAGCCAAAATTTAGATGGCATATTCAAAGACATGTATAGTATATAATTAGAGTGTTATGTTTGCAATTTGTTGTTTGTTTCTCTGTAATTCATTTAAAAACAGACATTTGAATAAAAGTTTTTAAAGAATAAGGTAGTTCTTCATTGTATACATTTGCTACTATACATCTTTCAGTTGAGAATTCGACAAACTGCAGAACAAGATTTGTTTTTGTCTTAGACTTTTACGAATATATTTGTCACCATCGCAGAAACTTAACACTTGTAAATGATATTGATTTCTAGTGGTTAATTGTACATAGAAACTGATTAAAACAAAATCAAGTTAATAATATAATATGTAATGAGAGCAGCGGCCGGTCAGTTGTGTGGATATTTACAGATATTTTCTACAAATGTCATTTTACGCTGTGTTTTGTTGAATAGAAGGTTAATATCGTATGAATATAAAGTTGTTATTATTGATTGCGGAAAGAAAAAGCGACTAATTCTATATGTAATACAGTTGGCTGGATTACCATGGAGTCTAATATCTATATTACATTACTAAATGGTTGATTTTGTCAATAAAGTGGCAATATATTTATTTAGTACTGAATTAGACTGTTACGTTTAATGGGCATTTATTCCTCTCTGAAATAGCACGAAAGTCCGTAGGTAAGTACATTTATCTATTTCATTATTTTCATTTTTAAGGAAATATATTTAGAATCTTTATACGCAGATTAAATTATTAATTGTGTTTATTGTTATGCATATCAATGAGCTGTCTGCGTATATAGTAAGCTAGGAAATGCTTGTGATATATAATATGTTATGCTTCATAAAAAATAAAAATAAAATATGTAGTTACCTACAATGTATGCATGTATTTCTTTTTCCATTGGAAGCTTTGAAGACAAAGCTGACATTATATTAACTTGGCTATTCTTGTAGGGCCTTTTGCCGGTTTCTTTAACTTAAAATGGAGTGAAAAATCAACCATAATCTCTCCAGTTAGGGGTTAAGTATCATACCATCATAAAATATAAGAGACGAATATAACTCATGCCAACAACCCAACAACTGGTTTTAGAATAAATATGTATATTCCCGCTACAACCCTTTGCGTAAATGAATATTGTTTTCCAAAAAGTGCCATCCTAAGTGACCAGACAGCATCGTAACTATATCCCTTCTAAATACTACAATAAGTCTATTTGAAAGTTGGTTAGATTTTGAGGTGCATGAATGACGAAATGTTTGAGGTTTGTTTAGAATATTAACACAAAATATTGGATGTGAAATACCTGAACGTATAAGATGTCTGCATGTTGATTTATATTGACGAATGATGTCTTTGAACCGATGATAAGATTTAGTAAATGTTTTGACAAGTTTGTGATATCGAAAACACTGGTGTAGTATTTTTCAGTAATACAGAGATTTGTTTCGTAAAAATATATGTACGTTGTATGAACTCGAAGACTCGGTTGCTCCACTCTGCTTCAAACTTTTCAAAACTCTTCGCAAGTAAAAATTGTTTTGTTTTGAGGTTTATCAATGTATTTTTTTTTTACAAAAGGATAATCAATGCGATTTCATAAGATGCTGCTTTTAAATAGCGCGGTTTGAATACTAACCAAACTAAAGTGATACGTGAAAAGACTTGTTTTTGTTAAAATTAACCTGACAATGTTTAAAAACTGTATGAGCTCTTTGAAGATATAAACTGGTAGTCCGTCATTCATAATACGACAGACAAGATGTTAAATACAAAAATTAACAGAACTCTGAAGATTGATATCCTGATTTCTTAAATAAAAAAAGCATCCTAAGCAGTGCATGCATCAATTCTGTCACTCTTGACACATGAGATGGGAGTACTTGGCTCTATTCTTTCTTGATAAATGTCATTCTATACATGAAAGTTCTTGGCTCTCACCTACCCTGCTATAGGTCGATCGACACATGAACATATACTTGGCTTTCACCTATCCTGATTTACCGGTAATTCGTCCAACACATGAACGTATACAGGGCCTAATATAGTTCGATCGAAACATTTAATTATTTTGATCTCACTTTCCTGATAAAGGTCGCTTAAAATATTTGGCTCTCACCTTTTCTTCTATAGTCGCCGTCAGCTGAAATTCGTAGCGGTTATCGGTAAAAATAATCTAAACTATCAATCGCGTTCACTCGAGATATAGTTTTTCACATTCCATTCATAAATCGAAAAAGAAAAACCACTACTGACCTACCTTTTAAGTGATCACACTGTAATAATCCTGACCTTCACATTTTCCAGAATATTTTCCATTGTAATTCCGCCATCTTCGTTTCTATGAGGATCATTTGTTTACATATGACATTCGTCACTGTACGCAGTTTCCTGAAATGTTCCTTTCATTGATGTGATAAGGTTTCCCGCGCTTTATGCAAATTTTATGAAATTGAACTCCACGGAAACACTTCCGGTAAAAACAATGGCTGATTCCACCATTCAAAATCGTCTATGAAAAAGTGAAGATCAGGATTATTACAGTGCGATCACTTAAAAGGTAGGTCAGTAGTGGTTTTTCTTTTATGAATGGAATGTGAAAAACTATATCTCGAGTGAACGTGATTGATAGTTTAGATTATTTTTACCGATAACCGCTACGAATTTCAGCTGACGGCGACTATAAATGTAGGTCGAAAAATTAAATGTAACTGGGCTCTCAGCTTATCTGATCAACGCCGATCGATACATGACACAATTATGCACTCAACTTTTCAAATTAGGGTTCAGGAGCCGTTTGTTTGAATGCTTAAAAATGATTTGCTCCGTAAAATGTTCGCATGGATGTACCAAATTAAGAATCTTGCTAGTGGTTGTTCAATTTTATATCCTCTCATATTTTTTTTTTTAGAAATGAAATGTTGGTGGTAAAATGACTATCTTGATTTTTTCTTTAAATTCATTTTCAAGAGCTATTTAGTTCTCTGACTATATAAAATACGTTCAAACCTTTGATTGCGTTGGATAAAAACCGCAATTTTTATACTTGTGCATGTAAAACAAATTTCGTTGTATAAGGGTCTAAATACACCACAAACAACATTTTCCAAAAGACCAAAAAAGTGAAAAAGTATATTTAAACAAAACGCATTTGACTAACAGGTCGAACAACTGATGTTCTTTAACCCTGCTGACTGCCATTGGCGATTGCCAAATAAAATTGATCACAAGATGTAACAAAATGGATCTTAATATAAATTTCATACTGCACAGAAAACAATAAACTTGTGGGCCAGATGTTATGCCACAAACATAAGGTGTCAATATTTTTTTTGTACAACAGATCCGGATTTCGACAATAAATGTCTCTTCAGTGATGTTAGGAATCGAAACGGTATTTGGAATGCAATATAATTTACCCTCTATATATAAATATAGACGATTTGCTGTCTGTCATTGATTATCATGATTTTTTGTTCGTCGTTGAGTGCTGTATTATAGACGTATACCATTATATATACCTCTTTATCCAAAAAATTACTTGCTCCATTGATAAGACTCAGTTTACAATTTAAAATATATCTCTGATAAAACTACAGGGCATATACATAGGTTATTTTTTTTTTTAAATCTGGTAAATCATTACCATGTGAAAGTTACTAGTAACTCTGACCAATCTGAACGTTGTTATACACTTCTTATAGCAATACAATATTGAAATTCGTTTTACAATATAAGCTAGTGACTATACGTCCATGGATACTATTACTTTCTGAGTTAATGAGGGGACGATTTTAAACATATTGGTTTGTGACTTTGTCGTAGTCTTGTCAGATTAATAACTTGACCTTTAAAGGGTGCTAGTGCGAACTTTCTGTTTAGGACCACTACGTGCGTGCCAATACCATTAACAATACCAATCTTTAACACATTTTTTAATATTGTCTGAAAGCAAATATGACGAATTACCAACCAACAAATCAATTGCTGTAACGACACCAACTATATATTGTAAAAAGCATTATAAGCTTCAGGCGTTTCATCTAATATGATGAATAACCATTATGAAGAGATTTTTATATAAATGACATCTCGTCTGTTTGGCTTTTTGTCTTCATTTGGACATCCCTATGGTATTAGCTATAATTTCTGTAAAGTGCAAAAGCATGCCATATCGGCTAACACGACGTACTAAGATGGATGAAATTGGACAATGATAGCAACAAGTCGTCGAAGATACCCATCGACTGACAAATGTTTCTTGGAATCAGTCTTGTAAAGGTGTATATTGATGATTATTGTCGCAAACAGTATTATTAACGTGGCGGTGATAACACACCTAAGGTAGACTTAGTCCATAAATCTTGATGGTTCAACAATTAGTTTTTTAACTTGAGAAATGTTCTTATCTCAAATATGGAAGCTCGTTAGACGTTGTCTTTCCATTACAAAGTTTAGGGTTTGATGGAGGATTGTTGGTATATTCTTTATCAAATATTTACACAACTTATTTAGATTCAAAACGATTCTTACACACTTGCTTGTTTTTTAAAACCGTTATTGACCATTATACACCTGTCCATTGTGTTGTGTTGTCTGGACTTTTTCTCATAATTAATGCATCAACTAGATGATATAGTTTCCATATGTATATGCTGCTGCTGGAATTTCGCCAAAGTTATTTTTGGAAAAAATCAAATCAACTTAAAGTTTAGTTCCGATACGGGTCTCATTGTCATTTTCCAGATACAAGTCAAGATATGAAACACAACTTAGTGTATCTGTGGTGTCCTTAAATTCAAAAGTAATGTGATAGATGCAACTAGCATAATATCGATTTTAGCAATCTCCCATACAGACAGAGTTGTCGTCCTTTCCTCCTCAATCTGTCTGTATGGGAGATTGCGATTTTAGCGGATATAAAAGATAAGCCAGGTTGTTTTTCATTCTAAATGCGAATCTCCTGTTTGTAGCCCACCAGGAGGAACAGGACCACATGTTGGCCCCAGAAGACTGCCAACTGTATGCTGAAAACAAAAGTTTCCCCGAAATATAAATAAATTTTGTTTAAAAGAAAATTATCAACAAAGATGCATAAATTCTTTCAATCAGTCATCAAGTTTATAATACTATATTAAAATATATATACTATTGGAAAAGGCAGATAAGTTCTAAGAGTTTATGATGTTGCAAGAAAAGGACTTACATTGTGTGTACTCTAAAATATCTGAGGTAGTTGATACACATAGTCCTAGAGTATTTAATTGCATTGTTACTCTAAGCGTATCTATGTCTTCTTTTTAACGTCTTTACCATTGTCATGCGTAAACCAATACTGAACAATTTGTACTTCAGAGATGCGTCTTCCAGTTTGAAGAATTACGCTCATTATATTTAGACCCTTTGACTTAAACATTTTATAGAGAAACTGGAACGGAGCAAGAAGTAAGTCATACATATGAATTAGCTACTTGCGCACATAAAATAAGAAGATAAAGACTTCGAAGACGTCAAGATTATAAGATCGTACAATACATGCATGCTTGTTGTTCAAATCGTTTAGCGGAACACGTGTAGTATATATTAAAGAGATGATTAGTCATCAATAAAGGCAACAGTAGTTTGCCGCTGTTCGAAATTCATAAATTGATTAAGAGAAAACAAATCCGGGTTACACACTAAAACTGAGGGAAACACATCAAATATAAGAGAAAAACAACGAAACAACAAGAACACAAAAGTGCAACAAACAATCAGACCAAAATAGGTATTTTATAACTGACCATTTTATGAATTAGGAAGTTAAACCAAATAATGACATCAGTACATTTGTGTGAAAAGGAGACTTTATCCGTTTCATTTCACGTCTACCAATACAAACCAGTTTGAACAGTTTGAAGGGCAATTATATCAGAGAAACATGCTGTAAATTTGTAAAGACAGTTACAGGATTGCAAAATAATGGCAAAATGTACGATCATACATGCTGCTATTTGATGGAAATCCAAAATAAGTTCAATGCGGACAATTTGTTTAAATTGTAAATACACTTCACATAAACAAATACTGTTATGGTCATATTTTGGAAATGTAAACCTTTTCATCTAAAAGTGCAAATGTTTAAGAAACTATTTTGAGCAATTAAATTGACAAATAGTTAATACAAATCATGACAGGAAATATTAATTAAGTCTTCTATATTTATAAAGGAAATTAATGTTGCTTTATTTTTGGTAATACTTGTCTGGGTCAATACTGCTATCTCTTCTATGCTACATTTTAGATGTTACATTACGTTTTAACACGCAATAATCTATTATTGTGCTAATGTGATCAACATTAAATCATTTTATATATGACTTTTAGGATCTCTCATTGGCCTTCATCGTAAAATTATAATTGTTTGTACATACTGGACCTAAAACGAGTTTTATGTCTCCACTGCGGTACTATATAACTAATGACAGAACGCGGAAGTAATATCAATGTTTATTTATGACTTGCAATGTACTTTATGGTGAAGTTTTTTAAAGACAACATATATCATCAAGTTTGGATTGCACGCTGACGCAAGTTGTCACTTTATAAAGTAGTCCATACTTTCCCCGAAGGTACCATTGACCCAGTGTCTATCAATTGATAAAAACACTGATACAGTGCTTTTGTCCGCAATTTACTTTTTGTCTGACGTTTTATTTTTTGTACGGATATGGTTTATTTTAATGTATATTTTCATTTAGGTTATTGAAAGATGATGTTCGTTGTTCTAAGGTCATAAACGTATTTGGTTTGCTGCTCTGGGTGTTTTCTTAATTGTGTTTTTAATAGTTTTGATCTCGATGCTATCTGATGATGGTTATTTCATGATCACGTGTCCTGAGATTATAAATCGTTATCACTCGTTTCTTCTTAATGAAAGAAAGCTTATAATACTTCACCGACAATGAGATGATACCTTTATGCACTGTCCTGTTGACAAATAAACGTATAGTACGTCACGTCACAAATCTTATTTCTTATTCATTTTAGAATTTCCGAAGTCTTATGATTTCTTTATGTTGTTTGGTATTAATGTTTATTCGTTTATGTTGAATTAAACAGGATGACCAATAACTGTTTTTATCATATCTTTTATAATTGTGTCGAGTTTTCATTATGTTTGTTTTGTCTATGTTTTTGCCATAACCAAAATTGGTTTCTGTTTGTTTTGCAAATAAAGAATTATATTAAAATTTAATCAATAGTAGAATTACAGATAATAAATTTGTCAACACCAACTTAAACTCGCTTTTCTTGGCATCGCGCGGATCTCGTTTTAACGAGAGAGTAAACTTGTCCATTGGCTTGAATACAAAACAAAACAAACACACCTGAAAACCAAGCGCACCCTACAATGATATTCACTTTCCATGTTAAATTCAACATAAACAAATAAACATCTATACCAAACAACATAACGAAATCATTAGACTTCGGAAATTCTAAAATGAACAAGAAATAAGCTTGATAATGACTACAAATGATCTTCGCTAAATGGCCTAATAAGGGCAGATAACTAGAAACTACACCAGCTTCGGTTAATGTGTGACAAATATCCGGACTTGAATTTGTGATAAAAAGCAGATACTTAGCCAAATATTTATCTTCTGACGCATTAACTTCAAAAGATAAATCAGGTCGATTGAAGTATAATACGACGGATTTCCTGTTGTATCTTTAAAACACATCTATATTGCACGTGCGCATAATGCCAGGTCAAAAACGATGATTTTCCCCGCGTTATTTTGAACTATGTAACGTCAGTTAAGGCTGTTTTTAATGTCATTTGTACCAGATTAGATATTTACGACAAACATTTTTCTGAAGCTGGATAATCGATAGACAATTTAAGACATTCAAATTCCATGAGGTATTTAGGTAATTTAAATTTCTAAAATTGTCCACTCCGCCGCTCCACTATAACATTAACGGTACCAATTTGTCTGCACAAGATGCACATGTCGACAATAAATGTCTCTTCAGTGATGCTCGAGGCCGAAATATATAAAAATCAAAAGCTTATCAAAAAGATGAAGAGCTATAATTCAAAAGGTACAAAAAGGTATAGCCAAAGCTGGGCATAATATATTTCAATTTAAAGTATTAAAATATGACGGCCAATAAAATAATAAAAATAAACTCTACCACACAGACTTGCATATTCAACTTACTGAGCAGCTCGATGGTGATACAAGTAATCTCGAAATTTCGGATGGATTGAAATTGAATGTTAAAATAACTGCCCTCACTTTCAGAAAGCTTTAAATGCATTATAAATAATTGTAAATCAGGTAACGGTTAAGTGAATAAGTTTTACTTGCATTTATATTTTTACAACGATTTTGTCTTGTGTAGTCAGAAAGACAATAGGAAATGACTTATGTATAAGTTTTTCTATGTGAAATAATATGTGCAACGCGGGGACATTGGAACTCCGTTCTTTTACTAACATAAAATTACATGCGTGTTTTTTGTTTGCTACTCTTAAATGTTTAATTTATTCATTTGACCTTTAATACTTTTGGTCTCAAAGCTATCTGTTGATGGTTATTGCAGTGGTCTTTAATCTGCTTTCAGGATGTTATTATGCATCATGGTTAATCAATCTGGTAACATCTACTATTAACTGTATATGTTTTTTAATTGTAGAAAACAAATTTGTAAACGAATATCGAATGCATAGAATACGATTTATCGATAATGCTCTCAAACCAAACAAAATGTAACTGTGCAATGAATTCTTCTATGTAAAAAAAAATAGTTCAACGCTTTGGACATTGGATTTCTGTTCTTTTACTAAAACCAACTTACACGATGTAAGCTGTTCTGTTGAGGTAATAGCTTTTTTGTTTGCTTACTGTTTTATTCTTTTGGTTCTTAATACTTTTGAACTCAAAGATATCTGTTGATCGTTATTTCAAAGATATACTCGTACTGATTCTTATTTCATGATCACGTGTCGTGCGCATATAAACCGGTATCACATATTTGTTTCTTAATAAAAGCAAGCTTAAAATACTTCACCCGTCGACACTAACATGATACTTTAATGCACTGAACTAATATAAAAAAAACAATAGTCATGCAAGGGTCTTAATTCCCATTCCTTTGAAATCTTTTAAATAGCTGTCTCGTTGGCAATCTTACCACATTTTCTTTTTTTACAAATACACATGTAATCAAATTTTTATACATTAAGTCTTTTTTTGTCATATAGGTAAACCATATGATACTTGTGACAAATATTGCAACATCATGGACAATTTATGAAACGTACGATGTTTCATGATGTTCATTACGCAAACAGTCTTCAACAATTACCTCCAATAAAATAATAAAAAGAACACCTCTTCAAATACTTGTATAATCAACATACAGACACAAGAGACATCGAAATATAGCAAGGATAGGACTGCATGTCCAGATAGCGTGTGTCACTTCAGAATGGGTTTAAATGCATGAAATTATAAGCAAAGTTAATCAGACAACGGTAATTGTTTTAACTGTATGTATATACTTACCCATTGTACAATCAATCTGTAGACAAAATTAGAATAGATACCAATTATATCTTTTGAGAAGATTGATAGATTCAACAATGAAAAATGCTCTCATTCCAATTGCAAACAGAATGCAATGAAAATATAGCATAAGACTTCAATATGGTGGCACATTTTACAAAGTTGACACACGTTGAGAGACATCTATTAGACTTAAATTCTACTTATAATGTAAGTCTTTTTACAATGATTACGTCGTACGTAGTCAGAATAATTTACATGTACGTTATTCTATGTAAAAAAGTGACACTCGTCTGACATTTAATCAAAATTAAAAAACAAATACGATGTTCACTGCTACGTTTAGCTCCTACATGAATATGGTTTGTTACTTTTCAATGCTTTATTCATTTTTTTTTATATATACTTTTGGTTTTAAAAAATATCTGTTGATGATTAAAGCTTAGTCACTTGACGTGTGCATATAAATCTGTATCATACGGGTTTTTTTCTTCTTAACATTTCAAGATACTTAACCTATCGACAATACAATTATACCTTTCTGTACTGATAAACAATAAACCTATAGACACACAGGGGTCTTTAATCCTATTCTTTATGGAATCTGTATGATAGTTGTTTTGTTGGCAATCTTACCTCATCTCCTTATTTTATGAATAATTCTATTTGATTCTAAAAAATGTATTGTCACATAATTATAACATGATACGTGTTATAGAAACAGTACATCATGAAAAAAATATTAAAATGTCGATGTTCTAAAATCTAGTTCATAACGCAAATAGCATTAAACATAACGATCAAATAGAAAAAGAAAAAAAAACGCTAATGCAAATACGAGTATATTCAAGAGAGGGCGAGAGATACCAGAGGGACAGTCAAACTCATGGATCGACAACCCCATGGCTAAAAAACAATAAGACAAACAGACAAATATAAGAACACAATACACAACATAGAAAACTAAAGACTTAGCAACACGAACCCCACCAAAAAACTGGGGGTGATTTCAAGTAATTCGGAAGGGTAAGCAGATCCTGCTCCACATGTAGCACCCGTCGTAATGCTTATGTTATCACAAATCCGGTAGATAGTCTAATTCGGTAGGTCATATTCGTGAAAAGTGAAGGAAATTGTAGTAACGACATAACGAACATATCCGTTATCATCTGTGAAACGGTTATTCATACGGTCAACCAGCGCATGAAGGCGTCCGTAAAATTTTACGAAGGGATGATTTCAACTTCACCATTTGGAACTCTTGGTTTAATAGCTTCGTTGTGAACAGCAACCCTCTATCAAGGAAATCATGATACGACATACAAGCCCTGGAATATCGTATTATCAATTGTGAGATAAACACTCGTATATGTAGACGCTGCTGGAATGCTGCTGCATAGAAACGGAAAATCCCCAATTGGGAAGCTGAAATCATCTCTTTTTGTCGTTAAGTTATGTTTTCAACCGACCCTCATTGTCAATTTCTAGATGCAAGTTATGAGACCGACTCAACTGTATTTGTTGTATCCGTTATCTCTAGTTCGATGGAATAGATGCGTTCAACATTGTCACCAAATTTTGAAGTATCTAGTGATAGAACATCATCGAACATCATCGATACAGCGGTATAGTAAAGTTAAAGGATATTGTTAACTTCTTATCTTCCTTCCGAAGAAGTTCCTGTATAAAGTCAGTCTCATAATAATAAAGAAACAAGTCGTCAAGAAGAGGAGCACAATTGGTTTCCATGGAATGCCGACAGTCTGATGAAAAACTCGTCCTCCAAACGTAACAAATGTATTGTCAATCAAGAAATCAAGCATCTTGATAATGTCAGTTTCAGAGAATATTTTGTTTGAATCAGAGTTTTTCTTTACAAAGTAGGATTTATCCATCCCTAAGACAAGATACTTGTTTCTACATTGACCATTCTGTTTTAGAAAACAAAGCAATACCAACTCTTTCATTTTGTCTTTATTTTGGAATGCGGAATACATTTGCAAGATAAAAGCGTCTAAGATAGTATGTACTCTAAAAGATCTTTGGACTTTTTTAGTATCTATAACTGATTCACGCCACCTCTAGAATAGCCAGTTTAACAATAACTTTGAAGTCCGGTTTTGATTGCTGATAAAATATATGTTGTAAGAACACTTATGTAGTTTCGGTATCGAATACAGTGATGGAAGATGCAATTTAACTTGCTAAGCTCGATGGTGAAACAAGAGACCTCGAAACATTGGTAGGATGGGACAGTGTTACCATAACGTGCATCACTCTCACAGGGGTTTTAATACATGACATTATAAATAATTTTTAATTAATTAGGTAACGTCTACTTTTTACTTCATGCTTATATTTTCTCATTGTTAAGACATATGTAGTTAAGAACGATGAGATATGTTATGGTTATACTAGAGAACCATGATTATTCAACGATGAAAAAGGCTCCCATACCAAACAAAATGGCACCATGCAATGAATAAATTCTATACTTACAAATATAAGGATTTTTCCTAACAATGTTGTGTAACCAGAAAGACAAGCAGACATAGATTACACATTCAATATACGTCTATGTAAAACAATATGTGCAACGCGAAGGACATTGGGGTCTGTACTTTTATTGAAAGGAAATTATACGATGCTTGCTGTTCTGTTAAAGGTCATACATGCATTCTTGAATGTTTTATTCATTGGGGATTTATCACTTTTGGTCTAATGGCCATTGCACAATTTCATGTCGTGTGCATATAAGTCGGTACCACTCGGTCTTTCATCATGGAAGCAAGATTAAAATACTTCACCCATCGCCAATTAAATTACACCTTTATGAAATGTACTTATAAAGAAAAATAAGCTATACTCATGTAGGGCTACTTTGATATCCTGGCAATTTTACCACATCTCTTTTTTTTAAATAATTTGATTCATTTTGTCATATAAGTAAATAAAGGCGACACTAGTATACCGCTGTTTGAAATTCATAAATCGATTGAGAAAAAAAAACAAATGCGTGTACTAAAACATGATACTAAAACATGATACTTGTGACAATTATAGCAATATCATTAAAAGTATATGGAAAGTGTGATGTCCTAAAATGTAATTCAATACTCAAATAGTATTAAAACATCATGGTCAATAGAATAAAAAAAAGAACACTTGCATATTTAACATACGGACTTCAATGGTGACACAAGATACCTCGAAATATCGGAAAGGATAGGACTGCGTGTGTACATACGTGCATCACTATCAGAAAACTTTTAATATAAAAAAGAAGATTTGGTATGATTGCCAATGAGACAACTGTCCACAAGAGATACATTAACAACTATAGGTCACCGTACATAGAATGATATTATAAATAACAGTTAATCAGGTAAGGCAACTTTAACTGTAGACATGTATATATTTTCTTATTGTTAAAAAACTGTAGACAAAGATATAAGAATATAATATATACCAAGTCAAGTATTAGACAGTGAATTCGAAGGTTGATAGATGCTTTAATTACAAACACTATAACGTCGTACACTGTATTTATAGCATAAACTAATTTTAGTGTCACATTTTACAAATTTGACACAAACTGAGAAATATTTAAAAGACTTTAACAGTTCTACGTACAAATATTTTGCAAACTGAATTTGCCATGAGCAGTAAAAAAAGATTGGGAATGAATTACATATAAATTCTTCTACGAATATAATTCACCTGCAAGGCGAAGGACATTAGAACTATTTTATCGAAATTAAATAACACAATGTTGGCAGTTCTGCCAAGGTCATACATGTATTGGGTTTACTACTATTACATGTTTTATTCATTTGGGTTTTATACTTTCATTCTCGAAGATATCTGTTGATGGTTATTGAAAAGATATCTGATGATATGTATTTTATGATCACGTGTCATGCGCATATAAATCGGTATCATAGTTTTTTTTTCTTAATTAAAACAAGGTTTTAATACTTAACCTGAGGACAATAAAATCATACCTGTATGCACTGTACTGATAAAAACAAAAACAGAACTATAGTCATGGTCCTTCATTTGGACTCTGTTTGATAGTTGTCTCGTTGGGAATCATACTATATCTCCTTATTCTATATAGCAACATCCTGAAAAATATATGGAAAGTCCGATGAATAAAATTAAAGTTCTGTACAAAAATAGAATTAAAACATGGGGATATTTAAAATACGCTTTAATGCAGGAATATGACATTTGGCATCTATTCGTTTGATGTGTTTCAGCTTTTGAGCTTTTAATTTTGCTATTTGCTTAGGGAAATTCCGTTTTAAAATTTTCCTCGGAGTTCGGTATTTTCGTTATTTTACTTTCTACTGCAAAATTTGCATATTCAACATACCAACATACTGACTTTGATGATGACACAACATACCTAGAAATATAAGATGGTATGGGACTGCGTGTTCACATATTAACCTGTCCAGAAGAGTTTCAAATGCATTACATTATAAATTAAGGCTAACGTTCAATGTAACGGCTACTTTTTTGATAGATAGTGAAAGTTGATAGATTGAGCGATGGAAATGCTCATAACAAACACTATGAACCCGTGCAATTAATTGTTTAAGACTCAAATCTCAGTGGCACATTTTAAAGGTTGACACATTATATGAAATATTACTAAAAACTGATTTCTTCTTATACATGTATTTTTTTAATAGTAATTTTTTCATCTTTTGTAATTTTACCTTTTCCGTAATTATTTTGTCGTGAAGCAATAATTGTGACAACGGTTAAACAATTGAATTTATTAAAACATTTTCTAAATTAACACGCACGACCGCACTTTTATTGCATAAAAAAGGTACAAACACATGTAATTTTATGGTAACTAAGTGTAATATTAATCAATTACATGAACCCTATTGATAAAAATTCCAAAACTTATATGAATTCTTTTATGTACCAAAACCATCTGCAAGGCTGATAATATCGAAACTCAAAATCAAATTATAAGATCTTGCCTGTTCTGGCAAGGTCATACATGTTTATGGCTTACTACTCTTATACGTCTTATTCATTTTGTTTTAATACTTTTGGTATCGAAGGTGTCTGTTGATAATTATTTCATGATCACGTGTCGTGCGCTTATAAATCGGTATCATACGGGTTTTTTCTTCTTAATGAAAACAAGATTTAAATACTTATCCTATCGACAATAAAATGAAACCTTCGTGCACTATACTGTTACAAAAACCATAGGCATAAAGGGTTCTTTAACCGTCTATATTTTAACTCTGTTTCCTAATCATCTGGTTGACAATCATACAACATCTTGTTTTATATAGCAACATCATAGAAACATATATGGAAAGTACGATGTTCAAAATTGACATTGAAGTCATTCAAATAAAAAGAACACTACAACAAACCTGTATATTTAACATATTGACTTTGATGGTGACACAAGTGATCTCGAAATATTAGGTAAGATAGGACTGCACGTTTACATGAAGGGTTTTAGTATATTGCTTTATAAACCATTGTTCATAGGGTCAATGTAACGACTACTTTTGTTTGTATGTATTTTCTCATTGTTCAAGAAATCTGTAGACAATGATATAATAGAAACCATGCCAGTCAAATAGTGAAGGTTGATAGATTTGACGATGAGACAAAATCTCAAAACCAACACTCTGTAGCCATGCAATGAATTTATAGCATATGACAAGAAGTTCGGGTGAACCTTTTACAAAGTTAACTCATAATATGAGAAATATTTCTTAAAATTTAATTCTACTTACACATATATGTTGGTCTTTTGTAACATTATTTTTTTTTCGTTACTATAATGTATTTTGCCCTAAAGGCAATGGTTGGGACAAAAGTAAAATAATTGACTCCATTAAAACATTTTCTAGTTGAACACGCATGAACACAACTATTATAAAAGTTATTAAGGATTAAGAATAGATGTGCAGTAACTGCATCTGCAACATCGATTATAAACCAAATACCATTTCATCTAACCAATTAAAAGTTAAGTGCAATATCTGGTATTAAGAAGGTAAAAAACACATGTAATTTCATGGCAACTAAGTGTAACATTAATCAATTCCATGTATTCTATTTCAAAAAATAGCAAAAGTTAAGAATTACAATCATATTTGACATAAATGTTTGATATTTAATCAACTGTTAGATTGTTTTATTCCCAATTGTTTGAGTTTTATCAGTAAAGTATTTATAGTTAATAAGAAAAGTGCGTTTTTCTATCATGCTACGATTTTTTTCGTAATTTTGTGCAGATAAATATTTTTATTTGGAATATGATAATTTTGTATTGATAAAGTTGTTAATGAAATACTACAGCTGCTTGTATCAGAACATGATGGCTCGCTGGAAGAATGTCAACAGAAACGTGTTAAGACAATGTGATCGAGCTGTCAAATTTCCTCGCCTATTTTCTTCTTCGGTTTACTTTTCAAAACTAAATTCATCTTCAGTTCATGATGTTTCAGCATACATTTTTATAATTCAGGAATATTACACATTTGAAGAAATATTTAATCTTTGCATCATTTTCCTTCCTGTTTGGTGCGAGGTCATATTCCTCAAAAATGTCGTTGTTTCCTCGTGTTCAGTCCTTCTGGTCACCGATTTGATATTCAGTGTTGTTGGTTCTATTCTTTTTAAATGTTTAAAAGGAGGAATTATTTTACTCTGAATAAATTTATCTGAAAATGATTTAAATGTATCTGTTAACAATACATTTTCTTACAATCTCTATTTATAACAGGTGAATTTATATTTGAAAATATATCAAAAGCAGCAAAATAAATGATAAAAACCATTGAATTTCTTATAAAATATGATGTTACACAATAGTTTATCGTTGGAATGTCTTCAGTTAAAATATTGTATAAACAAATTGCAGTTAGAGTATGCCTATAAATATATAAATTTGTAAGTAAAGAAGCCAACAACCTGTACTAATTATGTGTGAGGTACGCAAACCAGCAATAATTAATTACGTTTTGTCATTGAACTATTCTTTTGTACAGATTACAAATGATCACAAATCACTGCCTTAATCTTATCATTTGAGCATAGAATTATGAACAGTTGTTTGCGGAAAAAATACATGTAACTTGAAGATGATAATGAAATTGTGTATGATTACTGATTTATGCCATGTTATTTACTATTATCATAGCTAGTAAGCTTTCATTTTTGTTGTTGTACATGTATTATGCACAGATCATCGTCTGTTAACTGTTTACTGTAATTCTCTATTTCCTTGCAGGGCTTAACCTTTTCAAGGTCATTTTTTCAATTCTTATAATATATTGTATGATACTGATTTTATTACGGCGTCATGATACATGTATGAAATGCAAGTTCGACAAACATTTTTAAGTGACAAATGCAATGTTTTTAATTTCAAAACAAACAAAATCATATAATGCCAACATCCCTAAGAGCTTATACCATTACAATAACTTATTTAAGTCGACAGTTTACAGTTAAAAATGTTTATTTAAATATAACTTTGTATCTACTATCGAATCTAGTACTTATATGCAACTTGCTAATTGCACACCAGTTCATATACATCATTTGTGATACAAAATTCATAAAGTTTAGTAATTATAATAATAACATTAAAAAAAATGATTAGTTTGTGAATTCCTCGTTTTTGGTTGACTCTCAGTAGTTCTTATGATGTTTTACGACTAGTTCGATCACTAACTGAAACAGCGTCAACACTTTTTATAAATCGTCAAACAACGTTGTAATGTTTGAACATAAAGAGTTCTGATAAAGAAGCCTTCTCTTACTTGTAAATCGTTATTTTTGTCTAAATTATTTATAAAAAAAACTCAACCAGGAATGCGAGCCTCAGCTTTTTCTCTAAGCCGATTGAAATGAAAACTTAAAACATAGATGATTATATCTCACTGAAAGAACAACAATAATATCGAAATTCTCTGTTAAACAGATAGAATTTAAAGGATTCATTCAAAGATGTACTTGACACTGCTTGTATTGAAAAAAATCATAAACACATAGTTTCATGTTTATTCTTGGTGCAGATTTGTTTAATAAATGCACTTCTTAGCTGAGAAAAAATATGAGGTCTTCCTCATTGGTATGCCATACAATTCCAAAAACAAGTCGTGTTTCAACTCAATGCATTTAAACACTAGGAATCAGATACTAAAACCAAAATACGCCATGGATATCAAATTTTGAAGACTTTATTGTTGTTCGCTTTACATCAAGTGGTAAATAGTGTAGGCATGTTCAGAACAATACTTTGAAAGATAACCACTGAATTTATGCCTGACTTCGGAAAGGCATCTAAAGTTTTGAAGCTTACTATCACCTTTGGCTTTTCACTTGTCTCGTAGTAAAAAGAAATATAAAGCACCAAGGGTACATCCAAAACACATTAGTTAAAGAGAAACTGACAACGCAATAGTAAAATCAAAAGACGACAGATAACAAAACACTACATAAAAATCTTCAGATTTAGAAACACGAACCCCACTAAAGACAAGGAATGGTTATAGGTACCTGTTTGGATAAGCATATCCGGTTCCACTATTGTCACCCGTCAGGTTGTTCCTGGTAAGAACAGGTTCATCTCATTTGGGTAATGTAAAAGAAACAATGAAGAGACAAAATTACGTAAGTTTTCTGTTATGAATGTCTTTTATGTTGAAAATCTGTATTTATCAAAGTCTTACTATAATAGGTATCAAATTAACTTAAATGATTACCAGTGAATAGAAATGATGTGAATAGCAGAAAACCACTATCAGACGGGCATATAAAACCTTACAAACACCCAATAAACCTACTCGTATTATAATAGTTGATAAATTTATTTCTAGTGTCTTAGAAACAGACCTACTGTTTAATTACCAGGTAAGTAGTTTCGTGACAACAAATTGCTTCAAACATTACTTAATTCTTCCAAGGGTACAACGATTTTATTTGAAAGTATGGTTGTTCCTATAGAGAACGTATATCAAATGGGTATCACACCTTAATTTATTTCGTTGATCTTTTTTAGAGAGCTCGTAAATTAAGATACGATTCAAATAAACTTCTTATTGCTTTTGATCAATTGCATTGTTCTTAAAGGTTATCTATTAAGCATTGAAGATCTTGCATCACTGTCTTTATAAGTACTAACATTTACATTTATCTAATATAGTTGCATATGTAACAAAACATGTTTTTCAATATTGCATGTATGTATTGTATTGAAAACTTAGTCTTACATCCTATTGATACAATGTGATTATATATTTGAAATGTAGACGTTCGTGATTTTCTTAGACTTTTTATAACGTCTTTACACCTACTCTGTTTGATGTTTACTGATAAATATTTAAGTCTGGATAATTTGATTTATGCATGAGTTGTAAATGGCTGTGTGTTGTTTGTGTTAATCGAAAGAGTAAATCCATTTTCTATATGTTTTACAGTGTGTTCTTATAGCTGCTTTTAAACTACAGAAAAGAGTTGGAGGGGGATTAACTGCTGACATACATATTTAACCCCGTACTATTTTTATTTGCCTTTCACGTTTTTATTGGTTGTCGTTGGATGCTGACAAGTAAACGATTTGAGCGATACTTGTAAAATGTATATGCGTTTGTTATATATAAAGCTCCTAAGTGAACCGGACCACCTCCCTAAAATAAAACCTTTGGGTTTTTTTAAACATCATATCTTTTAATTATGTTGTTGTACGTGTAACCAAAGTTTAACATATATAACGTCTTTAAAAAGAAAGTCGAAACTACAAATATTGAGAATTTCTGCCCGACAATAACCATTTTTAGTGTTCGCAAATAAATCTACTGATTGTCATTCAGATATCAATGAATCCATTTGAACTTACAATGTCCTTTTCAAAATATAGAAAAAAAAATGCAACATGTTAGATTTGCAATATGATATTTTTTTCACAACTGCTTTCAACAGCAATGTGTTTATGTACATAGCTTTTTTATATTTTTTTCTTTATATTTTATGTATGAATATGAAACTGTATTAGGTACTTTAAGACAGGAATATCTAAAATCAACACCGTCTCTCAATGAATTAAAAATATAGGGCAAATTTGCAATAATTCTTACTTCAGGCCAACAGCCATATCCGAGCTTTGCCAGTTTAATGCGATCATTAATGTGATTTGTATTGTCTTTCCTGTTTTGAAATTAAGACGTGTCTAAAAGTCCTTAATGAGGATTACGTTGACGGAAACAAATATAACTGTCAATAAAATATTTATTATTTGTATAATTTAGTAACTATACCCACACCGAGAGAGACACGTTCTGTGACAAGCTATAAAATCATTTACAAAACATTTTAACGTTTTTTCCATTAAAATTTCATTAGTTTAACGACTTCAATCGCAATATTTTTTTAATGTGCAGAAAATCTAGAACGATTATTACGACCACTGACACACCAGACAGTACCCCACAGAGGGCAATATGAGCAATCTAACTCTTAAATACATTAGTATCAGATGTTACGAATGTATTGAACAGTTTCCATGCTATTATAGTTTGATGAAGTTGATCTGGTTAGACTGAAAACCATCTGTTCATTCTCTACCAAGCTTTTCCTCATTCTGTTTAGTCTGATACACTTCGCAAAAATTGTATTAAATACAATAGCTACAATAAGAAAGGGTCTCTTTTGACTGATATGTAGAACTACATATATGTCATAAACTGGTAGATATATAATTAAATTGCGAATGGTGTTCTAGGATCCGTGTAACACTTATCAGTTCAATGTTTTAAAAAGTTTTGAAATTTTAGATTTTTGGAATTTTGATCAAAGTTCTAAAATATCAAAATTCCAAATTGTGTAAAAGTTTTGAAATTTTGAAAGTTTAACCAAATAATTAAAATATTAAAATTCTAAATATCATTTTAAAATTTTATAGTTTAGAAATTTGATCAAACTTTAAAAATACGTGCAATTTTGATTATTTCATTTTTTGAAAGATTGATTTTTTGAATTTTTGATTAAGATATTAAAAAAACGAAAAGGGGCGACAAGAGGAGTTCCTGTAAACACGGCTCTGATAATAATCTTTCTTAGTTAAGAAAAATACCACAAAATATATTATCAAATCATCTTAATTACAAAACAAATAATTAAAAGAAGAAGTTGATTTTTATAAAACATATCAGACATCACATTGGTTAACAGTATCCTGAAATTTTAAGGTTGTGCATCTACTAGTATTAAAAAGAGAAATTTTAAACTATCTTAACCCGCAGAAAATAATATAAAAAAAGAAGATGTGGTATGATTGCCAATGAGACAACTCTCCACAAATGACCAACAATGACACAGAAATTAACAACTATAGGTAACTGTACGGCCTTCAACAATGAGCAAAGCCCATACCGCATAGTCAACTATAAAAGGCCCGGACATGACAATGTAAAACAATTCAAACGAGAAAACTAATGGCCTTATTTATGTACAAAAATGAGAGAAAAACAAATATGCAACACTTAAACAAACGACAACCACTGAATTACTGGCTTCTGACTTGGGTCAGTCACATACAAATCAAATAATTCAGAGCTATTTGGGGTCCCCAGTGCCCAACATTTAGAGGTAACCGTGAAAACTGACCAACTCGCAGTAGGACAAATAGCATTATTCGCCTTTTTGACGTTTCTGATGAAGGTAATCCAGAAAAAGCGCTTCGGTCGCATGTAACTTAAAACGTTTTGTTTTCTTTTTTATCGATTGCATGACGATAATATATTGCCTTTTATGATTAATTTTGGTTCCAAGTAATGATGCGGAAGGTAAAACTTAATTTATGGTGTCGCAATGAATGTTGTGCTAGGTGTGCTTCAGCTGGCTCCTAGACAAAATAGTTTACGTGTTCAGTGATGCTTCAGTGATGTCATACAAAACTCCAAAATATAACAATGAACTAAAATTAAGATCATACCAGACTTAAAAGGCCAGAGGCTCCAGAGATCACACATGCCTGTGTTTTCTTTTTCATACATTAACTTTTAAGTATCAGTATGTTTTTTATTTCATTTTGTTTCGTTTCGTTCCACTTTTATTTCGTTTCGCAGTTTACAGGTACCCCTTTTTCGCCCCTTTTCTATTTTTGATATCTTCATCAAAAAATCAAAAAATCAAACTTTCAAAAAGTGAAATAATCAAAATTGCCGTTAGGGTTAGTAATTCTAAAGTTTGATCAAATTCCTAAACTACCAAATTTTAAAATGATATTTAGAATTTTAATATTTTAATTATTTGGTTAAAATTTCAAAACTATAAAACTTTTACACAATTTGGAATTTTGATATTTTAAGACTTTGATCAAAATTCCAAAAAACTAAAATTTCAAAACTTTTTAAAACTTTGAATTAATAAGTGTTACGCGGACCTTCTAGCATTAGCGCTATTTCATTCATGTAAAATCATATACTTTTTAAATGGTGTCCTTTATAAACAAATGCGTGTGCCATGCAGTTTGGAAAAATAAGCTTCACTCAACTTTACGGAACTTTCTAGAATCCTTCTTGACGTCACAACTATAAAAACTAGGTTCTTATATTTAAAGGTGTATCAAATAGTGTTTTATCGTTGTTTAGTCTGCAAATACTAACACTTATCCAGATCATTTCATATTTCGTGTAATCAAATTATTACTGACATTTAGTTCTTGTTTTTTTCATGTTTTATTTTATTAATGTTGACTCCCTTCACAGTTTTACATCCATAGTGTAATTTGTCACTGTTTTCAATGGGATTTGATAAACAATTGGTCAAATTATGACAAGATTTCCGTGACCACGACACATGTTTCTGGAATAACATTAACATAAAAAGGTGAACTCAAGACAGGAAGTTTAGAAAACAGAAAACCGAATAGACCGATAAAAAACGGCGAAATTCTCGTGGAATGATGGTCCACCAACAATCACCAGCGATATAGACTGAATGTGTCTCTTGTCGCATTCCGTCCTTTTTAACCATAACCAAACAAATTGCAAAATATGTACAAAAGCATTAACTGGTTTTTTTTTTTTATCTCACGTGGTTGTTAAAGTTTTATATAATCGTGCATGGTCCATACTACTGAGTCTTCCATACTGGATTAATATTACCCAAAAGTGCAGTTGAATAAGAACATAATAGTCATGTATAAGCATTTACTATATTGAAATAAGTTATTCAGTTAACATTTGTTCCCTTTTGTACAGTGGTTAATATCTTATCATTAAAGCATCCGATAATGCATACCAATTAAATTCAACTAGAAAACTCTCATGTAAGCAAAATTCACGCTCACACTTTTGTATTAGACACAAAATGCAATACAAATAATGATTCTTTTTTCATTATTTTATAAATTTGACAATGGCTATTCATTCAGGATATGTTATAGTCGTAGAACTGAACAAACCTGTCAGGATTGCAGAACAGTTCTAAATGACGACACTGGTAACTATTCAGTATTATGATTATCGTTGATACAGCCACACGAGAAATGTTAAAACAGTGCTGTAATGAGAAGATTTTAATATTTATTATATTCTTTTGACTTATTTATATTTAAGACAAAGAGTTTTAAAACTGTTCTATAGATGGAACTGACTAAATCAATTCTAGCCATTGAACCGACGAAATCAGCTCTAATCGTAGAACTATTCTAGTCGTAGAACTTTTTAGCCGTAGAACTGTTCTTGTCGTCAAACTGACCAAAGATATGGTCAGTTCTAGTTGCATGTAGAACTGTCAAGATCAGTTCTAAGTAGAACTGTCTAAATCAGTTTCAGGTAGAAATGTTGGCCAGTTCTAGGTTACAACCGTTCTAGCTAGAACTGTCTAAAAGGTGTCAGAATGACAGTTCTACATACTGTCCTAGAACAGTTTTCCTGACAGATTCTGACAGATTTGATGAGAGGTTAGAAGTGATGTCCACTGTAGGAAACTATTAACCGAATGTACATTTTTAAACATAAGAAGATGTATAGACATTTACTATATTGAGATAAGGTATTCAAGACAACATTGGTTCCCTTTTTGGATAAATGGTTAGAATATCTAAACATTAAAGCATTTGATAATGCAAATTTCAATCAAATTCAACAAGAAAACTGCCATGTCAGCAAAGACTCCACGTTAACACTTTTGTGTGAAGCACTTACACGGATGCATGCAATACAACATTGATTCAGGATGTGATCTCGATAAAACTTAGTTTTGTTAAAATCCAAGCAAGGAATATTTCTGTGGCGTTTTCTGGACAGTCTACAATTGTTGACAAACATAATGATTTATGACAAGGAAATAATTCCTATAAAACGATTTCTTTGAAAATCTTACCAAACAAAAGATGTATTTGAAAGTCTAATATTTTCTGACAACAAATAAGTTTTGCCCACAATTTTGACATTAGGGATTAATTTAGAATCATTTTTTTCTAACTTAATATTGTTTTTGTTTAAAAAAAACTAGTATACGAAGATGAATTCAATTCAAGTCTTTATCACATTTTCTATCGAAATTGTTATAAAGAATAAAGGCTTCTTCAGAAGATAAATCAAAGACTATTTAGTACAACGATATGATACAGTTAAATTTTCTGAACTAAATATGTCGAGTACACGAAAACCAGTCTTGAAGAAACTTTGTTTATTTATAATAAAATATGAATACTTTTGTTTGTCCTCCTGGCTTGTGACTTTTATAACCTCTCTCCTTGTTTTATGTGTATTGTAAATAGTTATTGTTGGCATCCCGATTTTTCTGTGTCTCTCGGTATTTTGGGTATGTTTTGTCATTCTTCAAACAAATAAATATAAAAGCAATCCTATATACTGTTTTCCCAAGTGGTTGCAATTTTTTATATATTCGTGCATGTTTCATACAATTGTGTCTCCCTAATTTGTAAGATAGGAAATTATAACCACAATCTGCATCACTAATTACATATATGAGAGCATGTTAAAGGCCACACGGTGACCTACATGTTTGTATAGTTGTTAACTTCCATGTCATTTGGTCTCTGGTTGAGAGTTGTCTCATTGGCAATTATATTACATCTCCTGATTTTTATATATATAGACATTTTCTATATTGAGATAAGGTATTCAAGTCAACATTGTTCAATTTTGGATGCAATGTTTATTAAATCCAAGTAGTAAACTATCATGTCGGGAAAGCTTTTGCACACTTTTGTATGAGGCATATAAACTGATGCATACAAAACAATTTATAGTCAGGGGTTGTCATTTTTTCATATTAGTTTTGACATCAGCAATTGATCCAGAATGTTATTTCTATAAAATGAGTTCTGTTGAAATCCAAGTACTATAGGTATTTCTGTTGGCATTGTCGTGGGGAGTCTACAATTTTTGACACACATAAAAGTTAATGAAAAACAAAGTATGCCTAATTTTCAAAATTAGTTTTTCTTTGAAATCACAGCAAAAACAGATGTTTCTCAAATGTATACAAAATGTTTACAAACAATACGTTTTAATCACAATTTTGACATTAGGGAACAATTTGGTGTGCGTATTATACTTACTTAATATTTAATAAAAATTCTTATATGAAAAGATGTTCTCAAAAGAGTGGCAAAAGATACCAGAGAGACATTCAAACTCGTAAGTCGGAAACTAACTGACAACGTCATGGCGAAAAGATAAAATGTTTTATTTTTTAAAAAAAGTTTTTATCACATTTTGTTCTCCAAATTTCTCAAATAAACAAAAACGGACTTGGTCGGACCTTCCTTTTAAGGATATCAACGTTGTGTATGAAAAGAAATTGAAAATTATTTGCGAAAGTTTTAGCTTGTTTTACGACATACCGATAATTTAGCCAAATAGTACCACCGACTAGGAGGTGGATCTTTGATAAAGAAAATACAGACTGTTATTGCTGAAACATTATTTACAATATATGGTTTGAGTCATGTATATATAGACAGCAAGCAAAAAAACCCAGGAAATAAAAGAAAGATTTGGTATATCATGCGAAAATTTTACGATTGACTGTTTTGTGTTTTTTGTTGGTTTTTTGTTCCTAGGCCTCTTATAGTTGATGTGTTTCTCGGTTTTAGTTTCTAACCCGGATTTGAGTTCTTACAATCTATTTATGACCTCTGAACACCAGTACACTATACTTTTGCCTTTACTTTTGTTTTACCGTTGACATTATGTTTTCGTGCATATTAGGGATAATGACAACATAATTATAAGCATTGGTACTGATCCATCTGTACGTTAAACAAATTCTTTTTTCTATGCTCAAATATAGGTATCTATATTTCTTCTGTTGTTATTTGAGTCCTTGGATTGTTGCCTTGTATTCGTTAGCCATTCGTCAATGTATCTAAATATAGTTTTAACTCTCAAATGTATCTTATGATAGCATTTACGGCTGCTGAATTTCTAACCAAGGTGGCAAATTGCTTGCTTAGAGATCTAGTTTACTTTCCTATAATGATATAACACGTCCTTGAAACTTTGAATATAAAGTAAACCATGATTGATTTTTCCAAAGGATTGTTGTATTTTATTGCTTTATTGTGGCTATGCCTTTTGTATGCTAATTTGACATAACAACTATTGACATTTTTACTTATCGAGGTATCATTATATGGTTTCGAATTTTAAGTGTTGCTTCAAATACTGATTCGATTACATGATTTTAAAGTAAATCGAATACATTCATGTAAAATGTTGTTTATTTAAGAATGAATGGATTTTACAGTGTTTAGAGATGATTAACTTCCAATTGTACCCTTTTTAATGTTACGAACTTCTTTGATACATTTTGTACATTCGAATCTATTTCTCTACTCGTTTCAATTAATTTACATCTCCTTTTATTACATGAAGTAACACTGTTTGGATTGACAAACTCGTTTACGTATTTAAATTTGATACAGTATTTAAAAATTGTGAGCTTTCATTGGCTCATTTCTTCTCTGAATCGTTAGGCGCTACACTAGTTTAGTGGACAGCACAGACAGAACTGACGAGGAATATTTGGAATGAAAAAAGTTTTGATGTCCTTTTTAATTTGAAGAACATTTTGAGCAGCTTTCAAGTCATACTTTTCATGAACTGACAAAGTGGTTTTTATGAAGTTTTGCCTGCATACCTGTATTCGCCGAGAGTATCACCTCTCGCACTTCTGTGTTGACATGAATTATCATTGATATGGTCATAATTATAAATGTTAACTGTTTTTTTGAAATACCAAGATTTTTCTACCTCAGGAATAGATTACCTTAGCTGTATTTGGCAAAACTGTTAGCACTTTTTGGTGCTTTGCTAATCAAATTCGTACTTTATTTGGCCTTTTTAACTTTTTTTTATTCGAGCATCTCTGATGAGTCTTTGGTAGTCGAATCTCGGGTCTGGCACAAATATAAAATTTCAATTCTGGTATAATATATTAAATATTTATTTACAACAACTGGGTCGATGCCACTGTTGGTGGCGTTTTTATTCCCTGAGGGTTTTGCCAGCTCAGTAGTCAGCACTTTTGTGTTGACGTGATTTATCATTGATATGGTTATAATTATAGATGAACTTTTGACCAAACGTCGAATTTTTGAATACTTAAGCCTTTCTAACTCAAGAAAAAAATACCTTTGCTGTATTTGGAAAACTGTTATGATTTTTTTTTTGTCGTATATATATGCTCTTCAACTTCGTACTTTATTTGGCCTGTTTAACTTTCTTTGATTCGGGCGTCATTGGTGAGTCTTTTGTAGACGAAATGCGCATCTGGTGCAAATACAAAGTTTCAATCCTTGTATCTAGGATGAGTTTATTCATATAGGCGTTAACATGCAGTTTTCATGGTCTACCATTTTTTGTTATAATCATGATAAACACCAATGTAACAACACCCTGAAAGTGCCTAGTATGAACTAAAATAAATATCCCTCTTCACGAGAGGCATCGAACAAATTGAAAACAAGTATGAAAAAATTAAATTATACATTATAAGAAGGTCATTATTAGGTAATATGGCCGACCGCACGAATTGCATTTTACATTGGTGGTTAAGTTATTGCTATATTTCCCCCCAGTTCATAATGGCTATCTGACCTTATCCTGCCTATGACGGAATTTCTTTTGCAATTTCACACTGGTCTTTGACTTTAAAAATATATACATCAGTATTTTACCATTCTTTTGTTTGACCATTCCCGTGTGTCTCCTAGAAGGAGTCATTATTCTGATTAACCCTTCAACGTTTCTTCTTACTTGTGGATTTTATTAATACAACATTCAATTGTTCACGAGACCCAATGTTTGACTGTTGTATAGAGTTTTCGTCATCCTGACCGTCTGTCTGTCAGAAATACCCATATTTTATAATTCCAATAAAGTTACTCTGTTCTCTTAGTGATGGTCCAAATTACACGACATTTCACCCGGTCAATATGACCCTGACTATTGCATGTCTTATTAATTGAATTTATCGCATAGTTGATCTCGTCCTGAACGTGCATGAGAAATTTGTCACTAGAACAGTGGCGGATCCAGAAATTTTCATAAGTGGGGGCCCACTGACTGACCTAAGAGGGGGCCCGTTCCAGTCACGCTTCAATGATTCCCTATATAAGCAACCAAATTTTTTCCCAAAAAGGGGGGCCCGGGCCCCCTGGGCCCCCTCTAAATCCGCCTCTGTAGAAGTCAATCAAAAATCAATCAAATAATCACCCGTTATTTTTTCATATGTCTGTGTTCGTTCAAAATCATGTTACTAAACAAACAAAAAACTTTGTATCTAAACAATTACATAAAGTCATTGTTTTTCCTATAATTCTTAAACTGATAACATTTCCTAGAGAAATGTAAAATAGTTTAACCTTGTTGGAAAAAAATAACAGATCTTACACTGAACTTATCAATGATATGAATACATGGATTCAATAAAGTGATATTATTCAAATAATTGTAAAGAAAATCCGATAAAATTTACTTATTTGATTGACGTCCCGATGAACAACCCACAGACGGCCACACGCGGTTACCTGCAATAAGATTTTTAACGCCTCAAATGAATTTTATCGATATTGTTTGTTGATTGGCTGTCGGTTGCAGAAGCAGAAGTCCCGCGTGCAGTTGTCGTGTGCTGCTGTTAATCAGTTTTACTTTATAATCATTACAGTTCGTAGCAATATTAAGATCCATGGATTTTTAAACAAAGGTGAATAAAAAGTTATTACTGTTAGGTGATATTTGTGTAACCGGATTACCTATGTAAGTTTTCTCAGCTGGATTTTTACCTCAAGTTTCATATATATATATATCCGTTTTTAAACAACGGGATCTTAAGGTATGTTTACTTATCAAATAATATTGAGATACAAACCAGGTGAAAAGAATTAGAGAATGTGAAAAATATTTAAATAATTTATCACCTTTCAATGCTTTAAATGAGTTTTTATTAAAATTTCAATACTGATGAAATTTGAGTATTCTTTTAAACGTAAAATAACATATTTAATGGGTTTGAGTTTAGTTAATTGAAATTTAAGTCTTAAAATGTAAAATATAATAATTATTGACAGGAAATGAATGCATCTAGCACCTATGAGGTTTTAAAGGCTAAAAAATCAATCAAGAGGAATTATTTATGGCATTGTTCAAGTTATTTTAAATTGAATTTTACTTAATGTTAGAATATGATGAATAAATACTTAGTACATAATCATTGACTCTAGTGTTATAATTTGAAACTTGCATTTAATTTTAATAGGTAAATTACAATTGCATATAATACATGTCAAATAAGATTGATTGCAAATTTAATGGAATTTCGTTATAGATTGGGCTAATAAATACAAATTCCTGTGATCGACAGTCGTTCTATTTTTAAATTAATTTAGTGACGCCAGCTCAGCTTGTTGTTTCTCCGTAAGAGGAAATTGACCACTTAATATTTTAAGATTTGCACTATATCAGTCCGATATGAATGAGAAAATACTACATAGTGGGAAAACTTTATCGTTTTATCAGATCGTACAAGAGGTTGTTAAATGCACTTCAAATTACATATCAGACCAACTTATTCAGTAAGTACAAAAGTGCTTATTACTATAGTGCAAAACTACTAGTATACATCTAGTATACCAACGGTATTTTTCTTCATAATATCACATTGACTTTAAAAAGTAAGCAAAGAAAGAAAGTAAAACATCTCTTCGTTTATTTCATTTTTTAAATTTGTACATCCTATTGCAAAAAAAAAACGTCTGCACTTTACAACTTTAGACCCATAACAACATAATATGCAGAACATTAAACGGTCTTTAGCATAACTGTATAATCGTTTTATAATGCATGTAATTTGATGCAAAATATTGTATGTGTAAAAATATCTGCCAACATGGGTAAAAACTTTTGCTAGATGTAAATGATCATAGTATGACTGTACAATTCATTCAAAAGGACATTAACCATGTCTATAGCATACTGAAGTAATTTAGTCTATAGATATAGGAAGATGTGGTGTGAGTGTCAATGAGCCAACTCTCCATCCAAATAACAATTTAAAAAAAGTTTTATCATCAAAACATCCTACAAGTAACCTAAATACACGATTCAGAAAATAAAGAAAATGAAAGAGAGTCAATGTATGTGTATGCAAGAAGAAATTATGAGCAGGATATTTTATTTTTACACCCCTAAATTCTAAATAAATGTTTAGATTCTTAAAAGTTTTATGCAAATTTTCCTAAGTCTCCATCAAATTTATTACCTTATTTACATGAAGTGGTATGTTTATGACTAAACTGTACATGTTACATGTGATGCATTAGTATAGATACGTATATAATTTTTATGAAATTGTAAAATAAATAAAATATGAAACTTTTAATGTCAAAATACACTCAGCTCACTACCAATCTGGTTGGTTGTGTTAATTCAGACAACTATCACCCTTGGCCTTTTATCCCAGTGAGATTCAAGCTGGAAATCTTGTGTTACTGCTCTTGCATTTCTTGATATGATTTTTAGTCCTTAAACGGCTTGCATTTCTTGATATGATTTTTAGTCCTTAACAGTCTTGCATTTCTTGATATGATTTTTAGTCCTTAACAGTCTTGCATTTCTTGATACGATTTTTAGTCCTTAACAGTCTTGCATTTCTTGATACGATTTTTAGTCCTTAACAGTCTTGCAAAAGATATTTTGTTTATTTTCTATTATCGCTATTCTTTGTAAAATTGTATTTTTATTAACGATTTTTATCAGATGATTATAACTGTCACTATAAAACCATCAGAAGGGTTTTTATAAGATAAATGATTATAAATATAAATAAAGTAAGGTATTGTAAAAGGTGACGACATAAAACTTAGGAATTTAAAACCAGTAAATATCCATTTAAAGCTAACTATGTGAAGCAAATATTTGAGGGTTGAATAATAATTAATAGAAAGAAGAACGTATAATTCTGTTTTCAAATGAATCCTAATACAGACACTATCGGACATGGCACTGTTAATGGAAAAAGTTTCCTAAAAAGTTGCTGTCATTTTCTATCAAAGGATGTCTTTAAACAATCCATTTTACATTATCAAGTCACCTTAACATAACAGTAATAGATGTATTATAAGTATAGCGATTGTCCCTGGAAATGAAACGTTCGATACAGAATTGTGTCTCAACAAATTAATACATATCAATGTGATGTCTTTGACTATTTCTAATTGCATTACATTCGAGTATACTAATCTGTACGTATCTCGCTCAAAGGCGATAATAATGATATATTGACTGGTCACTGAGTCAATTATCGCCCTATTAATAGGGGAGATAAGTCATGGTAATATCGCTCGATTTGTTTGGCCTCAGGGGAGGTTAATAGGCTTCAAGCCAGCTGTCAAACTCGTAAACAGAGATTTTAAATGAAATGAAAATAAATCTGACAAAGCAGAACATTCGAACGGATAAGCTAGCTTGTTTATAGTCATTAGCTACAATAGCAATTTGTACAACAAACTTTGATTAAACGAGATTAATTTCTGCTTTGTTAAAAGTATCCGGGCATGCAGGAATGTGAAATCTAAATGTCTTCCTTGAAGCCTCAATTTATTTAATACAATGGTAATTTTATCTCGAAATAATGCTTTTACACGTCACTTTGATCGTACTAAACATGCTTCTAAAACATTAACAATACAAGTGCAAACAAAGAAATTGTTTTCGAGTTGATAAGTGTAAATGTATTTTTTATTCAAATTTTGCCATTTAGAAGAAAAAACTTTGGGATATATTATATATTCGCTGCTAACGAGTTTTCAGTGTAGGAGGTCTTCTCCATCATGAATAGAAGTACACATAGTATTATTTTCTACAACCTGTCATTTCTTCGTTGATGCAATTTTTTCACAAGGCTCTTTTTGTATTTGGGGTTTGTTTAATGATTTAAATTTTCAAATCTAAACAAAGCTGTAATGAAATGCTTTGTAAAAAAAAGCACGTTGTAATCAGATTTTGGCTTTGGATTACATCTTTCAAAAATAATAGAATCCTGTATCTATCAGTTCTGACAGCGTTGCAATCAAACACGCCATTCGTCATCCTTAAATATAAAATGGCTGCATTATCATCAGTTTCATTGACTCTTTGCCCGGAAGAGAAGATTTTTACCGTGACATTTGTATGTATTACGTTAACAAGAAATGAGTTTTCTTCTCTGTTAATGCTCTAGCTAAGCGATGTCAATTTCTAGCTGAAATGACGTGAAATATTCATGCAACAAGGGTAACGATAAGATATGTATATGTTAATAGTTCGTGTCGGGCAGCAAGCCACCGACCTCAACGATTGTACTTTTATATCACTATTGCAATGATGGATGTGTATTTTTTTTTTATTGATTGTGGCTGGCGAGTTCCTCACATTCGACAGAGTCAAACGGATTCGCAATCCCACTCGTTAAAAGTCTTTCTCAAGAGAAGTTAATCAAATGAAAGAAGAAGGGTATATTTCCCTTCCTTTTGTTTTACTCATCTTTGGTTACTAGAACATGTATATACGTTTTGATCAATGGTGTATAGATGCTCCCTCATACTAAAATCTTAGTCGTTCACCAAGTACGTCATCGTTTTCTGTATTTTTTTCTATTATATTTTGACATTCTATATAACAATATTCCGATGTCCATTAAACTTTCTTTTCTTCGTATTTATAGATGTGTTGCATAGCACAAACATGCCCAATTTTAATTTTAACTATTATAAGCAAAAGTGTAATCATATACTAGGATATTTGTAACTGTTACATCAACTTTACTGTTTCTAAATCCTTGTTATGTATTCCATGTATACATCTTCTATTGCTGTTGTCTGTTCTATGGTCGGGTTGTTTTCTCTTTGACACATTCCCCATTTCCATTTCTATTGAAACATATATCATGTATATGCGATGAATGATTCAAATACAATATCATATAAATTAAAGAAAATTTAACGTTAAGCCTTCAATTAACAAAACAAAGATGCCATCCTTCATTCTCTGCTTCTGATATAGGATTTAATTTCAATCTTATCTAAAATAAACCAGGAATAATTGAAAATTACTTATTACATAATATAGAGAAAATGTAGGAAATTATACAAGAATAAAATAAATCAGAAAACTATACACAAAAGAAATAAACAGCCAGAGTTGTACGTTCACAGATCCTTTACTTTATTATAAAAGAGTAAACATGTCAGACCTTAAGTCTAATTAATCATTTGCTGTACTGATTTTTTTGGGTGTATAAAGCTATTTCCTCAGCAAGCTTTTAATTTTGCAGCTAAATTTTAATGCATTAGTTGAATTTAACCTCCATAGTCATTCCTCATGCTCCAGAGTGCATATAAATCACAGACACGTTTTTAGTTTTTACTGATTCAGGAAGTTTTGTTTTCCGTGTTCCCAATGCGAATTTAATATACAATTGTACAACATCATAGACTATTTTATCTACTTTTGATGGTAACTTTCATTAGCTTATTGCAGAATATCGTGTTGCCCGTGACAAAATCGTAAGGGCTGTTGTATATCATGTATACTTTCACCAAGACGCAAAAACTGTATATATAACTGTCGTAATTTAAGACATACTAATGACGTCAAAGGTGGCTTTTCAAATCTAATCAGAGCAATAAGCTTCATAAATACTTGCATGCTAGTTACACATAAAACAGGGAAAACATTTATATTAGACATACCACAAATAACTATATACGTACATAAACTTGCTAATAAAGTGTTTTCTGATACAATACAGCGATAATCAATCATCCTCTGTGGCTATGATCAGAAAGTTCTGTATCAGAACCTACTGGGAATCAGTCCGCGTATAAATAATGCAATACCTGTTACTATTCACTGCTTCTTAAATCTAGAGCGTTCTATACTGCAACGAGGTTCCTAAAACCATACATCACTTATACATAATTAAATGTAGTTTGCACGAATAGTTAGATTATCGAAAATGTCAATTATTCAACACAAAGCTTTGATGTTTCTATATTTTTATCAGAATGTATTTAACAAATATCTCACCTATTTATAAAGCATTAGTTAAATATTAATGTCGATCTTGATATAACACATAGTAAAACTTGTACATTATAGTAATTAGATATGTTGTTTTAAAATATTCTACAGAACAACTATAAATGACTATTAAAAACCCAGTAACTTGCTACTTATTCAATATATATATATTCATATTTCTAGATTCAGCTAATATATTTTTTTATAACATTCCGTCGGCAAAACCAATTAAATGCCATTACACATCAACAATGTTCCCACGGATTTTTTTTTTTTGTTGCTCGACTGGTTTCTTGGATTCCTAAATATTATAAATATTGGTTTGATAAGTTTTTCGCGGAAAAAATAAGTTTTGGGCGGATGTGTTTTAAATAAAATTTATCAAACCCGACATAGAAAATTATATGAATGGCTACCAAAATGATAGAAATAGTTTCTGCATTCACAAACCTATAAGTAAAAGTGTATAACCTATGCACTTAATATAATGATTTTTAGCTAATTCCTAGCACGATTATCGGTAATAAACTGACCCCTGGGATTTCTGACGATTGATCTTAAGCAAAAAAAAAAAGATAAAATAGACTTTAAGAGTCTATTGAGCGGAAGAAAAATATGAAAATTACGAAACAGTAATAGAAAGCCACAGAGAACATCAAACAACATTTAATGTCAGACTATATACAACATGTAGCTTACAGACAATGTTATTCATTGTGATCATACCACAAATATTTGCCTGTTGTGTCGAAGAGATCAGTCTGAGGTATCAAGCTGGAACTATTCTGCACATCAAGCATTAGTAGTACATAAAATATTACCAAATATCTGCTGTTTGTTATTTTGTGATACAACCTACATTCCGAACAGATGTATTTGTATTTAGAGCACATGACAAGTAAATGGTTTTACTTTCACATAAATACTTTTTTCAGAAATTGTTTATATTGTATTTTCTTAAACGATTGTTCGTTTCCATGCATTATACTGTTTTGTTGACCTATATAATGACGTGTCGGTTGTATATGATATGTAATTTATTATTAGCATGTAAACGAGGACTAAAAATAAAAGGTTTAAAATATGATTTATTTTTGGATTGCCGTCATTTTGTGTTTGTTATCTTAAAATTTTCTTCACTTGTTGAGGTAACTTGTACATCGTTGGCTTTCATTTGGGGTGGGTAGGTGGTGGTGGTGGGTCCATATGAAGGCAAACTGGAAAAGAACTTCGGAAAGATTAAAAAATAGAAAGCGTTATTTACACCCAAGGGAATGCACTAATAGATGCCACTGGTCGTTCAGTAATCAACAAAAAATATCGATAACATGCCTTCATCATTAAAAATATTCTTTGATATAGTATTAACGTATATACATAGAGATGTATCATACATCATTTGTCTATCTCTCTGCAACTGCATTAACATGTCAAAATTTGAAATAATCATTTTCATCGAAAATGTTGGTTCTTAACGGATTCAAATCCTCAAAAAATTTAAACATTGTGTGCAAGTTTTTATAGCTGATGATCCTTTTGGTACCTTAAAATTATGAAATCTTCTTGTTGGTTGCTTAGAGTACAGAGGAAGTATCATTCAAACCAATATCGTTATGCGATCATAGATGACCGACATTGGACGGAAAGAACTTAAATACAAAATATGAGGAAAAGATATGGATCTAATAGGAAATCAAATATTGGAAGCCAACATCTATTGATATCATCAGTGCTTCAAAAAACTCTCTGATTAATCCGCGCCATCAGTTATCACGAACAATCTTGATTAGACTTTCGGAAAGCAATATCGATGAACATATACCATATCAAAATTACATTGTGCAATAAAAGCGGAGAAATATTATAGCAAAAAAACGTTGAAGTTATTTACATGTCTATCGCGTAATTTTGACAAATGGAACAATTAAATACTTTATTCGAGTTGAGATGTATAGTGGAAATTGTTTGCCTTAATACGTAAATGAAATAATTCAGTGAATTTTTATTAGGTTCTCTATGGTAAAATACCAATTGATTGATTTCTGTTTGTTGATAAATACTTCGTTTGCTCTACAATGTCGTTTATGAAATAAATTAGAATGTATTGAACAACAAAATTGAAAAACAAATTATTGATTGAAATTGACAATGTAACGTAGGTTGCAACACAAAAGTCAACATGCCTTTTTCAAGAGGTTATCAAATATGTTTGTCATTCGAACGCCCCCTTACATGAATTGAATAATAATATTTATCATTGAGTATTTAATCAGCCCAGTATTCAAGTGTTTCGGTATTCTGACATGATTTATAACAAAACTTCTTAAATCTCCGTTGATTTTTAGAAATAATAATGAATGTAAATTTTCAGCTTCCTCAGGCAACGTTGCCTGTATAGGTGTAAGAGTTTAGTTAATTTTGGGTCCCTTTAGCTCATGTAACGTTGAACATTTGGACGCACCAACATTAAAATGCGTTGTTTTCATTCACTAGCCTTCCACTTTAATACCTGTTATACTGCGACTGAATTATAAAGTCAATCAACCTCTTGAAAACGGGTCGACGGCTCGAAGATTCAATCAACGAGAGCTCATACATATGCATGAGAATGTATTTACTTTAGTACGTTGTCTGTTGTTTCTTAATACCGCAAATATTCGATTACCGAAATTTGATATTTTAAGTGAAACGTTTTGACAGTTTGAAGCTTGTGCTGTGTTGTCAAACTATTAATAATTGCTCATTGAAACGAACATTTTAGTTTCCGTCGCAAGTTTAAAGTTCAGCATGCATGGCACCAACATCTTAGTTTGATAATCTGTTTCATTTGAATTTAGCATGCAATTGCTGAAGCTACCTTCTTCATAAATATCGTCCGATATATTACATATATCTACGGGACATGATCAATTGCGAGAACTAATCATAAATGTTTGAAAAAATGGTCTTAACCCAGTTTCTTTTACTAGTGTTAAATTTGACAACTTACTGCGCATTACTCTATTAGTCATGCTTGTAGAAAAAAAATGCGTAACTTTTTTCTTGAAATAAGGTTATAAGTTTTGACCTTTTTCGTGCGCAATATTTTAATGAAGAGAATCGTGGGTGGTACACTAGAATACACTCTGAAGTCTGGCTTTGTGGTTTAGAACAGTATCTGCTACATCAATCTACTATAGTATATATATATATTATTGTTAAAACAAGAAATGTACAACAAAGAATGTATTTCGTTTTTACCTCGTATACTGAAAGAGACACAAATGAAGCGTAGACACAAGATAAGAGGCAGTGGAAATGACATTTACAAAATGATAATTTCGTAAGGTATATACCATGTACCTAGGCCAGTTGTGTAGATAAGTATATAATTTGTTTTTTTCTAAACCTGTTGATGATGGTTTCGTGGAGCATGAAAAGATCAAAATAATTTTCTGTGTAGTGTGTAATGTCTATTAGACGTAACCTTTTTTTTAATTAATATTGCTGATATAATGAGCTGAAACAAGACATTAACGTATTGAAGATTGCGAGTAAACAAATACCAAACTCCAAGAAAATAAGTCTCTCGTCAGATGACGAAATTAAAAGCTCCCAAACACATCAAGCGAATGAAACTATCTCGCTTTTTATGACCTTTTGCCACTGCTAAAGATCATTTGAGAAATATATTATAACATAATCCACAAAATGGGGAAATGTATGGTCATATTAAACACATTTATCTGATCTGCTCTACAACTTATTGATGGCTTACGATAAAGCAGTAAACGATTCATGTGGCTGCTTTTATATTTTGTCCTTCAATTTGAGCAAACAAATGTAATTATTTGAAATATAAATGACTACAACTTTGAAGAAAAGCAATAATTTTACATACAATGATAGAAATAGAGAAATCAGGTGTTTATTTAATTCAAATTGATTGATGAGCAAGGACAGGCAGTGAATATTTCTTGGAAAAACATGCTTAATTTATTTCTTTACTAAAAGAAACAATGCTCCTTCCACAGAATGTCTTTACGAAATGTAATTATTTGTCAAATTACAAGTTTCATTACAGTAACATCATTAACATGACAAGAGTTACCGTAAAATCCGCTTTTCATTTAATTCTTATCTTAACGAGGTCACAAGACGGTGCTAAGCCAATAAAGGCGACAGTGATCACAGGGTTAAAGTTAAACATTAGTAAAATTTTAGTTTAATCCTACCACGTTTTAAAATTTAAAGTATTTATGCAGGATTAAAATCCGATACAATCTTTATGTAATATTTAAAGATAAGATAAAAACCCTGATTAACAAATGTTTAGACTGAGAAATAGGCCGATTAAATAGCTTATTATTATCAATGATAAACACCGTGGCGTTAAAGGAAGCATGCCTACCAACTGATCAACAGATAATTGGATATGGACTTTGGCATGAGTTATCTACCTTGACAATTAAATGACCGATTCCTAGCTTTGATCGCACTTACAATTAGTGGTCAATTAAATCCAGCAAATAGAAGAACGGAAAAATCTCATCTCTTTTATTACTGAACCTAATCCATGTTATACCAATTATATAATTCTGTCAATTACATAAAGTTTGTGTCAAATGTTTTCCTGAACGAAGCTAATAAAACCGTTTTTAATCAAAATCATATCGAGCAGCACTAATTGGCACTGAAACCTTGCTGTTTATTAAGTTCTGTTAGATATTGGCTAATCATAATGAACGTTTAACTTAGACTGTATTCTTGCAGCTGGTGCAAAAACTATATTGAATGGACCATTTTAATTATGATAAAATTATCACTTTTAAAATTATAACTATTAGAAATTTAATTAAAACGAACTGCATGTACCAAGACTATTTTGTAGCAGGAATTCACCAAGCTAGTACATTTAACATAACGGTAATATCCAAAGTTCAGTAGTTGTAGTACATCCATTTTAGTTTCCTTTAATTATTTTATTGTTATCGAAAGTTGTAACATTGGCTCTTACAGTTCACTTCGGTAGAATATCTTTAAAAAAAAACTGATAGCTTCTGAGTTCAAATGCATATAAGTGCGTTTATATATATATTATAAACACTACAAACGAATGTTACGGCAAATTCGTATTACTCGCACGAGCAACGTTGTTCTTTACAAAAAACTATTATCATTGACTGCTTCCACCTGTTATGACATTTGATCACCCTTATAATAAACAGTTTTGATCAGTCTTAAGCAGCGTGAAATTGAATACGACTATCTTTTATACTGCTGTGTCTTTGTTTCGGGCACTTTGTTTCTCTTCTTTAGCATACTGACGGGATTGTACAACAATCCTCAGTGAGTTTAAAGAGTATGCTACGAACGATATCGATATATAACAATTTTCTTTAAATGCTTGACATAACTTAAAAGTACTTTGAAATTTTTATAATAATTTGTCTGTCTGTGGTAAATTCATTAAACGTCTGAAAAATTAAATCTAAAAATTTTACACATTTGTTTTAAAATTTTATAAATTTGCAATATACTTAACTTCCCTTTCGTGCACTTCGTCCTTGGTACATCTCTAGATTTGATAGGCATTTGATAAAGGCGTTGTAACGTCTATACTAAGTCTAGAAAAGACGTGCTAAGAAGAACACGTGCTTCGTACATTTTGAAAAGCTTAACGACATATCGATTGACGGATTTGGTGTAGGTGCTTTTTGTTTTTTTGCATACTATTTTCATTTGAATGACATAAACAATTCTTCAAATATCTTGATTAATTTCATTCTTTCGTTTATTGCAAAGGTGAAACGCCAAATGTTTCGTGTTATCATGTTAATTTTTAAATAGGTTCTTCAGCTTAATTTTAATTTCAAATGAGTAGTGTAGTCAAAATTGAACTTAGATTCAAAGAAAAAACAATTTCTGAACTTTGATGTTTGGGTAGGACATGTTTATAATCTAATGCAACAATGTTATTGCCAAATCGCTCGAAATTCAATTCAAATGCACGTTATAACACAACTGATCTGAATACCAAGTATTAAACAATTATTGGCACTATTTCATAAAACAGTGTCAATTTAGCTGCTGTCACACCATCTGATTTTTCAGAACTAAACAAATTCAAGTGACAGTGGAACTTATGGTAAGGCTGTTTGTAGTTACTTCTGAGCTATAGACATAAGGATCGATATGTGACATGATTTCCAATGAGACAATATTGCTCAGACTCCAAAATGACGTGGATTGAAGTGGCAACTATATGTCACCGTGTATTCATCAACAACGAGCAAAATACATGACACATAGTCAACTATAAAAGGTCCCGACTTGAAAAAATTTTGAACACGCTTACAAAGAAAAAACGGTCTGATTGATATCAATGGCAAAAAAAATAACGAAAAACAAATATGAATGAAAGCAAAATAATAACAACCGCTGAATTAAAGACTCCTGACTTAGGACAGACAGGCGATCTTAGACACGATAAATAATATAAGTTATATGGTTCGCTACTGACTCCCTACGGATCCATAGAGGGTTAGTAGAATCCGTAGGGGGTGAGGCGTGTATTTTATTCACCCACTATGGATCCGTAGGGGTCAGTAGATAACCGTATAACGAATTTATCGCACGCTGGACTTTTTCTGCTGCGTTTTGTTGAAAAATAAACAATGAAACACAACAACGTTAATAGATGACGTCACCATTAACGCGTCATGAACCCGCTATGGAATTTACTAACCCCTCATAGGGGGTCACCACGTGACGGCGTTAAACCAATCACAACGTGATATTTTACCAGCGAATCGATAAAAGAAGATAGGGTATGAGTGCCAATGACACAACTCTTCATCCAAAATTGGAAAAAAACACAATCGGAATCATGTTCAAACGGAGTGAAAACATATGCATCAACACCTGCTACGCATGCACTCAATGTCACATCCATTTGTCAGTGTCAAACACTACCAAACCGTTCATAATGTCTTAGTGGATCCATCATGGTAAAGTTAAACTATCACATGAGTGGAGTAACTGAGAAACTGTTTCGATCAACCAATTCATGATGGTGAGCAATATCCCTTGAGTAAACTTTGGTGAACTTGCCACTATGAAAACACACTCTATGGTATATCTTATCAAATGAGATATTATATTAAAGGTGGTATATGCTGGTGCAGATAATATATAACATAACTTATATCATCTAAATAGATCCCAATTTTAAGATTTCTATCAGCAATGATTTCAAGAAAAAAGTTTTCGATATAAAGCAGAACTTTTAGTTTTTGTTAAATGCTGAATTCCAACTAAACAGGTATTTTTGAAATGTACGCACTCACTGCGAAAACGCAAGTTTGACGTCGATATCACCAATATATATATATATATATAGCTTGTTAGAATATTAATTCACTTAGATTGATATTTTTATCATGACAATCAAAACGACCAGTTTTGTATAATTTATGCTTTGGTGTTTCTGTTTTTGGAACATAAAACTGGGTAAAAAAATACAATTGCCAATTTTCCCTATATAATCCATAGCTGCACTATGAGTTGTCCACTTTATACTTCATCTTGACTGTTATAAAATCATAGTTAAATAGGTGGTCATAAAGTACTTTTTGGGAGAATTAAGCTCGGTCAAAATAAATGCATGCGGCAGATACAATTGCCTAATTTTCCGATCGTTAACTTTACCTATATAATTACTTAAATGCACTATATGAGTTGTCCACTTTGTACTAGGTCTTACTTCATCTGGACTGTTATAAAGTCATATTTATATTGGTGGTCATAAAGTACTTATTCATATGTACTATTTATGGGTTACTGATCAAAGAAACCATGTCAAATGGATTACGAAGAAGTGGTTTGTAAAATGCAAATTAATGGAACGGCACATTCAAAAGTCGTATAAATCTAGATAATCACATAAAACACTTTTTTTATTATTCTGTTAAATTAGTTTACAAAAATGGAAAGTCACAGATGAGGTTATAAAAATTTGGAAACAGATAGGCAGTGCAGTTTTCTAATTCGATAAGCATGTAATTGACTAATAAATTGAAAATTAAGATACTTCAAGTTCAGTTATTGTGTTTTGTCACGATATGTTTACATAGGCCTTCCTGTATAAATTTAATATGGTTATTAATATGAATCACACACACACACAAAAACACATTTTAAATTACAGTAGTATTTCAAACTTTCAATAAATGGTGACAAAGACATGCAATTGTATTACATGTCTCTGGTGTTGAGTTAGAATTTGCTCAAAACACGTAGATTCACAGTTTTATCAAATAGGTGGGTCAAAAGTTGACCAGCCAAAATGTGTGCTTTTAACAAATTAATATTAATCAAATGTTTAAACACGAGATTTTAAATATATTTTTATGAGGTTCCGTTTCATCCTTATTTACCCATTTTTATTTAAAGAACATGTATTAGCTATTTAAGCGTTTAAATAATATTCTAATGAGTTTTAAGTGCCAAGTTGTTCTTTTCTCTGTTACAGAGTTTACATTAATAGAACAATAAATTTGCTTTTTCATTCTAAAATTACTGATCTACAATTTAGCAGTATTAAAATATGAAATTTGATGCTGTTTCTACATCAATTATAAACATAATTCTCAGATTATATAAATCTTTAAGCAAATATTGATAGTAGAAAATAAAGCACATGAATTGGGTTAACATACTATATAGAGAGTAAAATCGATTCCTATACGTTCGGAAATCTTTCCTTGATAAACATCGGCGACATAGGTGAAATAAAAACTTTTATCGAGAGTTGGTAAACAATAGAATAAGACGTTTGAACTGTGATTTAACTTTGCCTTATTCAAAACATATTAAAATTTATTATGATGTAGCCATAACTAAGACAAGCTCTTCGAAAAATCTGAAGGAGAATTTATTTTCTTATCACACTGAGGGCAGACTTCATTTATATTTGTAATAGTAACATTCAACTTAATATCAGAGGAATTATTTTCGTTTTTATTTTCTTTGTTGCAGAGTCTTATCAGTAAATAAGAAGTATATATTTAAAATTTTCACACTGAGAAGAGTTCAAAGAGTTCAGCATCGACAAAAATACATATGATGAAGAGACATTTTAAAACTGTTGTGGTTTCCGAATGGATTTTACCACAAAGTGGATCGTAAGGATGGTACTCTTTGTGAAATGTGATTGTAATATTGTCAGCTTGAACATTAACCTTATGGAACGCAATAAAATATGGCCAGAATTGGATTTTATTTAAAGATCCTGGAATTCCTTGAGATACTTCTTCTGCTACCACTTATAATTAAAGGTAAGTTTTAGTGTATGAATTTCTAAGATTAAAACGTGCCTTACCTTCATGTATATTAGACAGCATTGAATGGTTTTAGAATACATGGGTTGGATACTATAATCTTGCTCGATGTTCTATATATACTTGATAAAAAAAATCACATCGGTAAATGTATTAAGTATATATAGAACTAATTTTTTTATTTGTTTTTAAAGAGTGCGACATTACAACATAAAATGCAACAGTTACACACAACTTATGGTATTCAGACTTTTGTGCCGCGAAAACTCTATTAATAACACAAACAATATAATTTCTTATCTAACAAAGTTGTTCAATTGAAACCTGTGTATACATTTCAAACAAATACTATTTATTTGTTTTATTTTAAGAATCTTTAGAAGGATTTATACATGCAGATTGCGTATGAAATGATGTTTATCTTAAAATCACACAGATGCATGCATTTGATCCCTGTGCAGCTTCAAATATTTATTTCTTTAATTATATACACTAAACACGTGCACATGTGTCCCCGCAGGAACTAACATATAAGTTCTTAAGAAATGGCACGTAAAATTACTCTGGGAGCAAAAATATACATGCAAACATATATACTGACATGAAAAAAATAAATTGATTATATAAGCATTAGTGTCTAAATATCCTAAATAAATCAACAGTTTGTTTGTTTTTGAGGTGTATATCTTTAAGTTATTATGGCATGCCATTTATTTATAATGTAGCAATAAAGTATTAGTCTAAAACAGAATGTATGGAAAAGTGTTTTATTTATAATCTTTACGGGGTACTTATGCATAGTTTGATTATCAAAATGAAACGTATCTGCTCACTTTTTAAAATAAAATAATACTAATAGTTTACTGTACTCGTAAACAGCAGGAAATATCACTTAAAATACCTGTTGTAATTATACAGGAACTCAAAGATGAAATGACTCAGACATATTGTTATGTTTATACTAATTTTTCATCTTTAACTCCTAATTTTTTTCATTTGCGTGATCTAGATTTTTTTATGTGAATTCTACAATATATTGCCTTTGGTAAAGGTATTGGTATATATATTCAAAATGCTTATCTGTCGATATCAAAACTAAAAAGTCACAGTTAGTTGTGACGCAACGTCAGATATTGCTACCATTTAGTGTAACAGAAAAATAACGTTAAATTAGAAACGCGCACTATAAAGTTTTTCCTGCTTTCCTTGTTTAGTAAATGCAAAGTATAACACACAAGTAGAAATGCCGAGATATTCCATTCCAATATGATTTTATAATTTACCTAGGATATTACATTTTACTTCTAGTAATAATGTGTTTTTTTGGGGAATATTGCTGCATTATATAAACAACTCGAATATGATTTTATTCAAGCAGTGGAACAAGAGACAATTAAACGGCTTTTAGTTATGACACTGAAATTTTCTTAACTTTTAGATCGTCTTATAGATGTGTATTTTTGTAATATGTGCATCATTTCGTTTTGTTGAAAGTAGGACATTTAAATTAAGTGGAGGAAGGAACCCGCGGATGCAGTTCATGCCGTCCCATATTACGCTTGTGGCGACGTCAAATAATGTTAACGGACAACCTTGCAAGATATTTTCATTAATCTTTAATTTTTATAGGTAGCTCTGTAATCTTCATACAATTTGGTGTAACAATTTCAACTTTTAAAGTACTTTTTATTGGTATAGTAATCAAAGCCGAAAAATAATCTTCATGAAATCAAATCTCTGTTTTTGTTTTTTTTTGGCAGTTAAGTTTTGTAAAACTCGGACATTACCGCAAGACATTGTAAACCTATCGTTTTGAATTGAATATGTAGCTCAATTCATTCAGTAATTTGAATTTATGGAGCTTACACATAGTACAAAACGATCGTGCTTACAATTTAATAAATCATATGTCAACCTTTTATTTTTTTTAACTGAAATGTTTCAAGTTTCCAAACTAAATTTCCCCTGGGACAGTCATTTATACATATTATTTTTCAAAATATCTATGCTAATTTTATATTTAGACCGCCATGTAAACCAGTACTGAAATATATCACGTCATAGAACATTCATGCAAAATTTCGAAGAGTTACGTGAACATTTCACGAAATGTTCGAGTTTAATGTTTCGAGTTTGTTACATGGGACAACGCCAAGTGAACGTTTTTTTCCCCTAATAATATGTGTCTTCCGAAGCCTATAAATATTACATTTTTATTCTTTCTTTATCATTATGTGAAAATTTAAGAAGCAATCTTTATTTTCATATATAATTTAAAATATTTATTATAGCATTTCTAAGAAAATGTCCTTATTAAATATTTACTTAGCGCTATTTTTCGTGGTAGTAGCAATATTAAACGTTGCGTCTGTATAAATTGTAATAAGTTTGGTCGAAAGTCTAAGACTGGTGGTGCTTTAATTATCGTCTACTGAGATCTATTTCCTTCATGAACCCCGACAGTATTTTGGGTTAAAGATATAGGTTTCCCTGGGTTTTTAAATCTTGATATCCAAAAATCGTGTATATAAATAAACACACAGACCCTTATAATCAGAATGGGGACCTTGATTAACCCGATGGCCTATTGAAAAGCAAAGTTCTGGCCCTATCTCATTCTGGTCTGTTTTCCTTTATCTATCTTGGCTATCTTCATACCGCTGGACCCATTTTATAGAACTGGTTTTCTGGATTTATAATTTATTTGTGCCGATAATTGATCATTAAGCAACTTGAACACAACAAAAAAAAATCAAGGATGAACTAGAGTGTTCGGGAATGCTAAGTAATTCCTTATCCAATAGTGACAACCGTCATGTTAATTATGACTAGCAGAAATATCATGATACATGTACATGTTAGTCACATTTGATGATCGCCAAACGAGAGACATGCATAAAAGTTCAAAAAGTTATTATGCGATTGATGTTTGGCTACAGACTCATGATTTATAAGAATGATGTTTACTGTGTTTTTGTGCAATTTCATTGAAGTATCATGGTTATTTATCAGATGACCAGACATGCAGTAGAATCGAAATTTACAACTGCATAACCGCACAAACAATATTTGTTCTAAGTTGGTGTTCAATATTTTGTTGTTACTTCAATCCAGTCCGCATCTAAAACTCCAGCAGAGTTGTCATTATTTAATCATTATTTATTATAAATGTTATATAAGTATAAGGAAATGCTATATGTCAGACAAACAGACACCAACAAATCAATAAAGCCGAAAAGATATTAATGAAAACGTCGTATACTCTTTCAATATTATTTGTGGGCTTAATTCAAAACGTACAAGGAAATGTTAACAACCTCAAGATTGAAATCATCGGAAAATAAGGTGAAAACAAATATTATTAGTACATGTTACATGTATGAAAATGGTATACACTGTTACAGCTATGCAGAATCAAATATTCGTACGCTCGAAAAGGATATTTGGTTGAATATTGCTTAACGCCCAGTGACAGCTATTTCAAGTAGAAGGCATCGGATATATGAACAACGGGTGAGGTCATGAAAACACATATTTCAAACGACAAAATGTATGACAAAGAAGATCACGTGCTTTGTATCGTCTGCTTTTGTTTCATTTTTTCGTTTATATTGAACATGGCTACACGCAGCCTACATCTAATATATCGAATACTGTTTTCATACCAAGCTGCGATTGCAAAAATATGGAAAACTCGTTATTTTGAACAATGAAAGATGTTTTTATTATTCAAATCCCTTGTCTAATAATACCGCATCTATGAATAAGTTATAATCGATGAAGTGAGTGCGCGAATATAAAAGTTCTAATTATTTTATATCAATCATATTTATCATTTTGATCGGTGAAATATTCTGGAAAATTTATGAATTACTTGAAATCTCTAGAGTGTGCCTTCTTTAATAAGGTGTTGGTTAATGTGTTACAACTGAAGCGATTTAAAACCCAGTCAAATAAGTAATTGTCTCGTATCAAACTTGTTCATCAGTAAATTTAAAATTAACTTAAACGTTCAGTTTGTTATCTAGAATAAAAGTATGGGATAAATTAGATGGAAGGCAGATAACTACGGTGGCAGAATGCGGCCATGAAAGAAAAATAAATTATGTTGTTCCCTCAAGATACTATGTCGTTCCCTCAAGATACTATGTCGTTCCCTCAAGATGCTATGTCGTTCCCACAAGATAGTTATCTCGTTCCCTCAAGATACTATTTCGTTCCCTCAAGATAATATGTCGTTCCCTCAAGATAGTTATCTCGTTCCCTCAAGATACTATGTCGTTCCCTCAAGATGTTATGTTGTTCCCTCAAGATAGTTATCTCGTTCCCTCAAGATGCTATGTCGTTCCCTCAAGATACTATGTCGTTCCCTCAAGATAGTTATCTCGTTCCCTCAAGATGTTATGTTGTTCCCTCAAGATAGTTATCTCGTTCCCTCAAGATACCATGTCGTTCCCTCAAGATGTAATATTGTTCCCTCAAGATAGTTATCTCGTTCCCTCAAGATACTATGTCGTTCCCTCAAGATGTTATGTTGTTCCCTCAAGATGTTATGTTGTTCCCTCAAGATGTTATGTTGTTCCCTCAAGATAGTTATCTCGTTCCCCCAAGATACTATGTCGTTCCATCCAGATGTTATGTTGTTCCCTCAAGATGCTATGTCGTTCCCTCAAGATACTATGTTGTTCTCTCAAGATAGTTTAATATCTCGTTCCCTCAAGATTTTAAAATTGTATTGATATATGATTCATTTCGCCCTTCGAAACGGAACTGTAGACGTGGCCAGATCCCAAAAGTAGAATATTTGCATAATAATAATGATATAATAATTATATATTTTAAGAGAATAACTGAGCTGGGGATAGGAGGGGTCCTGATCCAGAAATCCCGGGCTTAAAAACACGAATTCTCGAAATCCCGAATTTAAATAAAGTATATCCCGACGTCCCGTAATCGGAAAAAAAGAATTCCCGGATCCGAAAGGGTCAATCCCGAAATCCCGAGCTTAAAAACACCCGATCCCGGAGTCCCAGTAAAGGTAGCACTCCACAGTTAGATGTGTAGTTTCGGATTTTGACCCCTGAGGATTTTTCAAATATAAGAGCTAGTGTGCAATAAAATTCATTTTTGGATAGCTTAGTATTAAAATAGTCTTCGTATTGGGTTTATATGAACATCAAGATCATATAATGTATGTAATATAGGCTGTTTTCTGTATGACAGTCCGTATTTGTATGTCCATACCATACATTGGTCCGGCAATTTTTGTAATGTTTTTTTCCAACTTTTTGTCGCACGAACTTTGTGATTAGATTTTACGAAAAAATAAGGCGAAAGACACCAATTTTTAATTTGATCATTAGGAAGATTTATGAAAACAGTTTCTAAAAAGGTATCACTCAAAGGCATTGAAATTCTAGTTTGATCCAAATTTTGGGGGGATATGTGACATGCATGTTTACCCCCTTTTTGCAATATTTTATGGTAAATAAATGCAGAATGTTGCCATGGATACACAGAAAAGGAATTATTTTTCACCCTTTTAACATTTGAAAATTAAATCTAAGGAAGATACTGATTACATACATATGCACATGTACAACACAAACAGTTAAGTTAATGTATTAGAAATCCAGGAATAGGAGATGATAAAACATTTTGTGGCTCATTTTTAATTTTATTTTCTAAGAGGGTGGTAAAGGGTTATTTTCGTGCAACGTTTTCGGCCTTTTCATTTTAAGCGTTTTCGTGATTTGGTGTTTTATTTCTCGTTTTCTCGTGTTTGGTTCGATGTGCGTGCTTCGTATTTCCCCTTATTTATTTTCCGTGTTTCATGTCGGTGGTCTTAATTTCTCGTTCTTGCATTGTTCCGCATTTGATTAAAAAGTGAATTGGAAGTAACTCCACGTCTTTACTCCACCGTTTCGAAGTTGGAAATAAAGAACAAATCAATATAATTGTATTGCTATGTTGAGGGAACGAGATAACTATCTTGAGGGAACGACATAGTATCTTGAGGGAACGAGATAACTATCTTGAGGGAACGACATAGTATCTTGAGGGAACGAGATAACTATCTTGTGGGTACGACATATCATCTTGAGGGAACGACATGGTATCTTGAGGGAACAACATAACATCTTGAGGGAACGACATAGTATCTTGAGGGAACGAGATAATTATGTTGAGGGAACGAGATAACTATCTTGAGGGAACGACATAGTATCTTGAGGGAACGAGATAACTATCTTGAGGGAACGAGATAACTATCTTGAGAGAACGAGATAACTATCTTGAGGGAACGACATAGTATCTTGAGGGAACGAGATAACCATCTTGTGGGAACGACATAGCATCTTGAGGGAACGACATAGTATCTTGAGGGAACAACATATTTTTTTTTTCTTTCATGGCCGCATTCTGCCACCGTAGATTACTACAGTAACTAAAAGTAACGGAATAGTTTTTAAAAATATTTCAAACAGTTTATGTCGGCTGACTGCACTATTTCCATGTCTTTTACCTACATGGTATTCAATTTATCAAAACTATAAAAAAAAAAATAATATATATATAAACCTTGCCGCAATGGCATAGGAGTGGACTACAAAGTTGGGACGGGTGGGGTGGGCGGTGTTTATTTTCTTTAGTTTCAAGAAAAAAAAAAGATTTTTTTATAGCGTAGGCGGTAGTCATGATCCTCCTCTGATTTTATTTTTTAATTATTAAAAGGGTGTAATTACCCAAACCTTTTTGTCCGTCCTCCTGGTTCCTCCGCCAGACTTTCTAGTCAATCTGTCAAGTTATAAACAACCGATCAATGTGTTCACAAGTTTCTTAAGTGATGTGTTCCTGGTTTTAACACGCCAGGCAACTAGTAGAACATCAGTGCATATTCATTTACTGTCTATAATCTATGCCGTGATAAAACAATATCACTCTAAGGACAGTAATTGTCTTCATCATCTCGTTGTAAAGGGCATTAGATCAGTTTATCATTGATCGGAATGACAGGATCTGATTTAGCAGGTTCTGACTGTGAGGCATAGCAGGGTAAAGTGTTTATTTGAAAGCTCTCGTTCAATGTAAATTGATGCATATAACATATGCCTACATTGGCTTCGATCTATCATAATTTAAAACACTAGAGATCATTAAGTTGTAAAGGGTTCTGATTGAGTTTATCTACATATATATATATAGAATTATATATAAAGATATCTCAGTACAACAACGCCTTGAACACTTTCTTAGTTTTTGTTTTTGTACCAACGAACTATTATTATAATTATACTCTTCTAGTGCGCAACTGTATTTTCACATATTTTTGAAAATTAAGTGACGTTATTTTTTCTTTTTCTTTATAGATTTTATTTGCAGAGCTCCAGATAAGAATTCACAAATTAGGTTTTTTACCCACCATTTTCTTATATAATTGGGTGATAAAGTTTTTTGATTGCATTATCAATTCCAATTCACCCCTCATGTTAATATCAAATTGGGTTTTTCACCACCAAGCTCCTTAATGTATTGGGTTTTTTCATCAACACAATATTGAATATTTAGGCAATATCAACCCCAGATTTTTTTTCCATCTTAAATATGTTTCTTCCTTTGTTTAGCTTTTTTATTTGGTTTAGGGTTAGGGTTAGGGTTATTTGCTAGCTGTTTTATTTGGTTTATTGACTGAGAAGCAATTGTAGGTTTAATTTGTGTTCCGTTTCAAACCTCCTGCCAGTTTTGTATTTTCTCATATAAACTGTAAAAAAACGGGTATGTGTATTCACAGGCACTCGTCTTATACCTTTATATAATAAATTCTGAGACCAGTGCCTGTGTGTGTATTCATTAATTAACCGTAAATGAAAAAAATAGTATATAAACTCTAATTATACTTGAATGTTTTTGTTTTATTCCAATTTCATAAATCTGGGTTTAGTTGTCTTTTATTAGAACTTTTGGTTTCTGATGCTTTATCATGTCAAAATTAATTTGGCCTGTCACTTTTTCCAACTGATTTCGTTTTTGAGGAAACCCTGCTTTTATTAGCAATGTTCTCGTTAAGGTACGTACACACGCCCGTGTGTTATATGGACGCTTCCTAAAAACACTGGCTGAGTCTTGTTATCATCATAACTTTCCCTAAGCTTTTCAAAAGAAGCAGAAAACATGCTTCTATTCAATATTTTTACCGGACATTCACTTTTGTTTTAATTCAATGTATGTAATGATAAGTCCCAAGCAATGCGAAAAAAATATGACTTCATGACACACGCTAATTGGATAAACTCTGAGAAGGTCGACATGTTTTCAAAAACACGTGTACCTATTGAGCAACGGAAGACTCTAACAGGGACCCATTTCAGCTACTTGATGCAGGGATCTATTTTTAGAACGAAAGGAAATTTCCAATTAGTTTACGCGACCACTGTAAACAGATAAGGGTAAATAACGCAAATGGTAGCCAATAAAAGGGTTGAGAACTCATGGTTTTGGAATATAATTGGGTTTTCCTTTGAAATAATTCGGTTATTGAACCCTGCAATGGGCCATTGCATTGGGTTTTTTATTATTTGTATTGCGTGATCACGCAAATACGCACCTTATCTGGAGCTCTGATTTGCTTATTTTTTCTTAAATTTGTCCTATTAAGTACATTTAAATATGAGTCACGTTTTTGTTACATTTGTTACTTTTATTTGTTTTACAGTGTGGCCATCTCCAAAACTTTTAACCTGAAACATTAGTACGAAACTTTATTTGAAATAGGCTAAATAAATAACGGTTACCATTCTATATAGAGAAATAACAATTTGTTAAAATTCATTTGTAACATCACAACTACAAAAGATCTTTTTATAGATTTGAAATTACAGGGGAACGCTTGGTGTTACATGTATAGCTGTGTTTTAACTCATTGGTGATGTCCAATAAAAATGACGCGTTCCATCAACAAAGGGTCGTTTAAAAGAACAAGGACTAGCCTTTCCATTTACTATGAAGACTTGAGTGCAAAAATTACGCTTAAATCCAACCGGAGGTTTAACGAATGTCCATAAATATAGCAAAAAAATCCACTGTACACATTTTATTATGTATTCTTGTGAAAAGTGCAAAGTCTGCAAATGCATGTCATGTTCCAACATACTGGTTTCAAGTATTTATATTATCCCAATCATATCCTCAATAAACTAGAGCACACCACTATAAGTATTCGCGATGATAGACTCTCTATGAATTTATTGGTAAATCATTTAGTCCTGATTTATAATTGTGCCCCTTGCTGCAATATTTTCATATGTTTTATGATTTAAGCCGTCGTCAATTGGAATAGACTTAACACAGATATGATAAATGCCAATAAATTTGCCAAAATAAATATGAAATCAATAACTTGAATTTATTTTTGTCATGTCTAAACAAAATGCATATCATAAACCACAATTTATCTATAAAAACTAAGGACTGGTATGTCTGGTATAAGCTTTTATTATTGTTGATCTTGGTTCATTGCGTCCTCTGATTAGATTTCTAAAATTATTTTGTAAGTTTGATCTGGGGATAAAAATTATCTATATAGCGTGGGGAAATATATACTGCTAACTCATAACAGAATGCGACAACGCCTATTTCGATTTGTATAATTTCGGATAGTTTTAAATAATACTTGCCGGCCTTTTGCCAAAATCCGGAAGAAAAAAAATTGTTGACACTTACCTCCTGCAAGTGTATTGATATATGTGATTTGTGCTAAATAATTAATTAAAAAAAAAGAGTTGTTGCATTTCACTATATGAAACTCCCAATAAATATGAAAAGTCATTTGACCAGATAATCAAAATTGTATGTTTTTCGAAGAATGTATGTTTTTCGAACAAGAGATGATAGAATGAAATTCAAAACAGTGTGGCTGTGGCCATTGATTGACACATTAAATTCATCCATTGACTGGGACAATTTATGTGAACGTTTGTCTGTAACGACCACTGTTCACGACGTACCTTCGATAGACATTTAAACTGTGGGGTCACCAAAGGTTTCTTAACGCCTTTAATTATAAAAAAAATCGAAAAATTAATCAGGAATAACCTTTATGTTTTGATTTATATAATTGATATAAATCAAAACATCGTGTTATTTCTGATTAATTTTTCGAATTACTTTATTAAGGTGTTGAGAACCTTTGGTGACCCCATAGTTTAAGTGTCTTAAAAAGGAAATAGTGAGCAGTAGTCGTTACATACAAACGTTCACCTAAATTATCCCAGTCAATGGATGAATTTAATGTGTCAATCAATGGCCACAGCCACACTGTTTTGAATTTCATTCTATGTTTCTGTATAATGTTGCGTGATCCCTATTTTTGTTCTTTTTCCAAAGAATGGCTTTGAGTTATTGGTTCTACTTTTGAATCGAATACAAATAAGATTGGTTGTAAACAAGTATAGAATTAAAGGTGCCGTTTATTTTTTCAACTCTGTATTAGCATACTAATAGTAATTTTGTATTGCGTTCTTAGGTTGCTGTACATCTATGTGTACCCTTCATTTCCTTATATTCACAAGAAGATGTCAAAAGACGTTCTCCTTCAATAGAAGCTAGTGACCCATTTTTTCTTCGTCATTGGAAAAATAATTCAATCCGCCACAAAACTTTTTCATTTGAGTAAATTAGATAATATTTCGATCGTATTCACCACCCAACTAATTACATTTTGCTTCTTTTATCAGATTTTGATTCGATTTTGCATCAGCATGGTAGAATTAAGAGTCATTTCACCGAAATTATTCGGTCTTAGTTAATCTTTCTTCTTCCAAATTAAAGCGTATTCAAAATGAAATAATAAAATTTACATATTAGTGTGATTTGATTAATGTTTAAGTCATTACATCCCAGGCAACCGTGTGGTATTTACATAGATTGTTTAATATGCCTCGATATGAAAGGAACTACACAAACTTATTTGTTTGGAATGAGATTCCGATACCAAATGATGTCGTAAAAACGAAGTCGTAAAACGTTTGCAAATGCAATAACACGTGTTATATGTTTCGTTCACATTGTAACAAATTTAATTTATCTCTGTTCAATTGACTTTGAATAAATGTCTCGTCTTTCCCCCAGTAGCTCTCAATGTTTACATGACAAAACTGTGAGATTTCCTAAAGAGAAAATAATGGGAAAACTTCAATTGAAATACTGAAGGTGTATAACAATTTGTTGGAAGTAAATTACTTTATATCCATTGATCGGTTAACAATAAATTTATAGGTTTTTATTCCCGTAGGGACTGCTTCGTGATGTAAGTAAGTAAATCTGTGAGGTCAAGTTATTTCATCAAAGATTTGTAACAAAGGTTAATGTTTTTGACAGAGGTGGGTTTTTTCCCGATTAGGCAGCAACCATTTGATTTTCTGGGGGGGGGGGGGGGGGGGGGGGGGCTCTATGTTTTTTTTTGGAAAAAAAGTTTGCTTCCAGTTTTTGGAGAAAAAAATAATTTGTTTTTGATTCTGAGAAAAAAAAAAATTGTTTGTTTCACCCTCAGCTGCCACTATATGTTATGCTAAAATTGAAAGAAAAAAATTGTTTTCGACTTGTCGCGAAAAAAATAGATTGTTTTTCGACGCATGGGAAAAAAAAATTTGTCCAGAAAAAAAACCATACCCCCCCCCCCCCCCCCCCGAAAATCAAATGGTTGCTGCCTTAGTTCAACTAAAAAACATTCATCTTAATTTATATACAGCTTGGTATTGAGATTATTTGGATTTTCTGATGCTGACAAGATTTTGATAGATCCAAGAAGTTCTTTGTTTGAAGAAATGTAGTACACGAACTGATTATTTTCATCTAACTGCTAGAACATATCTTCATACGTCATTCACCGTCTTCATTAATATTGTACTCTTGTTTGTACATTGTCTTCATAACTGTACTACCTGTGTACACTGTTTTCATTACTCTACTCTCTGTTTGTACATATTCGTTTGTCTTCATTAATTCATTTGTCTTTATTTTGTGTTTCTCTTTAGATTATCAGATTCTGAAATTCGTAACTTTATGCCGTTCCCATTTCCCGAATGTGACCTACCGAACAAGACTTATTACCGGACTTATACAAATATGAGCATCACGACGGATTTCACATGTGGAGCAGGATCTGTTCACCTTTCAGCAGGACATGAGATCACCCCCAGTTTTTGATGGGGTTCGTGTTGCCCAGTCTTTATTTTCTATGGTGTGTTTTGTATACTAATGTTTGTCTGTTTGTCTTTTTCTTTTTATCCATGGCGCTGTCAATTTATTTTCGATTTATGAGTTTGAATGTCCATCTGATATATTTTGCCCCTCTTCTATCGACAGTCATGGTTTTAAGGCATTTCCTGCAAGAACATTGTACAGCAACTATTCATACTACGCAAAGGTTCAATATCCTTTCGAAAATATAACAAATTTTGTATCTTTTGGATCATGAACTTGAGTATAAAATATTGATGAGTTGTAAGCATTATTTCTTGTTGTTATAGACTTATTTTTTCACATAGTTATGTCTGGTGTATCACAATCAAAACAAGTGCTGGAATATTTTAATCCCAAGAAAATAGTTGAACGTAAGAAAATGATAGAATTGACCACTATAGCATAATGAAATATTTACGTAAGTCATACAAGGATCAATATATGTCAGAAAATATAATGTCGAAAGATTGAAGGAGCGTTTAAGGTCCTTCATCTCTCTTCAAGTTCAAAGTAGTCTCGTACGATGTGTAGTCCCAGGCATTATTGATGTATATAGATTTCTTTTGTTCAGTAGACTACATCTTTTCACTCCGATTACGCGACAAACATATATATATAAAGACCTAATCTGACCCACTCAATTGATTACCTGAGCGTGTACAGAAAATAATTTAATGATCTCGTCCACACTGTCAAAAATGTCGAAATGTTTACAACGAGTATTTATAAAGATTTTTTTCCAATTTTATATTTATGAAATTTGATTAACTAGAATGTTACAGAAATCGTAGCCAATGTTTTGTTTTGATTAAAAACTTTTCAGCAACAAAAATTACTCAACTCCGACTGTTTTTTGTGCATTTTATTATACTTGGTACAAGTGAATTATGGCTCAACTGCATTCTTAAAAGGGAAGCAACCCCTGATAATCACTGGGAAAGTTTCACCCGTTTTGTGTCCAAATTATAAAAATCTAAACATGACTGGAGACCGTCTGACAACATCTTAACGTATTTTTCATACATGGTCTGTTTTGGTCTGACAACGTCGCAACGGATCTAAACAACTCGTTCTTAAAAGTCTTGACGTTTTTCTCTAGCGGTAAATCCAGTAAATAAAGATATGATCAGACCAAAATTACCGTTTTAGACTTAAATCGTGCTACTAGTGAAAATGTAGAACGCCCGTCAAAAATATATGTCAGTATAATGCATGCATTCAAATAATGGTCAATGTTCAAAGGTAATAACATAAAGCCATTGCAAAAAAATAAATGAATTAAAGTTTAATTATCAAATAGAAATAAGAAATATTCTTAATGGCAGGCACCCTGCTTTATTTTTTCTGGATTAAACAACCAAAATATTCAAAGCAGATAACTGTTAAGGGTTCTACAATTGAAACAGATAACCAAAACATATTGCGCACACCGAGTAGTGGAAATCACCGGAGGACTGCTATAATTGCTGACCTTCAGAGGTCAAATCGCTCTTGAAAAGATTAAAACGTAATTTGTATTGGTATTAATACGCTCGATTTCATTTTTTTTGTATTTCCCATCATACGGTAAGAGATGGTATTATGGCTATGTATTAGAAGCTTCTTTAACAGCTGATTTTAATAATGAAGCAATTTGATCTAACAAGGGAGGTTATGGTTATAGTTTATCTTTGATGAATGAGAACCGTGACTTGTTTGATATAAGTTATGATACTGCAATGAATAAACTTTACACCTCAATATGCAAATAATGAACTTCAAAAAGAAAATTTAACCTACCACAAATTGAAATATAAGAAGACAGTTAACTTTTCTTAAAGATTTTAAATAGCTTTTTCTTTTATTTAAACATTTTTTCGAAAGTACAGTGTATACCATATCAGAGATGAATGATAAATCAAGAATTTTAAAATTAAATATTTAAATCGAGCGTATTGTTAGTGATCTAAGCGGTGTAGAGATTGTAATGATGTATTGTTAGTGATCTAAGCGGTGTAGAGATTGTAATGATGAATGGTCATTGTTTACAGCATTAATCCAGAATCACATAACTGTTCCAAACACACAGACAAACGAAAGAGGCATACGAAAATAAAAACAAATCGGTCACTATGGCATAAATTAAAATTTTGTTTCTACTTCTCTAAATGTGATGAAAGTCATAAATTGTAGAATTCCATGCGCTTGTAATTCAGTGATCGTCGTTGGTTGGCGAGTGCTATTTTTGAGGGGTTTTTTTTCAGGAAAAAAATGATTTGTCATCAAGTTTTTAGTTTTCTCGTTTGGTGATTGTTTCACATTTTGTCATGTCAAGGTCCTTTACAGCTGATTAGTATAGGTTTTTATGTTGGTTCCCTCTGTAAAATATCCATCTTGTTCATCACGACTCGCGTACCAATCTGTATATGTTGGGTTGTTTTGTTGAACCCCATGTCATAACCTACGGTTTGCTTACACCCACGTCATTCGGACTCTTTGGAATTATATATAGTTGTCTGATTGGCAATTATACCATATCTCATCTCGTTATTTTTTTTATATAAATACATTATAGTTAGTATTGTTTGATTTTTATCTATAATGACGGGTCATTTTAATTAAAGTGTCGGAACATTACTTTTCTGGAGCACAGTGTTTTACTGAATCGAATGCGGTTGCTGAATTACAGCTTATCAACATAACATCTCTTCGTCAAAACATCAGGCTGATTTCTACATATCCAAAATTCACACTGATAAAAAAAATAACTTCCAACTGACTCAACAAACATAGAGAACGTGATATGTTCTTTCTCTTTTTGGTGTCTCGTTATATTGGATTCCATTTTTCTGCTTCGCGTACGAATCAAACGCCTCCCGTGTCAGACTAGATTCGTAGTAATTACAAAATCAATCTTTTATCCATAAAAATTCCATTGCTATCAATTCTTGTTATAGGAGTTTGGCGTTGGATAGGATCAAAATGGACTATTGAAAATCATCAATTGAAACCACTTGGGAGAAAGTGTAAATAATTAAACTTAACGTACAAATTGAAAGAAAAGACGACCTGATAAGATCAGCAAAGTTTTTGTGATTAACATATGTTAGTTCTTTTTTTAATTGGTTAATACACAGAAGACTCGTTAAAACAGAAGTAAAATCCACGTACGGGTCTCTAACTTACTCAGCTGTTACGGACTTTAAAGCTCTTTTTCTTATCAGTAGAAAAATACGTTTATTAAACTTCACATATGGTACCTTGGTTTGGTTCCTTGCAGTCTGTCCCAGTAAGTAAGACTAAAAGAAAGTTGCGTTTTATGGGTGCGGCAATTGTTGTTTTTAATTACGCGTTTTCATATTAAAAAAATGTATGTTTCAAAACGTCGTCTTGAATTTCAGCACAAGCTCTTTAGATGTGATTGCATTTGAATTTTGATTTTGGTTTCGCATATTTATGCACAAAACTGTCTGGTTTTGTGAATACTCAATAATTTGTGACTTTATTCCAAAAGTATTGTAAGGTTTGGAGGTGTTATATACACATGAACAATGAATTTCAAAAACTCATTAAAAGCTTACCGCAAATATTTATCTGCACTATTATCCAACTAACTGACATGGTGGGAATATAATGTGACAAATTTCACATGTATTTATTTAATGATTTGAAGTTTTTATGTTTGAAATGTCAGATCAATACATTTCTCAATCATATTAACATTACTACTATTATGAATAATGAAAAAGGGTGTTTCAATTGTTTGACATATAATTAGTATACCATAAAGACTGACAAACGAGTGCCTTTCAGAACTATTACTCTGTTTGGTTATATTTCTATATATACTTATTTAAGGCATTTGTGGTCAGTTTTAAGCAATACAATACAGGGGTTTTATAGGTATTTAAACACTATGTATGATTTCCTTTTGACATTGAGTACAAGTAGAAAAACAAGGCGCCAGAAATTTCTTTTATTTCAATAATTGTCGCCAATCTTGTAACGCATATAATGTAAATATGTAATAATTTATTTCATAATTGTCGAATTTAAATGTAATTGAAATATTAAAACTCATCAGTGTTTTTGTAGATAATATAAATATTTCGACTAAGAATGTGATTAAAATGTTTATTAATAATTTAAACACATTTATGTCATAGTTTGACACTCTCTTCTTTATATAAATATTGAATTGTCAAAAATGAATAATTCAGTACTTAAGACCGGAAAACTTCCCCTTCTTGATTTTAAGTATTTATTTGAATTATGTAATATAATGGCCAACATGTCAATCACAATTTTTAAATAGACAACTCTCTGTTTGAACAGAAATGGAGTTAATGCATTAAGATTTACACGGAAGGATGAAAAATTCCACGTGTATCAGAAACGGAATTAAGTTATTGTAATGAGAACAAAGTTAATGCATTTAATATCTCTTAAAATTGAGAATGGAAATGGGATATGTGTCAAAGAGACAACAACCCGACCATAGAGCAGACAAAAGCCGAAGCCAATAGTGGGTCTTACACTACTGAACATATGAAATACTTGCCACTGAACATTACGCAAATTAGAAACAATCAATACATCTACACAAAAGAGAAAGCGTTTTGCAGGGACCGAGAATAATAATGTAATGCCCTTTTGATTTGTGGACAACTAATGGATAAAGTAAATGTTCTGTAATCGTATAAAATGAATTCAAATTCATATGAAGTAACACGTGTTTAACAAACTTGAAACATTTTAATAACATATGCCACAAAATAAACATTTTGACTAATCAAAAATACAACAAAATTCATTATACTTACCAATGAATTGAAATCTTTTCTACAAACCACGTTTTTGGGTAATCAAAGGGGTTTTGGATTGGAAAAGTTTGTTTGAGAATGGCTTATCAATATATTTTGCTGATTAACCCACGATGTTTTATTTGATCATATAATAGAAAATTGAACCAGATGGCAGTTTGGTTTACTTGTTTTTGTTAACATGCATTCACGCAAACAGGAATGTACGGTTATAAACATACAATAACAAACACAACGGATCTTGTTCTTGGGAGACTATTATGAAAGAAAATTGTGATCGGGTCGGGAATCGTATTTATCTTTTAGAACCACATTCATTATCATATGACGCATGGCGGCTAAAAAAAGTTGCAATCTTTATTCATATTCACACTCTTGCGAATAATAACCACAAATCTAGGTAAGAAAAATGCAAAAAAAAAGCCATAGAAATATAAACGTAATCGATTAGTTGATATATATATACAGTTATCCAAAATGTGCCTACCATTCTAGCTAGTGCAATATCGATAATTAAATGAATGAAAACGTGAATTTTCAGCAATTACCAGAAAGCTATATCAATATTTCTCCGGTTAATCTTTCACTTGCATCTCTTTTAAATTACAATAAAAACACATTTCAGTATTTTTTTCGTGATTTGATCTATAAGTATTCTATATTGTATCATGATAGGACAAGATAATATAAATATGATTAATTATAATATTTAAAAAAAAAATGAATATCAATTACTAATACTCTGCTAGAAATCTTGATATTATCGCTAACACTATAATGCACTTGAAAAAGTCAATGAGTTCTGCAACAATTTTACGCAAGTCTTAATTTGAAGCATAGGGCCATATACAATGTTTATTTTACTGTATTAAAAAGCATAATTAATCTTGGTATTAAAACGATCCATTAACCATTGCAAAAATTGACAGACCTACAGCTCTCCTGGGAAACCAGTTTCCAGATACTTCACAAATGATCAAACATCATATCGGAAATTCATGACCAAAATAACCGATCAAGGTTTAAATAATTAATGATTGGATTTTATTTGCAATCCACGGAGATATTAGAAAAAAATTCGCAGTTACTTGGAAAAAAAGAGGCGAAATTACCAGACAAAATGGACACTCAAACTTACAAGTAAAAAAAAAAAACAACAGAAAATGCCATCGTCAAATAACCAAAAACGATAAAAATACAAACAACTGTATACAACACCCACCATAGAAAACCAGATACTGAGCAACAAGAACCCTGCCAAAAATCGGGGGTGATCTCAAATGGTTTAACAGATCCTGCTCCACATGTGTTGCTCGTGTAAGCACAAACCTATACTTTTCCACAAAACTATGTCATTTTACACCTCTGGAGAATAATGCAAAAACAGCAACTGAAAATCTTGCTGGACCATCTTTTATTTTGGACTTAAAAATAATTATAATGTAATTTAAAAGCATTAAGAATCTAACCAAAGAAATAGTTCTCCCCCTACTCCACAACAAAACCTCTTTTATCAATGCATTCAATTGATCGAAAAACCGGCAAAATAGTCAGAAATGAAGTGGTAGAGAAGCTCTTTAAGGTCAAATTATAAAATACTACCTTCACAACTGCATTCAGACAGAAATTCATTTGCATAGACTGGACATAATTTATCGCTTATCATATTCTGTCAGTTTTTGAAAAGTGATACCATTTCCTATTAAACTCTTCATATCTGATTTCATAGCTATTGTTGTCTACACAAATCAAAGATTCTTTCTGCCGATGAAAAACGAGGTGAACCTGTTGGTTCAATTCGATATGGAATGTTAGTTTCGGAGATAAATCTTCGCATTTTAATTGAAAGGAATAGTTTATTTGCCTGTCTTTCCCTTGTCTATTCACTTACATGAGCCAATATTGTAAATTATATATTTCATATAAATGCATGCATTCTTTGGTTATGATTGCACCTACAATGAATATTTTAGTGACATTGAAAAACATTCTGTTCATTCAAACACCACTAATACATTTTATTCTTATGTCTGTCATGAAGATGTATGAGATACATACTACGAAACAAGTGGATGCATAAGTTAATTTGTTTCTGCTTGAATATCTATTAAAACTGAGAAGCATAAAATCAAAAACACGCATTTCTGTCAGTATTACTTTTCAAGATTTGCTTCAAAAATAAAAAGTTCACAGTGCCTCTACTGGAAGTTAAATCTACGGGATAGACCATTGTCTTCTTCCCGTTTTGTCAATTTCTTTCTTTCTGTATGAACTGTTCTTTTAAAAATGCACCTGCCCTATTCGGGGTTCCTCCTTCGACCTCTCGGCCACAGTGGTCCCCATTTATTGTTAAGAAGTAATTATCTGTTATGGGTTTTAACATTATAGCCCTAATTATCATAAGTTAACGCAGTTGTCATGACCTTTTAATTTTAATGGTTTGTATTGCATTTTAAACATCCTAACCACTATCTTGTTTCACGAGCCTCACCTCCCAATACATTTATAACACTTCGTATATTATCTATGATCATACATTTGATAATCATTTTTTGACCAAATAGAAAATATCTTTTATTTGGCTCCTGTTTAATTCTTTCCGTGACTTAACAATTTTACTGTTGCTTACATCGATTGGAAGGCAAAACAATTATATGTTACACTGCCACTCAATTTCGAAAGTATGAATTAACTTATCATATATACATCTAGTATGTGTAATCTCGACGTTAGTATTACTTTACTCGCTTATCGTTTCGTTTTATATTAAGCATTTTATAAGTGAATCTAAGTTTTTGTCTTTTTTTATACTTTAAAACAGACGGTTACACGGTTATTTTCCTTGGGCTGTAGAAATAAAGTCACCCAGACGGCCGGGCTTCTATCACTCTATACTATGGAGGGGCTTTGGATATGTAAACAAATTGTCATGTCCAGTTTGATTTGGGATGTTAGATTCGATGGTCGTGTCATGATCTATACATGTCCATAGGTGGCCTGTGTCCCTTTTTCAGTCTGTCCGTTTCTAATATACCCTCATTTAATGTGGTAGTCTAAATGTCCATCTTAGATGAAAAAGGTCAAACCACTTTTGAGAACGTATATTTGTTGGTAAATTATTAATTTCTTTTCGCCCAGAATATGGAAGTACATTTTGCCACCTGATATAACAGCTAACAGCGGACAATTGATTCCCGAGAAACCGATTGAAATGGTCTTCTGAAATAATTGATCGATTAAGTCTTTTTTGTTTTCGTGCTTTCCTTTTAGTAAATGTTGCTTTCAAATTGCATAAAATTAATCCCTTACACGACCATATTGTTTAATAATACAATAATACTTGAACATTGAAAAACATAAATGAATCCCACTGCTTTTTTGTGCAGATTTTATTCAAAGTGAAACGACCTAAAATGAACTTCACATCTACGAAAGTATTTAACTAACAAAATCGATCTAATTCTACTTCGAGTTGGTTACATGGGCTGAAGTGTGATGTTACAAAGTTTAAGTTAAGATGTTAAGATAATTCCAATTTCATTTTAACAGAGTGGTTTGATAAGCATGCGCGCCGTACGGTGATAAGTTGGTTTTAACCGTCTCTATTGCTAATAAAGTTTTCATGTATCACTTAATGTCACACTTAATATCAACATTTTTTTAAACTGTCGGAACTCCAAACCAAAAGCCAGCTTTTCCCTGAGCATTAAATTACTATTGAATTTCTAGACGAGGAGAAAATTTACATTGATTTAGGCTGCAAATTTCAATTAAGACCACTCAGAATTAGAGACAGATATTTTCGTTTACAAACTAGTTGGAATACTGTACAAGTTCAGGTCGTACAAATTCATTGAAATTTTCTTAAGTATTGTTACAAGGTCTATTCTAGACCACTGTCGTCAATATTTCTTCATCTTATTTCTTATTGATTTATATTATAATTGATAAGAAAAGTAAGGGAAAAATAGATATGTAATGAAAATCGTATGACTGGGTTCGCTGGGATTATGAAAGCTGTCAAACAGAGAACGATTTTATAGGGAAATAGTGTTTTATTCCATTTAAGTAGCAGATTGTAGAAAAAAAAATTGTTGACATGTCAAGTATGGTTTTTAACTGACAGAATGTCGATAAGTACTTTAGGTTAAAATAACATAATAACCTTAATTACAGTTGATTTATCTATAATTAATAAATATTTCAGCTGCATCATTCACCATTGATGAGAAACATGTATTGGTACTAAACATTACCGTAAAGTCTACTAATTAAAAAACAAAAACAAAAAATAAAAAAATGTCGGTTTAGAACTTTCAATTGTTTTATATGTATATTTGAGTACCTACATTAATAAAATTAAATGGTACCAACCTTACTAAAGTAGACTCCATTTCGACAATAAATGTCTCTTCAGTGATGCCTGAGGCCACCATATTTAAACAGCCATGCAAAACCTATTAAAAAAACGAAAAGATTATAAACCAATAAAGGACAAACTGTATAGCCAAATCCGGGCAAAGAATCAGAGCTTTGCATGAAGGAGATATATATTCCTAGATTTAAGCATTAATACTATTAATATATATTTACATACTTTTTTCTTTTGACTTTCAGTTACTAGCTATTCATACAAGCGCATGACCGCTGAACCAACATTTTTGAACACACCAAGAAACGTTACCGTCCATATGAATGAATTAGCACAACTCCAGTGTAGAATCAAAAACTTGGGTCCGAAACAGGTAACTTTTTAATTTTAGTTTCTTGTTTATAATTCAGAGTTTAGTATTACGTCCCTTATCACTGAACTAATATACATATTTGTTTAGGAGCCAGCTGAATGACTCCTCCGGGTGCGGGAGTTTCTCGCTGCATTGAAGACCAATTGGTGGATTTCGGCTGTTGTCTGCTCCATTGTCGAGTTGTTGTCTTTTTGGCACATTCCCCTTTTCTATTCTCAATTTTAAATATATCTTTATGATAGACAGAAAAGAACTATTTATTTACCACTATAAAGTAAAGACTGCAGAATTTGTACCAAGTCTAAAATCGACGTTTTTTTTTCAAATATTGCATTTACATTGATTGGTTGGTTGATTAGAGTTTCAAGCCACTTTTCTGCACGTTTTTGCTATTTCGTAGCAGTCAGTTTCAGTATTGCCTCAAGAAGTCGGAATGCCGAAGAGAACCAACTGTCGGTAGGAAAACTAACAATACTAATCAATTAAGATTGGAGTCGAGCACCCCTGCCAAAATTACCAAGATCGGGATTCGAACTTACAACCCCAGTGTTGACAGGCTAAGATACAGTAGTTTAACTACTTAGACCAATTGGTCGCCGGGGCCCATTTTACTATTTACACTACTCATACAAATAATACATTTTTGTATATATTGAAGTGCTTACATAATACAGTTTACATATGAAATATTAATGTTTGGCAAAGTCGTATCGTAAACTACAGAGAATCTTACAAGTTTTAAAGCCATTATGAATCTATATCAAAGAAACAATAGAAACACAAAATATGTTTATAAAGATTGATTTGTCATTTGCCGCTTCTTTGATCAAAGTTGCATTGTAGCTTATAAACTTTTATTTTCTTCACCAACATTTTATTTCCTTATTATTGAAAGTGAATAAAATTGTGGGGTTAATGTTCATTAGACAACAAACAGATGAGACGTGTTGCTTCCAGTAATGCACAAGTGTCCATACAATTTGCCAAGGTCAAAATCGCTTTGATAAGTTGTGAACAAATACACCAGAGATCAGTAAAAACCAACTCAAAGTAACACTGCAACGACCTCTCAGACAATTAACATCTCGCGGGTTTTAAATTCATTTGTAAGCTATTATCTCGACCAGTGGAATTATAAAGATCAAGAAGAAAACATATTAACGATAAAATCCGACTATAGGAAAAGAATTTGAATTATCAATAATGTTGGAAGATTACAACTACACGAAGAACAAGACTCTATATGATATAGTACCATAAATTATAGAAGGAACTGAAGCAAGCTTGTGATTGTATTGACGTTTTAGATTTCATTGAACGTAACCAGTTTATAACTGATAAACCTATTACACGTCAGACATTTTGTTACTATAAACTATACTTCAAATCTTTACTCAATTAGCACATGTATAAACCTTATTACAAACGGGATGTCAGGGCCGTAACTACATTGAGGCAAATGAGGCAAATGCCTCATGTTTTAAATTTAAAAAAAAAAAGCTCTCTTCACTCTCTGATGTCGCCCCTGCATATTTTTCGTAATCCATGTTTCTATTTTACTTTTGGTTTTCAGAGTTGATGGTCTATTGTTTGTACTTCTGTGTTCCGGGTTTGTCGTTTGTTCATTTATTGTCCTACTTAATGACTAGTCAGAGTGTTGATATTCATTTGTAAACGTGTCACACTGTGTAATGTTGCATATCCACCGATGTCGAGGCATTATGCTAGAAACTATTTTAAAAATATACGATGCTACTGGACACAGGAAAAAGCGGTCGTTTCTGCATGGAGAATTGAACTTGATATCAAAGAATACGAAACTGCCTTTCTATATATAAAACCATACCCAATTTTTCAGGCTTAGTATGGATAGCAAAATTAGGTATTTTCTGTAGGTGAGATATGCACAGAAGTGATATATATGTATTATAAATATGGAAAATTGAATATCTTAATCAACAACAAAATTAAAAAAAACAACTGTATCACATATCCAAGCGCCTGCGGATAAAACTAGATAGCTGACATGGTTTAAATTAAAGTAAGACCACCAATTTCCCGGTATCAAATCATTTGTTGAAAAAAAAACATCAATTTATTGCCATATGACCTTTTACATTCAAGGGTTCAATTTGCTTTAAGTCGTGTTCAGACCCTTTAACAGAAAATAAAGGAATATGAAGTACACGTGCACGGGAGCTAATCGCACACAATGTACATGTATAGAAATAAATACAAATTATCAATGGTCAAAGTTTTTATTCCTGTTCTTCATCTTGATATCTGCTGGTAGGTCTTCAATAATGAGAGAATGATAAATACCGTAAAACAAGGTCAACATGGTCCCTAGTGTCGACTTGAGCAGTACTAGTATTTAACGTATATTACTGCACTAATTGCTGTCACTATATTTAAATCTAGTCATAAAAAATCTCAAGTCAGCACAGTACAACACAAGAAAAGACAGACAGGTCCGGTATTAATGATTATGAGAATTACGATTTTTGCTTTATCCTACATATCGGTCTTTTAATGTTTTGAATTTCCCTAAAACTGTAAAGTCTTAAATAACAATGAATCTATGTTTTTGCTTTGAGACCAGAATATTGTCGAAAAAATAGCCAAAAATGATCTGCGTTTCTATGTAAGAAAGAGTCCGGGAAACGCTCAGAATGCACGATTTTGCGTTATTTTTCTCAGAGCTTCTGGTGGCCTTAAGCGGCCCCTAGACCCCTCGCCAAATATTTTTCGCCTCGCTACGCTCGGCGAATATATTTTGCCTCGGTATTAAAAGGGGCTAGTTACGGTCCTGGATGTCGCGTCTTAATTTAGTAAGGGAATGTTATTTATAGATCCCGTAACTTTCATAAGATTCAAGTAAAGTCACTGAACAGATACTTTTAATAACCTTATTCTGAAAGCTTATCAGCTTAACACTGTCGTAAGATCTAAGGAAAGTGCCTTCATCGGTATAAACATATATTTCGTTTTTATTTAGTTTAAAAACTTTATAAATATGTTACTTATATTATATTTTGGCACTGCATAAGGAGGGGCATGCTTTTTGCAGACTGTTTATTACGTCCACAATTTCAATTCACAGTTGAATGCGTTTTGATTGAAATTGAGTCTAGGAAAACATTATTGAATTCCTCGTTGGAGTTGTCTTTGCATTGGGTTACAGTTACTGCGAATATTCGTAGATCAGTTCCCTGTGAGTTTTTACTTTTTGATAGTGTCTATTTGTATGCCAAGTGACGGTCTGATAAGTCAACCCTGTTTAATACACTGTCTAATGTTATAAGTTATATGATTCGCTACTGACCCCATACGGATCCATAGAGGGTTGGTAAAATCCATAGATGAATTTTATTCACCCTCTATGGATCCGTAGGGGGGTCAGTAGTTAACCGTATAACGAATTTATCGGACGCTGGCCTTTTTCTGCGGCGTTTTGTTGAAAAATAAACATTGAAACACAACAACATTAATAGATGACGTCGCCATTAACGCGTCATGAACCCCATATGAAACTTATTAACCCCATACGGTCTCATAGGGGGTCACCACGTGACGGCATTTAACCAATCACAACGTGATAATTCATCTGTGGTCCGATAATATGAGATAACTGAGTTCTTGTTAACGTGTCCAACCGCTGTATATTGTCGATATGGATGTCCGGATATAGGAGCCCATCATTCAGGGGTTGTAATTGGTTACTTTCTATCATACTTGTTTTCATTTATTGTTTTACACCAATCTGGCCGTTTCTGTTCTTTTTTTAATTGTTTCAAATTGACATGGAAAGCTTCTTTAAATTACTATATCGTAGGGTTTTGCGCGCTTTGTTGAAGGCTGTATATTGCTACAGTGTTGTTTGCATTCTCTTCCTAGGATATGATTGAATAAAATTATTTTTAACGTAAGAATTACAGTAACTGATGACCTTCAGGCAACCATGATTTATGGTTCATATTAGTATATATTACTGTATTTTTCAGGTGGCATGGCGAAAAGTATCCATGGATTGGCCATTGACTGTTGGTATTGTGACATTTGACCCTAAGGAAGATATAAGTGTTAGTTACAAGGATCTTAAAAAACAAGAAGAGGGATTGACGCAATGGGACTTAATAATAAAACATGCTAAACCTAGACATACGGGAATGTATGAGTGTCAGATTAGTGCAAAAAATGTGTATACTCACTATGTTTACCTTAAAGTGATAGGTAAGTTCATCCATATTGAGAACTGTTCTTTTGGTTCATACTTGCTGTGAACTGTTATTTCAGTTCATACTTGCTGTGAACTGTTCTTTCAGTTCATATCGTTCATATCAGCTGAAAACTATGCTCTCAATAATCGGAGTTCATAATTTATATCCTCTTTTTGCAGAGTCAATATATTGCGTGTTTTATTTGTCTTATGTTGATAAAGAATAACTCGGATGTATGGGGATGGTTATGTTTTTTTTAAACAAGGAGATACGAGTTTTGTTAATTGATATTTGCTTAACCGTAGATATCTAACAAAAGACTATTCGGTGAAACATATTAAATGCTAAGTATGAATATAACCAACTTGCATTCAAAGAAAACATATGTTATGCAACGATTGCGATATTATTACTATGATCATTTCTAATACATTTTGTTGTTATTGTTGTTAATTATATTGCTATGAAACTGAAACAAACTAATCAAATAAACATTTGATCTACTGTTCTTATCTCGCATTGGTAGCAAATTACAGATAAAGAAACGATTGTATGAATATAGGGAGATGTGATATTATTGCCAAAGTTTTACAGGCTTTATAAGCGCTCAACCCTCCCGTAATTTGGGACAGAGGTGAAACAACACCTAAAATTGAGAATGGAAATGGGAAATGTGTCAAACAGACAACTCGACCAAAGAGCAGATTACAACATATATTTAAGAATAGGCTTTAAAGATAAATCTAGTTGAAAAATGGCTTGACTGTCTAGGTCAGCACGAAGCACAACAAAAACCCTGACGAAAAGTAAAGGAGAACAAATAACCAATTTAAAGTACTCGTAGTTACTGAAAGTCGTTTCAAAGACTATTACAACTAACAAATTAAAAACCAATTCTTCCGAGAACAATTGAAGGTCTTTCCACCTCGATAATAAGAATGCAATATAAAAAACGATGTGAGAAAATGTCATTCCTTGTTGATGTAATTTGGTTCTTCAAATTGATATAAAAAAATAAGATTAATAGGTATATGCAGAAGACCTAATTGTTTTATTATGAACAGAATTTTTTTTTTAGCAAATGTCAAAATCTGCAACGTCAAATTGACCTTTAACCTTGACCTCAATTTCAAGGTCATAGGTCAGTCATCTAAAAATGGAAAATTTATAACATGACCTTGACCTTCTACCTTGATCTCAATTTCAAGGTCATAGGTCAGTGATCTCAAAACACTATTTCAGTCAAAGTGTTTTGGTTAACCCTTATAGGAGTTTTCTCCCCTTATGATCCGAAATACGGATTTGAAATGCATAAGGGGAGTAAACTCCTATAAGGGTTAACCAAAACACTTTGACTGAAATAGGTTGGAGTTGCGCCTTATTGTAAAAAGTCATTTGGCAAACACATCATATCATTTACTGTCACAGTTTCTGTGGAATAACGATAACAAGCAAAATTCAAAATTTAGAACATGACCTTGACATGTGACCTTGACCTCAATTTCCTTCAAATGGACCAAGGAATTCATATCAAAAGACTGTAGGCCTCTACGACTTATAACGTACAAACAGTTTGCTAAAATCTTTTACGGTTTTAGAGATATAGCGATAACAAGAAAAAGGGGACGTGGGGAGATAACTCCAATAAGAATAAGTTTTCTGTCACACAGGGTGAGATTTGAAACCCCCATTACTGTACAACATCATTGGCCAAAAAATCCATTCGATATGTTGTAAGACAAAAAAGCATCTCAAACGGCAGAAGAATAAAAATAAATTAAAAACCAATTCTTAAGAGATCAATTGAAGGTCTTTCCACCTCGATAATAAGAATGAAATTTAAAAAACGGTGTTAGAAAATGTCACTCCTTGTTAATGTAATTTGGTTCTTTAAATTGATATAAAAAATAAGATTCATAGGTATAAGACTTAATTGTATTATTATGAACAGAAAATAATTTTTAGCTAAAGTCAGAATCTAGAACGTCAAATTGACCTTTGACCTTGACCTCAATTTCAAGGTCATAGGTCAGTGATCTCAAATCAAAAGACCCCAGGTCAATTATTTGTATGGTTGTGGCGAAATACTGATTTCAAATACATAAGGGGAGAAAACTCCTATAAGGGTAAACCAAAACACTTCGATTGAAATAGGTTGAAGTTGCGCCTTTTTGTAAACAGTAAATGGGCAAACAAATATCATTAACCGTTACAGTTTCTTTTGAATAACGATAACAAGCAAAATTCTAAATTTATAACATGACCTTGACCTTCGACCTTGATTTCAATTTCAAGGTCATAGGTCAATGAACTCTAAACGAAAGACCGGAGGTCAATCACTTGTATGGTTGTGGAGAAATACTGAATTGAAATACATAAGTGGAGAAAACTCCCATAAGGGTTAACTAAAACACCTTGACTGAAATAGGTTGAAGTTGCGCCTTATTGTAAACAGTTATTTGACAAACACATCATAGCATTTACTGTCACAGTTTCTGTGGAATAACGATAACAAGCAAAATTCTAAATTTATAACATGACCTTGACCTTTGACCTTGACCTCAATTTCCTTCAAATGGACCAAGGACTTCATATCAAAAGACTGTAGGCCTCTACGACTTATAACGTATGAATTTATCCAACAGATCGCCTAGCTTAAATTTTCAAAGGGAAATAACTCCCATTAGATGTTTTCCAATCACTCAAGTCAAAATAAACCAAATCATTCTCAAGAGTAGACGAATAATTTGGTAAAAACAGTTTGCTTAAATCTTTTATGGTTTTAGAAATATAGCGATAACAAGAAAAAGGGGACGCAAGGAGATAACTCCTATAAGAATAAGTGTTTGGTCACACAGGGTGAGTTTTGAAACCCCCATTACTGTACAACATCATTGGCCAAAAATCCATTCAATATGTTGTAAGACAAAAAAGCATCTCAGACGGCAGATAAAAAAAATTAATCAAGAAAAACAAAAGGGTTTCCACGAAAAGTGGGAAGACCTAAATAAAAACAAAATTTTCTTCGACTGAAATGTCGACAATTACACATTCAACGACGGATTTGGTGTAAACAGATTGAAAAACATCATGACCTTGCACGTAACCAACATGTACTTATCGACATGATGTAGTTCTAGACCATAAGTGTTCATAAATTTATAACAATATACATTGAGCTGTTTCAATCTATTTTTAAAAAAATCGGTATTATTACCGTTAAAGAAAAATTTCAAAGATCGTACCACATTAAAAATTAATAACCTTCAGAATAACTTTATTTATAGGATCAATAAGATTACATGGATCGTAAAATTTACGAGCTCTATAAACAACAGCGTCGTAAATGTAAAATATGATATGCTGTTTATGATAAGGTTTAAGTTTCCTGAAACTCAATATTATTGCTTTGTATAGATTGCATGCAAGCGATCACAAGGTTCTGTATGTTTGTAACGGTCTCAATCATATATACAGTTTATTTTCATCACGTTAGCTATTCACTCTTCTATTTTGTTATGGTCCACAAAACGTCAACACAGTGAACATAGTACGTTCAAAGTTCCAATTGTTGTCATAATTGGTTCATTCAACAAAGACATCCTCGCTTTAACTTGTTTTGAAAAGAACAAAAAAATCACCAGAAAATAATACGATAAAACAACGACAAATTAATACCGTAAAAAAAAAGTGAAAAACGTATAGTACCATTCTCTACTTGTCAGCGGTTGGAACTCGAGTATTGCAGATGAAATAGACCATATCATACGAAGTTGGTGTCCAATGCATTATAAAATGTCAAAACTAGGATTTCAGTTACGAGCTTTAGCTGTAGCCATCAACATATCCACATTAGACAGTAGGAAATGTACTGCTCCCGGTCTATGTGTACTTACGCGTCTGTCCGTAAAATCGATCCGTCTTACTCTAAGATTGAAATTTTTGTTTACGCAAGTTTGATATGAAGTTGAAGTCATATCAATCTCAGAATACACATGTTCGTTTTTTTTTTGTAAACTTTCTAAAGTGTATGTTTAATTCAATTTCGTGTTTCAATGAATATGAAATTTGCTGTATGTTTTATGTTTGGTTGCCGTAACAATGAGGTTATGCTAATCTCTAGTTGAGCAACTTTATTTTTTTAGATAGATTCTTTGTGCTATAATTATTTTGTTCTTTCCATTTACAGACACACCATTAGTTGTCAATCCAGGTATGTTGATTGTTTTCATATACATGATATACTGCACAATATTGTTCACGATCTTGCATGTTTAATGTAATAATACTGTTGTAAACGTAGAATTCCGAGCGTTCATAATTTATAAGTTAACACCATCTTTGTAGACAACTACAATCACGATTTATTCACACTACATGTATTATACAGACGTTACATAAAATACAAATTACACGACATACACTCTGACAGTACAAACATTCGGCCATCTTGGTCATCCGGCAACACATCTCTCACGTCACTATCAAACAACGTCGAAAATACGGGAAACAACGTTAACACAGTGTTGCGACGTTACGGACATGAAGGCAAAGTCGTCACAATCACAACAAATGCTAAGTAGGTAGTTCGCTTCTCAGTTTCAAAGTAGTTAACTTTTTAAAACACTAGTTTATATTGATAGGGGATTAATAAAGGAATCAACAGAGCAAAAAATATATATAGGTCACCGTGCTTGTTTTCGAGATATTAGCCATTGAAATTTTGGCGGGAAAATATTCTCTCTTGACTTTTCATAGCTTTAGTATTGACAAGGTGAAGTTCTCAAAAACTGTTAAAAAGTAATTAAAATTTTATAAGACTTTTACAGATGGCTTATTATTATACATAATATGTTAAAGATTTACAAAAAGAAAAATGGGGGTCACCTGGCAAATTTTTGCAAGGCATTCAAATGGATAAAACCAGGGGATTCCGAAAATCTGACAAAATATCCAAAACGTGACAAGCCAGCTTCCTTACTTTTCAGTCATTTGTGAATTTTGTACAAATTAGGAATTGTACAGGGATTCGGATCAAAGAGTAAGATCACAAGAATACCGAGCTCTGAAAAAAAACTCAAAAGTCACTTATCAAATGGCAAAGTCAAAAGTTCAAACACGTCATTCGAATGGATAACAAATGTCATATTTCTGACTTGGTGCAGGCATTTTCAAATGTAGAAAACAGTGGATTAGATTGGGTTTTATAGCTAGCTAAACCTCTCACTTGTATGACAGTCACATAAAGTTTCATGATTTTTACAACGAAGTGAGAACATAACAAACATACATAATAGGTTAAAATGTCAAACATAGAGGATCAAATAATCATTATATCAGGATTATCTAAACATAATCATACTACGAAAAACACTTGCTCAGAGTTAATTAATTAATGTTTGTTACAATCTTGTGCATTATCACATTTATTTGTAACAAATTTTGACATTCAAGTGTTCACTTATTAACACTTATATGTAAATATTCTTACTTTTCTCATTATCATAAAATATACAAAATAAGAATAAGTTATAAACTATGTTGCATGAAACTTTGTATGTTGATAAAGGAAAACGTTTGTCCTATACATTATTATCTATACTAATAACATCTATGCTGATTGACTCTGAACCAGAAAAATGCGTCTCGGTATAGTGACAAGTCTTATTCTTGTTGCGGACTATTTGTGCCCTTGTGAACTAACACATCCGGCTTGCCATCTTGGTCTTGTACTAAACAGGGTACTATACTTATTTACCTTAATTGGATATTTTGATGTGCATAAAATAAATCAGGACGTAATAACCTTATGTCGCTTTTTTAAAACAAATTAAACTGGATAATTTGTCTGAAATTAATCATTTTACTAATTTCCGTCACATTGATTCTTTGTTGCAAACATGTTTATATATCCTTTTACATCGTATTGCTTCTCAACTTGACAGTGGAAAATTTAGAAATTGCAAGAGCTCAACCTTACAGTGTTTCTGTCTTTAATGGTGTAATCTTTAACAAAACAGTCATTGTCTGTCTTTTAAAGTTCGTAAAGTACAAACCCTATGTGCATATTGCATCTACCCTAGATAATATAGGCTGTTTTTCAAATCATCTGTTTTAATTAAATTTTCTACATTACTAGTAGTTTATTGTATCGTTAGTGCCATTAGTGTTTAACCAAAAGGTATAATTATATACAATTATAAAGTCTTGTTTTCTTTCCGTCCGCTTCTCAATTATTTCCGTTGCGGCCAGATTTTTGTATCAGTTTATAGTTATTATGAATGTTTACACTATGACAACGTTATGTTTAAAAGACAAACCTTCCAGTATTTCCGTTCTGGTATAATTTTATATGGTAAAAATAGACAAACAACCCGTTCACCTTTGTAGCTTTGTTGTTCATTATATGAAAACAATTTGTTTTATGATAATACCAGACAAAACAATGTATCTTCCTTTTCAAGGAACCCATTGTCGTCATCATATGTTTGAAAATTTAATGTCAATCTTAAGCTTCAATCGTTCTTTGAAGGACGTACGGCTGCCTATAATTGATTACATTCTCTTCATTTAATTTTGGTTGGTATTTGTTTAATTTGAATAATTCAAATCATATCATTTTTGTTTATCTTATATTTACTGGAAGACTCCATTTATTAACTTCTAGTAATTGTTTAACCTAGACAATGTATGCAATAGCAATATTTCAATTCCAATAGATATTGCGTATAATCGAACTAATTAAAGAAATAGATAGTGCAATATACAAATTTTAAACATTCTAATTACTTAGTTCAAGTTCATTTATTTTTTCAGCAATAGCTATGTATGGTAGTCAATTTATCAATCTTCATGAACCTATCAAATTAGTATGCAATGCAACAGGTGGTACTCGTGCGCCGTCACTCATAGACTGGTTCTTCAATGGTCACATGATACGTGGACGGGATCCAAGATGGAAGTCTAGATTACGTATAAATGATTATGTGCCTGACGTACCTGGCAGAATGCTTGTTAGTGAATTGACTATAGACTATAGTATATTTGAGGATAAAGGCAAATATGTTTGCCGAAGTTTCGCAATGAACAATTTTTACACCACAAGTTTGGATATATCAGTTCTAAATAGTAAGTTATTTAAGTAGCGTGTAATTGAATCTCTTTTTATCTTAAAAGAATTTTTTCTCCCGAATGAGCATACCGTTTTAAGTATCTACTGTTATTAAAATAAGTTAACTTATAATGACTGCGTGTGATCAAATAACAACGCCATCAATGTCATCAAGGCCGACCAGACAAATAGTTATTAGAAAGTTTACAGGGACGATATTTGTTTCATTTACATCATACTACATCTCAGTATTATGCTCCCCGAAAAAAAGAGAGAACGTACAGTAAATAATCATCGTTGTTCCATCACTCCTTCAGTCTGTCCGTCCCTTTGTATGTGTGACAAATCGTAACACATCTATACAGGTGGTAAATTATAAATAATAGTACATGTTGTTTTTTTTTTGTCGTATTTTAAACCCTTGAAATAAACTAAATTTACCTTTTATGAAGTTTCGAAGACGAATCTATGTCTTATATATTTTAAGCATCTATTTATTTCATACAGTATCACGAATCGCGGTATTACTTTGTAGTCTTTATATTTTCATTAATGTGCAGTTTTAAGCTTTTATGAAATTTCCTGGACAAATCTGTATCTTATTTATTGTAAGCGTCTACTTGCTTTATACAATATTATGAAGGGATATTTCTACATGAATCTTAATCTTTCTTTTTCCTTCTACCATTCTCCACAGCAGAGAAAGAACACGGAAAGAGAGCCGGTAAGAACAGTATAGAATACATATGTATTTACATGTCTTTTCCGAGCACGTTTTGCTTTTATTATTTCCTATGTAATTTTGCACAAAATGGTCTTGCTTGTATTGCTTAGAGTTTGCTAGTCAAGATCTTTTCAGATATTAATGTATTGAAGTGGCAAAAATTGGGATTTGCTTATTGCACAAAATAGTAATATTCAATTCACACATCATGGATTTAACTTTACACACTCATAGATTGCAGAATTTGTAATCACATTGCCTCATATATCCAGTGATCAAGTCTCCTTCAAATTATTTGCCAAATTACATTAAAGAAAGTTGATAGTTGTGCACACAAACAAAAAATCTTTTATACTGTTTTTTAACTGTATTTTCTGAGCCTAATGTTTTGAATTAATGTTTGAAAAATGTAAATTTTTAGTTAGAGTTTGAAAGTATTGACAGCTTCGCTTGGATGACATTAAATATCTATTTTTTCTTAAAACTTGATGCATATTTTTTTTAACGATTGCGAAACGTACATTTTTCCATTTTATAGTGTATTGTGAAGGATTGGTAGAATTGATAAAATAAAAAAATATCCAAACATAAGACCATCGTAGTTCAGCACTAAAAGTACAAACATGAAGTCTCTTTAAATGTTATTGATTTTTCAAAACTACTTCCACAGAACAATTATAAGCTCTGACAGTATAAAGTAGCAAGATGATTTATGTATCACATATATACACTTTGTAAAGTCCGTGTTCGGAACAATCGTGATTTTTAAGTCCACCTTCAGTAGTTTGCATGTAGATCTGTTTTAATCACCCATTTATGTACTTATATCTAAATTATCAGAAAACCAGAAACTTTTAATTTCATTATAATTTTCGTATACTTGGAGTCGATAATAGTTAAATATTTATAGGTACATGCTTTGTATTTGCCTGCGTATTTTGGTTCATTAGACTTGAACTGTTAATATTTTATAATTTTCAATGACTGAGGAAAACAAAAATCGAAATCAGTTTATGTAATTGTAAGGTTGTAATGGCATATTTAACCGATATAAGGATAATAATAGTACTACTATTAAGTATAAAAAAAGTAAAATAACATTAATACCAAATTCCAAGGAAAATTCAAAACGGAATGTTCCTTAACAAATGACAAATTCAAAAGCTCAATCACAACACACGAATGGATAACAACTTTCATATTTCTGACTTAGAACAGACATTGACCTTCTTCTGTTGTCTGCTGTATGGTCGGGTTGTTGTCTCTTTGACACATTCCCCATTTCCATTCTCAATTTTATTTCATTATTGAAGGAACCAGGAACTAAACCCGGTTATAAATCTCTCACTTGTATGTCAGTCACATAAAATTGAATTATATTGACAATAATGTGTGAGAAAAACAAACAGACATGCTTATCTTAAGTATTTGCAATGCAATAAGGCGGACACACAATGGAACATTGCATTGTCGATCATATCATGTTTTAACAACTCTTATATCCGTGATGGTAATTGATAAAATAAAAGAAAACTTACAAGGCATTAAACTTATCATTTGAATTTAATACAAATTATGCAATTAAAATGTTGTAATGCATCGATGCTTTGCTAGCTTTATATGCTATATTTCAGTTTTATGTAGAAAATCGTGACTTATAGATATACAAATCGTAATCACATGTTAAATTTCAAAAAAAAAATAATATACAGAGAAACATATTACATAAATGATTCCTCTATTTATAGATTTGAAAAAAATGCACCTCTATTGATAGATTCAAAAGGATAAAAGCATTGCAAGCAACCTTCAAAACCGACTTAATTGACAAAACACGAGTCAGTGTTAATGTTACAACAGAAATTATTACAAACCATGTTCTATTTGGCAAATCGGTAACTACTAGTAATAGTATTTCGGATGACAAATTCAAAAATAAAGCTTAATTTAAGTCACTTTATTCTTTTTGTTGAAAAATAAGAACCTGATCTGCAATTTTCTGTCAAATGTTCATTTCTGTTCACTACAATATGTGGCAATGCTTTGTGCATTTATAAAAAGGTTTTTTTTAACCTTAGGTTTCTACTAACTTGCATTTAATTTGTACTGTAGTTAACTGATTCTTATCGCTAGTCATCGACTTTTGCATCAACTAATTAGTTATTTAATAAAACGTGTCATATCTGCAAATATCGCCGTTCCATTATAACACATAATTCCCCTGTGGATTTTATCATATCTTGATAAGTCAATAGAAGGAAAACGTACTTGTAGCCTGCATAGAAGTCTAAAACATCCATTTATTGTAGACAGTAATATCATTGTTGTACATCAGTATTTTTGACATTTTACAATTACATAGTCTTTTTTGTTTTTTTCTTATCGAGAACGTATCAAATTAGGACCATTGTTGTAAAACGATACTGTACATTAATATTAAGCATCTGGTTCCTTTGGGGGTCTGCAAAAATGTCTGATTTTGATATTGATATATAAATACACTTATAGATTATACAACCCTTGTGACCTTCCGTCCAAGCTTCCTAGCAACTAATTTGTATACAAGAAACAATTCATTTCAGTTCCGTTGTTTGTTTTCCTCTGGTGTTTAGAATAATAAGTTATAATCTGTCGGTTTTGTCATATAGGTGATTTACAGAATATGAAAGCAAATTGTTTTGGGATTCAGTCACGCTATACCTAGAGAGACAAATGTACTCTAATTAAATGATTTCTTGGCTCAAGATCATAATAACTAAAAAGCAAAATTATCTTTAGAGAATTGCCTGTCTTTAAGAGGTGTTCATCATTATTCGCATTTCTAATACTTGTTTTGGTTATAAAAAAAAAATGCAAAATAACCAATAAGTTGTTAACAAATAACTCTGTCACAGTAATACAATACTGCCAACCCTAATATCCCCAAAGTGATAATACAACAACAATAATCATGAGGGCATAAGGCATTGTAAAAATAATTTATTGGAACTTTTAAACATACAATATTCATTTTTTAATGACTATAGACTGATTACAGAATTCAATAATATTCTACGACTTGCAATTAATTTAAAATTCGTTAGCATTTTAAAGTTATTTTTACCTAAATTAGTCATTTCGTGACACATATCAACGATTTTGTCATCGTCTGTGTCATCAATAATTTTTCAGTCTAATATCCTTAATGCATTCAACTTAATGAATTGTCCAGTCAAACGAATTATTTATTAAAACATTAGAGCATCGTTAGATTTAAAGTACTCCAAATATTGATGATGAGAAACAGTGATGTTAATCAATACTCTTGACAATGGGGGAATCTGACGGCCAAGTCTTTCATCGTTGTCAGAAAAGCACAGGATATGACGGGTGCTCTCGATTAATGATCACACATATTGAAATGAATAATTATCTAATCAGATATCAGGATAAGAATGACAGATATGTAGACATGACCAGCCCCTATAGCTATATATGGTTAATCTGTAGTCAAGTAACTTTTAAAGTTAAGTTTGATGATCAGATTTCAAAAGTTAAATGATGATAAATAAAACAAAAATGTGTGAAACACTCTTCAAGTAGCATCAAATAACGTTAACCAAACGACCAACCAAATATTAACACGTCTGTTATGCTAACGATACTCTCTATAAAATGTTCACAACTTTCATGAAAATCGATAAAATACCTTCGTATCTCGTGGTATGGTGTCTTCGGTTAATGCTACCGATTTCTTCTAGAGACATAATGGATCTATACAATAAGCCTTTTTTATATTTAACCAATTGAAATGTGAATACAATGTTCCTTTGGAGGAGCATTAATCAAATTGTATTGTTCTTTCATTGAAAATAACAATTTTGAGAGAACTGTCAAGAACAAAACACTTGCATGGCTGAGAAATTACCAGAATAATATAAACTAAAAATAGAATGAAAATAGGTGCTTCTAATTTGAGCATGTATAATTGCTTTTCAAGGTAGCCTTTTAACTAGTTACTGCATACAATTTGTAATGAATTTTGTGTCAAATTGTAAGGAAACTCGAAAAAAAGATTTAATTATGATATATAGATGTATCTAAATTTCTCACAATCAAACTGACGGAGAATGCGCTTTCATGATTTTTTTTTTTCATTAATTTATTTTTTCGTAATATTTTGTTGACTTCGTAAATAGGTAGTTGCTTCAATCTATAATTGAAGTAACCAATTTAGCATAAATGTTTAAGAAACACACACACAAGAAGTAAAAAAATGAGAAATGATACTGATTTAAACTGACCTTATAATCTCTTTTGGAATCATGGATCATACCAAAAACGCTGTTGTGATAAAAGTAAAATATCTAATTATTTGGAATCCAAATATGCTCCATATGATTTGTAAATGCTTTACGAAAATATTATTCGAAAAAAAGTAGTAAGCAACATATTGCACAAACTTTAAACTTTTATTTTCCAAATTTTGAGATTTTGTCCTCGCACGTCAATTCATACATGTTAATGATGTCATATTGACAACATATCTGGTTGTCCGAATGATTTGTTCAGATAACATAGCCCTAATTATGTACCCATAACAGTGGTATGATTTTATAAGGCTTGATGTTTTCCCTTTTTGTGGTCAGTTTCGGTTCTTTTCAGTTCTTCAAAGTATGTCCGATGCTTATTAGTGACCACGTTTGAAAGATTAAAAATATGCATGTTTCACTCAGAATGTTTATCATTGGGTTGTTGAAATCCGTCCAGAAAGTTGGTTATATCCGGCATAGTATAATCTTTCATGTTGCTCGTGATTATTCGTTTACCTTAGTTTTAATCAATAACATGTTTAAGCCTTGGTATTCTTGATGTATTCTATCACATGTTTATACATTTTAACTCCATATAATTATACTTTTATCAATATTTTGAAATCACACATGAATAAATATGATTACGAAAGCATGTTGTAAAACAATAATATAATCGGTACACTTTTGTTTTGTAGATACAAAGAAGTATTCATCGACAACGGACGAAAATCCGAACTCTGGATATTCGGCTAATCCATCAACAAGTTTACTTGCTTTGACTTTCGTTACGTTGTTTATATTACTTAGGTAATATAATTAACATGAGATTTTCAATGTTGCAATATTGTTTTCACAATTTTAATGCAGTGAAAAGTAGCATGTTTAAATACTTTGTGATTTATTTTCAATATGGATGGTCAGTAAGAATAGCTATTACACTAAGATAAAAGGGACACGAAATGTGCAAGTATCATGTGAGATGGATACATAGTACCTGTTTACAGAGAAATGATGTTAAATGTTATGGTTGTGTTCATATTTGTGTTTGTTGATTTTTATTTGGTTATCGCTAGATTAAGATTGAATATGATTCATGTATATGTTTTGTCAGCTAAATGTTTTGTTAGACGATTACATTTTTTTAAGAAATTCACAAAACTATAATTATATAAATTCATTAGAACTTTTACATCAGTTTTATTTTTTTTTAAGTTATGCTTAATTTTATTTCTGTATGAACAAAAGCTGAGTTGTTTTCACCCATTTCACACTTGTAAGAGACTTCATGATGAACTGAAAGCAATTCATAATTATGAAAAAAAAACTTTCGATCATAAACAACAGCTTTACGGGTGTTATATTTATAGTATATGGTCATACCTCTTTATATATTTTGACCATTTGTACATGTAGTCGTTTTTCACATAAATATTTAGTGTTCCGGACAGAAATGTGTTATTCCTGATCATTTCACATTATAAGAAGGTATCCGAAGTCTATAAGAAGGTTTCCGAAGTCTAAACAATGTTATACTCAGATGGCAGCAGGACTTTGACCTTTGAACCCTTCGAAAGCGACTTTTCCAGAGAGAATACTTAATTGAAATTCCCTCTTATAAACCTATTTCTTAATCTATTTTTGTATGGTTACTTCTTCCACTTCGAAACATTTCATCCAGATCCCGATATATTTGGGACTAGCTGAAGTAGAAATTCTTATTATCAAAGTGTACCAATTTCACAAATACATGTTGTAATTTTCTGTTTGAATCTGATTTATGTCACAAATTTTGTACAGAATTTTTATCTGTACTTGTAAATTATTAAATGTGTCAGATATTTCAGAACTGTTTACATTTCTGGGTCGACTTGAAGAAGTCGCTAAGATTAAGCTGAATCTAATTGTTTTGTATTTTTTGGGATACAATCGTGCATGTGTTCTATTATTCTGAAATATTTGTTGACAATTTATATCATGTAAAATGACTTTTGAGTCGCAGATCATTTTGTTGCCTATGACTAAATTATTATATATACCTTAGAACGCAGTTTATTTCTCTAGAACACCTGATATTAATTGATTTATGAATACCAACATAGATGAGATTTACATAAAAGGAGAAGGAAATAATTTTCAATTGGTATATAATTGTGCATATATCACAATAAAGTTTTGTAAATGACTTCTTTACCTTGTAAATGTGTCTGTTGAAGTACGACATGTGTATATATTTCATTCTGTACATGTATCACGTAAATTAATTTGCTGTTGAAATGTTCTAAGTTATTGCAGATTAAATGAATACAAATAAATTGTTGGTCACATTCAAGTTTTTCGTTTAGATATGCCCCTGTTTTATGTTCTCCCCACTCGAATTAGTTATATGTTATTATATATACTTTTACTATTGTTTTATGTGTCCAAATTTCTACATGCTCTCGAGAATAATAAAACAGAAAACTTAGAAATAATTGAACAAACGAAGGGTGTGTTCAGAGTGGGTCTCATTGTGGTCTAAGCGTAACGCGGGATTGCCGATTTTTTGTAAGCGTGACACGTGAAAGTCAAATTATTGTGTCGGGAAAACGGGAAATGAGGTCTAGCGGGACCCGGGAAATAACAAAAAAAATGAGAATTGCTTACGTACATAGTGTAAGCGGGATACGGGAATCTGACAAAACAGTAAAGCGGGATCCGGGATCGGAACCCCCAATGAGACCCCCTTCAGAGAAAAGTCTTAAAGCCATGGTGTTGTCAGTTTATTTACGACTAATGAGTTTGAATTTCCCTATGATATCTTTCGCCTCTTTTGTAAAGGTTGTGAATTTGCATTATTTACAAAATAAATCATTGTTGAATAGTGTCGTTCAAATATAAAATTAGTAAAAAAGACTTTGTATATATTCGAACAGTAACGACATGACCGAGTCTGAAAGAAAGATAGAAGATGGGGTAAGACACAAAAGGGACAGTCAAACGCATAGATCGAACATAAACTGACAATGCCATGGCTAAAAATAAAAAGACAAACAGACAAATAATGGTACACAAGACACAACATAAACAACTAAAGACTATGCAACACGAATCCCACCAAAAACTAGGGGTGATCGCAGGTGCTCCGGAAGGATTGCAGATCCTGTTCCACTTGTGGAACACGTCGTGTTGCTCATGATATTACTAACCCAGTAAATAGTCTAATTTAGTAGGTCACATTCGTGGTGAAAAGGGAAGAGGATTTTAGTAACGACATAAAGAACGTATCAGATATCATTTGTGAAACAGTTATACACTTTTTTGGATTCGAGCGTCACTGATGAGTCTTTTGTAGACGAAACGCGCGTCTGGCGTATATACAAAATTAAGTCCTGGTATCTATGATAAGTTTATCCACTAGTGATTGCGTGCGTAAAATGCAAGAAAGGATGATTTCAACTTCACGATAGAGGATTTTTCACCACCAATTAACTTCAAGTATTCGATGTTTAAGTGTTTAATGCCACTTTAATTAATACTAGTGTGTTACTTCATGACATTAAGTTTTAATTGCTTGAGGAAACATAAAAGCTCGGAGAGATCCTACGACCATCGGTAAAAACACTGAAAATCCTAGTCAATTTAAATTAGAGTCCCGCGCCGCTGCCACGTACGGGATTTCAGAATACATTCATCGTCACTAAATGTACTGTAGAGAGGTAATTTCATTTTTCTGCTTATAGTCGTCAAACGATAGTTGCATATAGAAATTTGTAACATTACGTTTTCAACAAATGACTTTCTGTTTTCTAATAATGCATGTTCAAAATCTCCTTTGACCGTCTAACGGATCTCTAAGAATTTGTCAATATTAATAATCTGCACAATAACTTCAGTATTAGTTTATAGAAATCTATGAAATTTTAACACAAGGTTTATGACCACAAAAGAAAGGTTTGGATTGATTTTGGGAGTTTTGGTCCCAACGAATTAGGGGCCAAAAGAGTTCAAAATTAAACTTTTTTTTATTTCATCAAAAAATTTATTATTGGGGTTCTTTGATATGCCAAATCTAACCGTCTATTCAGATTCTTAATTTTTGGTCCTGTTTTCAAATTGGTTTACATTAAGGTCCAAAGGGTCCAATATTAAACTTAGCTTGAGGTTCTTTGATATGCTGAATCTAAACATGTACTTAGATTTTTGATTATGGGCCAAGTTTTCAAGTTGGTCCAAATTGGGTCCAACATTATTATATTAAGTATTGTGCAATAGCAAGAAATCTTCAATTGCACAGTATTGTGCAATAGGAAGACATTTTCAATTGCACAGTATTGCGCAATATCAAGAAATCTTCAATTGCACAGTATTGTGCAATAGCAAGACATTTTCAATTGCACAGTATTGCACAATAGCAAGAAATTTTCAATTGCACAGTATTGCGCAATATCAAGAAATATTCAATTGCACAGTATTGTGCAATAGCAAGAAATATTCAATTGCACATTATTGCACAATAGCAAGAAATATCTAATTGCACAATATTGCGCAATAGCAAGACATTTTCAATTGCACAGTTTTTATGAAATATATTGTTTTATACAATTTACAATGTATATTCACTTTTACTACCAACTAATAAATTAAAACAATCTTTACCACTCAGTGAGTACAAGCACTTTTTTTACATTTTAATATTTTATGATGTATTTAAATGAATAGTTATTGTTGCAAACTCCATTAGAAATTTGAATTGAGATCAGTTTTGGAATAAGGGAAAGGGGAATGTGAGAAAACAAAATGGGGGGGGGGGGTTCAATTTTTCTCATTTTAGATTTCATAAATAAAAAGAAAATTTCTTCAAACATTTTTTTGAGAGGATTAATATTCAACAGCATAATGAATTGCTCAAAGGCAAAAAAAAGTTTGTAACTTCATTAGACGACATTCATTCTATGTCAGAAACCTATGCTGTGTCAACTATTTAATCACAATCCAAATTTAGAGCTGAATCCAGCTTGAATGTTGTGTCCATACTTGCCCCAACTGTTAAGGGTTCAACCTCTGCGGTCCTATAAAGCTGCGCCCTGCGGAGCATCTGGTTATTACTCAAAATGCACATTTCGTCAACAGTGACGATCGAATGAAAAAAGTTAAAAAAGGCGATATAAAGTACGAAGTTGAAAAGAATTGAAAGCTCAAAAAGTTTGAATTTAAGTACAGCTCTAGTAGGGTAGAAAATACTTTTCGAAAACGCACTTCTGTAAACTGTTAATTTATAGTTATTACCATATCAATCATAAGTCGTGTTATCTGGTGATACCCCCGTGGGTGACACCTCTGCCAATATATGCATCTACCCAGTGATTAAAAATATCATCACAGATACCTTTCTTTTTACGATAGACGCATATTTCGTCTAATTTGAAATTGTACCTGAACACTTCATTTGTCATATTAAATTTTTAGTCAGCGAAAATCGCATTTTTCTGTCTGCAATTACAAGTGAAAAAAGTTCCGTTATATCAACAGTTGTCATAAAATTTTACCCAAAGATTGTTACGCTCTCATTAAATATAACAAAGGAGAGCTAGATGGCAAGATCATTTTCAATAATGAAATCATTGGTCCAATCGAAAATAAATAAGTATGTGTTTACTGTTTCCATTGATACAAATACACTATATGTTTGTCAATTTTTTTCAAGAGCTAATATATACAAATAAGTTATGATTTTCGCAGTAAGCATAGCAATTTGGTGATGATTTGGATGAGCAAGGCATTAAAACCATGATATACCTTAATCACAAACATTAAAAATAAAGAGGCACAAACCAAACACACAGTCTTTAGCAGTCATGGAACTCCCGGAATACAACCCCCATTTAATACTGTCAAATATATAATTGAAAAAACGGTAACCATGAAAATGTTAGACAGAATATAAATGTTTTACAACAAAAAAAGCGTAGATCAATACGTTAACCTTTAGGTTACAGAATCATCAGCTTGAAGACATTCTGGTGCTTGACAACGAATTGATTGGTCTCTCTGCCTTAGATGTATATGTAGAACAAATATAAAACCGTTTTTATTGGGTTTTGCGCATTTAAATATTTTTTTGAAAATTAAACGAGATAAAATAAATTCAATATTAGCCTTTTATGCAGGCAGGCAAATATAATTATATCAGCATAGTGGTTTGGGAATTTACTAGGTATCAATTTGATACTAAAATGCATTAATATCTAATTAAATTAACTTCTATTGAATCGTTTATGATTGATTGAATCAGATTATCATATCATCAAAATTCATTCAACGAATAAAAAGAAATGATTTTTTAAAATGTTCTACATAAAGTAGCATCTATCCAGTCTTATTAGCAATAAACTGATCAAGGTACGAAACGGTATATAATCATAGTTGCAATCTACGTAGGGGGATAAGCCAGACCAAATATAAGACTTATTTAGAAACGCTTGAGACATGAACACAGGCAACGTTGATCCATTGTAAATATGTACAGTATAAGAAAAAAAAAAGGATCATTATGGCACAAAATGGCACACATACGGTTATACCGTTCTCAGATTTAATCAAAACTTATACTTGTATAGTTTGGAAAAGTGAAATTTTATCTGATGTCGACCGATTTTTTTTATCTTTGTAATAAGTAAACGATATCGAACAACAAAAAGTAAAATCACAAAAATACCGAACTGCGAGGAAAATTCAACAAGGAAAGTCTTTAATCAAATAGCAAAATCAAAAGCTCAAAAACGTCAAATGAATGGATAATAACTGTCATATTCCTGACTTGTTACAGGTATTTATTGTGTAGAAAATGGTGGATTTAACCTGGTTTAAAGAAAGCTAAACCTCTCGATTGTATGAGAGTCGCATCGATTTCCATTATATTAACAACGATATGTGAACAAACCAAACAGACACAATAGGTAAACATGCCAAAAGTAGGGGTACAGCAGTCAATAATGTGTTATAATCTTAATCACTATTAAAACAAACAAATATGTAATAAGGACGCACAAGATGGAATATAAACCAGGCATATTAGCAAAAACTAAAAACAAGAATACACAAGTTTACCTTAATACAATACCGCAATGACGAGATGTATAAGTACAGAGCCACGATTCAAAGAGAATTTAAACAGAATAACTATTCTTTTTATATATTTCATCGTGATAACAAGGTGATTTAACATGCATGGACATTTGCCCAATTACAAATGCATATTTAACAGGTTATTATTATTTTATATTGTACCCAACAATGTTATAATATAGTAATTGCAATATAAATAATCAAGGCATGTGTCTTATATCAAAAAGTAATTAAAACATGTAGTTAAATTAGCAATATATATTATACTGTTACAGATTTGGAACATTAATCGATGTAGAAATATCTTAATATCGAGCGGTCTTAATTAACTTGATGAATTACCTGTTTTCATTATTTATCAAAAATGTAGTATGGTTTGATGTGTGATGTAGTTAAGTTTTCTCATTGAAAATAAATTTTATAAAAAAAAAAATGGATTACGATATGATGTTTTATCCTCAAAAACTAAGTATGGGATTGTATAGGAATCAACCTATCCATCTCACCATAAACATTGTCAAAGAAACTACACGCTGAAAGGATTTTAATAAATCCTTTCATAATGGTAGCTTAAGCCGTATGAAGATGGTTTAGTCAGAGTGAATGTCATCACAGCAAGTGTCAGGGATTTCCATGAAATCATTTCACACATGGGGCATACTCTACAAAGATATCAATGAGAAAGCGACACTTTTTGTACTACAGTTATACGGAGTTTGATATTTTTTGACATAGGAATACTAGTAAGTGGTCTAAAAATGTAGCTCATCCCACAGTACTTGTATTATCAAAATGTATAAGTATTGCAATACAACTTTTTTTTAAAACATTAACAAAATATTGACGCCATTGTTTTTACAAAGTAAATCAATAGATTTTTTTTAGAAAAAAAACATCGGCGTTCAGTTCAAATAAGTCAAATTAAAATAGTCTAAATGCCCAACCGTCTGAAAACATAATGATAGAGGGTATTCTGTGGTGTTATGTAACATCCTCATAAATTGCTTCAAATTAATGATAGAGATGATGTTTGGTAACATTTGATCATATAATGACGCTTCTGCTACCATGATTTTGTTTGTAATAAAATGAAGCCAGTAAGAGGTTTAAATGATCGAATCATTTGAATGTGTCTTTACTTTATGACATTTATATACTCGCTGTGTTGAAGCCCCATTGTTGGCTTTCGTCTGTTTTCTGCTCTTTGGTTGGGTTGTTTTCCTGTTGACACATTCCTGATTTCCATTCTCAATGTTATACTGCAAAAAGTACATGGTAACACGGAGACAATAAAAGCATAGTAAAAGAATACAGACACAAATTTGATTAATACTAGGAAAAGACGAACTGATAAACAGACAGACAACAGCCATCAAACCACTACAAATAAAAGTAAAGAATGAGCAACAACTACTGGAGCAAAAACGGAAAGGTGTGACGTTCATGTTCTACGAGAAGAAATCTCCGTCTTGCTCCTTGCAGACGGCCAGTCGAAGTCAGTGAAGTTCACGCCAATGAAAATATGATGGGATGAACAGTTCTTCGGTATAATAATCACCTCTGCAATAACACTTATTGAAAGCACAAAATGATATAATAGAAAAGTTTTAATATTCTTTTATTGTTATTTCTTTTAACAGTGCTAGAAGAGATATAAATACATGGTCAATTTTGATCAGGTTTTGCAAATCGCTAAATAATAAGAGTAAATAGTCAACATACGTGTTTATAAAGATAACACACTAGAAAAAGAGCTTTGCAAACATCACCTCGCAAAAAAAAACCAGAAAATCCTCTGTAACATTTGTGAAGTGTTCTTGATAGAGCTAAATCAGTCAAAGAATAAAAAAAGCTGTCTTTACTTTCTACCGACTTGACATTTCTATTCTGTCGATTATAAAATATTATCTGGGAAACATGTTCTTCGCACTGAAGTTGATATTAAAAGCCTGTTATTTAATGGTTTTCGTTTCCTGTTATATTTTAATTAGAGTTTTGTTATACATGTTTCGGATTATGGTTGGGATTGTTCTACATTTTGTCGTGTCAGGTTTTTTTTATAGCTGACTGTACGGTATGGGTTTTGATTGTTGTTGTAAGTCGGAAGATGACTTATAATTGCTTACATTATATATTCCCTCAGCCTCTTTGTGTTGCCTTGATTTTTCTTCTTACGCGATCTATGAGATTTTGACATTGGTAAACTACTATTTTCATCCACATCATTTGATAGACAATGTCTCACTGGCAATCATAAAACACATCTAGACACGAACGAAAGAATCAGTGGTTCCCAAAATTTAATACTTAAAAAGATGAAACATTTCTTTTTTTAAATCTCTTACATTATAGCATTTGTATCGCCTAGAAAACTGGACAAACGGATACAATATATTTATTTTCAACCTGAGAAGTGGATTACATGAAAGTAAAAAGCGCTTGAAGTTTCCGTACGACGTGTATTTGTATTCAGTCAACTTCGATAAGTAACTCATTCACTGGAATAATGATACGAGTTAACACTTGGGCTATGAAATTGCTCTAAACTATATGTAATACAATTATAAAAAGAAAAGAAGGGGTCAGCGGGCATTTTTTTTAATGGCACTACATCTTGCAAAAAGCGAATTTCGTATTTAATAAAATTTCTATATTTATGAAAATGTGAAGCTGTTTTCAGAATGAAATGCATGGATTAATGTGAACAACTGAGAGGAAATCGAAAATCAAAAAAGATATAGGACTTACAACAGAATAAAAAACAAAATGGCTGCATAAAATTTGTTCAGAAGATGATAGTGAATGATAGAATGTACAAAAAGCATCGTTTAAAAAAAGTTTGGCAGTTGTTGATCTTAACGAATACAAACGATGATTTATGTGAACATCAAAAGTAAAATGACCAGTATAATCATCAGTAACATATGTTTTACTCTGTCAGGTGAACAGAAGCTGTCCATTTCCGTTACTTAGTATGTATTGAAGTACTTACCTCGTTACCTTTATGTTTTACAAGTTGTCATATTTGATTTTCTGTTTTCTCTGTATTTGAAGCATACTTACTATCAACAGGTTAGTAGTCATAAATGATTTTAGTTCAATAACCGATTTCTTCTTTGAGAATGATATACCGAACAACAAGAATTGATGCGTTGGTGAAAATGTTTCAAGGCTGTATGGTGATTCTCTAAAAACGTCTAAGTGAAGCGAATAATTTGGCATTTGATAACAATTAACCTAAACCGATTTGATAGATATTACGTCATGCGTTAACATTTTCACTTTTGCACAAGGGTTTACAATTACACGAACAAGTCTTTACTGGGATGTTTGTTAAGAATTATCATCAGTATATATTTTCTCAGATTGAATTGTTTACTACTTTGCAAAATGAAGATTTCACTTTGTTTTTTTTTCAAAAACACGAAACAAAATATGGGTCATCCTGCTTTTTCAAGCCCCAAGTCGTGCAAAATTGCTCTAATTTGGATAGATTTTTCATGAAATAAAGACATTTGTGTGTTTGAAAAGAAATCCATAAGACATAATTTTGAAATGAAATATTAGAAGAAAGGTTTGATATTATGCTTTTAGAAAATAAAAAGAAAAACAAGTATCACCAAACTTGAAAAAAGTAAAATCACAAAGATACTGAACTCCGAGAAAAATTCAAAACGGTAAGTCAGTAATCAAATGGCAATGCCAAAGCTCAAACACATCAAACAAAAGGATAACAACTATTATGTATTGCTATAATTAGAAAAATAAATTGTCCTTATCATTCCAGCATAAAAAAAAAATATTATAAGAGTTATCTCCCCTTAAAGGGCCAAGTTGGAAAAAATTTATTCCAAAAAACACAATTGGCTATGCGTGTCCACATTTAGATTAATTCAATAAATCACGTTTCTTAGGGATCATAGCGGTAATTATTCCCAACCTTTGCAATTGTTGTCATTTATTCAGTTTTGTTTGATGACATAATTGTCCATCACTGTCAGTTGTATAATGCTTTATAATATTCTGAATAAATGACCTTTTTCACAAATCTTGAGTTAGATATTCTGCAAATGAACTCGCATCATTGGTTTCCATTTTCATGTCTTTATTTGGACAAGAAGAAAAATTTAGCTGACAAAAATCACGTTTGTGGTTTTTTTTTATAAAAATCAACAATCTTTCACATGAATTGCATATCTGTCTAAAGTTTGTAGATTTATTACAAAGAACTATTCTGACAGTGAACTGCTACTAGTGTACACAATCCAAGATGGCGATATGCAGTGAATCTACCTTTAACAGCGAACTAATGTGGTAGTAAATATATTTATTGTTTAGAGTGTTTGATTTACTGTCTTTGTTTTAATTTACTAGCAAAGTGTTTTTGAAATCATTTCTCTAATGTATTTGCTAGAAGTGGTTTTCTGGCCAACATATTTCTCAGTCTATTACATCTGAAAGAAAGTTAAGAGACACAAAGCACAACACAAAAAAATCATTGCATAAATATTACAAAAACACCTGTGACCAACAAAGATTATTCAATTGAGTTTAACGGTGATTAAGTGTGAAGATATATTCTATGACGGGTTTATGATTTTACCAATCCTAAAAGCATTCTTCTTTCAACAACAACTTTTATTTTTTATGACCTGTCGCGTAAAGAATATGCATCTACCTATGCATATTTGTTATGATGTGTTGTTTCATGGAATTTATTCAAAATACTTTATTAGTTGATTGATGAATTGTGTTTTACAGATGCGAATGCTGCAGACGCTGAGTACTGTTTAATTATAAGATCTTATAAATACAATCATAACTGAATATTTACGCTTAGTAGCATCATATATTTGATAACTGTAGTCATTAGTTTTTTATGTACTGTTTAGAGGTGTTTATATATCCCAACTCGTTCGGTTTGCCCGTGTGTGTTCGGATGTCATAGATTTTAACGAACGTAATCAATGCATCAGTGGGAAATTGTTGTGTCAGGGATTTCGATACCATAAATTACTTAAAACTTTTACTAAATTCTTTCATAGATACAAAGATTTGATAAGTAAATTTGGCTATACCTGTAGAAAACTTTTCACATCCTAAATTTTATGGTAATATTGTACTTAAAGCGAGGAAATCACTATGTGACCCGTGTTATTAATTGTATTTTGGCTTTTAACTAGCTATCAGTAACTGCAAGTACTCTCAAATCGTATTTTCTTGTTAATTCGACCTGTTGATACTGTTTATAATGCTTTTTTGTTATTTTATATTTATATGAATCTTGTCTATATACCAGCTTTGATTATTTGAAATATCTTCTCAGTTTCACTTCTTCTTACTACATTTGTATAAACTTCAAGATTTATCTGTATTTTTTTAAAAACCGTTTTTTTTTTTTCTAAAGTGAATATTTTCGAAGGGTTAAATATTTCGCAGTGGTGTCTTGCCATGGCTTTGTTTGGACTTGTTTGTTTGCTTTTTGGCCTTGAATGTTTGTTCCTAATATTATATTAACTGTGCATTTGCATTCAGATATCGCAGATCAAATTTATTCGTTCATAGTGTATTAATGTACGTTTTTTTGATTGAGTTAAGCCTGCCAATTGATATTTTATCGTGTGTTTTTCTATGTTGTGATGTCATGCTATTGTTCCAGAAAAAGTTAGAAGGTTTGGGTCCATGAAAACGTTTAATCCCGCTGCAAATGTTTGCACCTGTCCTAAGTCAGAAATCTGATGTAAAGTAGTTGTCGTTTGTTTATGTAATTTATATGTGTTTCTCGGTTGTTTTTTGTTTTTGTTTTTGGTTTATATATATGTATATATATATATATATATATATATATATATATCAGTCTAAAGATTTGCACAACGGTACTGATATAAGATGTTATAATACGAAAATGTTGTTATTAAATCGTGCTGACAAATATTTAGGCTCAACAAATGGCCTTCTTCAAGTGTCACAAGTTTTAACAATACTGATTTTTATGTTAATTCCTAAATTACTGTTCAGTATTGTTAAAACTTGTGACACTTGAAGAAGGCCATTTGTTGAGCCGAAATATTTGTCAGCACGATTTAATAACAACATTTTCGTATTATAACATCTTATATCAGTACCGTTGTGCAAATCTTTAGACTGATATAATTTTTTCCTTATCTGCATAGTATCGCCTATTCTAGACGATCCGGTACATAGTAAATTTGCTGGTTGGTCGCTTTTATAGACTTTTATATATATATATATATAGATTAGACCGTTGGTTTTCCCGTTTGAATTGTTTTACACTAGTAATTTTGGGGCCTTTTATAACTTGTTGTTCGGTGTGAGCCTAGGCTCCGTGTTTAAGGCTGTACATTGACCTAGTATAATGGTTTACTGTTTTTTAAATTGTTATTTGGATGGAGATTTGTCTCATTGGCACTCACACCACATCTTCCTATAGCTATTGTCCGTCTTTATTTCGTCTTTCGGTTTTTGTCTTGGAATTGTCTGTATATGCTAATCCATACTTTTTAATGCTCCCTTTGTATCGTTTAATTTTTTAAACAGAGGTCGATGCAGCATTATGTATCAACTTTAATCCAATAGGGCATTAAGCGAACATTAATTGCCAGATTTTTTCCCTTGAAGTTTGATATTCCTGCATTTTTTTCTACGTTAATTTTTAACTATACCAACTCATAGAGTCTGGGTATCTCATCTTTCTTGCAAACAATCATAATTGAAGAGATGGATTATAGTTTAAGAATCACTTCCCTTTTCACCACGAATGTGACATACCGAATTAGACTATTTACCAGGTTTATAATAACATGAGCAACACGACGGGTGCCACATTTGGAGCAGGAACTGCTTACCTTTCTGGAGCACCTGAGATCACCCCCAGTTTTTGGTGGGGTTAGTGTTGTTTGGTCTTTAGTTTTCTATGTTGTGTCTTTTGAACTATTATTTTTCTGTTTGTCTTTTTTTAATTTTTAGCCATGGCGTTGTCAGTTTATTTTCGATTTATAAGTTTGACTGTCCCTCTGGTATCTTTCGCCCCTCTTTTTTCGACAGTCGATTTTGTAGTTTCCAATGGAACTGAGAACAAAAAGTATACTATAGATATAAGTAATTTAGGAATTAACATAAAAATCAGTTCCTAAATTAGATATAACCGCTGTATGAAAAAGACTTAAATATTGTTCGTGAAAATTAACCTACATTCGCCACTTTCTTGCACTTTTTCTGACAGAGAATATAAGACCTCATTCTGCAGAGCAATCAAATTGAAACACGCAATCATGCAACAAAATGATAGATGTTATATAACGATACCATGTACTTTCAGTATAAATCAAATCCAGAGTAGTCAAGAACAGTTTTTAATAAAAATTGCGTCATTCGTTTAAAATAGTTAAGATAATACTGTAAATAATAAGGAATTGGATCACCCTTTTCCACAAGACAACATTTAGATTAAGTTAACGCAGACTTGTTGTCAATCGAAAATCATTCCATTTCTACAATTCTTCAATTTCATTTACGTTCTTTTGTATGTAATTGTCAAATAACTCAATAATTCTGATATAAATAGATTTCCTACCAATTTGCGAGCTTTGATACTGTAATCTAACCTAAGAGGGACTTTAATTTCTTTCCTTTGACATTTCCATTAATTGTTTGGTCCGATCTATTGTGAAGGAAAGTCGAAAATAAATAAATGGAAATGGAAGTTAGAACTTCTGAGATTGGGTAAATTCAATCAATCAAGGTTATAATGGAGCAAATGGGGACACAATGAAATAATTTGCAATGTTCATAATATAAGTGGCTTTACAAGAGCGGTTAAGAGATTTTATATAGAATTAAATATTTGCCTCTAGATACTTTAAATTTGGTAAATCTAGAGATCGATAATTAGTTTTTAGAAATCCTAATTGGCACCGAAAGGGTCAAATTGCTAAAGAAAAGGGCATTAATTTGATTTACTTCCAATATTTTGCTACAGGCTTTTTCATACCAAATTTGTTCCATGCAAATTAATGGTATTATGAATGGATTAATGCTATGCTTCTGTGAAGATGGAATTAACTGGTTATAATTAACACTTGTAAGATCGGAATTACCGCTCGTTATGACGACATTTAGTCGAAATTAAAATGTCATTCGGCAACAGTTTCTCGATATGTAGTTTACTGCCATCGCTAATATCGTACATGAAGTTTTATTTATTGCAGTTTGTGTTTACTAAGCTGTTGCTATTGTTCTCCTTTTTTTAAATAACCGTTGACAACCTGTGCGAGTAGAACTGGTGCTGGTTTTTTTTTTAATCGGAAACTTCACCATTTCAAACATATTATTAACTTTAATCTAAACGGATATACATAGAAAATGTAGTTTCAATCTTAACAGTTTCATACTGTATTGTTTTGAGTACGAATGTACTCTTCTAGATGTCATAAGTCTTTAACTAGAACGTTGTCGTATTACCGCTTTCATGACATATCGTTTTATTCACATTCATATATCTTCATTCCAACTAACAAATGAATCTTAATGACTCCAAGCAATCTTTATTCTGTTAAGACGTGCTAAGCAGAACGAATAAAATAAGTAAAAGAAAACGTCCTTGAAACAGAATAATCTTTTATATGAAATAGGATCAAAGGTTTACTTTTCACAATAGCAATAAATTATTATATATTATTCTTACGGAAGATGACAGGGTTTTTTGAATTTGAGGGAACAAAAACAATATTGTAACAAAAATATCGCACTCCAAGGAAAACTCGAAATGGAAAGACCTTTCTCAAATGGCAACATCAAAAGCTCAAACACTCCGAACGAATGGAAAACAACTGTCATATTTCTGACATAGCATTTCCTTATGTAGTAAATTGAAGATTGAACCTGGTTTTATAGCTAGCTAAACCTCTCACTTGAATGACATTCGCATAAAAATGATATTAAATTGACAACATTGTGTGCACAAAACAAACAGACATAAAATGTAAAAAAACCAAATGGGGATGTAGCTGTCAACGTTATGTTATATATAGTCCTAATAACTATAAAAAAAAATATGTGAACAAAACAAAATGGCACATAGACAAAGCACATATTAAACAAACAGAAAAGACAAGAATAAAAAAAAAAAATGAAAATTGTACAAAACATGTAACACAATGGTTGGATGTATAATACGGAGCCATGCCCAAAACAAAATACCAAAAAAGAGCGGGCATCATTGAAGAGACATTGTTTGTCGAAATGCGCATATCGTGCAGAATAGTTGGTACCGTTTATATTATTAATCTCTCCTTATGAGTTCATTCTAAAAAATGTCAGCCGTGTTATGAACACCTATTACAAGAGTTTGAGTTCTTCTAATAGTACATTGTAAGTCCTTAATAACTTTCAAGTTTGGTCATTAAAGACGAGTTCATCAAAAAGGATGGAAGATACTTAATAAAGAAAGTAACATAGCATGACTTGAAGATCACCATAAACAGAAGATTTGACAAATTATCTTTAATAATATTATATAATTTGAAAAGGCGTTATTCATTCGAATACTACAGTGAACAGTTAATAAATAGTCGTGTTACAAAGCTTATTATCAAGCACAATTACAAACACAGCAGTATTTAGATTAATGACGCTTAAGTATATGAAGCTCTTTTCACAAATTATTTGACAACGAAAATTGATCGTATTACTAAGTTATACTGGAATGTTTAGAACTGACGACAATTTTTTCTAGTAAATTTTTTGTGAAATGAGTCGTTAGAATAATATATGCGGTCATATCAAATTGTTTTTTTACGGAAGCGTATTAGCGCCACACATTTTTTTTTATTTTTCTTCTTATGCGGTTTGCGTTGTAACGCAAACCTTTGTGATATAACGCAAACCTTTGCGATATAACGCAAACCTTTGCGTTATAACGCAAACATCTTTATTTCAATTATTCATTAAGTTTTGTATATATGTCCGTCTGTCATTCATTTCGGATGTGATTTACTAGTAGATAAAAAAAGAAACATACATACAAGGCCAAATCATTATACATGTAATAAATATGCATAGGAATAATGGAATAATTGAAGTGCAATTATACATAAATTAAGACTGATTTGTGCATCAGAAAAGTATATAATTTAACAAGAAAATAGATATAGTATATAGTCATATTAAAATTGAAAGATCAAAAATAATGTCATACAATTGTGAAACCTCCAAGTCAAATAGACAAAATGATCTTTCTGCTTTAAAATGAATTATTAATAAGGAAACATTTTTTTTAAATCTCAGAATATGATCAAGATTCTTTGATAGAAAGTCATTGAATTTTCATTTCAATATAATGAAGTATTTTTAAGATGCTTGGGTAGCAATTTGAATAGAGAGAACATAATTTTATTAATAAAACATCTTCATTCTATACATTTATTGCCAAAGGGTAGCTTGTTTGAATGTAACCTAATTTCTTAGGTATAACCTCAATTTACTCAATTTTCTTTGTAATATATATACTAGTAGTAACTTGGATATCGTTTTTGGGGACCTTTATAGTTTGTTGTTTAGTGTGAGCCAATGCTCCGTGTTGAAGACCGTAATTCGGCCTATGATGGTTTACTTTTACGAATAGTGACTTAGATGGAGAGTTTTCTTATTGGCACTCATACCACATCTTCTTATATTATTCTGCTCATTATTAGTCATTGATATGATCTAATTATTCAAGCAGTTTACTTTGCAATTACTACAAAGGTGATAAATTTTATTATATCCAGCCTCCTCCATTAACTACTGTTTCCTTTGAATCTTAAATAAGAAATAAGATAAAACAAATGTTTGCGTTGTAACGCAAAGGTTTGCGTTATAACGCAAACATAGGAAGAAAAATAAAAAAAAAATGTGTGGCGCTAATACGCTTCCGTAGTTTTTTGCTTGGTCGTGCTAATTTATTCGTTTTCTTTTCTGTTTCAGTATCAATACTTTCTGACAACTGATTACGTTAACGATTAAACGTTTATTCTTTGAACATGACCACAAACCTAGATAAAAGAGTCAGGTTTGACAACTCATTAACAAGTTTAAGACTGCCAATTGTTTACGTTCATTTTAAAGTCACACTACGTCTGTGTCTAGACAAGTATCTGTAAAGTAGGACTTCCTATCGAAATCCTTGGTTTTACAATGATATTTTCTTATTTTAAAGCTTCTAATATATATATCTTCCATTTTTGTTTTAACGTTCTAAAACTGAAAGATATTTAAATCTTATAGCTGAGAGAACACTGTGTTTGCACACTATGTACGTATAACATTGATTGTACATGTATGTAAAACAAAATTTCTTAATAAAGATCAGATATAGCCATGCATGGTGATTATAGTTCAACTTCATATGCCCTGTACTATTAGGCAGGTGTGGTATAATTGTTGTTGAGACTAAATTGATATAAATGCAAGCATCGGCCTCAGTAGGCAACCACATTACCCAAACTCATACCGTATAGAAAGCTATAAAATACCTTGTCATGACAAAATAGAAAGCAACTAAATCGAGAAAACCAACGTCCTGTTTTTGTTTACGAAAACGAAATACGAAAAAACAATATAACAGACAGAAACCAACAACAACAACTGAAACCATGCTTCAAACATGGGACAGGAACATGCAGAATGTGGCCGGGTAAGACATGCTTGTGATCTTACAATCCCCAAACCCCTTCAATCTGGGATGGCGGTGTAACATGACAACATTTGAACAAACTGTCACGCACAATCGAAAAATGCTTGACTAATAAGATTGACACAAAGCATAAAACACCACTATGACTAACAAAAAGACTAAACACTATAAGTACTAGCAAATATAAAACACTAAATCGTTTTACATAATACGAATTGGGACGAAAGCCGGAAGGGGTAATCATATGGTCTAGAAGGTTCCACAATGACGATCACAATTGGCAATAACTAAAAATTTTATAACTTGAAATCAATAAGTTAAAGATTGCTAGTATTACTAAAGAAAATTTGATTGTATAAAAGGGAGAGGTTGATTAAAAAAAAAAAAATAAGACAAATTTCTTTCATAGACCAGAGAACGAGGATGAAGATAGCTATATGACTATATTAACCTACAATTTTTTATGACAGTTTGTGAAAATTTTAATCTTCAAAGAATGACAACAGATTAAACAAAATAACATGTTTACTGACAATGTATATATGTGTAGAAGTAAAAATTGTCAAACATAATCTTCTTGAAAGTTTGTGACAATATTTTCTTTAATCCTGAAAGTTTAATTATTTCAGGGAAACATGGGAAAATCGACTTTTCTAAAAGACCTTTTCCAAAGGATTGCAATTTTAGTCATTTTGCTTTTTTGCTATGACAGTTTATGGTCGACTTTTGGGATTGAACGTCCCTTTGGTATCTTTCACCTGTCCTTTAGACATTATGTAAATTAAATAATTCCCAGTAAAGATCATGAATCTCTTTTTACGACTTAATAAAAATAAAATTCTGAGAAGCATTTCGAAATACGAAGTAAATTTCAATTAAATCTCTGTATTGTTAATGCGAACTTTGCAGTGAATTACTTATAAAGAACTCTAAATTTTGTACGATTTGTTTCTTTGGTAACATCTTATTAAATTATAAGTCAAATTTGATTTAAACTAATCAAAACTTTTGAATAAATCAACAAACTTTATTAGTATCCATTAAATTCGATAAATGAATTTCCGCTTTTTGCATTTTTAATTGCTCAAAGTTGCTCAAAGTTTTGAAATTCAAATAAAAAAATGTATTCTGATCACGATGCTTTCAATAATTTCCTTTCGTGTATTGAAATCAATTAGAATCCTGAGAAATATTTTGATTAATGTACTTTCTTGTATTGACATTGCAACAAATTAAATGCAATACACATAAGCTGTCTTTATTGAAAATAAATATGATTTATCATTTGTTTTAATTTAATTATTAAGTATCGTCGTTCAAATATTAAACCAGAATAAAGTTACAATCTCAAATAAAATGTAATAAAATGATAATGAACACGAAATGCCAATGACGTACATTTGTACTAAGCAATAGTTCTATTTCTAAAATAGAAATTAAAAGATGTACCAAATGAGTTGTACCTTAAACGAAAAACATGATATTCGAAAACAATACAAAAGGATGCATATTTGATACCTTATCCATTCGTTTCAGATAACCACCCAGAATGAAAAATTAAAAAAAAACATCTGTAAATATAGTATGTTCTATTTTTTATCACTTATAATTTAATAACAAGCTCAGAAATAGAATTTAAGAGTTATCACTGCCGCAAAACATATACATGCATCTAGAATGAGAATTTTGATTAAGATTAGAATAAGAGTGTACATGCCGAAATGTATCGCCTGCTTTATTGGCCATTGATTTTATGTTGATAGTTCTAAATATATTTTACCACTAAGATCCAAGGAAATGACGTCAAGGTCAGATAAACTAAGAAAGAAATACTTGTTCACCTTAAAATCATTTTATATTCTATATCACAAACTAGTCAATACATTTAATAAATTTAATAATCAGTACAAGGACATCATTCGTAAATATAACTCAACATGAAGACATCTTATACGTTCAGGTATTTCACATCCAATCTTTTATGGTAATATTCTTTACAAGGCACAAAACTGTCAGTATTCACCTCAAAAGCTTACACACCCTTTAAACAGACTTATTAAGAAGAGATATAGATACTGTTGTAAGGTCATTAAAAATTGCATATTTTGGCTTTAATATTGATTCACCTATAGGGTCTTTGCATCGGAACTAAACACATTATTCTAAAACTAGCTTTTGGTATGACACGTGTTGTGTTCCTCTAATATATTTTATGATGGTATGATACTAAACCCCTAACGGAAGGGATTGTGCCTGATATTCATATGATGAAAACTTGATCAGTTTAATTGCGGTCTGGAGCTGGCATGTCAGTAACTGCTAGTAGTCTGTTGTTATTTATGTATTATTGTCATCTTGTTTATTTCTTTTGTTACCTATTCTGAAATCGGACTCGGACTTCTTTTAAACTGAGTTTTACTGTGCGTATTGTAACGCGTTTTTTCTACATTAGCTAGAGGTATAGGGGTTGTTTTGGGGGAAAGGGGGGGTATATTTAAAAAAAAAACATGTTTAACCCCGCCACATGTTTGCGCCTTTCTAAGTTAGAAGCCTCTAACCTTTGATAGTCTTGTATGATTTTTAATTTTTGTTTCTTGTGAATAATTCGGAGTTTATTATGACGTCCATTATCACTGAAATAGTATACATATTTGTTTAGGGGCCAATTGAAGGCGGGTACGGGAGTTTCTCGCTGCATTGAAGACCCATTAATGGCCTTCGGTTGTTGTCTACTCTATGGTCAGGTTGTTGTCTCTTTGACACATTCCCCATGTCCATTTTCAATTTTTTACTGAATAAAGTTGACCAATTGCTTATAGCATACTAGAAACAGAGAAAACTATAAAAACTTTATATTGACCAATCAACCATGAAATTAGGTCAAGGTCAGATGAACCCTGCAAGACAGACATGTACTCATTACAATCATTCAATGAATCAAATATTTCTAGTTGACTTATTTCATAAATTATCTAAGAAATAACCTTTAACAGGAAACATTAACATTGAACTATAAACCATGAAAATGAGGTCAATGACATAAGATACCTGCCAGACAGACATATTCACCTTACAAACATTCCATACACCTATTAAAACACCCAGACCAAAACACAAACCCTTAACATTGAGCAATGAATCATAAAAATGAGTAATACTATTAGGTTAAAAAAAGACTGACAAATATGTCTATACACCAAATATAGTTGACCTGTTGCATATAAGTATTAGAAAAACCAAAAAAGAAAAATTATTTTAACCACTGGACAAGGAAAATTACACCACTGTCAGATGAAATCTACCATTTGGACATGTACAACGTACAATCATTCAAAATACCTAATATAGTAGACATGTTGCATATAGTATCTTAGATACGGACTGGAGCATAAAAACTTTATCTTGTACACTGATCCGTGATATTAGGTCGAGGTCAAGTGAAAACTGTCTGACAGACACGAGGACCTTGCAAAGTACGCACATACAAATGTACTAAAATTTAATACAGTTATCAAAACGGTATGGGCTTTGTTCATTGTTGATGGCCGTACGGTGACCTATAGTTGTTAATGTCTGTGTCATTTTGGTCTCTTGTGGACAGTTGTCTCATTGGCAATCATACCACATCTTCTTTTTATATATCATATTATTCATAATTGGAGGAAAATAAACATTTTAAAAAATCTGCACTTTTCAAGTAGTAGCTGTTACTGAATTATGAAAATGAGGCCAAGGACAATGAACATGACTTTTTGTGACATACGGAAACTTAATAACATTACATTAAGCATCAATATACAAAGTATGAAGCATCCGTCTTGTATCTTCTAACATACTAAGCTTTTAAGAAGTAAGTTAGTTGCCACCGACACACCCACAACCTGATCATTACTCCGAAGTCCAGCTTTCTGCGACAAAAGTAGCAGGCTCGACTAAAAAACTTCTTGAGAATGGCAAGGCTTGTTTGAAGACTAATTGATGACATTGTGATGTTTTCTGCTCTTTGAATGGGTTGAATGAAATATTCCTCGTTTCCATTCTCTATTTAGATGCTTATAGTAATATAATCTGCCATAAGAAAAAGATGTAGAAATCTCGGTGCATAACTTTTTTCTAAGCCAGAATATTCATTTCCAAAATCTTCTGCCCCACCTATCTGGAATATCAAAATGATTGTCCTTCAAATGAATTATATTTCTTTCCCGTTAAATATTTATGGAATCATGTGTTATCGCTTGCTTGAAACTTTTGTCATGCATGTCGTGCTTTACCTCGCATGCTATTATAGTTTACTAAAACAATCTGTTAACGGTTAATTCCGTTTTCAAAATGATGGTAATAATTTCTAATCATCATGTTCTTCCGGAGCACTTAGGGACAAGAATTTCAGTCAAATTTTAACACATTACATACGTTAACTGGTATTTGTGCTATATTTGCTTTATGAAAAGATATATATATATGTATTAAAATTCTCAATTTGAAAAATAGTAAACTAATCATGGCTTCTTCTCCGCTAAGAAGGCTGTATTTTGCATTAGGAGCAAACGACTGAAAACAATTGAGTCGAAACAACTACGTGCTCGGGTAGAACATTACGTACCTGTAAACTGTTATCACGTCAACTAGTATGTTAAAAAATCGTATTTAGTGGAAATGAATAAAGACTACAGTGTACCAATTGTATGTGTCCGAAACGTTTTTCTATGATTACCTTCGGAAATGCTCAAAGCCAAATATTTTTCGTTCAACAACAAGAGCAGAGTTCTACTACAAAACAGGACCCAAATATACAGCCAATATCCAGCGCAGGTCACGAAAAAGTTGAAAATCAGTGTGTTTGACCTACTCTTTTGCTTGCTTCACGTCCAATTGCAATACATTTTATGCCTATTCAAGATAAAAACAGATAGTTTTCTCTTCATAAAAAAATATGATGCCCGCTCCAAGTAAGAGGAATCAGATTCAAAGTTACGTGGTGGCGTATATTTACAAACCCCACCATAGGCAAAACTGATAGGCAGACACGTGCAAACTCAGTATTTTGAAAGAGGAGGTCCCTTTGTAAGAGTGCAACATGAAAAGTATGTGCATTAACCACATATGAAGCTCCACAAGGGAGGCCCGAATCCCGGCCTCATAATCCCAATAACCCGCCTCTTGGAGGTGATTGTATTTATATACTCCAATCAACCCTGTAGACTTGTGAAAGAAGAATATTTATACAACCTGCAGTTCCTTACGTGTATAAGTATGTATCCCTCTGTCTATAATTGATATATTTTCATTTGAAAATAAGATAAATATGCTAAGTTGTTATATATGCTAAGTTGTTTAGTTATAGCAAGTTAGTGAAGTCGTTATAACGACTTAAATATAAAACTCCACCCTGAAACTAACCGACTTCCGCAAGACTCCAATTTTAAATGACTTGGGAGTTGTATGTTTTCCTACTAATGGTATATGGTTCTCTAAGCTCTCTGGCTTTCTTCCACCAAAAAAAAAACTGACTGTTACGAAATACCACAAAACTGCTGAGAGGAGCATTGAACACTGATCAATCAATCTAGACCTGCATAAAATGTAAGTTTTAATGTTATTGGCTCATAAGCTAATAATTCATGCTTTCATTATTTTCCCTAAGGTCATGTTTCAAATGAAATATTAGATATTTAGGTAGAGCAATAAAATTTGACACATTGAAAAATATTTTTTTTTTTTTATTTTATGTACAAAAATAGCATGTAAATATACTTGTATGCAATATGATTGTCTTTCTATTGTTGCTATTGGTAACGTATAAATATATTCAATCTGCTGTTTATTACTGGATATTTAATCATATATATTTTGGCCACTGCAATTTGGTCCTTGAACTGTGTTACAGCCCTCTTTTGTCATTGCTGCTAAAACTGACGAGGGACATTGTACATGTACAGTACAAGCCAAGATATAATTACACAAAAGATTCATCTGAGTATATCAAACTGTTTTAAAAATAACATACATGCACCAAAGATCGTCTTTTAAAATTCCAAGAATGAATGTGGCACACAGTTAGATTTTTTTTTAATTATCTTCAACATTTTTCCTGCTACATCAATTATATCTGGAAGTATGCACCAAAGTTTTTCTTTTGAAAATATGAATCGTATTTTTATTGAACAATCAGAATGTTGTTGCTTTTTAGGAGTCTGGTTGATTGTTATTTTCATCCATTTTTCTGTGATATCGTTTACGTCTGGCGTTTGATGTTTTTGATTTTGGTGTATTTGGTGGCATAGGATTAAATTGTGCGGGTGACATAGGAATATTTTGTGTCTTAATATTCGTTCCAGAGAGGACTTTTATAATTTGCCAATTTGAAGACAGAGTTTCTGTTGGTTGACTTTGGTTACCGTTCGTTATGCAATCTGGAATCAGTTTTTTCACAAATGTTTTCATTGCTGATTTCAATGTACCACCATTTTCTCCTGCACCTTGAAAATCATCTATTGTACTTTCTGAGCTCGAGCTTTGAGTGTCATCTAAGGTATCACTTATGCTTTGAATGACTGCAATATGCTTATCATGCAGTTTCTTGAATACTCCTATCGCTTTGCTGTAACTCATATTTTCGATGACAGGAAACAGGTCTTTTTCTTGAACCTGATAAAACCCTATCAGTTCTTTGTCATCCAGTTTGTGAAAGATGTCTTCAGTTGGATATTTATCATCCACTGCAATATCTATCATGGTATGAGATTGGTCTTGTTCTGTGCTGCTGACCGATTTTTCTCTTTCTGTTTGCTCTCTGATATTCTCAAAAATCTGTTCTGGTGCTGGTTTTGACATCTTATTGGAAGCTTTTGTCTCATTTGCCTGCTGTTGGTTTGATGTAAACATTTTATGTGAAGCTGTTGTCTCATCAGTCTGCTCTGGTGATGATAAAGGTATTGATTTCACAACTTCACTTTTATCTTTCTTTTCATTACTCATCTTTTTTACAATTAACATCTCTTTCAAATTTAGTGACCAAGTATGAATTTGATCTGGTGCTGGGTAGCTGTTCAGCTTTTCGATATCTGTTTGCTTTCTGACATTCCTTTTTTGTGTTCCTCTGGTACAATATTTTTCAGTAACGATTTTGCATACTTTTTCACTTTTGCTTTTAGGTATATAGCAACATTTACCAGATGCCTTATGTAGCCTGGAAAATCGGAACATTCTCTCAGAAATGTAGCGATCTTTACAAGATATCTTTTGCAGCCTAAAAGGTGGAAACTTATTCTCCCAGTTTACTCTTTTCAAAGCTAATTCTGAGTTCATATCTAAAACTCCATCATTTGCTGTTGTCTCAGCAGTTTTCTGTGGAGCTGATTTAGACGTTGATTGCGTTGGAATATCTTTACTTTTCTCTTTCTTTTCATTCCTGATCTTATTTAGAACATTTGTCTCTTTCATATTTCGTGGCAATGTATGGATTTGATCTCGTTCTGTGTATTTGTCTGTTTTTTCTCTGTCTGTTTGCTGTCCTACATTCCTGTTTTGTTTTCTTGGGGTGCAGTATCTTTCATAAACCATTTTGCATACTTTATCACTTTTGCTTTTAGGGATATAGCATTTTTCACTAGATGAAAGATGGAGCCTGGAAAATCGGTACTTTCTATTACTGGCGTAGTTAATTTTACGAGAGGTCTTTTGCAGCCTAAACATTTTATACTGACTTTTCCATTTTGGCCTTTTAGAACCTAATTCTAGGCTCATATCAAAAATTTCATTAGAAGCTGTTGTCTCACCTGGTTGCTGTGGTGCTGGTTTAGACATTGATTCTGTTGACATAACTTTACTTTTATCTTTCTTTTCATCTCTGCTCTTGTTTACAATTAAATTCTTTTTGAAGTTTTGTGGCAAGTGCTGTAATGGTGGAAGCAGTTTGTGAGTACCAGGGCGATTAGTGAAGGGGTGGTCTTGCATGCATGTTTGCTCTTTGTCAAGTAACAATGGTGGTAGTTTAAGAGTAGTGTCAATTAGTTCTTTCGCGTATATCGTCTTCTTGTTAGGTAACAATTGTTGGCGTTTTAGAGTCTCTGAGTATGACTCTTCCGCGTATTTAATCTTCCTGTTTGGTAGTAGTAGTGGTAGATTTACTGGAGTAGAGGGAGACTTTTTCTCGTATTTCATTTTCTCGTTACCGAGCAATTGTGGCAGTTTTACTGGGAAAGGAATTTTCGATCTCTTAGCATGCTTTTGAAGCTCGTTCCTTTGTGTCTCCTCCTTTCTAGAATAATTTTCAGTTTCCTTGCTTTCCATAGATAGTTGAAACATATCATACTCAACTTCAAATTCATGATTCAGGAAACTAAGTTCTGATTCGGACCTACGGATTGTGCAGCAAGAGTCAACACACTCGCCGGTAATACACTTGTTTGATTCTAGTATATTTTCATGGATTGGTGTCATCACATGTGTTCTACCAGTTCTCCCGATATATAACGTGGTGTCATCAATAATGACAGTGTTGACTTCGATCATTCGTCTTTTATACTTGTTAAAGCTACCATTGGATGAAATCAAAAGTTCCTCGTTGAACAGTTGGTAATGTTTGCGTTTGACGTCAAGGATGAATTTTGAAAAAGGATTTGAAATTCTTGAGCGGTTGCTCCTTTTAATTGTTTTGTAAATATTTTTCAGGGTTTTCTGTTGACCAAGGAAAAACTGTTTCTGTTTCCTTAAGTAATGAAGCCTATCTTTCATGGCAATTTGTAGATTGTGCATGCATCGCTTCATGACATGTCTGTCAGCCTCTATAAAATCGATCCATTGCTCTATTTCTTGTCTGAGCCTATTCTCGGAAAGTTTGCTTGGTTGCATGTTTTGTAGTTTGTTTGAGGTTGTATGAATTGCTTCCTCTTTTTCTTGAATTAAACATTTCCAGTTGGCAAGCAATCTGAAATGATGTTTTATTTTTGTTCTTAATGTAAATAGATGTTTAGCGATTCGCTACATAAAACAGCGCTTCTTAAACATGATTCTAGTAAATAACGTTATTTTTTCACATAAAGCAGTTATATAGAACTGGACTCTTATCACACCATCAGCAAGTAGTGGCCAAATTTACTAACCCATTAAAACATAAAGTATGGTCATTCCTAATTTACGATTCTAAAGTGGTGACAATACAAATACGAATGCAAAACCATAGATATTTTTTAGAAGATTACCATATATGTTGTCATGTGTCATCCAATGACTTCCAGTCGAATTCCAATGTAGTGTACCCATTATTATGATGCATTCCTTATTTTCTTATATTTCTTTTAAGTTATAAGCCATTTGGTCTATATGTACTCGATGGTATTGTGTTCGTTTGCCTGATGTTTTTCGTCTTTCTGTGCTGGAGGTATGTATCAGTGTCTCTTGTTTAAGTTTTTGTAAATTTCCTTTAGTTTGAAATTTCATATCCGTTTTGGTAGGGTTTTTTTTTTTGTCGAAGATATACCATTGTCGTAAGAATGTGGCAATACTATACATATTGCTGTACTTTATGGTTTTGGGACTTTTTTTAACAGATAATTAAATTTGATATTCAATTTTGTCTCATATTCCATATTTGTTTAAAGATAAACTAGACTTACTCGTTCCCTGTCCTGTCTACGTATTCCACTGTGTCATACTCTATCTCAAACTTCTGGCTTCTTGATCCGACTACAAAATACACAAAGCTTTGTATTAGTAAATGATGTGGTATATTGATCTACATTAGACAATCCACATTTTGCATTCAGTCTTGTCCATTGTCATCGTTTATTTCTGTTCGATTTTGCAATTTGAATAAATGAGTTGGGAATATATCATAACGAAATGATGAAATAGCACCAAAACGAAAAGCAAGATAAAAGAAAAGACATACAGAAGTCAATATACAGGTTAAAAATTATCTATACAATGTCAAGCTCCGATTTAAGAAAAGTTGTTCACAAAAAAGATGCACTTAGAATTGTCATCCACACTTTACCGAAAGGACAAAAACATGAAGTATTGATAACCATAATCTATGGCTAGGTTCTAGACATAGAACATGCATATCAGTGGCGGTTCAAAAAGAGGGGAGAGTTCCTGGGGTTTGAACCCTTTTTTTACGGCATTGGTCCCTTCCCATCTTGAATCTGCCAATGCAGGTTATAGGACTGGGGATGACACCATGCTGTTCTATACTGTAATACTTGCCGCTGTATTTCGGTACCACTTTTATACATCAACGTTATGTACGATATTTTTATGAGTATTTCAAATCATATTTAAAATAAGTCTTATAACAGCACGGAACTACATGTTAATAATTCGAAGACGATATTTGTAATTAATTTGTACAAAGTATGCTTTCGTTTTATTGTGCACTGTGTAGTGAGGAATAGGAGGTGCCGTCACTTTGACAACGTTTCTTCTATTATGACGTTACGCTACCTCGACCTTTACAATACATGCAATCTTTTATATTGCAACGCACATATAGGCCTAATGATCTTACATCTGTCAAGTTAGTTTTGTAAATTTGGTACATTACTGCAAAAGTTTTTATCTAATTCACCTATCAGTAATATACAGAAGATACGAAAATTGGGCGCGGATTCAGACATTTAGGAAAAGGAGAATTCTTCCCCCGGACCCTCTTATTCATACGCCAATAAAAATGATTTCTCGCAAACCTTAAGTCGATTACAATACCATGAATAAAAAGAAAACCGATTCAAAATACAAATAAAAGTTGAAAACATTACAAAGAATGCTTAAGGAGCAGCCCGAATTCCACCAAAACTTAATTGGTGCCGTGGTATTACGACAATTTTTATTGGTTCCTATTTTATAAAGACAAACAACTGATTTGATTTCACGCCACAGTTTTGATTCCTTTTAGGTCTACAGTGCTTTGATTTGATTAAAAACTTTCGTTAGTTCGTTCGTCCGTTGGTTCGTTGGTTGGTTCATTGGTTCGTTGGCTCGTTCATTTGGTCGTTCGTTGGTTGGTGGTTGGTTGGTTCGTTTTTTCGTTTGTTCGTCGTTTGTACGGTCGTTCTTTCGTTGGTTCGTCGTTTGTACGTTCGTTCGTTCGTTTGTTCGTTGGTTAGTTCGTTGGTTGGTTGATTGGTTGGTTGGTTCGTTGGTTCGTTCGTTGTTCTTTCGTCCTTTAAACAATATATACACAATTTGAGATCTTCATAAACAAAATCCGTCTTTCATATTTCATTCTTGCAAAATTGTCATTTAGTAGTTTATTTACAGCATACGGTCATTGCTAATATAAAAATATGTTCTTCTTGTATAATTTACATTGGCGTATTACTTTAAAGCTCTAACGGGAGGATGGTACTCGATTTTAATATGATGAAGTCATAGTCTTTCGGTCAGTTAAATTGAGGTCTAGAGCTGGCATGTCAGTGACTGCTACATGTATTAGTTCTTTGTTAATTCATGTTGATCATTGACATTTTGGTAAGTTACTCCCGTTACATATTTAAACACTGGACTCGGTTTTCATTGGAAACGAGTTTTACTATGCGTATTTCTGTGTGTTTGTTTATTCAAAATTGGCTACAGGTATCCGAGTGGGTTGATATATCGCAAAACGCGCATTTTTTTTACGCCTGTTCCAAATCTAGGACCTCTATCCCTTGCTTGTCTTGTTTAGTTTAAGATTTTTGTTCATTTATGATTCGGAGTTTAGTGTTGATTCCATTCTGTGAAATTTTTATACATCATTTTAGGAATAAGCTGTAGATCGCATCCGGATGCTTAATTTGCTCGCTGCATTGAAGACCCTTTGGTGACCTTAGGCTATTTTCTGCTCTTTGGTCGGGTTGTTGTCGCTTTGACACCTTCCCCGTTTTCATTATCCATTCTATAAGGAGACAACCTTCAACCAGAAACAAATGATGTAAAATATAACAACTGTGTAGGTCAACGAACGACCTTCAGCAATGAGAGCAAAACCCAAGATATTAGAGGACTCGAAATGAAAAATGCAAAATAAATTATAACTAGAAATCTTACTAAAGCTTAAGTTCTTTAAACGAAAGTTTATTTTTGTGAATATTAGCGAAAATTGTATTTTCATTTCTGGGAACTTTGATGAAAATAGGAAATTTAATGTGATACTTATTTCATTATTTAAACAAGTGTGGACACAGATCAGTTTGGATAGTACAGTTGGGTGTTTGACAGTGTTTTCCGACAAAAAGAGTTTTACCCATAGTGTTCTATAATGAACTGTTGTGCCCAGTGACAGTCAACTTGTACCAAACACTGAAAATACCAGTCTTTTATTTAATATTGTGTTTTACTGTGGTATGGGTGACAATGAAACAACTCTCCGTCCGAGTCACACTTTGTTTAAGTAAACCATTATCAGGTTAATCAAGACTGTAATGTAGGAGAAACTTTAAATCAATGCTGACCGTTCATATATTTTATTTAGCTAGACATTGCTTTTAAAATTAAATCTACCAACGTGCTATGATTGCTGCCTGTATATAATATGTACATTCCTGTAAATGAATTTTGTGCATGTGCAATGTTACATTGGAGGATTCCCTTTCAACATTTTAACTTTGAATTAAATAACTTCTATGTATAAAATTGATTAACATTTTAAAAAAAATATCTGTTAATGGAACACCGCTGAATCTGAGTGTGCTCCAACGCTGGAGAGATTTACGTAAAGAAGCAAAATATTTGGAAAAATATTTGCCTAATAGTCCATTTGCCAATTACCGATTCGATTCTGTTATTAGATATAGGAAGATGTGGTGTGAGTGCCAATAAGACAACTCTCCATCCAAATAACAATTTATAAAAGTAAACCATTATAGGTCAATGTACGGCCTTCAACGCGGAGCCTTGGCACTCATCGAACAACAAGCTATAAAGGGCCCCAATATAACTAGTGTAAAACCATTCAATCGGGAAAACCAATGGTCTAAATCAATCTATATAAAAAACGAGAAACGAGAAACACGTATGAATTTAAATAAACAAACGACAACTACTGTACATACAAAATTCAATTTCTTCCCTTTGTCTATTTTAGACTGGTTCCATAACGGACAGAATTGGCTTTTGTCAATGCAAACCATGATGAATTGAAAGTTATGTTATAATGTATCTGCGGTTTAACTAATTTTTCATGAAAAACAATTTCTGTTGTCTATAGTATCTAGCTAAACAACATATCTGTGAAATTAAAAGTTTTCTAAACCTTATAGATTACTCACATTACGCTATTGTAAATTTGCTCTTTCTGCTAGCTCTCCATTGTACGGAAGCCTTTTAGGGCCATGCTAATTTACTTTTTTATAATTTGATATATAACAAATTATTAATTTGATATAACAAATTATTAATTTGATCTAGCAAATTATTTATTTGATATACCAGATTATCAATTTGATATAACAGATTATCATTATTTGATATAACAATTTATTAATTTGATATAACAAAAAAGAAAAGCAGTAGGTCCGGTAAGGGCCGATTTCAGGTTCATCTAACGAAAGTTTTTGGACACTTAAGTGTCTATTTCAATTGATTCGATTTGTTTAATGAATAAAATTTAGAACCTGAAGCAATATCATAAATATAACAAATGAAAAGAAATCATGTTACATTACATGTAGCTTCGAGTTAAAATGAAACCATGAACTATGAAGTCTTAGAGTCTTCGAAATCTGGAACATTATCCTACAAACGTGTTTAAATCACTATTTCGAGCTTAGAACGTCTTTATTTGAACCAACAAGCAGTGATATACTCGAATGTAGATAAAAACGCCGTTTAAATTTACAGTGGACCAACTAAAGCGGCGATGTCTGCGTAGTGTGTACTAGAATGAATGAATTGCCGTTTATAGCTTAATACCAACTTGCAACGCAGTATGTGTTCACAACTGGAGGAATTTGCGCTATTTATTATTTTGCCATCTGTTCTACTTAACTTTCGCGAACTTTTGTTATCAGCGGACTGTTTTTTTTTTTTTTTTTATCACTTATCATTTCAATGATATCAAAGCTTCTTTACATATTACTATCCTCACAAAAACAAAATGAGAAAAATGTGCCTTAAAACACGAATGCCCCACTTTCAAGAATGAAAAAGGGGCGTAACTCTAGAACGGTAAACTTAAGACACTCTTCCCAAATTCTAAATATGTCTTCTGATTTTGGTTTTCAGTATTGTTTATGAGTTTCAGAGATTTGGATGAAAAAAAAATAGGCTAGAGTGCAGACACGAAAAATAATACAAGTTTTTAAAAACTAAAGGGGAATAACTCTTGAACGCTAAAATGATTTGCTGCCCAAATTCAATCTCTTTCTCCAAGTCTAATTCTTAATATTGTGCATGAGTTTCATAAAATTTGCACGAAACAAACTTAAGTAAGAGTGCGAAAACGACAATGAAACGGAAAATAGGACGGAAGTACGGAAGGACAGTCAAGTGTATTGAATGATCTCGTTGCCTACGACGGAGGAAAAAACATGTATTACTAAGAACCAGTTGACAATTGCTTTAATCGTCATATTTGCACGAAGCGGGAGATCTGAAAACAATAAAAGACGCCAAGTACCGAGCTAAGTGTACTTGCGATTACTGAAAGCCAGGTCAAAGTCAATTACTACTAATAAATAACGAATTTTGTCCAAACATGCTTACTGATTTGAAATATCACTAACCCCTGCAGTAAACACTCATATGCTTACACGTAGTATGGGGATGGGCCATTATTGATTCATATGTTTCTGGTGTTTTTAAGTCAGTCGAATTGTTTAAGTTTTGTTTAACCCTCACGGAAAAAGCCGATTTGATCCAATTGAAAAAAATAAATAAAATGCTACTTTTAACTTCGTAATTGTTTGCCTTCCAACAGATTCGATTAAAACACCATGGACAATTCAGATAAGAAAGCAAAGTCTTTACAATGAATGTCGTACTGAATTTAACCCTGTTACCAATGTTCCTTTGGTAAGTTTGTTCGGCTATACATGATATATTTAGTGACAATCAGAACAATGTATGGTTTCAGATTGTGTTTACATGTACTGTGTATAACAAAACTCCTCTGGCTTCATAAATCATCGAGAAATATTTTATTAATTACTCTTGGTATCTTTTTAGCTTAATGATTACAAATATGAGTTCCTAATCCGTCTGTAGTTTTCAATCCCAAAAAGTCGACATCGAAATTTAAGTAAGACTCTGAAGTTTATTGCAAACAACAAGCCTTTTAGTATTTTATACAATATTTAATTTGGTTTCAACCAATTAGTATATAAAGTAACTATCTCTTCAAGTGAATTGATGGAGTTCTTTTATTGCTTATATCGTCCATGAAACGCTTAATCAATACAAAAGCGGTTTTCTTGAATTGCTTTTACCAAATTTACGATGCCATCGCAGACAATTTAGGAGACTAAAACTAGACTTTTCATTTTCAAAACTTTAAAAGTTTTTCAATAAAATTTCAAACCTTTTAAACATCAATTAGGCAATTTACTGATCTGAGAAATTAAAGAGATATTTTGAAAATACATATATCCATTAGGTCACATAATGTTAAAATTTACTGTGGCCTAGATAAAAAATTAAAATTACACTCATAAAGCATCAACATTTTAGGTTTTTGCAAGACTGTTAGTACAATTGCAAGACATTTGACGATTCTTCTAAGGTTTTATTTTATATTTTTAAAATAGTTTCCCCTACAGCTGTGTGAAAGTATAGAAGTTCAAAGCAGAAATAACCTTGTAATAGTCCAAGGCGTACAATTCAATATTGTCTAATGCCATAATCTTAATTAGAAAACAGCTCTTTTCATATAGTTTCTAAATAACTTCATTTATTTTGGTTTTGATTGTTACTGGAAATGATTAAAATTCTGACAGTCTGGCAGATGCTTTGCAATACCATGTCTGTTACTTGAAGAAAAAAAGAATAATTTTGTAAAGAACATTACAAAATGATAAAAAATCTACTAACATTTTTTTAAAAGACAAAGAGGCATCGAGACAGATGTGGAAATGAAATAATTTAAAAGTACATAATATGCGAAAGCCGCGAATGTGGTTTACGCGTCAGAACGATGAGATATCAAATAGTCGTCACGATAAAATTAGAAATGACATTTTAATATCAACATAATACAGATGGAGTCAATGTGACCTATATTTTCAAAAACAATGATAATATTTTTCAGTTTCATTTTCGTGTCTGTGTGTGGTCGGGTTGTTGTCTCTTTTGCATATTCCCCAATTTCCATTCTCAATTTTATATACGTTTTTGAATAACTGAAAACAAGGGATTACATCCGAAAATTACTTATGTTGCTGTAGCTTGCATTTTATTGTTCCATCTCTATGGATTGTTTCCTGCTATGCTGTTTTTTTTTATTGTTTATCTACCTTTGCCATTTTCAGATACCATGCCATGTAATCTGTGGGTTTTTTAGTAGCAAGAAATTTTTATTAAATTTTCTGAAGGTCATTAAAAGTTCATTTTATCCATGTGTAATACTTTTCAGTGAAAACGTGAACACAGGATAAAGATATAATATCTTATAAAAGTAGAATTAATTAGAAAGCATCTATAAACACGCTATTATGGTTTAATTAGTAACTGGCGTCATTCGTAAATGTCAGAATCAGAAAATAGCCCCGAATTCATATATAACTCCACTACTAACATCAAATGGTTTGTTTTAAACGAACAATGAATGTCTCTCCCTATACGCTTCTCTATGTACTTAAAAATATCTAATTAGAGCTGAAAACAATCATGCTGTATAACGAAATTAAAAAAAGAAATCAATGACACACCATCACCAAAAAACACATGCATACAAACTATTCTGATTGTACACAGGCACTTGTCTCAGATTTTTTTTCTATATTCCTTAATATTAAGGTATATAGGGGTTGGGGTCTGAGACAAGTGCCTGTGTGATTGGAGATTAAGTGCCAGTTTGCCTAAGAATCAGGCAGTGGTTAAAACATGACAAAAAAAACCCACCCTATTTGACATTGATTTCAGTTCATAATATATAGTTATGCACAAAAATAACATTCATTCTGGTAATAGAAGATACAATTTGGTTGAAATGCACTAGAAATTAACGAATAAGGGGAGATAACTCTGTAATTTGCTATCATTCTAACCAATTTTCTAACCAAGTTATTTTATATTACCAGACACACACATATGAAAGACTAACACTTTTTAGCTCAGGATGATGGTTAGTATTAAATAGCATGATTAGCTCGGTGGGTTTTTTGTAATCATGTTTTAATTTTTACCTAAATTGCCTGATTCTTACAAAGACTGGCACTTAATTTTAACTTTTTTAACAAGTTTTGACCCAAATGCTGCTTATCGTGGTTATTCAAGTTTACAGGCGATATACGCCCGGTTGGTTAGAATGAAGACGTTAAATCCGATTGTGACGCACTCTCTATATGAATAAACGTTCTCAATTATTACACGCTCTGTATTTATACACGTTAATGAACCATAACAACCACTCTCTGGCTACTAATAGTTTCAATTGTTAATTTGTACACACCCTGAATATGCAGGCACTATTTTGAATCGGACGTTGGACCATCAAAAATAAAATTATCTATCGATAATTGTTTTTATTCGTGACCATACCAGGCATCAATATAGACCGTCTGTACGACAGTTTTATATACATAATTAAAAGTACCTTAAAATTGAAAGCCGCTGAATTAACAGTGACATTATACACAATGTTGTCGTTCATTTGCGCATGGTTGATATTATGATTGCCTTTGCGTTAATCGATGTATTCTGTATAAATGAGTTTATCTCAGGTCTGGAACCTGAAATTTAGTGGTTGTCGTTTGTTGCTGTATATCATGATTTTTTTGATTTTTTTGTTACAGTACATATACATCAGGTTATAAGTTTTCTGGTTTGAAATTATTTACATTTGTTATGACAGACCACTATATAGCTTGCTATGCATTAAAGGTTTTGCACATTGTTGAACGAACGATGACCTACATGTATAGTTGCTACCCGTTTTACGTCTGTTGGTCTTTGTTGAATGTCGTCATATTTGCAATTATATCATGTTCTTTGTTAATGTGAATTAAAATATCTTTATATAAGTTTTATAGACATCATGAAAATGGAAATAAAAAAAAAGCCATGAAAGTATTTTAGTTTGAAGAATAAGCTTTCCTTCCTACAAATTCCTTATTATGAATACAAATCGTAAATGTCATACGTAACCCTGAATTCACTCAAATGTCTAAATTATACAATTCATTTGATTGAGACTTCAATTTTCGAAATGAATTTCCATATTTTTCTATTCAGTTTTAGTTACATACATTTTTTTATATTGTGTTCGCTGTTTCGTGCATCATGATTCTTATCTTTATTCAATTTCTCAACATGACATGGACGTGTCAAGTCGAAAGAAACAACTGATCAAAACAGCTGATTTCATATATTTATACGACATATATCAGAATGCAGGTTACAATTGAGGTTTCAAATGTTCATAAAAGGAAAATATTCAATTTAAATGAATGGAATTGCAAATGTTCTTGTAATCTCTTGTATTTTTTTTAAGACGATCTTGACAAAATTTATCTATGGACGCCTTGGAAGAAATTTAAAGACATACATGAAATATTGTCAAATAGTTACTGTTTTTATAATTGACACTGTCGATACATGTACAATAGATGAAAGAATTTTCTGAGATAACATTGCCCGTTATATATAATGTGTAATTTGAGGATAAATGTACAGTATTATTCCGCATCTGTATTGTTCTATGTACAAATACAGTGTTATCGACAGCTAACAGAGTGTTCCGATCGGACTACCTCTAAATGTAGACTAAGTGCTTGCGGGTCGGTTGGTGTCTTTTTTCTCAAATTTGAAGGTCTCACTACAACTTTGAGACGAAGAATAGCAATGATAGGTGATAGGCACGTACAATTGCTCCAGCTTTACGTGTTTACTGCTATAATTTTTAAAGTTATTAAGTAACTCAATCTTAAATTAACTACGTGCATTTTTTTCTCATTCATTTTCGAATTTGATATGCGGTTTATCCACATTACAGCCAATTTCCTAACTTTTTCCTAGCCAAGTTTTTTTTTAAATATCTGGATGGACGTAGTTGTATCTATATGTTTGAATTTTGTGTGTTTCATCCAATAATATAATGTCCGGAAAATTATGACCGTCAATACAATATTTTGAACAGATATATCATGTTAAGGAGGGGTATTTGCGAAAAATACCAGTCGAGAGAATGTTAAATTTCACGAGCCGTAAGGCGAGGGAAATTCATTCTCAAGACTGGTATTTTTCGCAAATACCCCTCAATAACATGATATATCTGTTTAATTACACCGAATGTTAATGTACTAAAACGCATTGATGATCGTGACGTTACAAGCGTCCAGTCGGATAGAGTATTTTTTGGCAAATACCACGGCAGAGAGGGTATAAAAGGCATATCCTTTTAGCAAATACCCCGGCGGCGTTAAAAATGAACGATATTCATTTGATAACAGTAAATTGGTGAAAAATACACTGGCTATTAACCAATCAAAACCCCGGATTCTTACATAAGGTGTAATTATTATTATAATAACCATTGAAGATAACGTGGTAGGTACAGATAGAGTGCAAACTATGTACATGTACATGAATATGCATCTATATACAAAAATAGCAAGGTCGCAGTGTCAGTACGGTTTCTGTGGACAATATACATTTTGTAGTCTGATGTTTGTTTTGTGTTACTCTGAATCGATATCTATGTTTAGATATTTTATGAACAGGTTTTTTATTGACGATTTTTTTTATATGAACTCCTTCCCTGTGATACAAAGTTAAATTAAACGAACATTTGGAGCAGTTACTGTGGTTATTATATCTATTAAATTTATGAAGCAAATCAATAGACTTTTTCCATGTGTTGAAGGCTGTACGATGAGGTGACCTTTATAGTTGTTAGTTGCTGTGACATTTGGTCTCTTATGGAGACTTGTCTCATTTGCAATCATACTACATCTTATTTTTACATATAACATCAAAATGTATCATATAAACTATGGTCAATTGCCGAATTTCAAATATAAAAACATTGATATTCATAAGATCAAATTTCTTAGATTAAGTGACTACGAGATGTGTTCTGTGTATTTTGAAACAGATATCTAAGCGAAAAAAGAAAAAAAAAACTTAATGAGACATGCAAGTTGTAGAATATAAACCGTCTTTCCCAACTCCGGGAATGTTAAACGACTTTGACTGACAACGCTATCCTAAAGTGTACAGTAATTAGTTTTTAAGCATATTAACCCAGCAAATAAATATAATGGGAAAATTCAATCTTTTGATTTATAGTTCCTTCCGGCTTTTAGAGAACGACATCCCAATGTTAAAAATCACTGCTGGTAACTTTATTAATGGTAAAGACGTCGTGCCACAGGACGTTATTAGTTGTGGTTTTCGGTAGTCGTAATAATTGTAACGTAAACCGGCAAGGCTAAATGGTTTCGTAATTTAATCCGATTATAATGAAGAAAATACGACCTGTGAGTCATCACTCATATTCAAGAAGAGTCATAGGGATGTAGAATGACGAAAAATCAAGGATACGAACTATCTTTTCTGTAGTAGAATATTTATAGAATATGTAGAATCTTAAACCTTCGTGTAATGTAACATTTTTGATAGCTACATGTTTTGAAACGTTCGTTTTGATAAGCAATGTCATATACAATGTATGTTTTATTAGTTAAAGATCCCCCACTTCCCATTACGAACAATGTAATCAATAAAAGTCCTTGATTGATTCTTAAGCTGCGAATTATTGAAAGCTTTTCAAATCATGCATCGTCATTAAAAGAATGATATAGTTATACATTATTTCAAACTAGGCATACAATGTACTTATTAGAGTACAAGAGTTCATTAAAACTGACAATGACAATAAAAGTACTGGGAAAAAGAATGCGAAGTTAATCTTAAAATTTCCTGGTTTATCTATTAAATCATCGCAAATAAAACGTGATTCCTCAAGATGTTTTTACAACTAACGAAGCTTTGCAAATTGCTTTATTACACCTATAAGAGAGGGGCTGTAATCAAGTTTTGATAATCAAGATACATGTATCACTCCAATAAAACTGTATAACCAATTTAATCTAGGATTTCATTCAACCAATTGCTTTACATGTTGTTACTGTAGATTCCTACCAAGATTAACAAACATCCTATGAATGTTTTATGCAATACTTTTTTAATGGTTTTTAATCAGAGTAAATGGTATTTTTTACTAGTGTCAAAGAGGTTATTCCTTTCCCTAGAGATGCGAGGTTTGATTCATAAATATGATAGTAATGGTACAGTCCTTCGTTAATAGGCAATCTATGATCATTAATCCCAAGACATTATCAAATAAAACCTCTGCAACACCTTCGTTTCGTGTAAAGATGCATCAATAAGGAAGTGATATGGAGCATGTAACATGAAATTGAAAATTTCAAGAATAAAACCAACAATGGATGGCAAAGACGGTTCACTAGGTTCGTTTACTCCATTAAGACAATGGGGGTTAAGGGAGGAGTTCTTCTTGTATAAATGTCATCAGGTTTATCACGATATAAATTCATTTAAAGACCTTCCCATAGGAAGGATATTGTTTGCCGCGTCTCTCTTAATGTATTCGATGCACTTTAATTCAAATTGCTGTATATCTGAGTGCACTACAATTTAAGTAACAGTTTACGATATCAATACATGTGTATACACAAAAGCACATCAATTATCTTTCCATACGTCAAAAATCAGCCAGAATAAAACAAATTTTGACAGTTATGCTTAGCCTATATGTTTTCTCTTATTCGGTTTAATCATCCCCGATTGCTTAACGATTTTTCAATTGTTGGTATTAAACGCCACTTGATCGAAATTTGTGTGGAGTAATCAATATAACAAAGGATTTGAAATCTGAAAAAAATACCATGTATTCATTTTGTAATTTTTTAAAAGGCGAACTTTCTTTTTCAAATTGAGTATCCGATTTCTGTTGAAGGAAGTATGCTTGAACTAGGAGTCCGTATCATGATTTTTCAATTTGCAAACATTAATTTGTGAGCGAGCATCAAATTCAATTATCATTTCCTGAGCGATGCACTTGTTTCAAATATTAGGTTAACCCTATAGATAATATAACATAATCAATCATTTATTCATGAATTAAAGAATGTGTTATTTTGCCAGGGAAGATTACATCTGCACAATTCAGTGCAACTTGGGAAATTAATTTTGCCTGGATATTACTACAAGCCAATGCAACATGTTTCACTTTTTCACGGTTTTTTTTAAAGTGAATCAGAATGGGCACCAATGTTTTAAAAGTTTTCTCAATTAAACTGATTTTCGGAACAGAATGTAAAACAATGTTACCTTTAATCAATTTTGGTGTCAACCTCCATTCAAATTTCTATAAATGTATTGCTAAGTTTGTCTGAATTTAAGAAAAGTACTCGGTATTTTATTATGTACATAGCAAAATACTCTAAAATTCTGAGTATTCAAATATTGATTGAACAGACAAACTGGTTCCTATATATTTTCGACGTTAGTTAAGAAAGCCAAGAAATAAGTAGGACGCCAGACGATTTTCCGAACATGACTGTTTTTCTTAAAATGTTCTTCTTAAGCATCACGAAGATTTATTAACGCTTTAATTGGCACTTAAATATCATTAAGATCGCGAAGAGTGTTCTTGAGCATGCTGAGGTGAAAAAGTTGAAGGCAAACTAGTTCATTACCATACAATTATTGGACTGCCAATTGAGAATTACAATTATGTGAACTACAGTGTTACAGTTGTGTTTCTTTTTTAAAGCAGTTGAAATTTCTTATAATGAATAAGACGAAACAAGTATGTATATATTTAATGAATTGCAACGGAATATTACTAATAATCACTGTCAATTTGCAAAACATAAATTATTAAACTATTTTTAATTAAGCAGTTATATGATCTTATTATGTTTCATCATTTTATTTGCCTGCTCTTTAATGTCATATTTAGAGAGTAATTGCTATCTTATTATTGTGTTTCTCTTTTCTTACTACATTTAGTTACAATTATAGATTATCCAATTCAACTTAACAGAAAGGCAATAAAGAAAAGTATGTACCCGACAAAATACGAGGAAATGTTATGATCAATGGATCTGTTAATCCGTAATGCAGCCCAACATCTATTAAGTACAAGAACATCAGCAAAAGTGACGTAGCTCCAAATGAATATACATCGACTTCATAATTCGTATGGCCTTGTTCGTTAACGTAATTTGTCACCCGTGACATCAGTGTTACTTACTTTGACATTATCAACTATATAACACGGTGCCATAAAGAGTGCCAGAACTGTTTATCCTTATGTTGTACCTGACATCTCCCTCCGTTTTTGTTTATATTCATGTGTTTCAATCTTTTGATAATCTTCATAATGTGAGAGGTTAAGCTAGCTATTATATTAAGTTTAATCTACAATTTTCTACATATGAAAATGCCAACACCCAGTAAGGAATATGACAATTGTTATCCATTCGTTTGATGTGTTGTAGCTTTTGATTTTGCCATTTGATTAGGGACTTTCCGTTTTGAATTTTCCTCGGAGTTCGGTATTTTTTGTGATTCTACTTTTGATTTAAACAAATAGAAAGACATCTCACAATACACGACTCTATATACTTATCTGTAAATCAAAAAGAGTCTTTATCTGTCAAAATAGTCAAAACCATGCATGTATTCAATAAACTCATCCTAGATATCTGGATCAAAATTCATCATACGTGCGTTTCCTCTAAGAAAACACGACCTTCTATAAGAAGCTAATTGCTCCTTTTTGCACCTAACTCGGTGTATTTTCAACAAGGTTTATACAGTTAATAAGACCGTGACGTTTTGACTTTAGAATCAGTAAGATTTACCTAACTCTGATTGTACTGACTGTAAAACAACTTTTTAAATTCGTTGTAAGGTTACAATGTCATTGTCTGAAAACTCCTTTGATTCACTTATTTAATATTACTTTCAGTATGAACTTTGAAGTTATGGTCTCCAAAAAAAGGATATCCTCCGTGTCAGTACGCGTCTGGCGTATTACGTTATAATCCTGGTACCTTTGATAACAATAAATAAACAATATATGCACCTTTCGTTGCAATTTGTATAAGGATCGGTAGTATATTACGATATAAGAACGTAATCGTTGCACTAAGTTCAATCTATGTTCAGTAACTTAAAAATTGACTATAGATACACTGATATCATCGAAACCAAATAAAGGCAATAGTAGCATACCGGTGTCCAAATGTCTCAAATCGATTGATAGAGAGAAATTCCCGGAAACAAACCAAAATCGAGGGAAACAAGTCAACTATAAGTATACAGGAAATTTTATGAAAAAAATGATGGCTTGCACCTGGTTTAATGACTAGCCAAACTTCCCGCTTTATGACAATATTAAAAAAATATCGCTGAAATGACAACACTTCGTGACAGAAATACAGCACAAACATACACAAGAATATTTATAACAGAGAAACGCACGCACAAATAAATAATATAACAGGTCCAACAATCGCAGTCAGCTTCAGTGCCCATACATTCCACGATACCTTCTTTCATTTGAATTTAGAATTTTATCAATGGAAATGTTTCCTTTTGGTATCACTATGTTTTTGGAACAAACAATCTAACACATGTTATATATTACACAACTGTTACATTCAAAATTTACTTACTTTAAAAAAACAACTATATTGATACAGGTGAATATTCATATTGGTCACTAACCTACCTTTTTACACGAAACCTATACTGTAGCGAAACGTTTCATACATACAAAAATATACACTGCTTAAGGGAAAAATAATAAAAGCAGAGTACAAATTAGACATAAATGAATTACAGAATGTTCAAAATAAACTTTTGCATTGGTAAATATGACCAAATAGACTATTTGGCTTGTCCGCTGTCACAGGAATTAGAGACAACTTTCTCTGATTCAACCGAAAATAATTATTTTCAAACGTCATTAGATTAGTGTAGATGACCGATGGAAAATTGATACCATTTATAGAAAATAGCCGTGCTTCCAAAATCGTCTTGCCTTCTGAAAAAATATAGCTTTAGAATAATTGTAGGTTTTATACTCTGGTCACTCTAATTATACATAATTTTCTTCAGTTTGTTGAATAATTAAACGTTTTTACTCGCTGACCTTGTTGTAACGTTCTGACCAGACAAATGACATGAAGCATTACTAATAGGCACTTTAAATATAACATGATTTGGTGAACGTATGTATTGAACGAAAAAAACATCATTGTTTCAGCATATGTATGTTTTACTGAAGTCTGTTATTGCAAAATAAATCAAAATAGCCTCGGTTTTTTCCTTATATCTGCTGTAAATGTCATCCATCTAAATATTAATAACCAGGCACCTAATCAGTCGGAAATAGCAAGCACATATTTGATTAAGTTCGTTCGATTTCAAAGACAGTTCCAATGTGAAAAAGCAGTATCGCGAAATTTTTTAATTTATGTATATGCATACAGTCGATATCTCGTCGACCTGTCGAGCAGTGATTTTCTCGTCATAAATTAAAGTTATTTTCTGTTACCATACATCGGAATGAGACCAGTTCAATATATGTTCATACACATTTAAACTACATAGCATTATTATCCTCGAGATTAAATTATTTAAAGTTAACGTTTTATACTGCGTAAAAATCTTCACGGCCCTGTTTTTAAAGTAAAGTAGCAAATTGACAGATATTCCTTCTGGTTTATTTAAAGGCTAACATAAGTGAATGAACAAAATATCGAATATGATAGTTGTTATCTATTCCTTTGATGTGTTTGAGCTTTTGATTTTGTCATTTGACCACTGACTTTTGTTTTTGAATTTTCATCGGAGTTCGGTATTTTTGTTATTTAACACCTTAAAGTTCAAAGTGGGAAGTGAAATAATGATGCAATATGATTAATTAATAAAGAGATTAGTTATACAAACTACGTTCGCGAGTGATATTACGTAGCGATTGTTTATAGATATATGACTATCGAACAGCGGAATACTACTGCAGCCTTTATAAAATGTATCATTGAGGTTGTGTTTTTAACATTTATAATTTAAATGCAATGGTCGTAAAATGTTATTTTATTAGATTTCATTGGCATGAGTTTATAAAAAAGAAGATGTGGTATGATTGCCAATGAGACAACTGTTCACAAGAGACCAAAATGACACAGACATTAACAACTATAGGTCACCGTACGGCCTTCAATAATGAGCAAAGCCCATATCGCATTGTCAGCTATAAAAGGCCCCAATAAGACAATGTAAAAAAATACAAACGAGAAAACTAACGGCCTTATTCATATAAAAAATGAACGAAAAACAAATATGAGTTTGCATCCCATACCCAAATGAAATATCATAAAAAGGTTTCATGTTGAAGATTGCAAAATATATGCATAACGATTAGGTTCAGAAGTTAAGACTTTGTCTCATCTATCTCCGAAATTTAAACATGGGCGCAATCAATGTGACATACTCTTGCTATTGCTGATCTGTCTCCACGGGTCAGTAATTGTTGCCAAAAGTTACATTTCATGAACATGCCCTGCTTGACTGCTCGAAAAAAACTTAAGTGTGACTGAACTCATTGATAACCCCACAGACCAAATCCAGTATCTAGAAAGAGACATTTTCGAATTTGTTCATTGTAGTCTACCATAGTCTATCAACTAAAAACATATTAATTTATTTACGTATACCTCACCATCAATATCAAATTTCTTCTCTGAATATAAAAAAAAATGTTTAAGATAGAATTATGGTTTACAAAGCAGTACACACCTTTGGCAACCTTAATTTTATAAGGTTACAACTACTTCTAACATGAAATCATAATATGATTTTTAATTCGGTATAAAGTGTAAAAAGAAAAGTTGATTTCAAGCAATATGTCTTATAAAAAGATGAAAATATAGATATTTTTTTTTTGTAAGACCTAGTCTCATAATTCCTTTACCAAAACTAATGTGTCAAATGGACTTTTTAGGTATGCCAGTTTCAGTATGCTAATAATGTCATAATGATTTACAACAGAATTGTTTGAGTTGAAGTATCCTGATCATATCCTCTCTTTCTGTAGTAGAACTAACAAATTTGAAAGGATAGGCGAATTTTCCTATTTGACTTTGTAGGGACGAAATGAACGTACCCTTTCTTATTGGATGGTTGTAAAACAGGACCGTGTAAATACATCATAAGCTATAACGAGGTTTTTATGAAACTCATAGATTCATTGTTTTCTTTAAAGTAACGTTGGCTATCTGTACTTAGAAGAAAATGTCCTTTAACTCCCCTAAACACTTTTACGATTAGTAGAAAACGTGTTGACAAGGGCAGTGTCGTTTTACTAAAAAAAATATAGATCCTTGTTATTTTTCTCTGAACTTTTTCAAACTATCCAAATAGTTTGATCTTGATATGATACGATATCAAGTAGCACACATGGTGAACAGAGTTTCAATATGTGCCTATATCTGTTCCAATTTATTATTCTCATGTTTGTTTCTTCTTTTAATTCATTCAACCTGTACCATACATTTCATTAGTTAAGATATTGCCCATTCTATACTTGTTTGCACTATTGCTTGTTGTCGTTCCTTGTTGTATCACTTGCGCATATTCATTTCGAGTAATCTCGGTTGGACAAAATGCATTTAAGGCTATCCTTTAATCATAAAATCAAATAACGTTATTGCCTGTCAAATATTTGGATTTTAATTCTGAGGTTATCAATCTATTTAATTTTGAAAAAAAAACATTTCAAAGGTAGAATAATCATAAAATGCATGTTCGTTTTAATTATCATTATGCTTAATTACATATATGATGTTAACAGCATTCAATTCCGAGATGGTAAATAGTAAAACATGTTTCACAAAAATCCACCATAGGACAAACAATAATTATTCGTTGTAAACTATACCTTTCCGAATTTAATCAAATTTTTTTTTATCAATCTTACAAAGAATCTCCAGTACCATGGCAGTTAATTGTAGATGTGGACAGGTTTTATTGTACAAGTCAGGCTAGCTTTTTCAAGTTCATAGTTATGTGGATGCGGACTTATCATGAGATATGCAACTAGTTTAATATTCATCACGCTTTCTATCCGATTAGGATTCAAATTACCGATTGCGTGATAGACTCATATCATAATTAAATATATTGTGATAGCTTCATCACGACTGAAGTATCATTCAATATAAAGTAGTTAAAGTTTGACACTTTTAGTACAAATTTGTCTAGGTTTACTTTATTTAATGTCCTTTTGGAAGTAAAATACCATATTATTTGCCGGTGAAATGTTAATCGCCCGGAAGGTATCATGTATTCTAATCAATTTTAATTTTTAGGCATGATTGATTGGTTTTTGTATGCGTTATGTACAATAGCAAATGTGCCATGTATGTTCAGAACCATATTTAGACATGTGTAAAATTATTCATAAAACAAGCACCATAAAATTTTTAAACATTTTTTTCTATCATGTCTATAGACGTAAAATCTGAATGAAAGCAGATATGTTGTGAACGTCAATAGGACTGTATATCCAGAAGATAAAATACACATAGACATCTAAATGTAGATGTGCGGTTTTAACCAGCAATAGACAAGTGTCTACACAATGCATCAAACTATAAATCTCCCGAGTAAAGAAAACAAAGATAAATAATTTAAAAAGAAATATCGAAGAACTGCCATGAATTCAACATTTCCTTGAAGGCATTAAATATAGTTTTGATTAGTTTTGAGGGAATCAGAGATTTTTTTCCAAATCTAAACACTCCCAGTTTGAATTTCGATAAGGGTAGCAAAATATAATAACGAGAGTATAACATGAAAAAATGACACAAACCCCAAACAGTACACACAAACCCACTCCTTCCTTTATATCAATGGTATATAAGAGAAATAAAAATACCATATTAATTGGCGGATACTTTGGAGTAGATTATATTTATGTATTACCCTAAAAGTATAGTTGGGCATATTCTTGAATAAATCTATCCGAATTTCAGCTCAAAATATTAAATAAAAAATAAACATTTCTAAGTCAGTCGTTTAATGTGTTTTGCTTTTGATTTTTACCATTTGAAAAATGTTTTTCCTGGGAGCTCAGTAGTTTTGCTATTTTACCTTTTTAGCTCTGTTTCAGGCTACACATTAGCGAATTGATGATTAACCCATAAAATACCAGACACAATGATTGAATAACTTCAGTATAATTTTTACCTTTAACAATACGGCTATTAAACCAAAAACGAAAGATGTAAATTAAAAATTAGAAAAAATCAATTAACTTGTTTGCGTGTCCAATAATTAAATGTGAAATATTTTCACTTTTATTAAATTTCTGCAGTAAGGACACTTCCGAAATTAATCCACACTAAATTCAAACCAGCTGATAATGGACATTGCGTTATGAGAAAAAAAAGAAACCTAACCAAAAACAGAAAGGACTATTAGTGAATAAAGACGAACATGATTAATTTTTTATACCAGTGTCTAAATCGAAACGATTATAAATATACAATACAGAAAAGTTTCCTGAAAGAGACAATGTTCTGTGCACCAGCTAAATGCTTTAATTCTTACACATTCACCCTATAACTATATTTTGAAACAATAATCTAACGGATTCTATCAAATAATGTTAAAAGTAAAACATCAGATAAGATGTCATCATACAAACGTATTAGTCTCACAAGATATTAATATTGATAAAGAGTACAGCTAAATGCAATGATTTTTATGTTTTAAAAATTATTAATCTATCAAGGAAAAGTGGAGTATTGCAGTCAGCGTCACTGGTGAGTCTTATGTAGACGAAACGCGCGTCTGGCGTACTAAATTATAATCCTGGTACCTTTGATAACTATTATAATAACATTTTACCTCTAAGCGGATTTAAAATTCAGATATTATATGATAATCTGAGAGGTTGGCGCTTAATTGTCGATAAGGTAAAGGTTGCGAAAAAAATGTGTAAGCTTTAATCTATGATTCAGAGACGTTAATAACTTGATATATTATTAAGACTAGTCTTTGCATGCTCTAGGTATAGAACCACCAATTCAGGCACGGTCGGAAAGAACATACAAGAAAGTAGTACATATTTGAAACAAAATAGTTCCTACGCATAGTTAATCTTTGTCAAAAGTTGGAATATTTGGGTAGTTTTTGTATCAAATGCAAGCTTAGGGAATTGGGATCACTGTAGAACCCTTGTTGAAAGTTTTACTTGAATAAGAAAGAAGTATCGGAAATTTTAATAGGAGGGCACATTTGGCCTGTTGTTCTGATCAGAAGTTCCTGTTTTTGTAGTATTAAACTTTTGGAAACCAGTACGCTCTACTATGCAATTAAAGATATGTTAATTCTTTCAGCACAAGTCAGGAATGGTACAGTTTTGACATGAAATAACTGCCACTTTATTTGAACTTAAGAAAAAGTATCCATCAATGCTTGAAATTGAAGAATTAAACATAGAAAGCAATGGGGCTATGAATTAGTGGTTTTATACCTCTAAGGGAATTAAAATAAAAGACAACTATTTATGTATGATGCAATTTTGAGTACCAAACTTCCTATAAATTCCTTGCCAGATTCTCAATATTCATTTAGCATCGGAGCACGTGATTTTCTGTTTCTCCATTATTTATTGTTTCATCGTAGCTGATGCTTTTATTTATGGATCGACTTTTATGCATGTACTAGAACAATTGTCCGTTAGATTCAAACTTTTTCGTAATTCTATTATTCCTCATAATTAGTTATGTGTCAAAAGGTTGTTTCTAGTAATTAAATTCATTGACAAATGAAAAAGAGTATACGATGGAATCTACTAATATTACATTTATGAATATGAATATAAAAACATGAAAAATAGTGTTGCATTAAAAGATTTTTATCTTTCAACGCAAAGGGATGAATAAAAACATATAAAGTGATAAAAACTCTTAAACAAATATAATTTTTCTTGCCTGCTAGCCAAAATATTTCATGTATCAACTGAATCATATGATATATTAAACTGCTGATTTAGTGTAAATCTCAAGATAGAAAAAAAACAGTAGTAAATACAAATATAGCACCGTCTACACTTGATTAAATGTCTGACATTTGAATATAAACATAAAAAAGGAAACAATTGGACGCCGACAGGTCTGTAATTATCTAATGGATTAACGATGCTAGACCTCTTTACTATATTTGTTCTGTAAAAATGCTACTTCAACAAAGCGATGCCTTCAAAACAAGATAAATATAATTACTGATATTACACATTTGAAAGACTCATCAAACTTTAGCTGAGGATAAACATTATCTTTATAAACTCGACACCTAATAATGACAGTTTTAGATCGAAGGATCATATTTTGTATTTACACATTCTCCACTGTAAAAAGATTTGGATGATATAATCTCCGGTCAAATGATAATGGAATCAATAGTTAAAGTAATGAACTTTACAGTTTTTAATATGATGGGTCGGCTCGATTACCCTTTCACATGCTACTAGATTTCCGACAGTCATTAAACATTTATCACTAGTCTTCTCTGGAATTGTATACTCTCTAGTTTGATTGATCTTTTTTGGTCAAATCAAACGATAAAATCTAATGGAAATAAAACAAAGGAAATAAAATGTAGCGCTAGTAAATTGGATTGAGTCTGAGATACATGTCAAATTAAATGAATCTTATAATACACTGACGACTTGGCTCGAACACTATAATAGTAGTTGCTCAGATACGACATGCAGTTTTCTTCTCGTTCATCAGAGACAATTACTTAATCATGTCCTTATGTACGTAAAGAAAAAAGGAAAGTAGGGTAAATGTAACTGAGTGAGGAACCTAAATAAAACAACATTGTTCTAACATTTATTTTCTGGTTTTTTTTTTATTTGTCCTGAATGTTCTTGTATTTATTTGAACTGTAGTCCTGTCATGTAATCTTGTTATTTTAGTGTTATATTTTACACTGCCATTAAAGCGCGAGGTTTTGCTAGCCGGAAACCAGGTTCAACCCATCATTTGTTCTTTAAATGTCTTGTACCAAGTCAGGAAAATGGCATTTGTTATCTTATAGTGCGTTTTTGTGTGTGTTGCATTTTAGTTTTTCTGTTGTGTCGTTGTTCTCTTATATTTAATGTGTTTACCTCAGTTTTAGTTTGTAACCCGGATTTGTTTTTTCTCTATCGATTCATGAATATTGAACAGCGGTATACTACTGTTGCCTTTATTCAGAGTACTAGTATTGTAAGTTTCAAATAAGTTTCATAATCATCATTTCGAATGCAAACTTTAAATCTAGCCTTTACATGTTATACTTCTCTTGATCTGAGCGTCACTGATGAGGTTTATGTAGACGAAACGCACGTCTGGGGTATTGAATTATAATCCTGGTACCTTTGATAATTATTTTTTGTTGTCGTAAGAGCTTTCAATACGGAAGTTATTGTTAAAACTGCAAATAAAGTTTATCAATTATACATGTGGCTACATAATTGTCAAAAAAGAAGGATTGCTTTTCAAATCTCATAGTACTTATATTGATTTGAATAAGAAGAAAAATGCATTCACCCTACACTATGATTACAGAGACATTCATGTTGTAACAGAATTATATCTTCAAATCATTGCACTTGGTTTCCTTTTGTTGTTTTTTTTAAAATTGTCTTTACAATCTAAATGTGTAGATATATGTCTATGTATTCAAGTTGATAATTGGGCAAAACAACATCCTGTTGTTCCTACATTTTTCTCTGATAGTTGATGTGTTTCCCTCGGTTTTACTCTGTAACCTGGATTCATTTGTCTTAATCATTTTATGACTTTTGAACACCGGTGTACTTCTGTTGTCTTCAAATAATCCACAAAAAAATGATGCTAAGAGAGCTGGATAGTAACAAGTCATTCCGTTCAAACACATTCTTACTATTACATCTGGTAACTTTTCTTAACCCCAAATTTTTTTTTAAAAAATGCCGAACTACAAAACATGAAAACTAAAACTCCTTTAACAAATGTAAAATTCAATAGCTCAAACACATCAAACGAATGGAAACCAACTATCATAGTCCTGGCTCTAAACAGACATTACCTTCTGTAGAAAAATGGTGGTCAACCTAGTTTCATAGCTCGTTTTACTATTATAACCGTCGCATTGAAGCCATTATTTTGACAACATTGTGTGGTCAAGACAAACAGACGTAACACATTCTTACTATTACATCTGGTAACGTTTTTTTTTTTACCCCAAAAAATTTTTTAAAAATGCCGAACTACAAAAATTAAAAACTTAAACTCCTTTAACAAATGTAAAATTCAATAGCTCGAACACATCAAAAGAATGGAAACCAACTATCATAGTCCTGGCTCTAAACAGACATTACCTTCTGTAGAAAAATGGTGGTTAAGCTAGTTTTATGGCTCGTTTTACTATTATAACTGTCGCATTGAAGCCATTATTTTGACAACATTGTGTGGGCAAGACAAACAGACGTAAAAGTTAAAAATGTTAAAACAGCAGTCAACGTTGTGTTATATGACAAACAAATGGAAACATAATTAAAAAAAATCGATATTAATGAAGGGGGATTTTCTGAGAACTTACATGTAAACATGTGTTATAATTTAAGAATGGCCGCACATGGAAATTTATTCCAATTTTTTTCATATCGTAGCATATCCTATAGAAGCCTGTCTACTCTAATTATATAACATACCTTTTCTATTATTCAATTATATTCAAAGAGGAAGTTTTTTCAACATAAGATGTATAGATTATTGAAAAGCTGAGGTACACTATTGCCGCGTTTTCATGTCTTGAGATGCATATAAATGAATAATCAAAATTATCAAAATGCAATGAAAAACATAATGTGAACTCTTCGACAGACAGATTGATAAATAGTTCTGTAAGGTACTTGGGGTAAGTGATTTCTACTTACATTTACACAGAAGGTGTTTGAACAAATACTGATATAAAGTAATTACAAACATAATCAACTTTCATGTATGTCTTTGTGATGAATGTCAATGATTCAATAGATCACTTGCACCACAGATGATAAAATAATATTCTGTGACCAGCTATAAGCTGAAATATGATTTTAAAAAAACAACGATATATGATACTTGACACAATCCAAAAATGATTATTTTACATCTTTCAAACGACAATTTTAAAAATCATCGATATAATAAATTTAATACATTTAGTGTATACAAAGCTCTCATTTATTTTCAACCCCAGAAATATTTCGACTTAGCTTTATATAACGCCTTTCGCAAGTTTTTACTCAAACTTCTTGTACGTCGTACTTTATTTGGCCTTTTAATTTTTATTCAAATTTCACTGATGAGTCTTTTGTAGACGAAACCTGCGTTTAGCGTGCACGATTATAAGTTTGGTATACTTCATGAGTTTTTCTTATGTATCAACCTACCACAGGCACTTGTCTCAAAACAAAATCTTTTATTACTTAATTATACAAGATTTTTTTCTGAGACATGTGCCTGTAAAGCCTATACATATAATAAACTTAAAAATTACCTGTATACGTTATTTTATTTAATGCACCTTTGGCCAATGTTATAGTTGTCTTCAGTGTATATTTACTCGTTTTAGTTAATATTACTTTTTTGATTGATTGAGCCAAATGCAATTGATATTTAATAGTGTGTCTTTCTGTGTTATAATATTATACTATTGTTAAGATTAGAGCGAAGGGTGCATTGACACATTTTGAAACGTGTAACCCGGATACATTTGTTTGCATCTTTCCTATGTCAGAAACCAGTTTATCAGTGGTTGTCGTTTGTTGATGTGGTTCATTAATTTATACGTTTCTCTCTTTTTTAAATATATTATAAGTTTTCATGTTTGAACTGTTTTAAACAAGCAATTTTGGGGCCAGTTATTGCTTGCTGTTCGGTGTAAATGACGGCTCCGTGCCGAAAGCCGAATTTTGACCTATACAGGTTTACTTTTTACACATTATGACTAAGAAGGAGAGTTGTCTCATTGGCACTCAAGCCACATATTCTCATTACTATATGTGTACAAGATATTAGATCAAAGTTGTCGGTCGACTTTAAAAAAAAACACTTTGACCGTAAAGTGATAAGTGTTAAATTGAAATCGATAAGTGTTTACCAAATTAAGTGTCTTCACTAAATATCTCAAAATTCTAAGATAAATATGCAAAATGCAAAAACAAATTTCTAGTATGATCAACAAAATAAGATTCAAATAGAAGTCGTGTACTTAAGAAAGTTAACCGATTATGCAACTAAATCACAATTTCAAACAATTGCTTTGCATTTTTACTTATTATAAAGGATGTAAAAAATCATAATGAATTGATAAAACATTCAGCAACTACACGATCATCAACCAAGACCTTGGGCCAAACTGTTTCAATATATACTCAAATATACGTTGCAAACAATAGCTTTTCGTTACTTTGTTGTTTAGCGGTGAAATGTTTCTGTGTATTTTATTTTTTTGTTTGTTAAGGTGGTATGGGTGTCGTCCTCCATCTTGGATTGTAAAAAACAGAGAACCAAAGGTCCAGATTTTCCATAAAGTTAGCAAAATTTGATGCACGAATGCAGATATTTAATGTGAATTTTCATTTATAAGAACCAATTTGTAAGAATATAACTTATAAAAATTAATATTTTTGCAAATGTTAATTATTGTTGGTTGTTTTTAAACTTTTTTAAATTGGCATTTTAAGGGGAGACAACTCTAAAACAGTGCATTTTCTGAGGGGTCTACATGGGAAAAACGTACGGTGACCCTATCTTTTCTTTTGATATTCTCAAAGCAGTGTCTGAAAGCTAGCTTTTCCTGAAGTATTTAACAATTTTATCTTTTTGTTTAACTTCTAATCACAAAATGGTGTTTTTTCATGTATAATCCTTACAAAATGCTTTATTTTGTCCCGTCCTGTAGCTTGAGAAAATACGCGGTGACCTATCCTTTTTATTATATTTTTCAACATATATCAAAAGATACTACGTTTTGGCAAAGTATGAACAAATTCTATCATTTTTATTATAGACTCCCATACCACCTTACATGGTGGCAATGTACAACAATTGAACATTCTACATTCCTTTTGATCTATAAATTCCTCAAGATTTCAATTCTAAAACTTGTATTCAAATGCTTGTTGATGTGCTGTGTTAAATTACAGAACTATACACTTGATGTTTAAAGCTTGAAATATTGCAGTTCACTTAATCAATTAAAGGCATCGAAAAAATATCATTGCTTTGGAATGTATTAGTAGATTTTGTATTAGATCTGATGCATTTGAAATCGTAAATGAAGTAATAAATCTAGCAGAGCTTAATAAATATTGACAGGCCTGCATTATTCTTAAATTTCATTTCTCAATTATTATATTTCCGTATCATTCTGTAACATAAATGAATTCGTGATGAAATTATCTCCAGTATTCATTAACTGACAACTCGAGATTCTCAATCTACCATCTTACGAGAATATTATTTCATTTTGACGTTGGGTGATAAATGAACAAAATGTGCAAGGATAAAAATTGAAAAAAGTATGTTTTTAAAGATGAATTTTTGTGAAGAATAAAGAAATAAAATGATTTCTTATCTTTCAAAAAACAATACTTGTCTTTTTACATAAAATTTTGCCATATTAACTAAAGTCAAGGATATAAATTTATAACAGACTTCAATGGTTTAAATAAACAAATAGAATTTAATAAATACTTGCAATGATTTATTATAATCAGAATTACTGTTTATTAAATATGACGGTAAAAAGAAGGTTTTAAATCAAAATTCTTGGTCAATCATCGGCAATTGACCAATAATATTCAAAAAGTCTACGTCATTCAATCTCTGGTGGCGAGTTGTCGAACTGGCAATCACACCATATCTTCTTAATGTTATATTGATGATGACAAATTTCTTTGTTGTATGATAAGCGTATCTTTCAGAATCTCTCGAACAAGTGCACTTCATTGGAACATACAAACAGAAAGAATTCATTAAAAGAAATAGTACTTAATAGTTATCAAAGGTACCAGACTTATAATTTAATACGCCACTAATATTAAGAATCAATGGTCAAACAAGAGTGCACACGCTGAAATGTCTCGCCTTCTATACTAATCATTGATATTATGTTGATAGTCCTAAGTATAAAGCTAATCTGTATTACAACTGTCACATAAACTTAATTAACATTAACCAAGATAACTAAACAAAGACCAATGAACCTTGAAAATGAGGTCAAGGTCAGATGAACCATGCCAGGCAGACATGTACAGCTAACAATGCTTCTATACAACATATATAGTTGACCCATTACTTAGAGTTTAAGAAAAATAGACCAAAACACAAAAACTTTACACTGTGCAATGAACCGTGAAAATGAGGTCACGGTCAAATAAAACCTGCGCGGCTGACATAAAGATCATAAAATATTTCCATACACCAAATATAGTTGATCTATGGCATATAGTATTAGAAAAAAAGACCAAAACTCAAAAACTTAACTTTGACCACTGAACCATGAAAATGAGGTCAAGGTTACATGACATCTGCCCGCTAGACATGTACACCTTACAATCATTCCATACAACAAATATAGTAGACATATTGCATATAGTATGAGAAAAACAGACCAAAACACAAAAATTTAACTTAACCACTGAACCATGAAAATGAGGTCAAGGTCAGATGACACCTTCCAGTTGGACATGTACACCTTAAAGTCCTTCCATACACCGAATATACTAGCCCTATTGCTTATAGTATCTGAGATATAGATTTGACCACCAAAACTTAACCTTGTTCACTGATCCATGAAATGAGGTCGAGGTCAAGTGAAAACTGTCTGACAGACACGAGGACCTTGCAAGGTACACACATATCAAATATAGTTGTCCTATAAGAGAGAATTCAACATTACAAAAAAAAAAATTTTCAAGTGGTCACTGAACCATGAAAATGAGGTCAAGGACATTGGACCTGTGACTGACGGAAACTTCGTAACATGAAGCATCTATATACAAAGTATGAAGCATCCAGGTCTTCCACTTTCTAAAATATAAAGCTTTTAAGAAGTGAGCTAACGCCGCCGCCGCCGGCTGATCACTTTCCCTATGTCGAGCTTTCTGCAACAAAAGTTGCAGGCTCGACAAAAACGAAAAGGTAAAATTTGAAATGTATAAATATAAAACTAAAAAATAACAACACAAAAGTTGCAGAAATCCAGAATTTATTACTAAATTGTGTTCACAAATGTTGCTTCCTTCGATGTGCATTTTTCTTTTTTGAATGGTCATAGATTATGTCTGCGAAATGCGATAAGATATATATTACATCGAACGATATATGATCATTGCCTTCGAAAACATTTGCCTACATCTACACCATTCAAGCTTTATTTATCTAATAGTTATTCAACTTTTTTTTTTGTTTTAGTTACATAAGGATTGAATCATTTTAATTATCAAAACATAATTACTGAATGGATGATACCCCCAGGACTGCCTGTCATCGGCGTGGGGAGGTAAACAAAACTGCACATATGAACTTGGTTTATATGCAGCTTGAGGTAGTTAGACACTAAATATTTATATGCAATAGACTTACTGCATGTGTTCAAACATTCAAAATGTGTTTGAACTCATTAAACATTGATCAACTGACTTATTTTCGAGTTATATGGGGTTATGCATATAAATATTTTATACATATTGTATGTTTAGATGTGATTGATTGATAATTGGTTGTTTCACGTCCTATGGCATATATCTCATGGATATTCAGGATACGAAAAATTTAACAAGATAAAATTATTGTGTTTGTGAATATTGATATTCTAAATTTTGCACGATTAGGTTCCAAACTCGTATGTATTAGATCACTTCTGTGCACGCATAAACATCGACGACCTATATAGCAATTCATTTAAAATTGTCAAGGTGCAACAATGATTTTACAATTGAACATAATATATTTGTCTTAAATATACGCACGTATATCACAATTGTAAAATTAAATTATTATTAACAGACGTAACTGCCTTAAATAGACACACTGTTCTATACAGAATACCTAGTATAACTAGCTTCTATTGAAAATACAGAATACCTAGTATAACTAGCTTTTATCATATACTTAGCATTGATATGATAGCGTTTGCATATGTGTAATGAGCGGAAGTACACAAGCCATAATTTCCCACCCGGGCTGATAACCCATATCAGGTGCATCTCGTGCACAAAACCAATAATAGTGCCTCTCGTGCAAGTTACTTCCGGTGTTTCCGGTATCAGTTGTTTACTTTTCCATTGTGACGTCACATATTTTTATGACGATGTCAAAATTTACGGGATCTTTTGTGGGGATAGTTTAGTACTCGCTAACAAATGCCATTGACAATTGTGAATCATTTTATAGTCTAACAAACATGGAGTAATAATGATCATAAAACTCTTACAAATTTTCAATGTTTCAAAATGCCTCTTTAGAAAATGTTACCATAAATATATATGGAAGTAGTGATGCTGTTGTTGGACAATTATAGTATATTTGATTCATAATTTAACTTCTTTATAAAGTTTTTGACTGTTTTAGTTATTGCTTTTGTTTATTTGCCTTACATAAAACTATTGTCGGAAGTATATGATAAAGCGATTAATACATGGTCTTTTCCATATCAGACTGGGTATCATTCCTCGACCCATATCAGCTCCTGGACTCCGTCTCCGGTTGATATGGGAGTCTTGGGATGAAACCCAGGCTGATATGGAAAAGTCCATGTATTAATCTCTATATATTGAATGATATAACAAATCAGTTTTAATATGGATTCAGTAAGCATGATCAATAATGAAGACATCCCTGGTTGATATCAATACAGCTTTTCATCTCAGGTGTTTGCACAAAATGCTAATACGGATTGGTAGAAAAAAGGAAACGTAATTTCCAGTTTCGTTTGTAAAATGTAAAAAAAGAAGAAAGACTATAAAGACAAAATGCTAATACGGACTGGTAGAAAACAGGAAACGTAATTTCCAGTTTCGTTTGTAAAATGTAAAAAAAGAAGAAAGACAATTTAAAGGCGTTTGATTAGAACATGATTGTATAACTTTTACATCTAAATTCGGTAAATTATTTTCAAAATTGTATAGCATTATGTAACTTAAAAGGATGTTTTAATTTGTTTTGTTTTGTTTTTTTTTTTTTTTTGATTCTGCTACGTAAATTTCGATTTTCATGGTCGACTCAATGTCAGAATAAGAATAATGTATTCGGATAGGTTAGTATGTCACCATGATGCCTGTTATCGTGTGAACCAGCACACTAAAAGTACGGCTCAGAGCGTCGGTCTAGTAAAAAAGAAGGGTACATACATTCATATCACATTATCTTTTTATCATCTTAAAAATGCATTCAAATTGCATTTGGAAGTTTGACATCCATCAATTTTAAAATGTTGAGGGTAAAAGAATAATGCGATATAATGTATCGTTTACCTAGAGCATGCACTGTGTGTATTTCGACACAATAAATAAATCTTTTAATTTCCTTGATATAAAACAATTAGAAAATCCTCGTTAATTATGGTTATATAAATGCCATACATTTTTAATAGGAACATGATATCCTAATATCGCCAATTTGACACGTTACATTAAAGAATTAATAATCTAGAGTCAACACCTGAATAACATCCTGTTTTTAATGAAATTCAATAAAATGAACGGATTTTGTATTCAAGATGAATATATCTCATCCTTCTTGCAACGATACAGGTGGATGTGACACTGATGTAGCCTTTTTATTAATTTCCTTAGTGTCTTTACGAGGCGACGTAGACTTGAAAAGACGACTGGGATGTTTTCAATTTAAAGGCGTTTGATTAAAACATGATTGTATAACTTTTACATCTAAATTCGGTAAATTATTTTCAAAATTGTATAGCATTATATAGAATTTGAATGTAACTTAATTATAAATTAAGGAATGTATCTCCCTCATGCAAAGCTCTGATTCCTTTCACGGATTTGGCTATACTTTTTGGACCTTTTGGATTATAGCTCTTCATCTTTTATATAAGCTTTGGATTTCAAATATTTTGGCCACGAGCATCACTGAAGAGACATGTATTGTCGAAATGCGCATCTGGTGCAAGAAAATTGGTACCGTTAACTTTATTAAAAGGATGTTTTAATTTGTTTTGGTTTTTTTTTTTTTTTTTTGGATTCTGCTACGTAAATTTCAATTTTCATTAGTTTTTGTTCTGTTAATATGTCTCAGAGAGACTGATATAAATATAGAAATGTTGGGAACATCGCTATTTCAACGTTGTTGATTTTGCATACGTCATTGATAATAAGGAGGTTAAGTTTTTCTATTGGTCAGTTACATGATCCATTAATAAAGGAGCTGCATGTGTTTAACAAATATTGAAATACATATACTAAGGAAGCATTTGTAGCATTTTAATGAAATCAAAAGAAAAACACTTAAAAAAAGAAAAATAGGACAAACAAATCAATAAAATTAAACACAGGAAACTAAAGTTTAGCAAAATTACCATAAATATAGGGAACTCATATGCCTTGACAGGGTACAGTAATCATACCGAGTTACTGCTCCACTATAAGCATCCTAAATGTTGTTTTTGTCATTTAAAATTCAATTTACAGGGTCACATATGGTGATAGTCATACACGAGGAAAGTAGCAACATGATAACGACAAGTAGACCATACGGATCCATTGTCATCTGTGACAGTCATATTCCACAACAAAAATCTAAAAACAGATGTTTCCCATATTAATATTTAGAACCATTGACTCAATTTCTTCCCAGTTATAAACATCTTATTCAAGACAATACTATCAGGAAAGGAAAACCAAGTCCTGGTATATCGTATCAACTTGGAGATATATTATGATACTCCATATGAAGGTGCTGCCTCAATGATCCTCTACAAATAAAAAAAATCATAATGAGAAAATTCATCTCTTTTATTAATTTTTGTATTGAATGAACTAAGTAACATTTTTAAAACATGCAGCACACACGAGCTATATATTGTTATTTTACTTTAATATTTAATGGTTATTTTTTAAGGAAAGACCAGCCTAATTTCGTCCTGTATTTATATAAAATTGATAGATGACATTTGGAGTCTTTTCTGTATATTTTTGTACATTTCTGTTGTCATGCTTTTGTAACTCGGAATGCTAATTTTTGTAAGGGTATTATGTTGTATAAGAGTTATGTTAATGTTAAATAAGGGAAAAGTAAAATCACAAAAGTACTGAACTCCCAGGAAAATTCAAAACGGAAAGTCCCTAATCAGATGGCAAAAACAAAAGCTAAAAAAATCAAACGAACGGATAACAACTGTCATATTCATGATTGGTACAAGCATTTTACTATGTAGAAAGTGGTGGATTGAACCTGGTTTTATAGCTAGCAAAACATCTCACTTGTACGACAGTCGCATAAAATTCCATTATTTCTGATGTAGTAACTATAATCCCGTTAACTTTTCTCGAACAAGACCTATCGAGTTAGGCTATATTCCGGGTTTGTAATAACATGAGCAACACGACGGATGCCGAAGAGCACAATCTGTTTACCTTTCCGGAGCACTTGAGATCACCTCCAGTTTTTTGGCTGGGTTTGTGTTGCCTTGTTTTAAGTTCTGTATGTTGTGTCTTATGTACTTTTATTTGTCTGTCTGTCTTTTTCTATTTTAGCCATGGAATTGTAAGTTTATTTTCGATCTGACTTTGAATGTCCCCCTGGTATCTTTCGACCATCTCTTCTAGAAGGACTAACATTTTTGAAGTTGAAATATTGAAAACACTAAATTCCGAAATGATGGCCAATGGTGAAAAAATCCAATCTTACCATTTTAAGGCTTTATGAACAGGAAATTTACAGATAGAGACAGTATTAGTGATATTTAATGTGAGCATAAAGTAAAATCATCAAAATACTGAACTTCAAGGATAATTCAAAACGGAAAGTCCTTAATCAAACGGAAAAATCAAAAGATAAAACACATCAAACCAATGGGTAACAACTGAGATATTCTTGACTTAGTACAAACATTTTACTAAGTAGAAAATGGTGGATTGAACCTGGTTTTATAGCTAGCTAAACCTCTCACTTGTACGACAGTCACATCAAATTCCATTATATTGACAACGATGTGGGAAGAAAAAAAATGACACAATAGGCAAAAATGTCATAAATAAGGATACAGTAGTCAAGATTGTGTCAACAAATTGACAATTTAGATGCATGATAATTGATTCAATAAGAAAACAACGTATCCAAAAAATCAGTTTAAAGAAAAGACTGCCAGAAAAATATAAACAACACATTATTAATTTCATGCGTCTGTTGAGCTCTTCTTGATTTACCTTCATCTGGTACGCTTAGCCGAATATATTGAAGGATGTATAAGAACCCAAACAATAGAAGAGCTGTATAACTAAACGGTCCTATACAAAAATACCAAATCCTTCGAAGTTCAACTTTTTCTGCGGGAGTTAAAACCTTAGTTTCTAATAATTTCAAAGTTTACAAACGGACAGTTTTTGAAACTTAAGGTCTTTTGTATCATGTACGCACTGTAGTACTGATTACTGAGCTAATGATATTCTCGTGGAAGAGATGCATTACTATCTCAGCCAACACTAGCAACATTTAAACTATAACCAACAGTGGCCTTGCATCTGGCACACACTTAAAAAACTAGGTTTAATCAAGATGTTTTGCCATTTACAGTTTCTCTCTAAGCAATGTAGTTTCTAAGTAGTGACCAAAAACAAAACGCAAATTAATGCTTAACAATTGTAATGCATAGCAAACAACACTCTTAGGAGTTGATTGACAATTTCAGCCATGTTTAACATATATGACATACTCTTCATATAGTTTTGATTCGAGTACGTTTTCATTATTGAAATGTTTATGACATATGAAATGTTTATGACATATAAGCGTCTTTGTTATAAGTACTAACTCTCCGATAAGACTTATAAAGATAGACGTAAACCATTTAAACGGAAATATAGGTTTAACATTTCCATTATCAACTTCAATTCTGAGAAAAAAATCATAGAAACTTGATGAACAGATGTAGTTACGTGACTTTAATTCACCTAAAACGTATACAAGTACAGTGACCGATAGTTCACCAAAAACGTATACAAGTACGGTAACCGATAATTCACATAAGACGTATACAAGTACAGTGACCGATAATTCGATTTTTTTCATTAAATATTTAAAGTTTATTCCTGTTATCGTTGTGTAGGATTGAACATTAACCAGGCTTCTATAAATTTATATTGCCAAGTGAGATGTTATATTTTATTTATTTATGAAAATTTGTCTTGTACATGAGACTAATGATGTTCAAACATTAATCAACACTGTGTTTAATTGCACTCCCCAACCTTAATCTTAACAAATTTCATTAGTGTTTTCCTGTGAGGGTCAATTTTACTAATGTCTTCGGTCATTATTAGAAAGTAAATGATTAATTTGCTTGATCTGCACGACATCGCCACTGACCAGGTCAAGACCTTTCAATCCTCATAATAATTGTTTTCTCTCATATTAGTAAGACCTTAAGAAAGCGGAAAAACTTGAGAATAGAGATGCTAATAATATGGACCAAGGGAAATTAATCATGAGATTTTCTGGAATATTATTACCCTAGGCATATTAACAAATCGGATTTGCAATTGCCAATGCCGTTAATTTGTGCAATATATCATACCATTCTTCAATTCACCCTTCAGTTAAATCTGTAATGAATTCGTCACCTGTAACTCGATGATAGATTCATATAATAAAATAGTCATTAATGTTTTATATATTCCATGTTTCTCACTTATTTCAATAGTTTTGGTATTTGTCAAAACGTTTCAGGAAAATTGGAAAGTGAATCATTTCTTATGGCCTAGCAATTTCATATTACGGATAACTTGATACGAAAAGAATATCTCTGCATGCCAAATGAAGCAGATAACTGCTACAAACCGTAATCTAAATCTCTTATTTCTAAAAATATAAGACACATATTTGCAGACTTTATCTCATCTCTTTTATATGTTTCACACTTTATGTTCAATAAACTTTCCAATATGAAACCGAAATCTGTTTATTATTTGATCATTGTTGAGTCGCTTTATTCTAAGTCTAACATTGATTGTTGTCTGCTTTAACACACAATAGTAAATAGTCAATGCATAAGGAAATTTAGATAAAATATAAAACTGAATGTCCGACACTTAACAAATAATTACATACTATAGAAGACGTTATCAGTAAAGAAGTCACTGTGGGTTCGTTTATTTTCGTTGGTACCAATTTCCCTAGATTGAGGAAAACTTTTTTTGGTGCATTTTATTTTTCATGTTTTTGCCAAAGTTTGCATATAACCCTATAGAACAAATAAATTTCGTTGAAAACTTTATTTTTTTGGTTCGTCTACACCAACAAAATCAACAAAATTGATATGCTATGAATGATAATGAATCAACTGTTAAAAGAATATCCCGAAAGTAATAGCCATATGGATCTAAATAAAATAAGCAGACTTAGCAGTATATTGTTTCATTTAATTTTTTCAAGTTCATTTGGATAGATGCGATCAACATAATCACCAACTTTTGTTTGTTTCATGTCCTCAGGTATATAGCAGAGCATGTAGTTAGAGGATCAGAGGATAATGCTCTTTCCTTCTTTATCAAGTCTGCTTTATATAAATTAAGGAGCAACATGTCAAGAAGATGAGAGGTTTGTCTTTAATTTTTGGGTTCCAGATGTTAAACCATATTGTGCGCAGGGCATAATATAATATGTGGAGTGCAATATAGGTCCTAGCTAGACAAAATTTTTGCGCATTAACTAAGTTGGTTTGGTTTCTGTGAGAGGTCGTGTTTGATGTCTAGAGAGAATACACAAATCAAAGTATTCTCGTTTTTTTAAAGCCTTGGATTTATGACATCGTATAAGACTACTTCAAAAGACTAAAATATATTGCACTTATGGAATAAATCTACATGGAATGGCATACTTTTCTTTAGAATACGACATCAAAAAAAATGTAACCTTCTCATAAGAACACAATGCGCGATATTTGGTTTCGCCAAGGGATCCTCTGACGGTACATACCTCGGAACCAGGTATATTCAAATTACACACACTATTGAAACAGATGCAGTGAAAATAAAAAAGAAGATGTTGTATGATTGCCATTGAGACAACTCTCTACACTAGACCAAATGACTCAAAAATTAAATACTATGGGTCACCATACGGCCTTCAACAATGAGCAAAGCTCATACCGCATAGTTAGCTATAAAAAGCATCGAAATGACAAATGTAAAGCAATTCAAACGAGAAAACTAACGGCCTTATTCATGTACCAAAAATGAACGAAAAACAAATATGTAACACATTAACAAAAGTAAAACCCCTGAATTACAGGCTCCAGGCACATACAGAATGTGGCGGGGTTAAACATGAAGCCTGTTGAATAGTCTGATTAATTCACACGGAGATAAAGAATACATTACAGGTGAAATATCAACACATACATGAGTTTATAAAACAATAGAAACCATGAAATTTTATCGTTAGAAATACATAACAATTAGACTCAATCTACATACCAATGGCTACACGTTTAATGTGATAATGGAATTAAATAAGTGTCACAATTATATCATACACTTATACACTGGAACACAGTTCAAACAGATTATTGAATGACAATGGAATTCCTCGATGGAAAATCTACCGGTAGAAAACCAACAGAGATGACTACTTGCACTTTTTCTTTAAAAAAATCCAAACATCGGTAACAATATTTGAAGACTGTGAAAAAGTCGTCGATATACATAATATATATAGATTTATCTGTATACATTTGTGTTATTTGTTCGATTTTTTTTTAGGACTATCGGGAAGGGTAGATTGTTTTTATAGTAATGATGATGCTACAATAGATCGAAACAAATATGCAGTTGAAGAAAAGTCAATAAATATTAAAGAAGGGCAATTTACATTAGTCAACAGCATAGTTTTATCTTGATTGTTGATCAAATTCAATTGGCAAATATATGAAGTGATCACAGTACACAATATATGTATAAGATATTATGGGTATTTAAGATACATGTACTCTTTGATATGTAAACAACTATTATTCAGCTTATTTGTATGAATGCATCGGATTTACCATTTTTGAATGTTGCTACTGCTTATTTATTTATTATTTGATACATCCCATTCCGTAAGGACGGAGCCATGAACTCAACTGCCGGACGGATCACAACCTTTGAGGTTTCTTAGATTAAGATCAGACACTTTTGTAATTCTATATTTAAACCTGAAATATAAATATAAATATAAATCAAATAATTATGTTATTTATACAATGTGAATGGGAAAGTTAAACATCAGTTAGAGATCAAATCTCCCTGTCTCCTCCCATTTTATGATTATCCATTAGTTCACCCTCCAATATATTTATGTAACTTGTTGTTAAGCTAAAAAAAAATTAAACCCATCACTAACTCTTAGTGAGATAACCTTTGTGCAAACACAGAATGTGGTAAGGGTTCCGTTCGGAAGCTTTGATTTCAAGATCTAGATAAAATATTTCATTTTGTATGATTCCTAGCTCTGAAAGAGGTAATCCGATTGTCATCAGTTGTCAGTATAATTCACATTTCCGAATGAATTCAAATGCAATTTCCTATCTCCATATCGATACTTATTTGAAATATAGCTTCTGAACACTTTCCTGATACCTGATATGTATACCTCGGGTAAAAGATTTCAAAGGATAAAATTTGGCTTTGATGTCTTACTTGATGCATGTAGGAAGTACATAGGACATGTTTCTGAGAAAGAAAAAACAACACGGTATTTCCGATATATCCGTTTTGTGTGTTAGAATGTGACTAATCCATTTCTAGATATTGATTGGGGTTTAAGCTCTCAGTATGACGTCTGCCATGTTCAATACTTTACTCTATGACTAGGACCTAGAAAATGCTAGTTTATATCTTACATCGTTACACTTAATTAAACTATTTGATTATATTTCAAAAAATATCATTGATTTTTAGTTATCTCTACTTGTTAGAGTCAATAAAGACTTAATTGCTGAAGTACGGGTATCTGTAGATAAGGTTATGAGTTATTGATACAAATGACATTCTAAATTTGCATTTCACATTTACGAAAACAAATTTGAATTTAATATCAATAGGAAACTTTGTAACATAGATTCAAAACTCAATATAATAATGTTGAGCAACTTCAATTATATGGATTGAATCAAAATAACACAATGAAGAAATTTGCATACCTTCAATTATTTATACATAATTACTTTAGAAAACGTAAGTGCAAGCAAGTTAATTTATTGAAATAAAGCTGAAATCTATGTAAACGGGAAGTGAGTGTAATTAAGCAGTCGTGTCTTCAAAAGGTAATCGGATGACAGACAAATTTTATATGGTAATTAGGGTTTCTTTTTGTAAAAGTAATGATTTTAACACTGAAGTTTTGTCAAAAAAAAGAAAAAAAAAAACGTCCTTAGTTTTCTCGTTTGTTATTTCGGGATCTTTTATAGCTGACTAGGCTTTATGAGCTTTGTTCATTGTTGAAGGCCGTACGGTGACCTATAGTTGGTTGTTAATTTATGTGTCATTTAGTTTCTTGTGAAGAGTTGTCTCATTGTCAATGACACGGTTTTTACACCACATCTTTTTTCACATTTAGAAGAGACAACCTGATTATAAAAAAGGCCTTATGTTAAATTTTAGTATGCTTAAAGGAAATTCATGCGATTGTCAGAATACAGACCTAATGATAATGAAAATGGCATTAAGTTCTAATAAAAGTACGTATGCAAAAAGTATTAAATGTTAGATTAATTAAACATTTAATTGAAAGTTGATGTTTACTGATTTGTTCAGTTTGGTGTTTGATAACATGGCGTGCTTGAAGCTGAAAATGACCTTGGTTTTATCTTCTGGTTTGTGTTTAATTTTTATTTTTTATTGTTATGATGAAAGATGGAAACCCTTTGTACTTCGAAAAAAAATCTCTGAACAATTGAAACACTGATTTGGAATTCTTCTGTGGTATTTTATTGTCAATCAGATTTGTATTGTACAAACAATCGTGAGGTTCTTAACTTTTTAAGTTACCTTGAAAAATCACAAATGAATTAAGTAACCGTTTTGTCAAATAAAAGACTTGATATTCATGACTGAAAAAGTCGGAACATACCAAAAGGATATTCAAACTCATCAGTCGAAGAAAACAGATAACTCTATGGCAAAAAACGATAAAAAGACAGACAAATCCACAAAAATCTACAAAGAAAACACTGAGCAACACGTACACTGTCAAAAAATGGGGGTTATGTTGGTTTCAAATTTTACTTATGCATACGTTTAGAATTTCTCCTATCATCAGAGTTTTGTACTGACTCTGTACCTTCTCGTTTCTTTATATACATAAACATGCATGCTAATGACAAATAAAGCAAAATAATATACAAACTAGAAGAAACAACACATATATTGAAATATAAACATCAAGAAGTCAATTCAGAAAACTCAAGCAAAAAGAATCAGAAACCCCTGTCAATATTTCATGTTCTTTTAAAGGGTTAACAATTCTTGATTTACCTTAAAGAACACCACGACTCATAACACGCATATTTTTTAATGCTGTGATTTAACAGTAATAATCATACAAGAGAACGAAAAGGTTACAAGTCAGGAATATGGCCGTTGTTATATTATTGTTCGTTTCTGTGTGTGTTACATTTTAACGTTGCGTCGTTTGTTTTCTCTTATTTTGAGTGTAATTTCACATTTCGATAAGACGTGTCACGGTACTTGTCTATCCCAAATTCATGTATTTGGTTTTGATGTTATATTTGTTTTTCTCGTGGGATTTTGTCTGATGCTTGGTCCGTTTCTGTGTGTGTTACATTTTAGTGTTGTGTCGTTGTTCTCCTCTTATATTTAATGCGTTTCCCTCGGTTTTAGTTTGTTATCCCGATTTTGTTTTTTGTCCATGGATTTATGAGTTTTGAACAGCGGTATACTACTGTTGCCTTTATTTACAACACATTTTTCTTTACGTATGCAATACAAATGTTGCAAAAAGGGCGACCAAGTAGCACAAGTATCAATTTGTGACCTACAAAATATGAAAGAGCCAAGAAAAAAAGAAGCTCATAGTTTCTTAAATATTTTTACAAACTTGTGATGTAATATAACTAATTGAAATATTTTGATATTTGATATCCGTAAATGACCATGTGTTACAGATTTCAACTATTGCAGAGTGATGAAGGCTGTTCTCCCTTTGAAAAAAGAATCATCCTTTCTTATATCTATCATTATAGCCATTTGACAGAGCTGAGTATATTAAAATGATTATCATGGGTGTTGCGTATTTTTTATGCGCATCTGGTGCAGGAAAATTGGTACCGTTAATGTTATTACTACTACTAGATCGATGCCTCTGCTGGTGGACTGTTAGTCACCGAGGGTATCACCAGCCCAGTAGCCAGTACTTCGGTACTGGCATGAAAATACGGATTTTTTGTGTTATTAAACTTGGCTGTTACAAAATGTTAGAAATTATTATAAATTTAAGGAATGTATCTCCCTCATGCAAAGCTCTGATTCCTTTCACGGATTTGGCTATACTTTTTGGATCTTTTGGATTATAGCTCTTTATCTTTTATATAAGCTTTGGATTTCAAATATTTTGGCCACGAGCATCACTGAAGAGACATGTATTGTCGAAATGCGCATCTGGTGCAGGAAAATTGGTACCGTTAATGTTATTACTACCACGGGGTCGATGCCTCTGCTGGTGGACTGTTAGTCCCTGAGGGTATCACCAGCCCAGTAGCCAGTACTTCGGTACTGGCATGAAAATACGGATTTTTTGTGTTATAAAACTTGGCTTTACAAAATGTTAGAAATTATTATAAATTCAAGGAATGTATCTCCCGTATGCAAAACTCTGATTCCTTTCACGGCTTTGGCTATACTTTTTGGACCTTTTGGATTATAGCTCTTCATCTTTTATATAAGCTTTGGATATCAAATATTTTGGCCACGAGCATCAATGAAGAGACATGTATTGTCGAAATGCGCATCTGGTGCAGGAAAATTGGTACCGTTGATGTTATTACTAACACTGGGTCGATGCCTCTGCTGGTGGACTGTTAGTCACCGAGTGTATCACCAGCCCAGTAGCCAGTACTTTGGTACTGGCATGAAAATACGGATTTTTTTGTGTTATAAAACTTGGCTGTTACAAAATGTTAGAAATTATTATAAATTAAAGGAATGTATCTCCCTCATGCAAAGCTCTGATTCCTTTCACGGATTTGGCTATACTTTTTGGACCTTTCGGATAATAGCTCTTCGTCTTTTATATAAGCTTTTGATTTCAAATATTTTGGCCACGAGCATCACTGAAGAGACATGTATTGTCCAAATGCGCATCTGGTGCTGGAAAATTGGTACCGTTAATGTTATTTCAGATATTCACTTGTGTAAGATACAACATATATCAAAATATTTTGTCATCAAGTTTATCTGCAAAAGGGATTAAATATGCATGCATGATCGTTGTATACAAAAATTGATTCTATAAAAAAAGAAAAAAATAGCAATACACGTGTTTTACAATTATGCACACTACAGGTTTTGCATGAAAACAGTATTCGATTCGACGCTTACGGTATGATTCTAATAGTTGGATTTTCAAATATTTTACATTTCCACTGTGATACTTAAAAAGAAATTAAATTGATTCTTTAGTATTCTTCGTCGTGAAGTATTAATATAAAGTTCAGGTTTCAGCTGTTAGAGGCTGAATTGAAACGTGTGTTATTTGTCATGATATAAAATTTAATTAGGTTGTTAACACTTCGTAGATCAATGTATTGTAATTGTGCAACATTTTAATCAGTTATGTGTATTGAAGCACAAAAGACTCCTTTGTAAGGTGAAATTAGAGTTTATTTCACACGAATGCAAGATGACATCACCAACTTATTTTTTTTTACGAAAAAGAGAAAACCAGTCCTCACAGCTAAAAATATTTTAATGTGCGACAACAAATTAAACAGAAATCGTGGATACTTTTTAGTCAAATAAAAATTCTAATTAACCTTTATTAAGGTTATGGATAACTAAAAACAGTTTTAAAGATGCTTTAACATGATAAATGAGAAACTATTCTGCATAGGAAGAATGACATCAGTTTATGAATGAAACGTAAGTGATTTATACGTGTGGTTTTTTAAAACGACAGTTCAATTCTAGGTTAGAAGATGGTTACTTTGTGGAAGTATGTATAGCACATACAATTATCAATTATTAATAAATCATAGCCACTATTCATTCTAACAAGCATTACTATCTTTAATTTATGGTTTTATAACAATTGATTATTCTAGCACCAAAATGGTCTTATGGAAAACAAATAATAATAAAAAAAACATTACAGTAGATTGTATAGATACTTATCACAGAAATTTTATTTTGCATTTGAGGAAATAAATTATTGATGCTTCAACGGATGATCAAACAAGTTAGAGAGTTTGATTGTGAAAATGTTTTCTGCTACTGAAACAGGTGAATAAACTTCAATATGTGATGAATGATAAGGTATCGTAGTGCACAGTTATTTCACACTGAAACAATGAGAATTTAAATTACCAATATGTATATTCTACTATCAACACTATCGATAAACGTTTTATTGTTCAGAGGAGAATGTATAAAACAAAACCATAAAGGTCTTTGTTTCATTAATTTATTATTATAGATATACATATGGTGATATACAGATCGAATGTTCAATTGTTGTCAGACAGTTAGCTTAGTGTTCGTTTAAATGTACAGTGGACTGTTTTTTTGATATGAATAGAACTTATATAATCTAATTTAAGAAAGTAATGCATTTTCAGTCAGCAATCCAACCTATTATAAATGCAATTTTTAAATCAAATACTTTCTATGTGACGTGAACACTTCACAACTAGATGAAGCTTCTACCCGATGTTGAGAAAGTTCTTTATCAGTCAAAAAACTCAGGGTACCTATATGTTGAATATGACCTACCGAATAAGACTATTTACCGGGTTTGAAATAACATGTATGAGTAACACGATGGGTGTCACATGAGGAGCAGTATCTACTTACCCTTCCGGAGCACCTGAGATCAATCCCAATTTTTGGTGGGGTTCATGTTACTTAGTATTTAGTTATTTGTTGTGTCATGTGTACTATTATTTGTCTGTTTGTCTTTTTCATTTTTAGCCATGGCGTTGACAGTTTATTTTCGATCAATGGGTTGGACTGTCCCTCTTGTGACTTTCGGCCCTCTTTTGCATGTAAGATTATTTAAACTCATTACTATTCAGAACATGCGCATTTATCGAAGAAAGTCAGTGTAAGTGTATCGTCAACACAGTTCTAAAGTCCATCAATCTTTCAAGATTTATCTTTATTGTTTAGTTCATTTTTTGTACGAACAAATGGCGAAGTATAGTTGAAGCCATGATTTAGAAAACCCCGTTAATGCTTTAACATATACGATTAAACCAAGGGTTACTTGTGGAAAGGATCGAAATCTCAAAGTATACCATTATTATGAGAATGATTGTTTGAGAATATCTTCCACAAAGATCGATAAGTTTCACTTGATTAAGCAAAGAATTCCGTCCTTTTGTTTTTGATATGATCCGCACAGGAACTACTTAGTATCTCCTCATACCACAGTGCATTCATATAATTCTAAATGTCCTCGATTACTTTTCTTTTAATGTTTTGTGTTTTTCTCATTTCATTTTCATTTTCTTTTTCTTACTGAACTGGTTTTGTATATACCAAAATTTAATCAGGTAATTAAACTCACCAAATATACCAGGCGTATTTTGTGCGATAGACGTGCGTTTCGTCTATAAACGACTTATAAGGGACGCTCGAATAAAACAGTAAAAAGGGTCAAATAAAGTATGAAGTTGATGAGCATTTGGTGGCCTTCAATTCCGAAAGGTTTTGAAAAATATAAGACAATTCATCAATACCAATGCTTCATGAAAATGGTAATTAAATGCTTAGACATGTGAAAATTACTGTTTCCTATCATATAATGATGATGTTACATAACCTATTAGGACTCAGCAGCCAATTGTACATGTTGTATAATAGTAGCACATTGAGTTTCAACATGTTGGTGTTATAATTTCAAGAGCACACAAGTTCACCCATGGTGTTGTTTCTGCGTATTGTTTAGATGACAACTGTTGACTGTCTTCAATTATATTGTCCTTGTCCCCATACAAAGAAGGACGGAAGATACCAGAGGTACATTCAAACTCATAAATCGAAAACAAACTAACAACGCCATGGCTTAAAGTATAAAAAGACAAACAGATAACCGATAGTACACAAAATCTATTATAGAAAGCAAAAGTCTAAGAAACAGGAACTCATTCAAGTACTGGGGGTGATCACATATGCTCCTGGAGGGTAGGCATATCCTGCTCTACATTTGACCCGTCGAGTTGCTCATGTTAGTACACACCCGGGTATATTAAGTCTAATTCGGTAGGTCTTCTTTGTGAAAAGGGGACGGGATTATTGTTCGGACACTAGGAATATATCCACTTGGATACGGATATTCAATCCCGGTGAACCAACTCGTGATGGCGTCCGTTAAATTTACAAAAGGATGATTTCGACATCACTATTTAGAACTCTTTGTTTAATAGCTGCATTGTGAGCAGCGACCCTCTACCAAGGAAATAATGATAGGAAATACAAGCCCAGGAATATCGTATCATTTTGGAGTTATATACTCCGTATGTAGGCGCTGCTTGAATATTGCTACATAGAAATTGAAAGTTTCAATTGGAATGCTGAATTCCTCTCTTTGCTTTCAGGCGACCCTCATTGTCAATTTCTTTATAAATATTTTGATATGAGCGTCACTGATGAGCCTTATGTAGACGAAACGCGCGTTTGGCGTACAAAATTATAATCCTGGTACCTTTGATAACTATTCTAGATGTAAGTCAAGATATGTGGCAGACTTAAATGGTATCTTCAGTTCAACATAGTAACAATTTATTTTTCAGAGAACAACATCTACATAGAAGAAAGTAAGTTACAGGCTACTACTTCTTATTTCTTCATAAGAAGTTGCTGTATGAACTCAAGAAAAGATGATATAAAGGCCGAGTTCACTTGAAACTCTCAAGTTAACTTTATTTACTCGGGTTTCAACAATACGATTTTACTTGAACCATTCGAGTTAACCCTCGTACTCTGGTTCCAACCCTCACCGAACCAGGGTTAAACTCGAGAAACTCTTGAATGACGTCAAACCAATGAGAATATTTTTTTTTCATGCTTGGTCAGGGCCTAACCCTAGAGTTACTTAGACTTGTTCCGAATATCAACTCGAGTGCGTTCACGTGATAATCTATTAACTCTGAAGTCGATTGTAGAGTTTCAAGTGAACTCGGCCAATGTGTAATACTTTGATAGGGCAACAAACAAAAATTAACGAGTTCATACGTCGATATAAAAGTCGTAACCAAGATGCACCTGCCTAAACAATATGTCAAGTTTTAATCGCTCCAAGACTGGAACAGCTATGTATTCATATAACAGAGACTTTCGAAAACCCAAATTCTTTTGATAATTTCAATTTAGTTAGTAACAACCAATTATGAGGTCTCTAATATGACACATTAATAAAACTCAATTGTTTTGATATTAAAACCTTCAAATTTTAAAAAGAAAATTTAAAAAGGTTGTATCATGTTCTTTAATTGGTCTGGTTTTATTGTAGAAGCATAATGTTCAATAAAGGCAACAATAGTATACCGCTGTGCAATAGTCATAAATAGATAAAGCGGAAACAAATCCGGGTTTCAAACTAAAACAGAAGGAAAGACATCAATTTAAAGATGAAAACAAAGGAACAACAGAAACGCTGAATTGCAACAAAACAATCGCCAATATACCAGTCAGTTAAAAATCCACTTAAGAGAGAGAAAACGCGTGGTCTTCTTAGACAGGTGGTCTTTTAATACAGGTTCAATTTATATGAAATGTACTTCATGTTTTTGATTAAAACATGTTGTCTCTTGAGCAGGTTTGAATGTACATAGAAACGGACTATTTGATAACAACTGTCAAGTTCCTACTTGGTACAGGACATTTTAAGGAAAAAATGTGGGTTAAAATAGTTTTTTTGAAACAAAGTGGTCTTGATGTTCTGCAGCAATCTCAGACCTGTTTCAACTTTAATCATTCATGTAGCAAGAATTTAACTCTGTATACTACTAACTTCTAGTTAGAGTTGTCGGAAATGTTTGAAAACAACACCGATTTTTTTCATTGATCGAATCCATATGATTTATATTGACAAACCTCAAGTACTGTGTTATATATTTATAACATGTAGCTAAACATTTGTACTATAACTGTTGTTAACAAAATAAACGGAGCCATTACAATCATATACACATGTAGACCATTAACATTGAAAAATACATTTCAGTTGATACTAAGGAAATTAGCACAGTAATGTTGAGTCTTTGTGAATAATTAACATCCATTTGCTTCCCAGTTTGAGATAAGGAATATAACATGCTTTTAAGCTATTTAGATGCATAGTGTAATTATTTTGTCAGCTCAAACCTTTTTAATTATGTAAGACTGTCTGTTTTATGTACCAAATTGTCTAACTTTGAAAAAAACGATCTTATTCATTTCTTATAGCATCAATTAATTTGTGTAAATGTAAAAACATTATAAAAGAATATACGTTATTTAAGAATTATATTTCAAAAACAAAATGAAAATGACGATGCAAAGGGGTAATAAAGGTCTTCCTTATTCTAAAATGTGCAATAGGAAACAGAGACTACAGGAAATGGAACAACAAACATTGTGTGTCTCCTAAATATAACTATTAAAAGATATGACATAGTTTTACGTCATATCAAACATTATGTCAACTGTTTTTTTTTTTTTTTTTTTTTTTTTTTTTTTTTTTCACTCGTAAAAACACCTTGTTATGTCAATTGTATACCTAAATGAACAATTATAACTAATATAGTATTTTGGAACATAACACTCTCCTAATCCGCAGTTTGATTTGATTTGTAGCTTTCGGTGATACGTTTAAAGGGTATGTTTTAGGGCTTATGAGAAAACATTAATTTGACGCAAATTATATTATACTCTTATCCAAAATTACGAATAAAGAGTTCAAAACTTTGAAAATTAACCTGTGTTTAGTGTTAAGATTTGACATTGACGTCATTCGAGTAATAATAATGGAAGATTGACTAGTTTAAGCAAAAAGCACGCTATTTCATTGCAATTTGCTTAATTGAAATATAGCACTGTATAATTAGAATACACTTTATTGTTAATTTCTATTTTGGGATTGGCTTTTGCATGTGTGTCTCAAACAGTCAAAACTGGTGTAAATTCGTCATTTGATCGACAACATTGTTTTTAATGTCCGTACAAGGATGTTTTACGCTTACTATAATGAATCGTGGTTTTGTTGATGTTTACAAAAACAAAAAATCAAAGACAATTTGAGATTTATTAAGATTTCTGGCTGTTAAGCTCCAATTATGCAGTCCATTTACATAGTATCATTGTTTGTAATAATAGGAATTTTCATTGAGTTTAGTGTATGCATGATAACGATTTCGGTGCACAAGACATTTTGCTTCAGGAATGTCATTCAGAAATGGCTTATCTTTTTTACTAAGCTTTGTAAATGGACTAGAGCAACTTCACCACACACAGTACCATCTATTCGGCTTTTTTTGTTGCTATAAAGCTTTTAGACAGGTTTTTGTTTCTTTGACACATTCTCGATATCCAGTCTCAATGTTTTAATATAACTACATAACGTCCATACTTTTTAAGCAAAGCAGCGATCGACACAAGGCATCACGAACAGCTAAAGGTGGGTTAGACATTTATGTTTACATTTAAATATTGGCGTAGAAATTTATTGATATGAGTTTGTATTATAAACTTTACAACAATCAAGCTGTGAGGTATTCTTTCCAAAGTAAGTTGTACAATGTGTTACCGTGATACCTTACTCATTTCATGTAAATGCCAATGCGTAAAATTAAAGTTTTTCTTTGTACGCAATTCTCGAATAAGTAATTTGTGCAACTTGGAAATTAAATATATACGACCCAGCAACAGCAGTTGTATAAGCAATTAAAATTAATGGGATTTATCGTAAAATAACAATTATATAATTCCTTCAAAGATTAGGAACAGAAAAAGAAGTGGTTTGATTACAAGATACTTGTGAACATACAAATTTATTATCACTTTAAGATTAAAGTGTCTCAGACTTCTTTAGAAAAAAAGCACATGAACGTTCCTTTTCTACATTCTCTATGGATTGAGCGATAAATATAATTTGTAAAAATCGAAAACTTCTTAAAATGTTACTGTTCTTCATTGTTTAATCTAGCAGTAATGAAATGAAGTTTGTTATTTATGGATACCATGACTCTCAATTGCAAACTGTTATTTTAATATAACATTGAAACGAAGAAATACAGTTGAATAAAAAAAATCCAATTTTTCGGAAGCATCAAACGAAAAGATAAACGTTAGTTCTAGTAAACACAATGCTTTTAATTTTATTTAAAGAAATTATTTGGATGAATGATCGCTTTGTGATTTAGTAAACTATTAATCTGTTATTGTTTACAACTAACTTCACTTAAACTAATTAACTAACATAACTTTGAATATATATTTCACAGAAAACGACAGATATATTCTAATTGTCGTAGCCACAAGACCGTCCTTTTTTTCTCGAATGTGACCTACCGAAAAAGACGTATCCCTTTAATTGTACTCCGACGAGTTACATGTGGACCAGTATCTCCTAACTATATATAGCACCTGTGATCACCCTATAGCATTATCAGTTCTTTTCCGACCTATTATCAGTTTGATTATTCCACTGGTATGTTTGGCCGCTCGTTAAAGTTTGCTTATTTCAATTCCTGTTAATCACCTTTGTACTTGGAATTCTTTCTTATTCAAATAAACAGTAGACAACGCAAACATAAATGTATAAAAGTATTACCCGTATGTTTACTAGAACTAACGTTTATCTTTTCTTTTGATGCTTCCGAAACATTGGATTTTTTTTTTTTATTCAAATATTCCCATTCTTCTAGAGGTCACACATATATATGTTTCAATGAAAAAGAAAACTCATTTTTCAGGGCAGCACCAAACAATTGGAAAAAAGGAGTTTTATAAATAACATAATAAAATAATAATAAATACTTTGTTTGTATATATTGAAAGACGAGTTTGAATGTGATTTCATCATCAGGAGGATATCTTACCTACAGATATATAATTATTGTAAAAATTAGCACCGCTTTAAAATGTGCATACGGGAGATTCTTCAGATGATTACTGACACCTGCGTCATAACAGTATAATAGTTATAAGCAACATTATAGAATGGTAGTAAAACATTTTACGAGATAGTTACAAATATTTTAAAAGTCTAAAAAATTCAATAACGTTCAAGTAACTTAAAAACATTGGTTACATCATAAGAGTACATAAACCTTACAAGTTAAAAGATAACTGATGGTTTATATGATATATCGCATGAAATATATCTGTCAAATATTAAAAGACATAAACATTAAAATATTGGCACTTAGTTCAAAATTTTATGGATTTCAATTTTTTGAAATATTTTAACATTTATTTAGTAAAAATGACATTTAGACATAAAGTCTGAAAGGCATCATGCTTTTCCAATCTTGTCTAGATTATTATTCTAGTCAGCATAATGCAGGTCACCCAGATTAAACTACATGAATTGTAGTTGAACTAAGGGACGCTACTCTGAGAAGGAAATTGTGGGTGTATAACTGAAAAAGGCTAACATCACGTGAACAATATGTACAAGTGTAATGTAACAACATATCAATCTTACATATATCATTTGTTATCTGCCTCGTTCGTTATAGCTTTTTATTTATCAATAAAGTCAGACAATTTGTTTTAACAAAACATTTGAAATGTTGTATTGCTTGCCCTTAACAAACACAAATGATTGTTACAAGTTAAAACTACAATTTCTTCAATATTAGATAGGTATAATATCTATATTGGTCGTCCGTTTAGATATGATATAATTGTGTCCCTATTCATGGACTATTAAAAGCACATTTTGAAAGAAACTGAAACTTTAAGTTTCTACTCAAGTTCTTTGGAAGATGTATTTTTATTTATTTTTTGTTTTGTTTATTAATTTGATTTGTCAGATGATGTTTCACTTAACTTTTTAGTTCAAGCTTTCAATATAATTACTATTTTCATTTAATTTTGAATATAAAAATTGCAATTTCTTCTGTTAAGTATTTTTGCAAATATTTTTAGTCATAGAAATTTCTGTATAATAACCCAATAAAACGGTGTTTGTATTATATATAGAAATAATTAAGAAAAAAACGAAATTGAATATTAATCAAAGTTGTCTAAAAAGCATTTAACTTGAAATATGTATTAGTTCTTCTATGATTTGATCGGCTTGTCCTCGAATAAAATGATATTAACAAAATTTAATGCTTCGAAGATTTGATTTTAAAGACATTATTGGAACTAAATATTATTGAATCTCTTTAGAGATTCCCAGATGACGTATTTCTATGGTGAATTAACAGAGTAAACGATCCGTAGTGATTTTGTTTTACCCTAATGGATATATTCTTGAGTCAAAAGTACTAGACGAACAATCACCAAGAAGATGACAATCAAAATCACACAAACGAGGTTTTTTGAGTTCGGACAGGTATTTTGGTTTCGAAGTGGTTTTTTTTCTAGATTAACAGACTATCGGTTTTTCCTGTAATCCTTTTGTATATTTTATGTTGTGCTGTCATGAGTTGGCTAAATGAAAACACAATTTTACATGTCATTGTATAAGAAAAAACTATCGGTACATCTCAGATCTTTCAATTTTGAAGATGTTTTATGGCATTCACTCTAACGAAATTCAACCTGTTAAACTAAATTTTACAAATAACTAATACTAACAATGGACAATGCCCTTTTCTGCAAATAAATATCTATATCATTACCGGGAAGCTTAATACTACAATTTATGATAAAAAAAAAGATGATTTTTCAATCCTAACGGTATTTATTTATTTGTTATTGTGACGTTCCCTTGTCACCATATTATGGTATGGGTATATGCCATCTTGGTCGGTTTGCACTTGTATGTCTCACCGTGTTAGTTTTTAACGACAAAAATCTATGTATTACTGAATAATTATTACACCAGGGTTTTCGATATCACAAACTAGTCAAAACATCTAAAAAAAATTATCATCTGTACAAGGACATTATTCGTAAATATAAATCAACATGCAGACACCTTGTATGTTCAGTTATTTCACGTCGGGTGCCGTATACGGTGCAGGAAATGCTTACCTTCCGGAGCACCTGATTTCACTTCCGGTCTTTAGTGGAGTTCGTGTTGTTTCATATTAATTATTTATAACTGTTGATGTAAATGTCCTTTTGTTTTTACTCCTTGGTTTTGAAAGGTATTGTCTAATTTAGTAACGTTTTCCCAAAATATAGTTACAATACTGTTGTCAGGTAATATTTTGGCTTTAATATTGATTCACGTATAGGGTCTTTGCATCGAAAGTAAACAAATTTATTCTTAAACTAGTTGTTGACATGATACGGGTTACGTTCTACTCATATATTTTAATAAACCCCTAACGTCATGGGTTGTACTTGATATTCATATGAAGAAAACACAATGTTTCAGTCAGTTTAATTAAGGGCTGGATATAGTATGTCAGTAACTGCTAGGAGTCCTTTGTTAATTAAGGTATCATTGTCATTTTGTTTAGTTTCTTGTGTTGCCTATATTGACATGGGACTCGGACTTCTTTTAAACTGAGCTTTACTGTGCGTATTGATGTGTGTTTGTTTTTCTACATTGGCTAGAGGTAAAGGGGGAGAGTTGTGATCTCACAAAACAGATTTTATCCCGCCGCATTTTTGTGCCTGTCCAAGTCAGGAGTCTCCGGTCTTTGTTATTCTTGTATGATTTTCAATTAAGTTCATTTATATTTTTAGTTAAGTATGACGTCCATTATCACTGAACTTGTATAATTTTTGTTTAGGGGTCACTTGAAGCACGCCTCCGGCTGCTGGATTTTCCTGCTGTGTTGAAGACCATCGGTGGTCTCCATCTGCTTTCTGCTCTGTGTGTTAAAGAGACAAGAACCAAACTAAAGCGCAGAAAACACCACAAGACCACAAATGGACCATCGCAAGGAGAAATCCCGCACCTGGAGACGGGAATTAGCTGCCCCCTTAGATAAAAATGTATACTATTTCAACAAAATGAACGCCACACTTGACTCAGCTGGAACGTATAAATGAACTAAAATTAAAACATACAAGACTTACAAAGGATAAAGGTTCCTGGCTTAAAACAATAAGGTGAGGTTAAACATGATCTGTGAGACATTAACCCTCATCTTTATAGCGGAAAGTAAGGTTAAAGGATATAGCTTACTTCTTATCTTTCTACCTAAGAAGTTCCTGTATGAATTCAGCCTTTTAATAATAAAGAAACAAGTCGACAAGAAGAGGCGCACAATTGGTTCCCATTATAATTCCGACTGTCTGCTGAAAAACATGTTCTCCAAACATAACAAATATCTTGTCAATCTAGAAATCAAGCATCCTGATAATGTCTGTTTCAGAGAATTTTTTGTTTGAGTTAGAGTGATTCGTTAAACATTAAAATATTTGGTTCACCTGTATCCATGAAATCAACGAAATGTGATAGCAAACGAAGAATATTGATTCCAAAGCATAGTAAATTGTGAAATTACAATGACACTGTTTGTTTTCTGTTAACCAGTGTAATTCCTCTAGCTATAACCACTAATGGAAAATGAATGCAAAAGTAAAGTACGACATTACATAACAAGCCGTTTAATTTCACTTAGAATCCATACTTTCTGTATCATTCAGAAATAAATTACATTGTCAAGTACCAATTAAATTTAGTTTTAAGGGTTAATTTTACGATTTATAAATACGGTTTGTGCAAACGAACGGCTCCAGGCAACCAATATTCTTGAATTATTGCTACAAGATCATTTAGACCTTGGGGATATATTATTTGTAACTGCAAGTCGTCGACATGATTTGAAAGGTGTGATGCAAGTGGATTACAGTGAAATTTCTTTGAGTCTGTGTAAAAGTTAAACCATTGCCGTGTTGATATGAAGTATGTACAAAGATTGGTAAACGTATGCGTTTACAAGTTTTTCCGACACAATTATACTTGGTTGACCATTAATGGAATGTCTGTGTCACAAATGACCCCATGATGTATGCTCATTCCGTCGTACATAAAGCTGCATATTGTCTTCTTTTTCTTGTAATGGTCGAGTTTTGACCTGTTATAAGAAACAATACAGGCGTCTTACATTTTTAGTGTTAAAAAAAAACTTCCTAAAAATACCGCTATACCTTCCATTTTGGGGGGGTTATTTTGGGGGAGGGGGGTCTTTTTATTCAAGATTTTGTCTGATCCACGACTTTTGTTAACCTAACTGGAATATTCTTATATATTTTCTTTTCATTGTTATATCGCTTTGTCTACCACTTTAACTACCACTTTGTCGATACCTCTGCTTGTAGATTATCCGTTTCTGATGTTATCACTAACTCAGTACTTCAGTTCTAGCATATATACATACGAATATCGTTTTATTAAAATTCATCTTACAAAATTACGGAAATAAGAAAGGAACGTATCTCTCTCATTCAAAGCTCTGTTTCATTGTTTATATTTTGCTTATTAAAATGCCTTTCGGTTCAACCACACCCTTCGGCATTTTTATCGAGTTTGAATTTTCAGATGTAATGTCCTCGAGAAACAAAATAGAGAATTGATTGTTGAAATGCACATCAAGTGCAGTACACTACTGATATCGTAACGGAAACAAACATATCACCTATATTGTTTTCAAAACGTATACGAATTATTTTAGTAGGATACAAAACGGCTATAAATCTTTTAAATTATGACATATTGGTTAGTGTGAGTTAAAATACAGACTCAAAAATACAATAAAACTCACTATGTACTGATTCACATACTAGTATGTATAATACCTGTATAACATCAAATTGTGGTAAAAGATTAACTTTATTGTATAGCTTTGTTATAGACTTCATGTATATCGGCTGGCACATACATGTTACAAAACACTTATACACGACAAAGTATCCCTCTTTAAAAACCAAACACTTAAATAAAACAAGCAAAACACAATACAAAACACAAAATAATCTCAAAACAAATTAATACAAAAGAAAACAAAGCAGAAGTAAAACCATAAATATGTTACACTTTAAAAAAAAAACAGGATACTTTTTGTTTTGAATTTTCCTCAGAGTTCTGTATTTTTGTTAAATTACTTTTTGCTCGCCTATCTCGTATATTTTTTTTACATTAAGAAATTTTGGAAAACTAGTACATATGATAACAAATTACAATGCATATAGCTTTGTGATTTTTGACAGTCATGCTTAATCAAGATAAAGCTCCATGAACCTGTGTCATATGTATCTGTTGACGTTTCGATTCAAAATTGTGTTATGTCTTATCGTTTCTGGTTAAAACACTGTAGTTTCTGTATATTTCATGTATATCAAATGTGTCAATATAGTCGAGTTGATTTTCATTTTCCATGGATAAGGTATTGTGTTAGTCCAAATAATAATGACGTCGTCACATTATTTGTCTAGAATAGACTTTCAATAACAACATAATCATGATATTTGTTTTATTTAGTCTTTTGGAAATAATAGTAAGAATTTCTAGATTATAAATTCGTTAACAAATACGTCACTATGCTCTGTTGTCATAATGGAAGATGCTCGTTGTTATTCGTAGGTTTATATGTTGTAACGGCTATTATATTGACTGTCCCTCTCGTATCATTTGCCCGTCTTCTATCATATTATTTATTTCTGTGTTTCTCTGTGCTGAGTGTTCTTGCACTTTTTTGTGCTGCATTTTTTTCACGGAGCGATGTAATTTTAGCGATATTTTTACCATTGCCATATGAGTGGGAGCTTTGGTGAGCTATAAAACCAGGATCAACCCACCATTTATTATGGTTTCAGGAACAAAATAATATCCTGTACCAAGCAGGGATATTGCAGTTGTTTTCAAATAGCTCGTTTCTATATGTATGTTGGCGTTTGTTTTGTAGCATTAAAGCATGTTTCTGTTGTTCCCTTGCTTTCCTCGCAAGTTGATGTGTTTCCCTCAGTTTTAGATTGTAACGTGGATTTGTTTTCCCTTATTCGATTTATTACTTCTGGACAGCAGTAAACTACAGATGCCTTTATTCAACAATGCAGTGTGTACCAATTATAAACTAGATGACAACTATATATGTTTTATTAAAGTCGCATACTAAGGGTGAAGCTATGAAATTTTTTATTGTCAGTTACTCCTGTTTGACAAATGTGTTCAATGTCAAACGAAGCTTAAAAACAATGGTCATTCGGTAGATTAACTTCATTAGTTTAAGGAACAAAAAAATGTAAATTGAAAATTATTGTACCCACTTAGGAATTGAAAATGGTAGACTTTCAACCTTTAGTTGCGAATGAATAGTTTTAGTTTGATGAATATGATTCAATTGAATCATCTGCAGCTTCAATGATAGTTTTGGTTCATTACAATGGACATTCAACCTTCAAACATAATTATTTTGACATAAAGCCGATAATATTCATTGGCGGTTACTGTACTAATTGCTTTACCAAATACTTTAGTAAGTAAATAATACAGCTATAAATATTTGACGGACATTTACAGATGGAGCATAGAAATGTGTTTTGATCGAATACCAGAGTCCTTCAAACAATCTGAATTATTGATAGCCATAATTTATTTTTCTCTGTTTATATAGTCAATCATGTGTTGATACAATTATACTCATTTATGATTATTACTATGGAAAATGCTAATATCAAATTCTAAATAGGAAACGCTTACTTAAAATTTTATTTAGTACGAATGAGTTCATACATAATGATTGAATTTCTTTTTTTTTTTTTTTTTTGTACCGAACCTCTAAGTAAGGATATACCTCTGCATTTATCCTTAGGTTACGAACAAATAAACACGACAAGTAAATACCTTGAAAGTTACAGTTAATAACATTTTAGTTTGGTTGTTGAACAAAGATTTATCTGGTTGGAAAAGTATGTGTTGTTCTTTTGGGGATATTGGATAATGAAAATGTTTAAAATATACACGTTTGTCCATTTATTTAGACCTGTAGGAAATTATCCGTTTATTGGCTAATCTGCTAGCAAATTATGTCACTTAATTCAAGAATAGGTTATTAAATTATCGACCCACGTTTGTTTTTAAAAAATAAAAAAAGAAGTGAATATCTAGCATACGAAGTTGGTTATTCGAATAACAATCATTATGGCAATCGCTTCCTGTTTGCTATTCTTTACTTGTGTTTGATTTATCCTATTTACAAATACTGCGGATGGAAAGTTCACATTTACGTGAGCAAAACTTACTCCCTGATATTTGCTCACGTTTTTTAGAGTACGTAAATTGAAACAAATATGTATAACTAAAGCCCAAATCACACTAGACCACGATTGCACCACACTCACCGCGATCTAAAATAAATGCAGATCGTGGTGAGCTCTAAGTATGAGCGGCATAAAAATGTAAATTTTCGTTTCAATCACGTTGCCACTACGTCCTCATTACGCTCCTACAACGATCATGCTACGATTATACCACATTCTCACCACAATTATTCTGTGACCTCACTAAGATTAACACGATCTTTCTACGCTCATCACGTCCTAACTACGACCATACCACGATTTTTCCGATTGCAACACGATCTTACCACGCTTCCACTGCGATTAAAGATCACTCTTACGACCACCATAATACGTTCATTCTGCGATCTTACCACGCTCCTATCAATAACGTCAACATTGTGTTCCATATAAGTACTGTATCATTCCTTCTATTTCTCATTGATACGTAGAGTTTCTCGAAAATACCGCAGTCATGCATTCTAAATCTACGTAAGGGTAGAGGTAGAGGTAGAGAGAGATCTGATAGTAACGAATCCTGATCCAGAAGATATATGTCGGATTGACCAATCTAACATGAATCACAACTTATTGCTGTTCCATCAACGATAGTAGGGATGACACAGATGTGTCAAGAATGATTCAGCCGTTGGATATAAAGGATAAGAGGTCCAAATTACATACAGACAAAGAAAAGCTGAAGAGCTTTTATACATTTTATAAGACAATGACAATGAGCATGATAATCGAAGTATTAACGTAGTCGGGTAGTAAGAACAGCATGATGAGGGCGGCATCGGCATGCTTAAATCGTACTATGGTCTTTAGCAGCATGGAATAAATGTGGTAGAGTCGTAGTGGAAGGGTGTTTAGGTCACGGTAAGCACGAGATGGTCGTAGTGAAGTCATAGTAAAGTCGCTGTGAGATCGTAGCACAGTCTCCCCGAGTAGAACCGCGCTTTCCCGACACTGTCGCTACGATGGTACAGCGACCTTTGCGATCGTAGCACGACCTTACTGCGATCTCAATACGCTTCTAGTACGACCTGATTTCACCACGACGGCACCACGATTGTTTTGAACATGTTCAAAGTTGGCCATGCTTATCACGGTCATGAAGACCTCACCACGACCGTACGACGACCTTACTGCGATCTGCACGATCGCACTACGATCGTCAAATTTTTCATTTTTTTTTTCACAGATCTTAGAGCGATCGTGGCCAAGTGGACTGAGGTATAACGATGTTCACGGACGTTTGGCCCTAATCGCGTTTATTAAAATAATACAAAAATCTAAATTCTTTAATCGAATCAAATTATCAAATATACTTTTGTTTGGTCAGACATTCAATTGCGACTAAAGTTTATCAAAATTAGTTTGTATAGATTTATCTAACTTAATCGTAAATTTATATTTTGTAATCTCAGACTTTCATCACCTCATTAGTAGAACCGGTTATATGTTTCACTGTTTTACAAAAACAAAGATACATACATGAACATCTTCTGAAAGATTGCCATCATCATCTGTAATATTTATATTCGACCAAGAATTGATTTCATTAACAATGTGACAGAAGGGCTTAAGTGATGATAAACAAAGATAAATGACAGATAATCCGGCTCAACCATCTGAAGCAAAACATCATGACAAGTATAATAGATAAAGATCTGGATCTTTGTCAAATCAGCAGTTTTTGAAAACATTCATGGTTTTATAGTAACACTTTAACAGTAAACAACAGTACTTTCGATAACTGTTCGAGTCTTCTGCTATTGTCTTATCACTCAGATAACAATGATATATTTAGAATAACAGCGAGAGGGGGAAGATGTGCCCGGTGATAGAGAAATAGCATATGCGTTAGATAACCGTGTACTATTCAGCATACTAACCGTGTCAATTGCTAGATTTTTGTTTTCTTCGCTAAGGGAACAGTAAATATCAAATATCTCCAATTTTACGAACACAGTTTAAGCAACAATTTTTAAAAGTGTTGACAAATAAAGTTATTAATTTGAAAGAATGACTGACGTCATTCAGTGATATCACGTGTTAATCATGAAAGATAGGGAACTTAGGATCATATGAATATGTCCTGGGGAAACATAAAAATAAAAGGTTTTGAACGGAATATTTCCAGTAATCTGTTACAATAGCTCTGGGAGATTTATAGGTTTGTGAATAAACGTGTAAACTACAAGTTATCACATTAACAAGATAATTATGTATTGCTCCTTAGATACATTACAAGTAAACTCTTAGCCGATAAAACACCTATTATATTTGTAGCGTCAACCCATAATTCGGAAAATCAGTTTTTGTCATGCAATTCTTGTCTTGTAATGCATTACAATTTGTATCATTAAGTGTGAATTGTGTTAGAATAGATCAATGTACGAGATTTAGGACGTATTTACATTGCAAAAGCGATCCGATCACGCAGCTGAAGAACCTCTATTTGATCAAACATGTTAACAAAGACATGCAAGTTAATTCCGTGTCACTGCTATCATTAAGTACAAATGGCCTGTATACTTTTGTTTATAATTTTCTTTTTCTTTTCTTTTTTTCTTTTCTTTTTTCTTTTATTTTGTTGTTTCAAAAAACTGAATTGTTTCCCTTTAATTAATCTCATTTAGAATTTTGAGTAGTGTAAATAGTTATTTGAGGTAGTTTAACATAAGGGTTATTCAATTATCCTACCCACGAATGATTGGAGTTTAGGACCATGACTCCTATTATTACGAGTGGAAGAATTATGCCCAAAAAGTAGTATCAGATTGGCTGTTTATATTCATTCATTCAAGTACTGTTGACGTCTGTGTTTCTTTAAATGTTAGTTTCTAAATATTATTTTGTAAACTGAACGAATTATAAAAAGTTAGATTTGCTTTATGCCAGTGTCACACATTGGCGTATAGAACGGCGTGCATCAGACGTACATAGAAAATTTTCAAAGTCGATATACGTTAGTTGCACGCCAGAAGAACGTTGCATAAATTTGAAGTTCGACGAAATGCAAAGGTATACGCTTGGTGAACACTATAACTCCATGACATTTTATGCAGCATAAAAATTTTCATACAGCTGAAGCGTTTGTCTAGCGTATACCTGTACGCTACACGCACGTAATACATACGCTACAAGCGCGTTGTAAACGCTACAGATAGATACATTTGAGACACATTTAGGGCATGCTGTATACGCCTCAAGATCGTTCGACTTTAACTTAAACGTATGTGGGTGTGTTTGTAACAAAATAACCCTAATAAAACGGACCCAGACACGCCGAAATCACGGATTATCGTCCCAGATACGATCTGGATGCGTCTCAAATACTATTAGACTTTTACCCTTCGTAGCCTGCATTCCTTCATTAGAAAAACGCCAGGCCTACGCCAGACATACATTACTTGAATGCCCAAAAACGCTTAGGTACGTTTCTCGCACGCCCAATACACGCGTAAAACTCGTTGTGCACACGATACAGATATGATTGTAAATAGTTATCAAAGGTACCAGGATTATAATTGAAGATTGAATATTATGATTGACAGGTTGAATGCATCCACAATTGTTAGCGTATTGGCAGCGTACATGATTTTTTAACACGCCCGGCGTACGTCAGAGCTATACGTTGATGTGCAACGCCGGTATTAAATTCACGACGTTTAATTCAATTTTTGTCTCTCAACCTAATAATGGTTAGGAATGCTATAACATGATTTTTTTCACATGCACTTTGCTTGAATAGAGCAATACCATAACTTTTGAAACTGATTTCATGTTTTTAATTATATGTAGATACATTTGACTGTGTTCTTAATATATGCAATCATAGATATTATTATATATATAAAGTTTACAGTTTAATACATTCTTTATCTGTATGTAGTTGCTTATAATGACTGGAGGATAGTTAAATACGTAGCTATGTATTTAATTGGCCACCAGTCATAATAGATCTATTTCTTTTAGTAACACTGTGCCTTGATAAAATGCTGTAATGGGACAGTACTATTTTTATTATGCTAGTTAAAGCCACATTAAAGAGCTATATCTTCCAATCCAAAATGATATGTTTCTTCCCATAAAAACCATACGTATTTTTTTCAGTGGTAGTTAAAAATTTCCTGATTATGTCAGTCAACCTATTTTGCTGAAAATACCTGATAAAGGTATTGTTATACACCTGCTTAAAGAAGCGGGGGAATAATTTAATATGTCTACTTGTTGCACCCTGTATCTGCACAATTACTCCTAAACTTCACCAATCGTCAGTACTAGTGAAACTCTGCAACTTGAAGTAAATGAATACTAAAAGTTGAACATGTCAAAACAAAATAGAGGAGATAACTGTTGACATTTTTTTGACATTTTCCCTTTTGTGTCTGTTTTTCTTGTTCACACATCGTTGTCAATATAATGAAATTTGATGCGATTGTCATACAAGTGAGAGGGTTGGCAAGCTTTAAAACTAAGTTTAAGCCACCATTTTCTATATAAGAAAAATGCCTTTCCCATGTGAGGAATATGACAATTGTTATCCATTCGTTTGATGTGTTCTAGCTTTTGATATTGCCATTTGATAAGGGACTTTTCTTGTTGAATTTTTAGCGGAGTTCAGTGATTTTGTGATTTGTGATTTTACTTTTTTTTACTTTGATTTGTTATTGCTCTCTGAATATATTGAACATTTTGCAACAGAGCATTTAGCAAACAATACTCATACTCATATTTTAAGAATTAAAGTGTCATTTGGTCCAGATGTTTATACAGCTTCTTTTTTCTCTGGTTATATTATGATAGTGTTTTTAACTGGCTGTTTCTGTATTGGCACTAGTATAGATTCAAGGTTTGTTGTATTGGCCTCGAGACTCGTAGGGTCGAGGGCCAATACAGCTGACCGATAATCTATTCCAGTGCCAATAAAGAAACAGCCAGTTCATAACACTTTTATTAAATAATTCAACTTTTTAAATACAGACTGATTCTGAATGCTGTATTACAAACATCAAATGTGAATATAAGGCCAATATTCAATACGGACTGGCAATGATGTGAGTATAGGGCCAATATTTCCAATACGGAAAAAAAGCAATGTAGATCACGTGATTTATGTGACCAGGACGACGTCACCAGTACGACACATGCCGTTTTGGTAGTATTAGCGCTATTTCAATCGTATTATTTAATAAGAACTCTTATTGTCGGTCCTTGTTCTAACTGTAATTCTTATGAGTTTCAATTGTACGTGTTACCACAGCTTCACATTTATGTGTCTTATTGACATATTTTGTTTCAACCTATTTGAAATCGTACACTGAGTATCGTTTCATAAACCAATAAGAAAGTTAGATATATTTTTTTTAGCAGCGAGTATAAACCAAAAACTTATTATTATTTAATGCAGTTTTAAATGCAGTTAAGAAATTAATAGCAAGAAAATTTTGGAACATTTTTATTAAACTTTCAAGTGTATTTATTTTTGCTTGCTGACCATTTCTGCGTATCCTTTAAATATGAAGTATCATAACACAAAAGATATTAAAGTATATAAATAACACATAGTTGAGAGGGTGATAGAGCAGATTGTTACATTGTACCCCTAGAAAACATTGTCAACCACGGCGAACCAAAGGTTGACAATGCTTTTTTGAGGGGTACCAATCTTCTCAATCACCCTCTCAGCTATGTGTTATTTAATTTATTATACTGAATGTCCTATTATTATTGTCTGTTACAGACTAATTTTATTTTAAAAGTATTTTCTATGAAGTCACGTACATAACAACGTTACAGGTATTAGAAAAAATAACAAAAGTGAGGCAAGATATTTTATTTTTTTTTATTTTTTTTTATTTTCAAATTATAAAATCTGTGCAAAAACGTAGAACTTAAGCATTGTATTTATTATAATTACTTGATGTAAATTCAATTTATTGTCCTTTAAATTATCGATTTCTGATTGGTCCGGACGAGAGGGTGACATTCAAATAAATTTTCACCCGCTCAGCCATGTGATAGAGTAAATTAACACCCTCATATAAGCCAGTCAAAATATGGCATTTTAACATGAAGTATCATAAAATACTCATATTGACCTGAGTTCTTTCTTATTTATCTTATATTTTATCAAAACATGAGGAAACAGCATTTCGACCGACCTATAGCATCATTTTCAGGCAATATTGAACCCTCATCCATGCCAGTAAAAATTGTGATCGTACCTTTAAATGTCGTTCAATGTATAATATTACCTTCCCACTTACCGCATAAATTCCCCATTCAATTATTTTACTTTATTTTCATTCAAAAGGTTTGATTCTTTATGAACTGTTTCTTGTGTATTTTGTCCCCTTGACCATTATTAATAAGGCTGATATTAACATGAAATGAACATGACAGCAATAAGATAAGAGGACATTTACATGATTTAGTACTTAAAAATATCAATATCTACAAAAGAGTTATATTTGTTTTCTTTGAAATTGATTATTTGTACTGTAATCTGATAAAACCTAGTACAATTTTTTATGGTGGTCAAATAAATAATTATTCAAGTTCTCACTGCAATTATGTCAATTAATCTATTAAAGGCTGTTTAGTTTCGTGGAAATAATACGGTCATATATATTGACCTATTGTATACAAAAGTTGTAAATATACCAAACCAACGAATAAAAGATCTATAAACACCCAATTTAAACAAACATAATGGTAAGACATGTATAATATGTCTCTATTGGAACACGAAAAAAAACATCTATTTTCACATTGGTTACGAAAGTAGTCCGATGGATACCGTCTTTCAAATAGTTACCAACCACAACTATCACTACACGATTAAAGATCCTCTTTCCAGTACACGAACTATCAATACATTTTATCAATCACTGCTTCAGACATTGTGTATACTAAATGGTATATCAGTATAAGACGTATACGACTATGGCTTCTTGTACTTCAGAAAACAGAAGAGAAGTGTTTTGATTATTGGGAATTGTCTACTTTGACTAAAACATTGAAATAAAAGGCATGTTCGTCTGCTTTTGTGAAAAGAAATATAAACAATGACTTTGTCAACGGTAATAAAGTCGAAAAGACAGTCTTCTTAACGTCCATGTTTTCAAGAAACTAGTTCGGTCAATGATCTTTTAATCTCTATTCGTTTGATTTGTTTTCTCTATGAACAGCATATGCAATTTTCCCGATGTTACATAAATATATAAACCTATAAGCAACCAATTTTAATACAAATGATATAATTCCTTAGTGACATTTACTAGAAAAGGCAATTTTGGTACACACAAATATTTCTATAATGTTTGCTCGACATCTCAAAAAACATAATTCCGCAAAGACCTCAATAGGAAATCAAATACAAAGCTCTCTATAGTGAAAAGGTTTGGATTTTATATATTTCAGTTTATCATCTGTAATTGGTATATAAATCGTAGGAAAATACATCTGCTAAACTCTTTAAAACCGGTACTGCATAACATATCATTCTATGTCGTTACGTGATTTGAACTAATTATCTATCAAACGAAAAGTATCAACTTGACAGTTTATTTACCGAAATAGCAATGTTTCAAGTGTAAAGTACAAACTACTTCAGCGATTGACAAGATTTTATTTTGAAAACTACAGCTCTGTAATCATCCGATGAAATAGTGTTGAATCGTGAGTGGTACATGGATTGTATATATGATAAGTTTGTTAACAGCAAATACCACAGTAGCATCTACGATTGAATTCAATGCGACTAATGTGTTTGCTGTTGAAAGATAAGGATAGCCTTTGTAAATGCAAAGTAAAAAAAACTACTTAAATTGAACTAACAGAACAGAAGTTCTAAATTTGTAGTATATCCAGTCGTAACAAAGACAATATATCATATGTTACATCCATCCCATCTCGAGATCGAGAGAGAGAGAGAGAGAGTAATCCTGATATTAGTCATATGTTGTATTTATCTTCTTCCGTAATAGTGCTGCTATGCTCTTTCTGATTATTTTTTAAGAGATTTTTCTTAATTTGCAAAATTTAAATGGGATAATTGTGAGATGGGATTTGCTAAAAAAAACCTCGAAAACCTGCAGATTGAAGCTGCAAGAATAGTAACTGGTGTGTCTATATTCACAAAATCTGAAAATTTGTATAAGGAAAATGGGTGGACACTGACTGGAGAAAAAGACGAAAATTACAAATATTTTATAACATTCAGTATAAACAAGCTCCCGGATTATCTATGCAATTTTGTTTCACCCAGTGAACAGAACACACATGTATATCCTTTGATAAATTGTTCATTTTTGTAGATTATGCCTTACTAAATAATTTTTTATACCATCAACTGTTAAATAATGGAATCATACCGATTTGTCCCTTCGAAAATCTTTCTCAAAATTAAAATCCAATTAAAAGGGCCAAATGCTATAAACAAAGATGTACCTAAGCACTATATCTATAGACTGACCGAGGAAACTAAATATAATCCTAACACAATTCAGATGCTATTTAATGTTCTTAATAAACGCATCATAGATACCCGGACTAAAATTAGTATATACGCCAGACGCGCGTTTCGTCTACAAAAGACTCATCAGTGACGCTCGAATCCAAAAAAGTTAAAAAGGCCAAATAAAGTACAAAGTTGAAGAGCATTGAGAACCAAAATTCCTAAAAGTTTTGCCAAATACAGATAAGGTGATCTATGCCTGAGGTAGAAAAGCCTGAGTAATTCAAAAAATTTGTAAACAGTTTTATAAATATATTAACCATATCAATGACAATTCAAATCTCCAACAGCAGTGGCAAAGACACAGTGGTTGTAAATAAACTCATCATAGATATCAGGACTAACTTTAGTATATACGCCAGACGCGCGTTTCTACTCCAAAAGACTCATCAGTGACTTGTTCATAGTCAATATAATTGCTGACCGTTCTTGGTTTTGTGGGAGTAACACTGATACTGTACACCATTTCCTTTTCGACTATTCCTTAACTACACACCAGAGAGAAATTCTGATGAACAATCTAAGATGACTCCCTGATGACCTTATACTGTATGTTAAGTTTCTTATATCTGATAATCCGAACCTATCAGATGAACAAAACATCCATAAATTTAATACATATAAAAAGATATGGTATGAGTGTCAATTAGAGACCTCTCGATCCAAGTCATAATATGTAAAAGTAAACCATTATAGATCAAAGTGCGGCCTTCAACACGGAAACTTGGCTCACACCGAAAAACAGGCTTTAAAGATATATAAAGGGCTCCAAAAATGACTAGTGTAAAACCAGTTAAACGTCAAAACTAACGGTCTAATCTATAAACAGAAAACGAGAAACACTTATGAACCATATCAACAAACGACAACTAATGAAAATCAGATTCCTGACTTAAGACAGGTGAAAAAAATGCAGCGGATTTTAACGATTGAATAGGTACCAACCTTCACCCTTATCTGAAACAATAGTGTAACATAACAACTAAGAAAGACGTGCATTAGAGTGGAATAAAATGTCTGGGAAATTCACTGTTATATGATGCTACAATTGTATTTGTTGTACATGTACATTCACGTCATCATCTTTAAAATTATCAGTTTTTCTGTTTTCAGTTTTTCATTATTTTTTTTTTCAATAGATAGACTTGCATATTCTAAATTATTGCATGCTCAAATTAATATTATTTTGTAATTTATTGTTACTCGTAGCGGACTTCATAAGTTTATAAAATATGTTTAAACTAATAAAACTTAACTCTTTTTTTATGAGGATCATGACATGGGGATTTCATTTTGCCATTCCTTAATGTGTTATGGTCATTTTTTTACCATTTCTTTCATAGTTTTCTCTTTACATCTGTATCTAAATAAAGGCTACAGTACTATACTGCTGTTCGAGAGTCATAAATCGATTGATAAAAAGCAAATCCTGGTTACAAACTAAAACTGAGGGAAACAGATTAACTATAGGAGGAAAACAACAAAACAACAGAAACACTGAAGTGCAACCAACAAAACACGACAATGCACTTCGCCCAGAAACGAACTATAAGATAACAACTGCCATTTTCCTGACTTAGTACAGGACATTTTAAGAAAAAATTGCTGTTGAAACCTGGTTTTGTGGTTAACTTTTAATGCAATGTTAAATATAACACTTAAATGACAACATTACATGACAGGACTACAGTACAAATAAATGCAAGAACATATTTTTTTTTTTAATTATCTTCAACATTTTTCCTGCTACATCAATTATATCTGGAAGTATGCAACTAAGTTTTTCTTTTGAAAATATGAAGCGTATTTTTATTGAAAAATCAGAATGTTGTTGCTTTTTAGGAGTCTGGTTGATTGTTATTTTCATCCATTTTTCTGCGATATCGTTTACGTCTGGCGTTTGATGTTTTTGATTTTGGTGTATTTGGTGGCATAGGATTAAATTTTGCCGATGACATAGGAATATTTTGTATCTTGATATTCGTTCCAGAGAGGACTTTTATAATTTGCCAATTTGAAGACAGAGTTTCTGTTGGTTGACTTTGGTTACCGTTCGTTATGCAATCTGGAATCAGTTTTTTCACAAATGTTTTCATTGCTGATTTCAATGTACCACCATTTTCTCCTGCACCTTGAAAATCACCTATTGTACTTTCTGAGCTCGAGCTTTGAGTGTCATCTAAGGTATCACTTATGCTTTGAATGACGGCAATATGCTTATCATGCAGTTTCTTGAATACTCCTATCGCTTTGCAGTAACTCATATTTTCGATGACAGGAAACAGGTCTTTTTCTTGCACCTGATAAAACCCTATCAGTTCGTTATCATCCAGTTTGTGAAAGATGTCTTCAGTTGGATATTTATCATCTACTGCAATATCTATCATGGTATGAGATTGGTCTTGTTCTGTGTTGCTGACCGATTTTTCTCTTTCTGTTTGCTCTCTGATATTCTCAAAAATCTGTTCTGGTGCTGGTTTTGACATCTTATTGGAAGGTTTTGTCTCATTGGCCTGCTGTTGATTTGATGTAAACATTTTATGTGAAGCTGTTGTCTCATCAGTCTGCTCTGGTGATGATAAAGGTATTGATTTCACAACTTCACTTTTATCTTTCTTTTCATTACTCCTCTTTTTTACAATTAACATCTCTTTCAAATTTAGTGACCAAGTATGAATTTGATCTGGTGCTGGGTAGCTGTTCGGTTTTTCTATATCTGTTTGCTTTCTGACATTCCTTTTTTGTGTTCCTCTGGTACAATATTTTTCAGTAACGATTTTGCATACTTTTTCACTTTTGCTTTTAGGTATATAGCAACATTTACCAGATGCCTTATGTAGCCTGGAAAATCGGTACATTCTCTTAGAAATGTAGCGATCTTTACAAGATGTCTTTTGCAGCCTAAAAGTTGGAAACTTATTCTCCCAGGTTACTCTTTTCAAAGCTAATTCTGAGTTCATATCTAAAGCTCCACCATTTGCTGTTGTCTCAGCAGTTTTCTGTGGAGCTGATTTAGACGTTGATTGCGTTGGAATATCTTTACTTTTCTCTTTCTTTTCATTTCTGATCTTGTTTAGAACATTTGTCTCTTTCATATTTCGTGGCAATGTATGGATTTGATCTCGTTCTGGGTATTTGTCTGTTTTTTCTCTGTCTGTTTGCTGTCCTACATTCCTGTTTTGTTTTCTTGGGGTGCAGTATCTTTCATAAACCATTTTGCATACTTTATCACTTTTGCTTTTAGGGATATAGCATTTTTCACCAGATGAAAGATGCAGCCTGGAAAATCGATACTTTCTATTACTGGCGTAGTTAATTTTACGAGAGGTCTTTTGCAGCCTAAACATTTTATACTGACTTTTCCATTTTGGCCTTTTAGAACCTAATTCTAGGCTCATATCAAAAATTTCATTGGAAGCTGTTGTCTCACCTGGTTGCTGTGGTGCTGGTTTAGACATTGATTCTGTTGACATAACTTTACTTTTATCTTTCTTTTCATCTCTGCTCTTGTTTACAATTAAAGTCTTTTTGAAGTCTTGTGGCAAGTGCTGTAATGGTGGAAGCAGTTTGTGAGCACCAGGGCGATTAGTGAAGGGGTGGTCTTGCATACATGTTTGCTCTTTGTCAAGTAACAATGGTGGTAGTTTAAGAGTAGTGTCAATTAGTTCTTTCGCGTATATCGTCTTCTTGGTAGGTAACAATTGTTGGCGTTTCAGAGTCTCTGAGTATGACTCTTCCGCGTATTTAATCTTCTTGTTTAGTAGCAGTAGTGGTAGATTTACTGGAGACTTTTTCTCGTATTTCATTTTCTCGTTACCAAGCAATTGTGGCAGTTTTACTGGAAGAGGAATTTTCGATCTCTTAGCATGCTTTTGGAGCTCGTTCCTTTGAGTCTCCTCCTTTCTAGAATAATTTTCACTTTCTTTGCTTTCCATAGATAGTTCAAACATATCATACTCAACTTCAAATTCATGATTTAGGAAACTAAGTTCTGATTCGGACCTACGCAATGTGCAGCAAGAGTCAACACACTCGCCGGTAATGCACTTGTTTGATTCTAGTATATTTTCATGGATTGGTGTCATCACGTGTGTTCTACCAGTTCTCCCGATATATAACATGGTGTCATCAATAATGACAGTGTTGACTTCGATCATTTGTCTTTTATACTTGTTTAAGCTACCATTTGATGAAATCAAAAGTTCCTCGTTGAACAGTTGGTAATATTCGCGTTTGACGTCAAGAATGAACTGTGGAAAAGGATTTGGAATTCTTGAGCGGTTGCTCCTTTCAATTGTTTTGTAAACATTTTTCAGGGTTTTCTGTTGACGAAGGAAAAACTGTTTCTGTTTCCTTAAGTAATGAAGCCTATCTTTCATGGCAATTTGTAGATTGTGCATGCATCGCTTCATGACATGTCTGTCAGCTTCTATAAAATCGATCCATTGCTCTATTTCTTGTCTGAGCCTGTTCTCGGAAAGTTTGCTTGGTTGCATGTTTTGTAGTTTGTTTGAGGTTGTATGGATTGCTTCCTCTTTTTCTTGAATTAAACATTTCCAGTTGGCAAGCAATCTGAAATGATGTTTTATTTTTGTTCTTAATGTTAATAGATGTTCAGCGATTCGCTACATAAAACAGCGCTTCTTAAACATGATTCTAGTAAATAACGTTATTTTTTCACATAAATCAGTTATATAGAACTGGACTCTTATCACACCATCAGCAAGTAGTGGCCAAATTTACTAACCCATTAAAACATAAAGTATGGTCATTCCTAATTTACGATTCTAAAGTGGTGACAATACAAATACGAATGCAAAACCATATATATTTTTTAGAAGATAACCTTATATGTTGTCATGTGTCATCCAATGACTTCCAGTCGAATTCCAATGTAGTGTACCATTATTATCATGCTTTCCTTATTTTCTTATATTTTTTTTAAGTTATAAGCCATTTGGTCTATATGTACTCGATGGTATTATGTTCGTTTGCCTGATTTTTTTCGTCTTTCTGTGCTGAAGGTATGTATCAGTGTCTCTTGTTTAAGTTTTTGTAAATTTCCTTTAGTTTGAAATTTCATATCCGTTTTGGTAGGGTTTTTTTGTCGAAGATATACCATTGTCGTAAGAATGTGGCAATACTATACATATTGCTGTACTTTATGGTTTTGGGACTTTTTTTTTAACAGATAATTAAATTTGATATTCAATTTTGTCTCATATTCCATATTTGTTTAAAGATAAACTAGACTTACTCGTTCCCTGTCCTGTCTACGTATTCCACTGTGTCATACTCTATCTCAAACTTCTGGCTTCTTGATCCGACTACAAAATACACAAAGCTTTGTATTAGTAAATGATGTGGTATATTGATCTACATTAGACAATCGACATTTTGCATTCAGTCTTATCCATTGTCATCGTTTATTTCTGTTCGATTTTGCAATTTGAATAAATGAGTTGGGAATATATCATAACGAAATGATGAAATAGCACCAAAACTAAAAGCAAGATAAAAGAAAAGACATACAGAAGTCAATATACAGGTTAAAAAGTATCTGTATAATGTCAAGCTCCGAGTTAAGAAAAGTTGTTCACAAAAAAGATGCACTTAGAATTGTCATCCACACTTTACCGAAAGGACATGAAGTATAGATGACCATAATCTATGGCTAGGTTCTAGACATAGAACATGCATATCAGTGGCGGTTCAAAAAGAGGGGAGAGTTCCTGGGGTTTGAACCCTTTTTTTACGGCATTGGTCCCTTCCCATCTTGGATCTGCCAATGCAAGTTATAGGACTGGGGATGACACCATGCTGTTCTATACTGTAATACTTGCTGCTGTATTTCGGTATCACTTTTATACATCAACGTTATGTACGATATTTTTATGAGTATTTCAAATCATATTTACAATAAGTCTTATAACAGCACGGAACTACATGTTAATAATTCGAAGACGATATTTGTAATTAATTTGTACGAAATATGATTTCGTTTTATTGTGCACCTTTATTGTTGAGTATTATTCCTGATCGAAGAACAAAGTGAGAAAGTGAGATAGTATGTTGCTCAGTATACTTCGGTGTAGAAACATGTAATTATGATCCTTATATTTTTTCAAACACAATTTTTTTCGGGGAAAAGGGGGGGGGGGGGATTAGTTAGCAGCACACTAATCGAAGCAAAACGATTATACTTTGAATTGTAACTGAATACTAAAATACATGGGGTAGATTCTGAACTACACGGAACGCTCTAGCGTCTTGCAAAGCCGCTCCGTTGCTCATTCGTTACCTTATTTCAAAGTCTATTTAAAGCTTCGACAAATTATGTACCTTTCCCCAGGTTAACATTTCTGACTAATTGTATAATTTGTTTTTGGGATAGTCAGATTTAAACAAAATCAAATCGCATAAACGCATAGGAATTCCGTTCTAATCAAGCTCCCCGTAATTGTTTTCAAAACGAACACTTATTATTCCAGGGATAAAATAAACTGAAGAGGGAATAACACGCGACGAAGTGGCTCCTTATAATAAACTTACTTCTTTCTGTCGTCTTCTTGTGCACAGTCTGCTTTGTTGGTACCATATTTTCGACTTTATCACTACAAAAGAGAGAAAAAATAAGTTGGAAGTTTTCATATTTTTTTCCAAGCTGAAAAAAGAAAGGAATCACCCGTATAAAGGAAGGATGTTTTGTATAACGGAGGTATTAGGTTTTAATTTGGGGTCAAAGAGACTGTTTGCTAGACAAATACGGAGATATAGTACCTCGTTGACCAATAGTTCAAGATTTCTTTACAGGACTATATTGCTAATCAGCCATTATATTTATTATTATGTTTTGTAATGATGCTAATAAATTGTCTACTTTGGACCACAGTTTTATATAACCGAAAATTTACACCGTATTTACTTTTTGTACGTTCAGATCTTTTAAAAAAATCCGATCATTATACTAAGATCCAGGAGTAGTGGGTTTTGAATCCAAATGCCACTTTGACTTAGTTGCGGTCAATGTTTAAAGCGCTGCTTTTTTTTTCTGGAGGGGCATTCTTATGTTGCAATAATTTGATTCGTTTTCTAGCAAATTATATAACTTTAATTCAACTACCCTTGCAAGGCTGCATATGGTTCTATTTATACAAATTATAATGGTAATAAAGAAATTTAAACAAAACATTTCGAACATTAAGTACAGTACAGTTCTATATTTCTTTAATATACATACATTATCAACTAGCATAATCTAAACATTAGTAATGTTAAATATGCTTACCGATCCTTCTTCGTTCTTTCTTCCATAATTTTTCGTATTCACTGATTGAAATAATTCAATATATGTTTGCTTCTTTTATAATCACTGCTTACTGCGACAGATGAAACTGTGAAGTGAGGAATAGGAGGTGCCGTCACTTTGACAACGTTTCTTCTATTATGACGTTACGCTACCTCGACCTTTACAACACATGCAATCTTTTATATTGCAACGCACATATAATAGTCTTACGTCTGTCAAGTTAGTTTTGTAAATTTGGTACATTACTGCAAAAGTTTTTTTATCTGCAGACAATTCATCTATCAGTAATATACAGAAGATACGAAAATTGGGCGCGGATTCAGACATTTAGGAAAAGGAGAATTCTTCCCCCGGACCCCCTAATTCATACGCCAATAAAAATGAATTCTCGCAAAAATAAGTCGATTACAATACCATGAATAAAAAGAAAACCGATTCAAAATACAAATAACAGTTGAAAACATTACAAAGAATGCTTAAGGAGCAGCCCGAATTCCACCGAAACGTAATTGGTGCCGTGATATTATGACAATATTTATAGGTTCCTAAATTTTATAAAGACAAACAACTGATTTGATTTCACGCAACCGTTTTGATTCCTTTTAGGTCTACAGTGCTTTGATCTGATTAAAAACTTTCGTTGGTTCTTTCGTCCGTTGGTTCGTTGGTTTGTTGGTTCGTTGGTTCGTTGATTCGTTGGTTCGTTCATTTGGTCGTTCGTTGGTTAGTTCGTTCGTTCGTTCTTTCGTTTGTTCGTCGTTTGTACGGTCGTTCTTTCGTTGGTTCGTCGTTTGTACGTTCGTTCGTTCGTTTGTTCGTTCGTTAGTTCGTTGGTCGGTTGATTGGTTGGTTGGTTGGTTCGATCGTTCGTTTGTTCGTTCGATCGTTGTTCTTTCGTCCTTTAAACAATTATTATTTAATATATACACAATTTGAGGTCTTCATAAACAAAATGCATCTTTCATATTTCATTCTTGCAAAATTGTCATTTAATAGTTTATTTACAGCATACGGTCATTGCTAATATAAAAATATGTTCTTCTTGTATAATTTAGATTGGCGTATTACTTTAAAGCTCTAACGGGAGGATGGTACTCGATTTTAATATGATGAAGTCATAGTCTTTCGGTCAGTTAAATTGATGTCTAGAGCTGGCATGTCAGTGACTGCTACATGTATTAGTTCTTTGTTAATTCATGTTGATCATTGACATTTTGGTAAGTTACTCCCGTTACATATTTTAACATTGGACTCGGTTTTCATTGGAAACGAGTTTTACTATGCGTATTCTGTGTGTTTGTTTATTCAAAATTGGCTACAGGTATCCGAGTGGGTTGAGATATCGCAAAACGCGCATTTTTTTTTACGCCTGTTCCAAATCATGGACCTCTATCCCTTGCTTGTCTTGTTTAGTTTAAGATTTTTGTTCATTTATGATTCGGAGTTTAGTGTGTCGTCCATTCTGTGAACTTATTATACATCATTTTAGGAATAAGCTGTAGACCGCATCCGGATGCTTAATTTGCTCGCTGCATTGAAGACCCTTTGGTGACCTTGGGCTATTTTCTGCTCTTTGGTCGGGTTGTTGTCGCTTTGACACCTTCCCCGTGTTCATTATCCATTCTATAAGGAGACAACCTTCAACCAGAAACAAATGATGTAAAATATAACAACTGTGTAGGTCAACGAACGACCTTCAGCAATGAGAGCAAAACCCAAGATATTAGAGGACTCGAAATGAAAAATGCAAAATAAATTATAACTAGAAATCTTACTAAAGCTTATGTTCTTTAAACGAAAGTTTATTTTTGTGAATATTGGCGAAAATTGTATTTTCATTTCTGGGAACTTTGATGAAAATACGAAATTTAATATGATACTTATTTCATTAATTAAACAAGTGTGGACACATATCAGTTTGGATAGTACAGTTGGGTGTTTGACAGTGTTTTCTGACAAAAAGAGTTCTCTGGTTTTCCCCATAGCGTTCTATAATGAACGGCTGTGCCCAGTGACAGTCAACTTGTACCAAACACTGAAAATACCAATCTTATATTCAATATTGTGTTTTACTATTCAATTAGAAGATGTGGTATGGGTGACAATGAAACAACTCTCCATCCCAGTCACACTTTGTTTAAGTAAACCATTGTCAGGTTAATCAAGACTGTAATGTAGGAGAAACTTTAAATCAATGCTGACCGTTCATATATTTTATTTAGCTAGACATTGCTTTTAAAATTAAATCTACCAACGTGCTATGATTGCTGCCTGTATATAATGTGTACATTCCTGTAAATGAATTTTGTGCATGTGCAATGTTACATTGGAGGATTCCCTTTCAACATTTTAACTTTGAAATAACTTCTATGTATAAAATAGATTAACATTTTCAAAAAAAATATCTGTTAATGGAACACAACTGAATCTGAGTGTGCTCCAACGCTGAAGAGATTTACGTAAAGAAGCAAAACATTTGGAAGAATTGCCTAATAGTCCATTTGCCAATTACCGATTCGATTCTGTTATTAGATATAGGAAGATGTGGTGTGAGTGCCAATAAGACAACTCTCCATCCAAATAACAATTTATAAAAGTAAACCATTATAGGTCAATGTACGGCCTTCAACACGGAGCCTTGGCACTCATCGAACAACAAGCTATAAAGGGCCCCAATATAACTAGTGTAAAATCAATCGGGAAAACCAATGGTCTAAACAAATCTATATAACAAACGAGAAACGAGAAACACGTAAAAATTTAAATAAACAAACGACAACTACTGTACATACAACATTCAATTACTTCCCTTTGTCTATTTTAAACTGCACATTAAGGACAAAGAAATACACAATTAAATTATAGAACTTTTCGACATTCCAACAGTTATCAAAGGTATTAAGTTTATAATTTAATACACCAGACACGCGTTTCATTTACATAAGAATCATTAGTGACGCTCAGATCAACATAGTAAAGAAACCCAAATAAGTTCAAGGTTGAGACAACTTTGTTAAAGTATAAATGTATACAAAATACAAAATATGACTTTTTTCCGTCTTACTGTCAATTCGGCTTAGACTGTTTTGAAAACATTTATCTGGAAAAAACACGGAATAACGAAAACTGTAAAAGTGCATTTTATATATTCGGTTTTATATACCTTAAACCGAAATGCCAACACATTGTTTTTTCTAATGAGAGTTGTTTCCACTAGACATATAAGCTAAATTTAATATTGTTTCTAGACGTGACAGTTGATCAATCAACCAGATTGAAAAGTCTATCCAGCTTTAATCCACAGGCTTTTATTCTATAACGTATTTCACAAAAAAAATATCAATCGAGGTTTTTTCGTTTGTCACGTATGTCACTTTGAAGGTTTAAAGGATTTGATTGAACATATTAAATTCAGACAATAATATGTCAGGAGAACCAAAATTGTATGTTACCAGTCAAACAAAGCTAACAGTAGATTTTTAAGCTGTCGATGACTGTGAATTATTCATGGAAGTTAACATTTTAGAAACTAATTGAAACCGTTTAATTGATACGAATGTCAACGCTGTAGCGAGTCTTTGAGTTTATCAAACAGCAAACAATTATTTAAAATTAAGTCTATTTTTATAACAATGTCAACGTAAGGGCATATACTTTAAAATAGATAATAGTTAAAATAAGGTTACTTTGTCTTTTGATTACGAACTGTGCAATTTATTATCCACAACAGTTATGAGGGTTTGGATGGGGTTAAATGATTAAAGAATAATGCCCTTAAAAATGAAGATTAGAGAATAACGAGCAAAAAAATGAAGATTAGAGAAAAAAGGGGTTAATTGTTTGAAGATTAGAGAAAAAAAGGGTGAAAATTAAATGTTTACAGAATAACAGACCCCCCATCCAGACCCTCAGTTATTAGATATTATTTCGTCGGAATTAAAAAAATATATAATTAACGAAGATATAATCAGCTTTTACAGAATATACAAAAAACATAAATGATGCTATTCATCAACTGCTTACAACAGTTTGCTTTTTATGTAGGAATACAATCCAATAACGGATGATCCATGAACGATAGGTGATTCTTCCCTGGTATTGCACATTGTTTTAGAACATACGATCCGTTTCGTTTCATTCCTACACATATGCTTACTTGGGTGCATCTCTTTCATCCTATACCTTCATACTTATCCTACCTGTCCTAAAATATGTTACATCTTCACTCTTTACCAAAACATTTAAATAAATAGTGATAAAAATGTATGCTACCTCACGCATACTACACCAAATCGTTCAGAATGTCTATGCTTTACATAAGTGGCGAATCCTAGTCACTCATTCGTGTGATGTAGGTCAAAAACATGTCACAGACTTGCAAAATTGAGATGTCCGTGTACATAAGGCAGCATCATCAATAAATGACACTTTCCTTGTTTTCTATCATAACAATTGATGTACGATTAATCGAACTAGACAATATAAAATAGAGAATGGAAATGGGGAATGTGTCAAACAGACAACAATCCGACCAAAAACATGTATTGATTGTCATAGCTAAAGATTGATGCCAATGTTTTAGTTTCTAGGGAATCAAATGTAATCCATGTGTTTTAAAAATGAATTAAAGATAAAGTAAGGATTATGAAATGGTTCTAACCAGTTCACATTTTGCCATCAGTGTTGCCACATATGTTTTTTTGACGTTTTTGAGCATACAATATAAGAGTTTGTATTTATTTTTGAATTTCCAAATAATTTGACTTCATTGAAGATAATGTCATAAACATTGTGTTACATACTTACATTGTAAATGGAAAATCTATAATCATATTGTTCAGACACGTAATGTTTGATCGGACTGTAGTGCAGACTTTGATTCTTTTAATTACGTGGTAAATGGAACAGTTAATAATTGTTAAAATGTTCGGTGTATTGAGATTGCGCATACCTCCCTCTTGCAATCAACCTCATTGCAACAACTCTTTGAGGTATTCCTTACTATAGTTTACTTGCTCATGTTATCCCTGAAAAGTATACATCTTACTTGAAGTCCAAGTTTCATCCTGTTTTCGGTCAAACAATTTTCCAAAAAATCTACTTGTATTTATTAGTTTGTTTTGTCATTTCTTTCTAATACTAGCGAATTTTCGATGGCAGTTCTCAGTAACTGCAATGTAGATGTAATACCTACTCATGTTGAACATGCATAAATATGTGACGTTGTTCAAAAGTATTGTGGTTACTACAAATCCGGTAAATGGTCTTATTCGGTAAGTCACATTCATGAAAAGGAAGGGTGTTTGTCACATATTGTACAAAGAGGTCTAACCAGAAACCCCTTGGGCCTAAGAAGATTGGCTGCATTTGCTATTGAGTCCTAATAAAATAGTAATAATAGTTCAAAGATTCAGCAATATGAACCTAATAATATTAACCGTACGTGTATATAACGAATAATGTTCGCGAGAAAAATATTGTCTTCCCACGTTAAAATGTGCACGACATGATATTTTATGATTTAATTCGCATTACACACATGGATGACGAGGTCACTTTTGCAAATAAAGTACCACGCTCGAGTGTTTTGTACTGACTTTTACATTTCCTATTGATTTTTTAATTTCGTCGTAATTAATTGTAAATTTTCTGCTTTGTATAATAAAAATTTCAACTAGGATGTGTGGGGTAAATATGTGTTTTCATGAGATTATTAGATTTGACTATCATGACACAATTGAAAACTTGTTAAATAAGCATGTCTGTTTTAATGTAGATTAAACTATGCCGTAATGCGTTTTAGAGTGTAGTCGGCAATAGGCACAGTATTTCCCAATCTAATTAAAAACCGATCTCTCATCGCTCCCGTTTTCTGATATGTCGCGTGGGAGATCTAAAGAAACCCGCTTTGAGGTCCCATGTGAGTGAACTAGAAGTTATGAATTTATAATGATATGCAAATGAGTTGAAGACCTATCAATAAGCCAATCAAAAAAGTTTATGAATTCTTTTGACTGACGATTTCTTCGTAAATAAAATGAGTTACATCCCTTTACCTCACGATAAACTTTCAAGATCGTGGAAACTCATTTTCATTGGTCGAAAAAGACACACCTACGAGGTCACTCACATGTGACCTCAAAGCGGGTTTCGTTAGATCTCCCACGCGACATATCAGAACGGGAGCGATGAGAGATCGGTTTTTAAATAGATTGAGTATTTCCATCACGAGTTGCAATTTAAATTTCCAGAGGCGGATTAAAGGGGGGTGCCGAGGGGCCAGCCCCTCACCCTTTTGTGGGAAAAAATCTTTGATAATATAGGAAATCACAAATAAGAAACATGACTGGAGCAATCCCCCTGTTATGCAGACATGAGCCACCTCTTATGAAATGTCTAGGATCCGCCATTGATTACGTCAAAATAAATACACAGACTTTGTTGATCGCATCCATCCCATTGAACAAGAAATATAGTATACAGCAGATTAGATTTAGTCTGCTTCACTGCTTGAATTACAGCTAGAAACTGAATATAAGGGTCGACTGAGAACTAATCTTTACGAAATCCATTCCCATTATTTCAATTTCCCCATTGTGATCTTTCCATTCATCTGTAGAAACATTCACCAACAGCAGGCTTATTTTGATTGAGTTTTCTATGTTGTGATGTTATACCATTGTTTCAGAAAAGGGAGAAGGTTTGGCACCATTAAAAAGGTTTAATCCCGCTGCAAATGTTTGCACCTGTTCTAAGACAGGAATCTGATGAACAGTAGTTGTCGTTTGTTTATGTAGTTTATACCTGTTTCTCGTTTCTCGTTTTTATATAGATTAGACCGTTGGTTTTCCCGTTTTTTTATAAAGTGTTATTTGGATGGAGAGTTGTCTAATTGGCACTCATATCACATCTTCTTATATCTATTATGAAGTATATATTTTCTTAATTTGTACGATATTCAAGGCCTTGATCACTAATAATGACTTCACTGCACTAATAGTTTCAAGTGGTAAAGTTGAAGTCGCGATTTGTTTCGCCATTTTAAAATATCATCACAATGAACACTTAACCCAGTTTTGTTTCAAACTTAAAAACAATCATTTGCATGCACAAGCTGTTAATATGTTTGTAAACTTTTGCTTAAGAGCTATTTTATTATTTCTTTCAATAGGTTACCACTTTGGATTCATAAACCCGAAAGGATTGAATCAAGACCTGTCAAGAAGCATTAGTGCTACAAAAAAAGTTCAAAGTATATTGCAGCGAGCAGAATGGAATTTATGTTTGGTTTTTATAGAACTTTTAGGGTTACCTTAAACATATATGCATATATGGAAAGATACAAGTATACTCTGTTATTGTAAACCTTTTACGAAAACATGCAGGTGTTTCATATAAGTGTTTATTTTTAACAGGGGACATTCTTGACCCTGTATTAATACAGTTGGCAGTCAACATATTAAAAAAATAATGGAGGAACCTGGAATCATTGTGTTTGTCAAAGACAATTGCAAGATAAGTACCTTCATTATCAATTTCAAGTTGGAGATTTAGATATAAAGCAGACATTCCTGTCCCGTTTTTAAAAAACGGAGTGCAGATGAAAGAGTCTTCTTACTTCAAACATCTATCATGCACAAACTATGATTTTCCTTAGAATTCGCTTAGTGGCACATATTTCAAAATCAGATGAAGTACTTGACTGTTTCAACTATTAACCAATGTGTAGGTGTAAGAGAAGAAAAGTGTACTTTTGGGCAAGATTGTAACTATTTGATGCCTGTGTCTGTAGTCTTAGTTGAAACGTTTAAAATATAATATTAAAAGAGCATTAGATAAAATAAAAAGAAGATGTGGTATGATTGGCTATGAGACAACGCTCCACAAGAGACCAAATGAAACAAATTAACAACTATAGGTCACCGTACGGCCTTCAACAATGAGCATAGCCCATACCGCATAGTCAGCTATAAAAGGCCCCGAAATGAAAATGTAAAACAATTAAAACTAGAAAACTTACGGCATAATTTATATACAAAAAATGAACGAAAAACAAATATGTAAGACTTAAACAAACGACAACCACTGTATTACAGGCTCCTGACTTGGGACAGGCACATATAACAGAATGTGGCGGGGTTAAACATGTTAGCAGGATCCTAACCCTCACCCTAACCTGGGACAGTGTTGTAACAGTACATTTTAAGAACGAGCTATAAAATCAGTTGAAAAAGGTTTAACTCTGCAGATGGATACAAATACAAATATAACACAAGAGTGGATGTTGCCGGGTACTTGTACATGTATATCCCAACAACAAAAAGACTGACTAATTCAAAGCCACTAACAACTAATAAAAAAAAATCATGCATCTAAGACTAACTTAAGTTGTTATTTCTTGCCAATCCCGTCTATCGGACTTTTACATTTTGATACTTTAGTAATTACCCATCATATGTTATCCATTTACATTGAATATATTAGTATCTTGTGAGTACTAATGTTTCAAAGAGGGGAATGGTCACGACATGTAAAATGCGGAGAGATAATAATTTTTTGCTCAGTTTCTGACACTTAGTTATCACAAAGAATTGAAAACATTAGGAACTGAGTTTAAATTATTTTACAATTGACATTTTGCAGTGCGTGGAATGATAATTTCGTGTAACAAAACCTGTCCAATGATGTTTTGTGTTTTTATTGATAGATGTTTATCTAGTACGCCTAGTGTTAAACCACAACTTCCTTTCATAGCACCCTACAATCTTTGGAGACTGTATTCAAAAGTACCAATGATAGACTTCTAAAAGGTAATTCTATACATTTTGTCTATTGTGCCGATTGTCCATTTCATTGTGCCGATCGATCATTATCAATTTCATTGTGCGATGGTCCATTTCATTGTGCGAATGTCCATTTCATTGTGCAGATCGAATGTCAATTTCATTGTGCCGATCGATTGTCAATTTCATTGTGCCGATTATCCATTTCATTGTGCCGAATATCCATTTCAGTGTCATTCTGTGGATATTCTCCGTTGACAAAATTGACATATCCTTATCAATTGTTTTTTTGATATTTCGATGGAAATAATGAAAATATGACTTCCGTCTGTATTATTTTCTTATGTTATTAGCATTTACTTAGCATTTTTGGAAATGACATCTCTCACTCCAATATCTGGAGAACAATTACGTCATAATTTTAAATTCACTGATATTTCATGGTCCCGTTATTAGTGCTTGATATAAATACTTGCCACAAGATTGCATTGGGAAATTACTGACCGTGCAAGGGCTGTATAGCCAGTCAAGGTCAATAAAAACTTCCATTTGTTTTTTGTAATTGGGAAATTTTTGACAATGATATTCACAATACTCCAAATGAGTGATTAAAATACTTGGGAATTATTTTTTGTCTCTCTTTGTATATTATATCAAAATTTTCAGACATTATCTAACACCTAGGAAACAGACCCTCGGATGTCAGTCGGCATAATACTCCGCCGTCCATAATGGGTTTTGGAGTGTATACTGACGCGGGCCGGGTATTTACATAGACAACAATGTAGACAGTACAGCGTTGGATTGGTTGGTTTCTGTTATATATGTAACGTTACAGTTAACATAATATATAGTGAAAAAACTTTTATGTGTAATCATCGTTCCGACGTTTGAATAAAATTGTGCACTTTCAAATAGTTTGGCGTCGAGCATCCCAGATACATAATGATAAATGCGCATCTGGTGCTAAAGAAATGGTACTAGCTACTGTGTTCATGATATCTATAGGGACTAAACAGTTCACCAGCAGAGGTAACGAAAAACTGGTTTAACACCTTTATGTATTGACTGATTTGTTTTCCATACTAAACACTGGACCAACTTACAACAAACTTAAAATGAACCATCTTTTATGGTGCCTTTATTACTTTTTAGTTAAAATCCTAATTATATTACGATACATTCACCACCATCTAAGCAAATTGAACACACGCGTTACCTTCAACTATTGTTGAAATCTTGAAACTGTAATTTAGACTGTTTTTATGTATTATATATATATTATCTTTAAAACAGAATGGACATACATAAAATTAGGTAACTAAATAAGCAAATTTAATTAATTTAATTGGTTGTTTGGTTGGCTGGGAAGCTTTTTCATTTTTCGCGAAGGTCAATTTAGAATATTTTGACAAGGTTAGAAAGAAGTCAAATTCCTAAGGAACTATATGAAGTAAAATAACAACTTATAGTATAATGTATGACTTTATTTGGATATAAATCTGAAAACAATATTTACATAATATTATGAATATAAAGAGCTGTTTAGTATACGTCAGTAAGGGAGCAACTTAGTTGCCGACCACAAAAGACATTTTGCGGACTCTATAATATACTATTTTCATATTACTAATGACTGCTAAGTTTATATTTTTTCAACTGGTTACCTACACTATGGACATCTTGGTACCAAGTCAAGTAAGAGCAGTGTAACACAGTAAAATCAAGCTTTTTAATCGGTACAATTTGTAGGGGAAATTAACCGCCTAATGTTTTCTTTACACGAAAAAATCATCGGAAAACTGTAGAATTTCCCCTCAAATTTCAGCGATTATAATGTCTGATTTTACTCATTTTGGTTGCTCTTTCTTGACTGAATACGAGGATGTCTTAGTTACCACAGGAAATGCAACCTGTCGAACAATTTTTAAATCCGGAGTCAAAAGTTGGTAATATGAAAACAGACTATTGACAGGTAATTTTAGTTTGCAATATATATACAGTAAGGCAATACAATACGCACCGAATATAAAAAAGAATGCACTGCCAGTACATAAATTTAACTAACTCTTTCAACGAACATTTAACTCTCAAATGACATTGCAAAGCTTAAGGTTTATCATTAGTACAGACACATCAACGGGTCCTTCGTTTCTGTATCAGTCTTCAGTTAGATTGGTAACTTTTTTAAATTCTAGTTTTTTTTCACTATTATTCTTTTTTCTTACTTTTTGTCCTATTTTTCTTTCTTCTTTTTTTGTTTGCCATTTTATTCTGCTCATTTTGCCTATTATTTTCTATTTTGCAAACCCCATCCAGACCCTCATGAACATGTGGCGAGATATTCTTTTTCGAAAGAAGGTGAATTTATTTGGTTACAATGTACCAAATAAAATTACATGGGCGCAGCCATTTTATGAAGGGAACATGACATAGAGATAAAAATAGATGGCTCTCTGTGATTGGTTGTAATATCTTTTATATATTTTTCTTCTGGAAAGCATTATGAATGAAGTTTCATTCAAGCATAAATTTGTCCTTAAATGTATAGTATGAAGGGCCGGAAATATTTTTTTTATGTTGCTCAAAATTAGGGAAATTTTTCTGCGAAATCGTCAGGTATCGTGAAAAACCCCAAAATTCACCAAGAAAAGCCATGGGACCATATATATTTGAGTGCGGTAAAATCGCAAATAGATATCGAGCTTCAATTAGACAACAGCAGTTTTTCCATAATTAGTTTATTAAAAGCGCCTTTTAAGGAGATAATTGCTAAAAATAGCATTGCCGGCAATGGGGCCACCATTTAGTACTTTATATCCATTTTAACATATGCTATGGCGGGGAGCACACCACAGTGTGTGTTTTTTTTTTTTTTTTTTAAATAACCTGCATAAGGTGCGTTCGAGACTTAAACTTCAGACACGTCAAGACTAAAAGGTGTCAAAACAATGACTTCCGATTGTCGATGTTTTGATAGATGTTGTACGCGAGATAACTCTGTATGCATGTATAAAGTTCACACAATATTTCCTCTTTCATCTATAAAATCTGTATCCACGTTTGGCTTTACGGCTTTATAAACAAGTAATGCTGTCAATAACCCAATGATACATAGTGCTATGATTATGTAGTAAAATAAAATTTCAAATATGGTAATTTCACAAATGGCCATTTCTCCGTAAAATACTGCGCCAGCACCTGTAAAATAAGTGAAAGTTGGAAACAATTTCTTGTCTTTGTCTATAGTAAGTCATGCAGGTGTTCAAATTTAAACCTCAGTTTTATGTGTTAGTATTTATTTTAACTAAATAATCAAATATATATATCGCGTGAAACATGTACTGGCATCTCACCGAAAGAGGACGTTGTGTACGATTTGAATGAAAAAAGCGCTTCTCTAGCTTTTTGTGATACGTTTAATGTATTTTGATTAAGGGAACCTTGGCATTTTATAACATTGCATACAAATATATAAAATGCGTTACACAATGTGCTAGTGAACTTATAGATATATACTGGTCAATAAATTATTTAGGGGTGAGAGCGAGCGAATAATTGACTGGTCCCGTAAACATATCGTTGTAGGTCACTAGCTCTCTAGCTCCCTGTGTAACGAATAATTCATTTGATTGGGTAACATTTTCCAATGGTTCTTGACTTATAATTGTAGCTTTGTTCAACTGTCATTTTTTTTAAATTTTGTGCATTAATTGGGATTTACCAGTTTTCCCAACAATTTAATCATTTGTTTACAAAACTTATTTCATTTTATTAAAATATTAAGTGGTATAAACTTACCTAAAAAGACAGCACAAATGTAAAGATAATTCAGACCACTGTCTATAATGCTAGATTCAGATAAAAACAACATGGCTTTAGGTCGTTTCATTTTTGTTTGGATAACAATAACAATCTGTAGGAGGTATGATAAAGACTTCAACATGCCGTCTCCACCAATCAAAACCAGAGCTACTGGTACCAAAGGCTTTGTTGTGCAATTCCCAGAATACTTAATCCCTAAAATATAATTAAAATAAATCATACAGAAAACCTTTCTAAAAGGTGAACTATCAATTGATTAGAGGTATTCAGAAGGCCATTATTTGACTATTATTGCGTCTTAGATGTATGATTGTTTTAATAGTTGTTATTGGCTTTGAAACAGCTGTCAGTAACTGCGAGTATTCTCAGACCTGTACTTGTTGTTTTTCTTTTTGTTGCTAAGATGTACAAATGTACAAGTACCCGTCCACGTCCACTCTGTGTTTTTATTTGATGCAATTCTATTTGTATCCATCTGATGAGTAAGCCTTTATTAACTGATTTCTATAGTTTTTCTTATGTTTAACAGTTACACTACTGTCACAGTTTAGGATAGGGGTGGCACCTTCAAACTAGTTTATTATAACACCGCCACGTTATATCTGTACCTGTCCCAAGCCAATGCCCTGTAATTAAGTGGTTGTCTTTGTTGATGTTTCTCATATTTGTTTTTTCGTTTATTGTTTTGCTTAGTTTGTTCTTATGCTTTATCGTTACATCACTGTCTAAGGTTTGCTGGAGGGGTTGGGGCCAAAAAACTAGTCCAAATCCGCCACAATTTGTATGTGCCTAGCCCAAGTCAGAAGGGTAATTCCGTGGTTTTCTGTCGTTGCTGTGTTTTTTATTTGTTTTTGGTTCATTGTTTTGTACAGAAATTCGATCCTCAATTTTCTCGTTTGAATTGTCATTTTAATAGCCGACTATGCGGTATCGGCTTTACTCATTGTTGAAGGCCGTACAAGGATCTGTAATTGTAAATTTCTTTGTCATTTGGTCTCTTGTGAAGAGTGGTCTTATTGGAAATCATACCCCATCTTCTTTTTTTATTTTATATCTCGGAGCATTTTAAGTCTATTTTGTATTTCTAATTAATGATCTTACCGAGACAAGAAATATAATATAACATTAACACCTACCTAGTGCAAACATCATTGTGTGAATAGTAAGTGAAAACAATGATGGTGCCACCAGAAATCCTGGAATAAATAAGAGTCAGAATTAATTACATTGTACAACTTTATTTCTTTTGTTTAATGCTGTATATTTTTTAAACAAACTACTTTGAACTTGATTTTTGTAGCTGTCGGCATTCTTTAATGCATTAATAATAAGTATAGTTTAACTAATATCTCTAACTTCTGTAGTTATATTTTATAACATGTATAACGAGACATGGGGATTGAGAATGAAAGAGCAAAGAAGTAAGAAACGGGAGTGAAAATAAAAAATGAAAATGAAGTTAGACACCGACTTACTTTTAGACTGTTAGACGATTCATGTGTTGGTTTTTTTTTTTTTTCTTTTGCTTGTCACTTTCATGCATCTTCAATTGTTCATTCTATACTTCATGAATTTGAATATAGTATGTTATAAATCAAATGCGAGAATTTTAGTTAAATCGGTAAACATGAATTTGACAGCTTTTGCCCCTTTGCTGTTTAAAACTTTTACACTGAAATGTATAACGCTGCTTAATGTATATTAGGTTTGGTTGATATTTTTTCGAATTTGATTCAAATCATCATATCATTTAAACTTTACATTCTTATTAAACAGTATCAACTAACAAATACTAAAGGAACATACTTACCCGGCCCTATTTTCCCTACTGTGATCCATGCTATTGCTTTTCTTGATGAATCTAAAGCCCTAGAAATCCTTGATTTAGGCTTTATTTTATTTGTATCGTTTTCCTCACGACTATCATTTTCTTTTGGTTGATGTTTTATTTCTTCCGCAAGTATTTTGTCATCTTTTGTGGCAGCTAAGGACAAAGTTGGAGGTCTGTTAGAATGTCTATGATCTGTTGATTTACTAGTTGATGGAACTTGTTCATCTTTAACTAATCTTTGCGACTGATTCTCAGATTCTGGAGTTTGTGTTTTTTCTTGTGTTGCATCTGCATCTGTCTTGTACGTTTGATTTGTATATGAATCTGATGGTTCATTGCTATCGCTTTTTATGTTCTCTGACAAGTCTTGCTTTTTGGTGTCTACGGTTGAAGCAGCTGCTACACTTTCTGTGTCGTTTTGAGACATTTCTTCTCTTGAAAACACATATATAATACAGAAGTTTTGTTTAAATTAATATAATCATCATTGCATGTAAATGTTATTATTTTACTTCTTTAGAAAAGGTTTAAACTGAAACCATTTGAAGATCGCGGGACATCCAGTCTGTCTGCTAGTCTTTGGTACACACATATCAGTATTCTCATATGTGGGAATTTTTAAACAAAAACCAAATATATATATATATACAATTTTCCGCTAACAAAGCTTCAATTTCCAGCCGTCTGTATGATGCAAGCCATGTCAATAACATTTTCTTACATTACATGTATTTGGGTGACTAATATTACGTTATATGATATATCGAAATATGCTACTACATGTTTTTTTCTGAATTATTTCTAAATTACTAGTGATGTAAATTAGATATTGAAAGCATATATATGAACTAAAAGTAAAATTTAAATACTTACTTGACACTCTCATAAAATATGTACAACAATCTCTTCCTGTTTACTGTGTAACGGAAACAATGTTAATTTTCTGAAATATTGTTAACACATTTACATACCAATTATAAACGATAAGTACAAAATTGTGTATATTCAAATAAGAGTATAGTACGTTCAGTTGTATATTATAGTTGACATTATCTACAGCAATAAACTTGATAAACCAGGCGATTTATTAATTATGCAGTACACTTTAATGGCTGTTGGGTGAAAATGTCACACTGTTGAATTTGAGATTTATATTGCATAGGAAATGCAAGATCGCGGATCGATAACTAAATCCAGTGTAAAATGTATCATTTATATTTACATTAACATTATTGTTCGGTCGTCGGTAAATGTTTAAAAAAAAATATAAATAGAAGAAAATAAATCATTGATACCTAAATAATACACATATGATTTTTTGTGTAATTTTTTACCAAATTGATCAAAGAGTACATTAATACTATTAACTTTTAGTATTCTAGAGCATACATATATACCATTTGGTTATACTATACCAGGTATCCTTTCCCATTAAAAGTTTCTTAACACATTTTGTGTCATGTAGTTTTTATGTTCATAGACACGAGTTTATAGTATAGGTGGAATGGAGAGACAGGAAGCAAAGAGAAGGGAGGAAAAGATACAGAAGAAAGTCATAATCCTTACCTTTGAGCTCGACTAAATCCTTATCTTCATTAAAGAAAGTATTTCTATCTATTTATTTTAGTTTTTTACCGCATTTTAATCATATCATGTAAACGTTTACTTCCTTTTTTCGTCGGTTTACGCATTTATCTTTAAAAATCTCATTATCTGGTGAAATTTAACCACACTACAACCGCTAACAAATCAATGGAAACATGAAAGAATAGAAATTAAGGTGGTGTAGTTTTAAAACGAAAATCTTCCTTGTATATAAATGGAAATGTGAATTTATCAACTTTTAACTTTTAACTAAATTGCTCAAAATTCAACAAATCTGGAAAAAAAATGTGTATTAGATTTTTAAAGGTTATTTATAAGCAAATAAACTTGTATTAGTAGCTTAAGAACAAAAATATGAAAAGGTCCAAATCGTGGCAGGAAGTCCTTTTATTAAAAACAACTGACTACTATTATGTACATTCAACGACGAATTAATTCTTTTCTCAAAAGACAGAACGTAAATGTCTGTCAAAAGTTATGAAGACTAGTGAATAAAAACGACAAATCAGTTAACTAAATGGTGCAATATATCTTTTTCATTTAAAAACTGTTTGACAAACAACCCTCCTTCATTAAACCCGAAGTTGGGACCTTATTGAGTTATTGGGCCATTTTTCTGCTTTTTCTAATTTATATCCCTTGAAGTTCTTAAAATATTTTTGAAACTTCTACGTATTTGAAAGTTATCATTATTGAGTATCAATGGTTAAAAATATTCATCCTCTCTTTGAACTTTTAATGTCTTTGAATACATAGTTTTGATTATTTAACTTAAACAGTTCGCACATTTTATTGTCTGTCATGATTCTTTGCAAACTCAGATGTTTTCATTCATCATAGCTTAATTATATGTAGACGACAGATGTTTCCAGACATCCCGTATTTACGTCCCGTATTATTTCACTTCATTACTAGTATATTCTCTGGTGTGTCTGGGTATTCACAATCACGGTTCATTGGGATATTGTAGATTTATATGCTTACCCTTTTTTTCTTGTGTTCTTGTTTAGTATTCGCTTATAGTCGTGTTTTGAATATGAGTGTCTTTTTAAGCAAATAGGATGTTGTTGCCCACATCCGAATTGGTACCCTTGACGCCATTTAAAAGTGGAATCAGCTGTGATTGCATGTGCTTGTTAGTAACTTGTGAGAATATGTGGGTAATTGAGAAAACCGGTATACCAAAAGTTCATCAAAACTGGATATTACTTTATACATGATTGTGCAAATACAGTTTTCTCAAACTTTTTCATGTATCTAATTTAAGAATAAGGATAATAATATTGTACATGTAAGCTAAACGAGCATACTATTAACTAGAGTCTACATGAAGTGGATATAAGCAATTATGAGTCACTGGCCTTCAACAATGATAAAACCCCAAAAATGTTTATAAGGCTATAAAAGGACCCGACAAGAAAATGTGAAACAGTTCAAACAACGAGAAAAGTAACGCCATAAGATCAGCAGAAGAGGGAATTCACTTCTGATTCGTTTCGAGAATGTATATGCATATCCTGGCATTGCTGGCCCTTTTTCTAACCCTAGGACATGATGAATGATGAATGAGAATGAGTAAGTTGCAATTAAACATCTAGACACTAATTGATTGTACATAATATATATATATATATCTTTAAATATTTCAATTGCATATGCAATACAGAGTATATAAATAGTAACAGTAGTTTGTTCAAAAATGGTACACGGATTATTTTGTTTTACTAAAACACTTATCATTTGAAGTCAATTCTAACATTATAATTCTGAAAAATCATTAGTTCATCGAAAAAATAGTTGTCTCTCTTTGTATGTTTACTTCTGTATTATTGTTATATAATTATGCACCCAAACTCGTGATGTCCAGGAAGATTCAAACTTGCAACCGTGCACGCATGCCATTATCCATTTTTCAAAACAGTAATCGAAGATACCAGGTTCATATAAATAACCGACCTCTTGAGTATATCTCTTCATATGTGTTAACTCTACAATAAATAATATGGATTGTAGTATTGCACATAAGAACTGGTAATCAAAATTGATGGTTTTCGGTATTTTATCTAAAAATGAAAACTTAATAAAAAAAAAAAAAAAAGGACATTGATTTTTTTATCTTTTCAAGGTATTATTGTAAAAAATAGTTATGAATAAGCTGAAAAAATGTTTTTCACAAGAACAATCCCGGTTTCACCGTCTGAGGGTTTCGTCAACATCCCATACAGCTATATATATAAATGTATAAATTTGTTTTAAAGTCCGTTAGGTATTGGGACGTTGTACTCCTCTTGTTGTAAAGTGTTTTTCTTTTTTTTTTTTTTTCTTTTTTTGTAATAAAAACAAATATATATGTCCAGATTGGGTTGATAATGTTTACTCGGTACTTTTAGTAACAAAGCACTTATATTAAGTAAAATAAATTCACTAACTCACCTTTTTACTTTGAAAAATATATTAAAAGCTAATAACAACCCTGCAAGCAATAATAATGCTATTAAAGCAATAAATCCGGAAACAAGACCAGTTCTAACTTCTTTCTTTTCTTTATTCACTGAAAAAATACGTGTTTACCTAAAGAATATAGTAACATTTGACAAATGATATCATTTGAAAGAAAAAAAAATATGTATTTTGTTTTTAATCGATGTAAGCTGATGTGAACTGTTTGTTTTAAGTTTTATAATAAGTATTATAAAATCAACTGTTTACAAAACTTTGAATATTTGAAATACTAAGGCTTTCCTACCTCAGGAATAGATTACCTTAAAGTTAGCTGTATTTGGCAAAATTTTTATGAATTTTGAATCATCTATGCTCTTCAACTTCGTACTTTATTTGGCCTTTTTAACCTTTTTTTTATTCGAGTGCCACTAATGAGTCTTTTGTAAACGAAACGCGCGTCTGCCACAAGTATAAAATTTTAATCCTGTTTTCTATTGTGTCAGGGTTTATTATATATTGAAATTATAATGCAGAGACTGATAAGTCAAATTTTTTAACAAACAACGATGTTATCATGGCACTGTGCTCGCTTAAATAGAAGAATGAGCATTCAGAACGATCACATCCCATCAAACATTGGTTCCGGTTAGAAAAATAAATTCTTTTGAAGGGAATCTAAAAAGCTTTTGATGTACTAGTAGCATATACATACACCAGGTATATTTCTAACACCAATTATTGGTCAACAGAGCCTTTCGACTAATACATCTTCGATGTTTTTGTGTGTTTGTGTTTTTGCGTCTTCTAGTCAGAAATCAAGGCTATTCTCTTTATTTACCTCTACTAGGTTCTAGTATACAACCTACTAGGTTCTAGTATATAACTCCAAAAGTATTTCTCTTTTGATGTCCATTACTATTATGTCTTATTTTGATCTAACAAGAAATGTGATGCAAACATGGTAGTACTACGGTTTACTTTGTCACTATGCTAACAATATTTGTTTGCGTTCAGTATATTCATGCAATATCTCCCACCAAAAGCTGGAGCAGACAACACTCGATACAAGTAACTTTATGATTTTCGGTGTGTTTCGGTCAAGATCAAACCTAATTTGCATTGGATAAGACAATTTTTATTTTGACTGTATATCGGCATGATAACAGGGCTTAAATCGTAGCTCAGGGAATCGGTTATGAGCAAATAATAGAAGTAAGAAATGGAGAGGAGAAGATACCCAATCAAAACCGTTAATTCAATAAAAGAGACAAGTTAAAAAAAAAAAGGCGAAAAGACAAACAAATGTTACAGTCAAAAACACTTCACCAAAAGTTAAACAGGAACCTTCCTATACTTCCTATATGTAATACCAGGATAAGCAGTTTTTGCATCACTAGTGGCATCCGTCATGTTACTTATATTAATGCAAGTCAAGATTCGATGAATAGTTGCTTTCGATAGGAAATAGGATGGAATTGTGAGCGAAACATATCAGTAAACTGTGGTCATCTGAGATACAAATATTCCATAATGGTCTAATAAATTAAAACTGTTTTTAAAAGAATCGTAAATTTCGTGTCTGCATTTTTCATGTAACGATAAATGATCATCTTAAACTTGAGGAAACATCGTTTTAGATAAATTAAATGTTCGCGTAATATTTAAGAATTTTAAGAAAACACAGTCATCCCATCAGAATTAAAGGTTTCCATTTATAGCAAGATTTTTCTAAATGTTGTCGCTGAATTTGTGTAATAAAGCAATTAACTGATAAAAATGGTGACTTGAACATAAATAAGGCCGTTAGTTTTCTTGTTTTCTTGTTTGAATTGTATGATTGCCAATGTGACAACTCTCCACAGAAGACTAAATGACATAGAAATTATAAGTTATTATGTCACCTTACGGCCATAGACGATGAGCAAAGCCCATACCACATAGTCAGCTTAACTCATCATGCCATTATTTTCAGTAAGGCTATTATTGTTGATATCAAAAGACAATCGATACTACCCAACCAAATTAAAACGTCTGTACGCCATTCAATGTCGTTATCAAAGCTGTTATGAACATCATCCTTTTTGTAGACTAAAAACACTAGTCAAGCAAAAACAAGTACGAATGCAGATATCTATTATAGCTTAGATCTGACAATCATGATCATAAACATAAGGACGCCTTCAAGAAAAAGAAAGTAATTTTAAGGATATGAGCCTGAACATATTTAGTAAGATGACGCAAAGTAACGTGGTTGATTTTTTTCGTTAAGACCTTTACAGGATATGTTAAAACAGCTGATAAAATCATATGCACTGCATTGCCAATGACTTCAACAATATTTTTTTATTCATTTATTTATTGCACGGTGGTGCTTACTTGCAAAAAGTATTTCTAGGTTTATCATTTCGCATCGGTCACCAGTATATTTAAAAGTACATCTGAAATAAAACAAGGAGCATTCATATACATGGAGGCAATTTTTTTACAAGATCTTTTTTTCTTATATACATGAATGCAGTCAACTTGAAGACATATAATGAACAACGTTGGAGAGTTATCAATATGCTGGAGTTTCTTGTTGACAACATATTTGGTGAATTTGGAGGTAATAGATGTTTTTAAACAAATTGTCGGTATTCCTATGGGATAGAACTGTGCGCCTCTCCTTGCCAACCTCTTTTAATAAATATATGATTCGGAGTTAATTGAGACACATGTCACAAACAAGAAGATCAGGGAATCCAATCAACAAACACGGCTTCCTCTGCCTCATGTACCAACTTCACCTGCAAATGGGATATACATTTCCCAACTCATTCGGTATTCATGAGTTTGCAGCTGCTACGTATACTCAGACATTATAAAACTTCACCAGTGTCTGTTCAGAAAGTGGATGTACCAAGGGTATATCAAAAAGAAGGTCTCGTCTTTTCCCTAAAAGAAACTTCAGCGGAAGATAACAAGACCTTGCTGATAGATATCCCGTATAAACTTCACAAATAATACACAATGGTCTTGAAGTATAGATTCTTTGTACTGGGTTTGTTTATCAACTTAAAAATGTGTTATAGCAATCTTTTGTTCGTCTTTGTAAATGATATTGGCATTGTTTATCAACTTAAAAATGTGTAAAAGCATTCTTTTGTTTGTCCTTGTAAATTATTACTTTTACTGTAAGGTCTATTTTTTTAAGTGTCTATTTGGCGTGGTTCGCTACTTGTACACCGAGACTAAAAATGACCGCACATTTTTTTCTTCTGTTTACGGTTACACTACTACAACAGGTTCATTTAGACACTGCATTGTTGATACTATACGTCATTTTGTCAATCACACCCCATCTCCAAACAATAACTAATAAGATAAGTTTGTCAAGAAAAATACCAAAAGCAAAAGCATGTCTGAAAACGAACAGTTAAGTTGGTTATTTCTACTCACGCGCATCGTATTATTCTAAATCCTACATCTGTTGCAAGGCACGATCCTCCGTTGAAGCAAGCGACTGTCTCTGTTTCATTTTTTGTACAACTTAATCTGTGATTGTCTGGAAGTGTTGTATATTCTCGTCTTTGACCAGTTGTTTTGTCTGGAAGAGTTGTGAGTTCTTTTCTTTGGTCAGTTATTTGGAACAGAAGTGTTGTATATTCTTTTCTTTTGACAGTAGTTTTGTCGGAATGTGTTGTATATTCTCTTCTTTGGTCAGTGGTGTTGTCTAGGAGTGTTGTATTTTCTTTTCTGTGCTCAGAAATTTTAAATTGAGTATGTTTGTTATCATTATTACGACCCTCTAAAATATAAAAAAAAATCAAAAATTATAACATAATAAATGAAAACGTAAAAAAATCTTTTCAGAAATTTGATTTTTAATTGTGGAAGAAGGATCATTTCGCCTGAACGAAATTAAGTAAACCTTGTATTTAAAACTACCCTTTTTAAGATTATTTCAATTGTGATGCTAGCTAAAATGTTCTTTCTTTTTGGTTTAATAACAGAAACTGCGTAAATTTTACCACAATACATTCATTGTCACTTCTATATACACAACCAATTTGCAGAATCATAGTTTGAAACAGGAAAAAATGTTTCTTTAGTTTATTCACCATTTAAATTCAGTACGGATTTATTCTTGATATTGATCAAGTTTGTGAACTGCTTATGACGTAACTGAACGAAATTGACAACGATATGAAAGTGTACATGTAGAACGTCTAGATTTCTTATCAGGTTATGTACTTTTAGTATGATAAACTTTTCTGTAAGCGCTAACATAATTCTTTGCTACAGCAATGTTAACTGGTTTGTTTGTACTTGTGTTTTTACATTTATTATACATTGTAGACTGAACTTCTTTTTCCATGATACTAGCTTTTGTACGTTATTCATAAACCTTTATCTGACCTGTTTAGAGTTTAGCTGGTTCGGCGAATTTTAAAGTGTGTAGGATTGTGATTTCAAAAGACTGGTGTTGCCCTATGATACTTCCACGTGTTAAAAGGGTGTTTAATTACATATTTTTGTAAGTGCTGCATATTATATATGCTATAGTAAATCTTTTAAATTCATGGGGTTTGACTGCTACTTTACTGGTACAAACCTTATGTACATATCTTCCTTATTTAATTCATATCATTTGACAAAATTGACAGATATCGACAAATTCTCAGTTGTAATTTCTTTCAAAACTAGTTGTTGTATTTTAAATCATGGACGTCAGCCAGTTAAACTAGCTATATACATATAGTCGTTAGCCATTTCAAAATGATGCCCACTGTTTTTTATTTTAATTAATACACCTGCCTTCAATTTAACAGACAAAACCTACGAAAGCAACTAGTTTTTATATTTGTTTGTACAACAATTTTTTTTAAATTTATCTTTGTCCTTACGTTTTTATACAGTACAATAAGATAGATTTAAAGGGAACTCTACCCTCGTTTGGAATTGAAACAATTCAGATTGTTTTCATATGCCCGTTTTTGTAATATAACCTATTAAACAAATACAATTGACAAGAACATTTATACACCTACTTTGCATTACTAAAAGTAAAAAAAATCTGTATTTCCCCTTTTCCTTTCAATTTGTTATTCTTAGTACATGTATATAAATCTGATAAGAACTTTTTTATGCGAGCCTCAAATTAAGTTGCAATTCAGAACAGGAAATTGTATCTTCTAGTATTGCCATTTATATAATTTATCTTTTTACCAGGCTTTTTATCTTATAGGTTTTAGTCATGTTTTATATATTTTTTTACTAAAGTTCCTATTCCGAAATGTTAATCATCTCTGCTCTTAATCTTTTCGGTGCCTCTTGAATGTGTTTCATATGCCATTTTGTTTTGTGCTTCTCTGTTACATTTTGTATGTTTTTTAGTGATTAAGATTATAACACAATGTTGATTGCTATATTTTTTTTACATTTTTACCTATCAAGTCTGTTTGTTTTGTTCACACATCGTTGTCAATATAATGGAATTTCATGTGACTGTCATACAAGTGAGAGGTTCTGCTAGTTATAAAACCAGGTTTTATTCACCATTTTCTACATAAGAAAATGCCTGTACCAAGTCAGGCATATGACAGTTGTTTTCCATTCTTGTGATGTGTTTGTGCTTTTGGGTTTGCAATTTGATTAGGGACTTTCCGTTTTGAATTTTCCTCGGAGTTCAGTATTTTTGTGATTTTACTTCTTTTTTTTGTAACATTTGATATATAAAGAAATAATATATACCTGCACACATCCAAAACAACATCCAACATGTCCAATATGTGAATATTTGAATGAGCTGCATGTTTAAATGCTATTTTTTCTGGGGAAATAAAATAATTATATAACTAACTTAATGCAAAGAACGTACAACATAACAATTTGCATTATAATAATATTTAAAACTATTTGCAATATTTTGATATTCATCAAGTATTGTGTATACGTGATCAAAGTATGTTATATATTTTGTATACAAATATCGAAACGTGAACGAAATGTTGAACCATAACATCAGATAAGATCAAATTACAGATATATATACAAACCTTGACATTAAAGTTTTTACATTTACTTTGAATTTAACAATTAAATACTTCGAATTCTTCTTTATGTTTGCAGTGTCAATACCGTCTAAAAAAAAATTCGTTTTTCTTTATTATGTTTATTCAATCGAAATTCATCCTGTGCATTATACGAAATCTCTCATGTCTTTCTGTTTGAGAATTTGCTATATGATCTCTTCCCAGCTTCCGATGTTTTATTGTAGGATTGCGTGATATATATTATATACCATCATCAGGTTCAGTAATGAGCTTGCCTTTAGTTTAAGAAAATATATTTTAATGCACTATTACTTATATTTTTACCCAAAAGAAAACAAATAGAATGTTTTTACAAAATGCTGAAGAAAACTTGTATTTTTGTATATACCGTAATTGTATTTTGAAAAACAACTAAAGTTTTTAATCTTATATCAAAATCAAGCAAGTGTTAATAATGTTATCTGTAGAATACATTACTTACCAAAAGAATATGTAAGTCATTTCTTCTTCTAATCGCAAATCATTGCATAAATATACATTATAGATAATAGTCTGTATTTCCCTAAGTTTTGCAATAGGTTCCTACAAGTTCAATCTATAGATAATACATGTACAAGCTGACTAATATGACAGTCGCTTACGTGTTTGTTAATCTTATGGTTCCTTAAACTTGCATGTACAAGATACTGAACACATTTCATTAAAGAGGAGGAATGAAAATTGAAAGCCCGTGATGAATACATGAGATAGACCAATCAAAGTGTATGCAATTGACTAGAAATGAGTATGCTCGTTCAACTGTCAAATGATTTATCATCATTAACTTTTGTTATAATGCATACGAAATCAATAGAAAAATAGTTTTTGAGTAAATAAATACTGAACTCCGAGGAAAATTCAAAAATGAAAGTACCTAATCAAATGGCAATATCATAAAGGAGAGCATTTATTAAAAAAATCTGGAAAAAAAATAAAGGTAGATGTCAATGAAATATGCTTCTATTTCAGCCTTATAAAGAATGAAATCCCTTTATGATCTGAGATTTCTCATAAACATAGATTATGGTCTCAAATAATAGTGGTAGTTACTATTAAACAAATATAGAGAGTGAGTTCTATTTTCTATTTGAACCCATACCAAATTTGTCAAATGCAAAGTAAAGTCTTCCAAACACGGTCGAAAAATATCACAGGTTAAAAAACAAATTGTAGGAAGAGATGATTGAGAAAATTAACTATAGAAAGATGAGGATATTACTCTGAAGCAACATTTCAACATCATATATGCATGGAGTGTATATCTCCAACTTAGAAATTATCCCTGGGCTTGCGCTTGAATCACGGTGTTGATTGAAGTATGCAGTTTATAGAAAAGTGTCTGAACCAATGTTTCTTAAGGAGAAGTTTGGAAATTTGTGTCAGATTTTCAGACTCCTTGGTTTTTTTACTACGATACAGGGTAAAATATTTGTCCCATAAAACCCACTTTTCTTTTCATAAAAGTCTTTATAAGTGCATAACAGATCATTTTTCAAGTATATTCTTTATGTTTTTTACAATTTGAGACCCGAATAATGCCAATGCAAATGTAAGGTAAAAGTACGAGTCAGGTTTTTTCCATCCATTTTTTAAAACTCAAATATCTCAAAAAGGAGCTGCGTGACCTATCATTTCTTTCAGCTTATTTTGTTTCTTACCTGGTGCGCTTTTGGCTTATAGTATCAATTTTAATTTCTTGATTTTTTTTAAATTTTCAACTTAGTACATCCTTGAAAGTAGTTGAAATGGAAAGTTTTATGAACGTAACCATGTCATAAAAGAGACTGGTATTGAATTTCTCTTTCATTGATCACCATGTAAAATTTTATTATCTGCTGCTTTTACATTTAGCTAACTTTTCTATATTTTAATATTTATAGGCATCAGTAGTTTACGATGTTCATTAAAACTTGTAAATCGATTAAGAAAAGCAAATCAAGGAAACAAATAAAAAAAATATGTAATCGCATGAATTCCTAAAGAAGCGAAACCGGATGCATCGACAGGGTTACCGTCTACTGTTATAAATACATCATTAGCCATGATATCTACACTAAGTCACATTGTCACAATCAGGCATAAAAAAAATACAAGTAATGACGACTATATTGGTATCTAAAAAATATACAATATTAGGTCAATGTCAGAAAAACTTTAACTTTTTTGTATAAGGCTGAGAAACTGGTTTTGCGCCGAGTACAACAAAGTTTATATCTTTTTGACATTGACTTAATCTTGTTTTTATACTGCAAGTGAAATTAATACATTGATAAGTCAGGAGCCTCTGGCCTTTGTTAGTCTTGTGATTTTGAATTTTAATTTCTTGTGTATAATTCGGAGTTTAGCATGACGTCCATTATCACTGAACTAGTATACATATTTTTTAAGGGGCCAGCTGAAGGACGCCTCTGGGTGCGGGAGTTTCTCGCTACATTGAAGACTCGTTGGTGGCCTTCGGCTGTTGTCTGCTCTATGGTCGGGTTGTTGTCGCTTTGACACATTTCCCATTTCCTTTCTCAATTTTATTGATAGATGTTTTTAAATCGTAACACAAACGATAACTTATTTTCACCCCTTAATGAACCCCTGATTGTGGAGAAAGTGTTCCATGGTGAAATTGACATTGCACAAATTATAGCTGTGTTACTTTATTTCGGAAATAAACACAACTAGTTGCAGTGTAAAAAAATAAGATGTCGCAAATAAACACTGTTGTTGTCTCAAACTTGAGATTTCCTTCATTGATATAGGTTAATCGGTTTTGGTCGAGTTCGTGTTATTCAGTCTTATGTTCTCTTGTAGATTTTTTGATTTTTGATTATTTTTATAGTCTTCCTGAATTCTTCTAGGTTTTGTGTTTTCTCTGTTTTTTTTTTTTTTTTATATTTTCCTATTTAGAAAAAAACGCCGGAAGTATGTTTGCCCCATCGGCGATTAAAATCATATTTTCTGAATATTTTACATTATATAATAAAAATTAGGAAAATGGAAAGATGTGTGCGAAAGAAGCATTTTAAATTCTATTCTAGTAATAAACACCAAATAACGGCATAACCATCTTCATATTGAGCTTGTTATAGTATCCATAGCAACCGTCATTCTACACGTTCTTAAGATAAAAACTCAAAAGCCGTTTTCGGAATTGTTTAAGATTTATTTGCACGTATTCCAAAATTTATAACAGTTGTTCATTGATAAGAAAATATGCTATACTCAGACAGCCAATCTGCACTAAAATGTTGACTTCATAACATAGGTATATCAATGTCATGGAAAGAAAATTCTACTTTTTTCCAATTATAATCTTTCAGTGTCTAATTGAAATTGTACTGTCTAACACTGATCTTAACACATATATTTCTCCTTTTGTTACTGGCTGTATTTTATGGTTTATACATGATGCAAACTTGTAAATCAAAGATAACAAAGTTTTATATTTGGCTATCATCGTATGTTACTGTTAGTTTCTGTAGTTTATATCTTTGAGAGTAAGCTATTAACTTGGTTTAATTTCATCTGTTATTTACACCTTTAAAATTTCTTCCTCCGGTTTTATATCTGGTAATTCTGTCTCTCTCTTATGTTTCTTTTTGCAGATTAATATAATTATGACTACAGTAAAGAGTAACACAATGGTTATAATGCCAGCAATCAATCCTGCATTCGTTGTTTTCTCTTCTCGTTCTCCTGTGAAATAGATTAAGTGTGCATATCAAACGGACTAATATATATGTATTATCTCAAGTGTGATTGAAACACTTACTGATGATTTTAAAATTTATTTCCTCAAAAACTGGTGTATAGAAATATGGCCACCCCTTTCTTCATTCGACCGGCATTAAACCCTTGCTAAAGTAGGACGTCCGTTTGTTTAAATACGAAGCCACGTACGGTTCGAATAGTAATTAATGAAATGCGTTGTGTAGACCGCCTACGCTGCTCTATGCACGATAAAGAACCCTTGCAACAACACTCTGAGGGTCCTAAGTTGCTAAGTTGCATGGATAAATTTCTGCCCAATTCCAATTGCAACCAGAGGCGGATTTAGGAGGAACCCAGGGAGCCCGGGCCCCCCTTTTTGGAAAAAAATTTGGTTGCTTATATAGGGAATCACTGAAGCGTGACTGGAGCGGGCCCCTCTTAGGTCAGTCAGTGGGCCCCAACTTATGAAAATGGATCCGCCACTGGCAACATATAATCATGTTGGTGGCTATTCAATTTCCTAAACTTTTTTTCGGATATAACTACCTTACAGAACATGTAGTAAATGTAAAATGTTTTTTCGTCCAGAATAGGCATAGATAATTTCATTTGACGGTACGCAAACAAACAACCAACATAAACTGTCAATTAATTTCATTATCAGGTAATTCCTGGAGTTCATGATTATACATAATGTGTCAAAGAAACAACAAAAACCTGACCAAAGAGTAAAAATATAATCGAAAGCCACAAATATATTTATACCCGTCATAATTCGAAATTTTCAATCAATTTAAAACAGTAATGAAAATTTCAATATTGCTTTTAACAATGATTTTGTTTAAAAAAAAATTTAAACATAACTTAATATATACTGCTATAAAATGATACATTTACAGTCATGTGAACTTAACATTCTACATCCTGCCGATACTGTTTACTTTTATTTTGACATTGCACAATGTTATTCCTACTGTAATCACTAGCCAGTCAACACTAATATTGAGAGTTCGAACCCCTCTCGTGTGGGTGAACACGACTCCAACCTTGACTAGAGTTGTCAGTTTTCCAAATCGAAGGTCAGTTGTTTTCTCCGGGCACTCCGGATTCCTCCACTAATAAAAACTGCCCGCCACGAAATAGCTCAAATGTGGCCCTTAAAAATGGCGTTAAAACACAAACAATCCATCAATCATATTTCACTGGTGGCTATTGTTTTTATGTTAGCTGTTTTTGCTCCTTGTGTTGATCTTTTAAGTAAAGCCGATTGCAACTGATTGTTTACAGTTTATCCTTATTTTGTGTTCTTACAGCCTGTCCCTAGTTCGCAGAGTTGCGCGCTCAATTGTTTTGTGGCTGTCCCAGGAAACTGTAGTACAGTGCTTGTTGTTCATTCATGCATGTCATATTTGTTTTTTCGTGTTATGTAGGCCATTCGTTTTTTTTTTTTTTTTTGTTAGAATGGGTTCATCTTTTTAATGTAGCCCGGGGCCTTTTTGTGCCGATATAAGATATGGACGTTCTTGCATTGTTGCTTTTAGCCGATATAAGATATGGACGTTCTTGTATTGTTGCTGATAACACGGGGGTCTATAATTGATTTCTTCTACTCCAATTTATATTTTGATGATAGTCGTCTCATAAGCATTTATACCACGTTTCCTCATTTTGATATATATATATAGATGATTAATGAAACTTACTTTTAAAAATGATATTGATATCTATCATTTCGCAAAATTTACCAGTATATTTTTTTACACATCTGAAACAAAAAATCAAGGTATGTACAACAAAGAAATTTTAAAATAAAAACAAATAAATTGCATTTTGCGATTTCTAAAAGACATCAAGTTTACAGTAACGTTGTATTAAAATGAATAAATTCTTTCAAGAAAAACATATACTGCGTCACGACACAATAAAATGAGCAACAGGAACAATTTCTTTATTGACACAAAATAAAATAAAACATTTATTATGCTCATTAATGATTTTTACGGACACTGGAAAATGAACGCCGCATTTTCGTATTTGTACGTTAATATACTTACGCACAGCGAACAAATCTATCTTCTATGAAAGTTGCGAAACATGTCCCTCCGTTCCGACATGATATGGTTTGTGTTTCATTTTCTGTACATTTCAGTCTGTGATTAACTGCCATTTTAACTTCATCATGTGGAGCATTTTGACCTTGTGTATGAATAAGACGTAAAAATAAAATAGTGACTCATTCGTAGAAATGTCAAAATATCACCCCCTAAAAACACTCTAAAATAAGTTGATAAAATTCTTAGCCAAATGAAAAGTAAACCATGTCCCTAGTTTCTTTAAAGAAAAAAAGTATGATAACAAAAATACCGAACGCCATTGAAAATTGAAAACGGAAAGTCCTATATCAAATTGCAATATCAAAAGCTTCAACACATGAAACAAATGGAAAACAACTTGGTAAGGCTTTTCCTTATGTAGAAAATGGTGGATTAAATATAAATTCCAAGACTGCAACAATTATGTTTCGATATTTCTCTTCCCGACACAGTTAAATTTAAGTATTTGAAGCGTGATGCTTGTCGAGTTTTTTTTAATACATTTGATTTAATGTTGAGAATGAAGAAAAATCGTTCACACGAGTTGTAGTGATTGAATCTGTTTCTGTTATGACATTTTTTTCCCTTCCTTTTCACAGATTTGCAGAAAATTGTGTTTTTATATGTGACGTCTTAAGGAATGGTCGCCTTTTTCGTGATATCAAATTGAAAAATTCATAAGAAACCAAGAACATTAGTCGTCATAATTGAATTTCTACTAATCATTACCTAGAACAGATATTTCACTGGTGAGGAGAAATATCTTTCTTACACCAATCAAGAAATGTGAAAAAGCCCAAAAGTTACAGAACCATGGTTTCATAGCTAACTAGCTACAAACGAGACAGAAGCTACTAATGGGACATTCAAAACTAATACGTCGAAGGTCGACAAATCAAACGACGAAAAGATAAACAAGTCCACAAAACACAACATAAAACACTTAAAACTGATCAAAACTAGGGTGAGAGCAGGTGCTCTGGAAGTGTAGTTGGCTTTTGTCCCAGTAGTGGCACCTGTCATTCGTCAAACTCGAAATAAAACCAACTAACAAGAATTGATCTATAAGGTATAGCAAAGGCCTGCCTTAACCACTTCGAATCCATATGTTAATAATCAGATGTAATCATATGCAAATATTGATAGTAAATATAGAAACAAACAATGTAAGTGTATACGAGATCATGGTTCTTCGGTGATAATCATTAAACGATTGTATCAACTCGTTGACAGAAATGAAAGGCCATCATTTAAGTTGGTTTCGTTCTAATACTAAAATGCTTAGAGTGAGGTATACAATATAAAAAAAACTCATTGCAAAACTTTTCAATAACACATCTTGCTGTAAAAAAGTCAAGTATTAACTTATTAGTAGCTGCATCGATAGTAATATGCATAATCATTTTAGTAAAAATAAACGTAAAGTGACTTTACCTGTACAGTATTCTATCAAAATAAAACAAGTAAGCAGAATTCGTACCAACAACATCTCTAGGGGGTACCCTATCTTACCGCCAGGTAAATAATTATGATAAAAAACATATCCGGTTGACAGTTTTTAAGTTATATCGTTTAATTTAGGATAATTTAAATGGCAAGGCCGTGAAAATTTGAAATCAAGATAACGTAGATTAAGTTACGGGTAATAAATTAACTCATAACGTCTTTAACCAATACCCAGTATAAAATGTAATTTAAGTTTATAATTCATATTATTTTTTTATTCTTAGTTCATTTAATCAGTGAACCTTCTCTTTTCAAAAAATCTTAAATATTTATTTTTACCTTCCTTATCGCATGTATTACATGATAAAAACTCGATTTATACAGGTAGACATGAATACATTTACAAAACTTTAAACTAATAAACCGGAATATTTGCTGCTTATGAATGCCATACAAATGTATTATCACTGCAACCTTCGAGAATATGACTGTCCACATGATAAGGAACTTTGGCTATAAATACTTTAAAAAAAAAAGGAACATGAATGACTGTATTAGACTTACAACAGGCCAGAACAACCGAAATAAAATTAATATGTTTAAACTAACAACCATCTCCGAAAAGAATAGACGAATACCGGTAGTAAAAAAATCCTTTATCTACCATACATGATAATTTAAATGACATTTTTTAAAAATCAAAACATCTCTCATTTTTATTTTGTTGGGAAATGCATGCAAATGTATGACATAAGTAGACACTTAAATAAAGGCAACAGTCAAATATTGGTGTTCAATCGTCAAAAATCGATTGGGAGAAACAAATCAGGGTTGCAAACTAAAACAGAGGTAAGCACATCAACTATAAGAGGAATACATGTGTGGCAAAGTTTTCAAAGATATCAGGGCAAATACATTAATTTAACTCTATTCAGCTAATTATAATTCTGAGTAAAATACCTTTTACACAGCTACAAACTTAAATGTTTCAATGAGAATTTTTAATTCGCATGTTCAAAACGTATCATGTCCATCCTGATATTTTTGTAGTACACAATAACATAACAGGTCAATGTTCTAACGACAATTTATCAATCTGATTAGTGATTCTTTAATTTTGTAAATACAAGCGCGGATCAAACTTCATATCGTTATTACTTTTAATGTGGTACTATCATACAATGTAAGTGTATATAGCTTTGCCTGTGTGGAAGAAATAATAAGAGTCATGATTTGAGTATGTTTTCAGATATAAACAAAACAAATGTTGGCTACTCAAGTTGTGTATCATATTCAAGTTACATACCAAGCATATAATTATCATTTGGAAGTTATTACGAGTCTTTTTAAGTAAGATCTTTAATTCATGGGAAAGGTTCTAAAACATCGGCCGGCGGGGGCAAATCATACCTCACATGCATTTGTACATTCTGTTTGAAACCTTTACCAGCATAATGACAATTAAAATATTAAAACGTAATACGTTTATGAATACATGTTTAAAGCCAAAGATGAATATAATATATATTGAGGCCAACTCGGATTTGTTTTTTTTTTTTTTTCCTAATCGATTTATGAATTTCGAACAGCGGTATACTACTGTTGGCTTTATTTGGCTTCAACATTAAACAAATGCATATGTTCAAAAGAAGTAGTGATGTGATAATTGGATTGGTTTAACAACTTAGACTCATTTTGTTTATCTGCAGATAAATGCACATGCTATATTCCCCTTTCTTTTGTATTATGAAGATAACATAGACACAAAATCCGGATCTTCTATTGGTGCCATGTTGTTTTAACAAAAATGTCTTTGTTTAGGGTTTGTATCAACTTGAACCATAGTAATCTTCATGTTCCTTTATTATTTGTTTGTGCTTAGATACATGCTTTTTATGAAACAAGATAGGTATCATTTTTCGTTGACAGTCTAATAATAACTATCATTAGTTTGCTTGATCTGAATCCAAAGTTTTTGCTGATATATTGAATTCCATGATGAATCATTAATCGTTTGTTTTATTTTTTGGTCTTTGCTTTCAACTAATACTCGGAAAAAAATATGGATCGATAATGTTGTTTTTAGCCAGCGTGGTTGTTCGTTTTTAAGATTTAGATACTTATAAAATGCAGTGCTACAACTCAACCAACATAAAACAATAACTTTATGAAAATTATTCCTGGACTTTCCACAGAGCTGCCTAGTGATTTTGTATACTACACAAAGCGTGGAGAGCTCAGTGTAGTATACAAAATCACTAGGCAGCTCTGTGGAAAGTCCAGGAATAATGACGCACCAGTACTATCCAAAGAGTGGAAGCTTCTTACTACAGATAAGGAAAAGTTTGATCGTTGGGCAGAACACTTCAAAAGTATCCTAAATAGGGCTGATGTAAACGATGATATACCTGACATTCAACCGTTTGGAGATGCAATGGAAATAGACACAGAAGCTGTATGCAAAGATGAAATCCAAAAGGCAATTGAATAACTAAAAAATTGTAAAGCACCAGGTATAGATAACATCAGTGCAGAACTACTAAAATCAGACATACAGTCAACAAGCGAGATACTGCATTATCTATTTTCCAACATATGGATAGATGAAGAAATACCAACTGAATGGGACAAAGGAATTATAATAAAACTGCAAAAGAAGGAAGACCTGAAACTCTGCAGAACCTGGCGAGGAATATCACTACTTTCAATCCCTAGTAAAGTATTCCTCAGAGTCATCAAGAATACAATTACTGATTCCATCAACGGTAAGCTGCGTGAAGAACAGGCAGGTTTTAGAAATAACAGAGGCTGCATTGACCGTCTATTTACCCTCCGAAACATCATAGAGCAATTCATAGAGTGGCAGAACAAAATAGTATTAAACTTCATTGACTTCCAAAGAGCATTTGACAGTGTAATAAGAGAATATATCTGGGACATACTAAGAGCATATGGAGTACCATAAAAAATAGTCAAGCTGATAAAAATATTCTACGACAAGTATGAATGTAGTGTATTAAACAATGGACAGCGTTCTGATTGGTTCTCAGTGGATACAGGTGTCAGACAAGGATGCATAATCTCTCCTCTTCTCTTTTTAATAGTTGTTGACTGATGAATGAGATCAACCTTAGGAAATGGAAACACTGGGATTAGATAGACACTCAACTCCTTTCTTGAAGATTTGGACTTTGCAGATGACATTTGCTTACTATTCAGCAACAGAACACAAATGCAAAAAAAAACTTCAAGACTGAATGATATGTCAAACAAACATGGGCTCAAAATAAACATCGAGAAAACGAAAGGCATGTCAATCAACAACCAATCAAATAAAATTCCAATAAAGATTGGATCCATAAACATCGAGGAAATAGAAGACTTTACATACCTAGGCAGTGTAATAAGCAGTGTTAAATTCTCCCTCATGAATTCGTCCGAATTTAAAACATTTCTATACTAAATACATGGCTAAATAAGAGACAAGTCATAATTTAGGTTTGTTTGCTCGCAGTAACTTTCTTATTTTCTCAGCGAAACAACATTTAATATCTTGTAAACATTTTACAAATTACAAAAATATACCACAATTCCATCTATATACATTCACAATGTCCTCTAAATACATATCAATACAAACATAACTGTAATATATTATGCAGAGCTTAACGTTAACTTCGTCTATCAAAGTTACTCGAGCACATCGATAATAATCAAACGTAATCAGGACTTATATATGCCTATAAAACCCCACCCGTACTACCGCCCTCGAAATATACGTGCAGAAAACAACAGTAACATCAAACCACTTCTGATTTACATACTAGCCAAACTTGTACCACAAGTCTAAAGATAGAAATAGAATAGGGAAATTCCAAATATAACGGAATAGAAATAAATTTAAATTCTCCCTCATGAATTCGTCCGAATTTAAAACATTTCTATACTAAATACATGGCTAAATAAGAGACAAGTCATAATTTAGGTTTGTTTGCTCGCAGTAACTTCGATAAAACAAAGGAATAAATAATTTGAGAACTATATGCCAAGATTCAAGGAAACAGCCAATTGAGATTTTAAATTGTCTTTAATATACCCATCTTTGGCTTTATCAGAAGCCCATCTACCGTGGACTTTAAGTAACCTATCAGAGACTCCTCTATTAGCCCCGTAGAAGCGCCACCACTTCTCAAACTATGAAGCCCAAACTTAAGCTTATCTAAACCAATATCTGATAAACTCTCTAACAAAATTTCTCTCGCTCTGGTATAGGACAATGGACTATTTACATTACATAATTTATAAACATCTTTCGATTTCGTAAAAGACAGTGCTCTGAAAATATAGCTATCAGAATTTTTACTCAATTCAGCTAAATTGATATACTTATTTAACCAAAAAACTGGACATAAATCTGTACCTGTTGCAGCTATAACAACAGAATTACCCCTTCTGTATAAATCAGTTTTGCTTTTATCAATGCGAATTTTAACATGACTGACTTGAAACTCAATATTATTCATCTTAATATTAGCCAATTCACTATACCTCAAAAATCCAGAAAATCCTAACAGAAATAATACTACTACACGCAATTTTTTGAGATTATTATGATCTCCGAACTTCAAAACAATTTTCCTTAATATATCTGGCGTAATAGGTTCTTTTTTGTTTATAGGTTTACTTAGCAATCTCCTTCCTCCTTCATAAATAAAACCAAGGAATTTGTCTGAACAAGGATTATATTTGAAATTAAAGTCATGAAACCATTTTATTGAATAAAAACTTGCATCTAAAATCGCAACACTGGATCCCTGTTGAATGAGTCCACCTATATACATAGAAATCGTAGTAGTTTTCGCTGGTAAACACTCAAGTGAACATGAAACACACCATTTTTCAAACTTTTTAAAATAGCACTTGTATTTCTTAATTGTAGAATTTGATCTAGACGATTCGACAAAAGAGGGTAAATCTCGTATGATACTGGCAAATCTTGAATCATTGGCATAACACTCAAATTGTTTCCATTGATCTGTAAAATAAATATAATAATGAATACCAAGTAATAACTATAAACAAAGTAAATATGATTAACATTACTACTATAAATGAATGCGGCATTTCCCTCGCAAACAACCCAGTGCGGCATTTCCCTCGCAAACAAATGAATGCGGCATTTCCCTCGCAAACAAATGAATGCGGCATTTCCCTCGCAAACAAATGAGTGCGGCATTTTCCTCGCAAACAAATGAATGCGGCATTTTCCTCGCACACTTACTGTGGCATTCAACCTCACAGTATTTAAAAAAGTCATATACTTATATATATACAGTGGCATTAACCCTCACTGTATTCATAAACAATTAATCAACAATGTTAACAATGACATATCTAATTGTTGCAGTTAAAACATCACAATGTTAAATTTAACGTTCTTTCGAATATAGTCTCTGATAACTGCGGCAAATAACCATCGCAGAAAACTAAATCAACTACAGTCTGTATACAACATTCAATGCATAAATCTCAATACTTCGAGAAATCCAACAACAAAACATATACATTACTGTTAAAAGGTCTCTGTGCAAATATACTCTTTTCTTGTGAACCTTTTGTAAAAAAGTTCATAGGTTTTACATACTCTCTAAAGTCTATAACAAAAGATTTAAATCTGTCTGAAAACCTATTCACTAAGATAGGCCAAAATAACGCTGATGGCCATTTAGGTACAACTAAAGTGCCTTTAGCTTTACATAATTGCATGTGATTTAAACACTTGCTAACTAAACAAACTGGTGGAACTAACCAGTTATTATGAGCAGACCAATCATATGCGAAAGCATCAACCCCGGAAGTATCCGGTGAATAATATCTAGAGTTAAAATAGTCTACTTTTTTGTTTTTCGAATCTGCAAAACGATCGCATGTGAATGGTCCCCATATTTTATCAAAATATATAAAAATTTGATAGGAACACCCCAATCGTCATAATCAAAAATTTTGCTCAGATAATCTGCATAAGTATTTTTATCTCTAGGTATCCATTCAACATCCAAGAAAATATTATGTGACAAACAAATATGAAATAAGCTTAAAGCAATGTCTTGTAATTCTACTTTCATGCTACCCTTTTTAACAATCTGTACTACATTTTGGTTATCTGTATAAAGTTTAACAAATTTTCCTGTTAAATCAGATTTAAAAGAAGAAATATTCTTTTCTACAGTTTTCAATTCTCTCCATGTAGAACTTTTGCTTCTTTCATGACCATCAAACATAAAATGTACAATTTTGTTATCATTCATTATAAACCCTGCTCCGGCATACTGACTAGCGTCAGTGAAAATTACACGCTGTGGTATTCTATTTATAGGTACAATGCGTTGGAAAGATAATGACTCACATTCAAAATACCAAAATTTTAGTTCCTTCAAAATGTTGTCATTTATAGGGATGACATCGTCCCATGCAGATCTACAACAGACTAGCATATGCATATGCTTCGTCATCATTTGACAAACGTTACCAAGAGCAGGAATCATAGAAATGATTTTTCCACATATTTTAGCAATACATCTATAAGTCAAAATAGTTTTGCCATCTACTACGCTCGATATTACCAGCTTTAAAGCAAATAATTTTTAAGCGATATTTCTAAAGTACAATCTTTAAAGTTCCAAACAAAACCTAACCAATCAATATTTTGTACTGGTTCCCAGACACTCTTTTCTGTATTAGCAATAAAACCGGAAAGCAGTAAATCATTTTTTACTGTTTTCGATAATTCAAAACATGTATCAAAATTTTCTGCTGTACCCATACCATCATCTAAATAAACCACCATGGGAAATCCTAAAGATCTCCAGTATTTAACTAACACACGTACTGTCTTGGTAAATATATGACCAGCTGATGAAAGTCCAAAAGGCAAAACCGAAAAAGTAAAATAACGCACTGTATCACCATATTGCCAAGAAAATCCTAAATATTTTTGATGATCAGGGTGAATTTCTATATGGTGATAACCAGACTTTAAATCAAATTTAAACCCAAAACCGCTAAAAATTACAAATGTCATAGCTTCTTTAACCCCTTCAAATTTAACTTTTTGTTTCTCGACAAATTTATTAACATGTCTCAAATCTAAGACTAATCTTTCTTTACCCGTACTATTTACCGACACAGTAAGTGGATTAACGACAAATGGTCGATTTACTTCTTTCATACATTCTTTAGTTAAAAGTTCTTCAATAGAATTTTCCACAAATTCTGAGTGTTTTAACGCGGATCTATTATTATTTAGAAAAATAGTCGGTGGTTCACTCAGAAAAGGAATTCTATAACCAAAATTAATAACATTCATTATAAAATCATTAGCGTTAAGTACATTTTTCCAAAACAATGCATGCTTTCTTAAATTTCCTTTCACATTTATAAGATTTTGACCAGATTTTTTCTCATACTTGTTAACAAATTGAAAACAATACTCAACTTCATCTATGTCTGTATCTGTTTTGTTACTGGGTCTTTCCTGTGTTCTGTTCCTGGAACTTTGTTGCACCAACTGTCGCTGTAGTACTCCTTTTTTCGGGGCAGTTCCTTGCAAAGTGCCCGGGCTGGTTACAATAGAAACACTTGTAACTTTCTGACTTGCCTGCTTTGGAGAACTCGGTATCACTGACTTGGCCAAGGCCACGAAAAAAACTCCTAGAATTGAATTCTCCTTTTCCGGAACCACTATTGGAAGATTCTGGTTTACTGTACGGCTTGGAACTTCTTTGACGAGAAGCCCTGGAAATAGCAGCACGCAAATCACTAGCATCTTCTTTATTGTCGGCCAACGGACTATCCAAGTATTCTTTAACCGTGTCCCATCCATACTTGTCGGCTATCTTTAGAATTTTGTTACGCTTACGGATGATTTCCTTTTCCTGGGAAATGATTTCACTAACTTCGGAAGCGTTTCCAAGCTTTATACAACTTTCAACGGCATCAAGCCTCTCCAGACGCTCGGTATTAAACGAATGTTGCACTTTAATTCCCTCACTATGGAATACAAATTCTGGTTGATCGACACCGGTTGCTTTAACACTTTTTCCTAAACGAGCTTCAGAATGATTAATCAAGGAATGTTTTTGCTTCTCTAAAGCATTGTTTAAAGCTGAAGTGAAAAGCGAAATAGCCCCATCCGTACTTAACTCTGTTTCGTTACTATTTTCAGCATGTTGAGTAGTAGCACGGCGTTCATCATGGTCGGAGCCTTCCTCGGACATATTATGCAGAGCTTAACGTTAACTTCGTCTATCAAAGTTACTCGAGCACATCGATAATAATCAAACGTAATCAGGACTTATATATGCCTATAAAACCCCACCCGTACTACCGCCCTCGAAATATTCGTGCAGAAAACAACAGTAACATCAGACCACTTCTGATTTACATACTAGCCAAACTTGTACCACAAGTCTAAAGATAGAAATAGAATAGGGAAATTCCAAATATAACGGAATAGAAATAAATATAATGGGATCACCAAAGACATCAAAGCAAGCCTGAGTAAAGCTAGAACATCCTTCTGTCTACTCAGACCAATCTGGAAATCGTCATCCCTTGCCAGAAACACAAAGCTTAAAATCTACATCAGCAATGTCAAATCTGTACTGCTTTATGGCTCAGAATGTTGGAGAATTATACAAACTGACTTCAACAAACTGGCTGCATTCCATAATACCTGCTTGAGAAGAATATGCAAAATCTTTTGGCCCAACAAAATAACCAATCAGGAACTATTTAAACTGACAGCACAAAGAGACATAAGAGATAAAATAAAAACAAGAAGATGGAAATGGATAGGCAATGTCTTAAGGAAGGAACCAGCAAACATCGCTAAAGTGTCACTGAGGTGGACTCCAACTCCAAAACCTAAAGAAACATGGAGAAGAACAGTGGAAAGCGAGATGAAGGAGGTTGGGATGTCATGGCGAGAAGTAGAGAAGAAAGCACAAGACAGAGTGTTATGGAGGGATCTAGTGTCGGCCTTATGTGTATCGAAGCACGAAGAGGATTAAGTAAGTAAGTTATGAAAATTGTGTAACTGTTTTTTCATGAAATCAATATAGATGATTAGACTCATTGGATGAATTGTAGAATTTTATCTATGTGTTTGATAGAAACATCTTGGCAAAATATGCAAACGTAATTGAAGGATAACAAATGAAAAATATGTTCTACCTTGCACTTCTAGTAAGGACTTCCGCTCAAACCGATGGTAGGGGTCGTTTTGAACTTGCAGGATGAGGTGATTATAATGAATTTTCATAGATTTTAGTTTTTTAACGCAAGGTTAGATTTTATTAGTATAGGAAGTCGTTAGAGAACCAATGACTTTCGTCGGGAAAATTGGAAATCATTGTCAATACCGATTAGATTTGAACGCTCCTGTCACTTGAACAAACAGCATCAGTGTTGTTATGCTAATGTGTGCTGTCGATACATTTCTTTGACTCGACCAAAGCTTTCTGAACATTTTGTTCGTCTTACTTTTGAATAACGACTTTCAGAAAATGCGCTTTTTCTATGCATCCTGTTTTGTCGGATACGTGTTGTGATTATCTGAAATGATACATCTCATTATTGCTTTTCCATCAGACATACTTGGTAAAAAAAAAAGATTGGAGACGATCTTTTAATCTTTAATTATGAACTTGAGAGTAAATTGTAGAAAAAAAATAAGTTATAATACAGTTGTTTTTATTCAAAGCTAAAATGATTTTTTCTCGTAAGGTAGGCTGACAGAAATTGGAGGAATGTTTCTCGAATATTCGACAACTCCTTTTTCATTTAAATTTGGTTGTTCAGTTGAGCATTCAAATACATCCAGTTCTTGTAACTCCTCCTTTGGTTGCTTCTAAAAGATATATTTATATATATTTATATATACTTACAGTAATTGATTTCAGGAATATCTCAATACAATTTTGTGTAAGTAGTGATTGTTTGATGTACTAAGTTTGATGTTTACAGATTTTTTTTGTTCGAATTCTTGTCATAAGATAGCAGCTTCAATATGTCTTTTGAGTCATCGATTGTTCTGTTTATGCTTTGAAGCATCAGTCTGTATCAAGTTTGCAGTACACTTACAAGTATACCTAAATATTTATTTTAACAAATTATGTAGCAGGCGGCATCATACATTTAACTGATTTACTAAATATGGTCTTATTGGACGCACAATTATAAAGTAGTTTATATATTTGTGTGTACAGTTGATCATGTTTGTACTAACATGAGCAAGATGAGGAATACCGTATGTGGATCAGGATCTGCTAGCCGTTGTTAGTACTTCATATCTCCCACGGTTTTAGATTGGGTTCGTGTTGTTCAGTGTTTTTTTTTTTTTTTTTTGTCTTTTTTGTGTTTTGTATACTGTTTTGTGTGCTTTGTATATATTTTTTTGTGCAACTAAATATCTCTGATGGAATTTGGTGTGGTTTTTGTTGCTAGGTCTCAAGTTTTCTATGTTGTTTATGTTTTTTATTCTGTTGCATGTGTGTTGTCTTTTATTTTCTATAGGGTTGTCAGTTCATTTTTGTCTGATGAGTATGAATGTCCCTTTGGTATCCTGACCTCTCTATTAGACGACAAAAAGCAAATGGAGCATGCTCTCTATTCAAAAGTTCCTGACATATAAGACGTATCAACGTTTAGCCTAAATGCTCGATTTTTAAAGCATGATTTTATCCACTGTATATTACATTTGCGATTATATAAATAACTTACACAATGTCTCAGTAAATATATAGACATCTTTTTTTAATTGATTTATGTCAGTCACAAAAGATGCGTGTGCTGATAATTAAAGATTATTTTTCATTTCAAAAGTCGACATGAGTATCAATCATTTTATACTCCATAAATCATGTTCATATTAAAATATACACTAAATTATCAGGACCAAAAATAAAAAAATATAAGTTCTTTCAAGCTATACTTCTAAATATTTGTCAGTACTTTGAATCCCTTATATAACTGTATTATGCATATCTCTTGAAATAGTCTATCTCTTTTTAAAACATGAAAATTGACGGGGTAAGTGAAAGACAATAGACCATCGAATCGATAAAACGCATTTCAAACCTATTACAATGTAAATCGACAGTCAGAAATTCTCAAATATAACATTTCTTTAGTTTCAGCTTACGTATCAAGCCGCTTTAAACATTAACATCATAAATAATACCTCATGGTTTCCTAAAAATACACTCAACTTATTTAACCTGGTACTAAAGTAATCGCTTATGAATAAAAACTCACTTTGGTAAAGTATGTTTCCGTATGTGATCTGTGTACTTTAAAGAAATAAGCAACAATTATTCCGCTGGCTACCGCTCCAATGATTACAAAAACTGTTGTCATGCATATTCCTTAAAATAAAAGCATAAAAGCATTTTTTTTAAATATTCATAAACTGTTTTAAAATAGAAATTTGGAGTGTATAATATAACTAAGAGGACACATTAAGGTTAATGAGAAAATTATGTTGAAAATGACCTTCTTTTAAATAAAGCAAATACTTTACTGTATTCTATTACTTCAAATATGAAATGCTTAAAATGTAGTACTTGAGACATGCGTTCGGCAACATAAACATTGATATACACAATAATACAAATTCACTTTAACACAATAGAACCACTGTGTATGCTGATAAAACTACCTTTACAAAAGAAAATAAAGTAAACAGTATACATCCAAATAAGATGAAAATGTTAATTTTTCAATTTTGCTAAAGGGGGATAACCAAAACTAACAACAAGATGAAAAGGCAAACTACACATTTATAAACACTTAAGTCATTTAATATATATATTATAATAGCTGCATTGTATTAAGTAGGATTTTGTCTCTTCATTGTTACACATGCTTGTTATGTACTTATAGTGATAGATAGTGTCATAGTTTTACTTGTATACATTTACATTTTTAATTATACTTTTTTCAAAATTAGCTATAGTGTTTACATACTATTTGCTATCTCAGTAAAAGGGATAAATGATTATTATAAAGATCAACTGTCAGAGTTTAGTCAATTCTCTTTTATCTTTTATTTCAAATTAAATTGTTGTCATAATATAATGCGGATACGTAAGAGAAACAACTCTTTGCTTCCTAATTTTCCATGTACAACCTTACATTATCATCTAATAAGTCTTTATATATTTCATCTTTATTTTCTCATTTAATATCAAACACAACTGATATATTGAAAATACATTGTATCTTCTAAGAATCAAAAAGTAAAATCCCAAAAATACTGAACTCCGAGGAAAATTCAAAACGGACAGTCCCTAATCATATGGCAAAATCAAATGATAAAACACATCAAATAAATAGACAACAACTGTCATATTCCTGACTTTGTACAGACATTTTCAAATGTAGAAAATGGTGGATGTAAAGCCCCAGATATAATTAGGATTAATATGATTTTGAAATTAATTCAAATAATTGTTCGTACATAAATGACAGTGCATCATAAGCCTCTAAAGGCTGTTTGATATAAATTTAAATTTACTGTTAGAAAAAGATTATAACTTCACTCAATACACTTTTGTTTTCTATGACATATTACAAGACAGTGATCACCTTCAGCTGTCGATTTAAACTGCATATCTGATCTGAAAAAGTATAAGAAAGTTAAAATACAGGATTTCGCAGAGAAATCGATTTTCGTTCAATCACATACTAAGCTTAAATTTATATTAATTTAGACTGTGTAAAAATAAAATCTTATTACTTATCACACAGCCTAACATTTAAATGCTGCTCTTTGTAAAACTAATGGAGCTTTTTATTATATTCAAGGGGCATTAAAACTGCAATCATTTTAACGGGACCAATATTACTACACCAGATATGTATTTCTACATTTAATATCAATTTAGTGATGTAGGTTAAAATATTTGAAAATCCAAAACTTATTTAAAAATCAAAATGCTAATAAAACTATAAACAAGGCCACAAAGTTTAACAAAAACCGTACGTGAATCTAATCTTTGCATGAGGAAAGTATATTCCATAATTTTGTACAACTTCCAAAATTGAGTAACCGCATATTTCTATTAAACAATATTCGTATTTTCGTTCCAGGAACAGAGAACTTGCTAAATGGCAAGTAACACTTATCCGTTTGATTTTTTTCTCACTGTTATGTCAGTTAAATCAGAACGATTCCATAGAGAAGTATCCCTATTCAATTTGAAATTAAAAATAGATATCGCTTTTGTTGAATTTTCTTCATCAGGAACAATAAAATTTTGAAAGACTGGCATCTTGAGAAGTTTTATGACTTAAAAGGAATAACAAAAAGTAAATAGAAAAAGTGAACTAATGTCTATATTCAGAAGAAGGTGGAAATTCAATTCTTACTTATTTCTAAATTGATAAATATTAAATGAATATAAAGTATTTTTTAAGTACTTTTTTATGGATTTGGCTTTCAATGATTGTTGCTTTGGTCTTATATTTTCTCGATATTAAAGTATGTATCCATCTTTGACCTTTATTCTTACAGTTTGGGCGTTCCTGAAGAAAGTGATTATAGAAAAGCGCTTTTGACACGCACAATTAATATTCAAGATTTTTTATGTTTAGACACTTGATAATGCTTGGGTTAAACTAACGAAAGATTTTTGTTCAGTCTAATTTTTTTTATTGATGTCTACATTGTTTGGCTGTTAAATAAAACTTTTTTTTTCAATAATAGTTTTTTTTTACAAATGGTACTTTAAGCAAAATCGGATTGTCCCTTATCAAATTGCAACATAAAAATACGTGATTGCTAAGGTATTATATGTCGTTGCTAGGGACAAAAATGTCATTTCCAGTATTAAACATTTCATATTTATATTAATCATAGCCTTCTAAGTTCAAAAATATATGGTTGCTAAGGTGTTTTATGTCGATGCTAGGGACTTGACCTCTGACCTTGACCTAACTTTGTAGATCTTATTATGCTGAACATTTTTGCAATTCAAAGTTTCTTTCTATCTCTAACCACTTTTGAGTTATAACCAAACAATCATCATTTCGGACCCCAAAAACAGTTTTGGTGCCCTAGTTCCAAAACAGATTGTCCAATAATTTTAAATCCAACATAACAAATGTAGATCTCGACAAGACACACGTTGTTTCCGTTACATTTTATCAGCCATCTTTTACGTTTATTGAGTAAATCCGATGGCAGATCATTTTTAGCTTGTGTATTATTTATTTTTGACAGTTGAATGGTGACATATTGACTTTTGACTGATAAGTTGCTGTCTCACTGGCACATATTTCGTATACCGTTTTAGTAATGCATCAACACCAGTAAATGCAATTCGATTCAAATTATTTGCGTTTCAAGATTTATCTTGATGTAATGTTTCATGAATAAACTGATAAATGCTTAAAAGGTTAAACTTAAACTTGTAGCTCGTTTCTATATATGTTGCACTGTCGTTTGTTTTTGTTGCACTTGAGTGTCTGTGCTTTCGTTGTTTTCCTCTTATAGTTGATGTGTTCCCTCGATTTTTATAAAAAAAAAAAAAAGAAGATGTGGTATGATTGCCAGTGAGACAACTATCCACAAAAGACCAAAATGACACAGACATTAACAATTATAGGTCACCGTACGGCCTTCAACAATGAGCAAAGCCCATACCGCATAGTCATCTATAAAAGGCCCCGATAAGACAATGTAAAACAATTCAAACGAGAAAACTGACGGCCTTATTTATGTAAAAAAAAATGAACGAAATAGAAATATATAACACATAAACAAACGACAACCACTGAATTACAGGCTCCTGACTTGGGACAGGCACATACCTAAATAATGTGGCAGGGTTAAACATGGTAGCGGGATCCCAACCCTCCTCTAACCTTGGACAGTGGTATAACAGTACAACATAAGAACGAACTTAAAAATCAGTTGAAAAAGGCTTAACTCATCAGATGGACAAAAATACAAGTGGTTTGTAACCCGGATTAGTTTTCTCTCAATTGAAATATGACTTTTGAACTGCGGTATACTACTGTTGTCACTATCTAGATGTTTATAACACAATATTTAACAACAAAATGTATTAAAATGTGAATACATTGATGATAACAATTACATACAAATGTTAATCACAAACAACCAGCTGTTTTTAGATAATCTTCTAAAAGTTCAGATTAGTTAAACAAAATCAACCAGAAACTAAATACAAGGCTTACTTTTATTGTCATCAAAAATAAATCTGGGTCTATCATTTCACATTGCTTGCCTATATATTTACTAAAACATCTTAAAAATAAACATGATTCTGAACACGACGAAAATATCCCATTAGTCTTAAAAGACAATACTTTTTTTACAATGAATAAGGATTTACTATTTCTATTTCAAACATGTTTGCCAATAGCCTAAAATCATTTGCCAATTGATGGTATTTTTTTACGTTTTGCTTTGTTCGATTTGCTGATGGTTTGATAATACCACGTTGTATTATGTATTGTTGTGTTTTCATTATAGCATAAAAACTCATATAATACTCATGCACATTGCACTATCCTGTCTTCTACATATACTGTAAAGCACGTTCCTCCATTCAAACAGGCTAATGTTTGTGTTTCGTTATCTGTACATTTTAGTCTATGATTTTCTGGAATCAATTGGCTATTTACTTCTATAAATATACGGAAATCGTTATACAACATTTGACTTACACGGATACTAAACATTTTGTCATGAATTATCAATAAGATAGATAAATCAGAAATATGAAATGATTTAAAAATATAAACGTAGTTCAAGCAGAGTTCTTGGCAAGTTACAGATGTTAAGACTACACGATGACGTTTTCAAATAATTACCTGAAGTTTTCATCAAATAAACAAGTAACCTTAAACTGTTCTGTGCAAACATCATAATATATGTTAATTATAGTGTTATCAATAAGATAAATAAATCAGAAATATGAAATGATTTAAAAATATAAACGTAGTTCAAGCAGAGTTCTTGGCAAGTTACAGATGTTATGACTACACGATGACGTTTTCAAATAATTACCTGAAGTTTTCATCAAATAAACAAGTAACCTTAAACTGTTTTGTGCAAACATCATAATATATGTTTATTATAGTGTTAACTTTCCAATATTGGATACAAAATGAAGTATTTGGTATGTTACTCTTCAAAAATAAATAACGTACGATGCTCAGTTAGTTATTAAATTTAGCATATCATCCTCAGAGAATTTTATTTTGCATTCACCATTGTAAATAAAACGAGCATATAGCGATTGAGATTTTTTATTCAGTTCATTGAATGCTTTTGTTGTCGAAAAGGCAATATAGATGAGTTCTTACTTTGAATACAATTAAATATCTTGGCAAGTTTCTTAGGTTAATAAATTCATCATAAATACCAGGATTGAAATTTTATATATTTGCGCCAGAGGCGCGTTTCGTCTACAAAAGTCTCCTCAGTGACGCTCGAATAAAACAATGTTTAAAAAGGCCGAATAAAGTACGAAGTTATAAATTTACCTGTATACTCATACAGCAGACAAAAGCATGATAATAAAATGTTGCTTTCCTGAAAAAGTTAAAACATTTATAAGAAAATAAGGAATGATCAAGGCTCCGATTCAAAAGTGTACATATTTCCATGCAGACCGAAAAAAAACGCAAAAGTTACACAATATTTATAGTTACTAGAAATGATGTATTTTCATTAATCGTTGATTTATAAGCCTGATATCTCTGAAGAATTTTTGCACCATTCAAGCTTCTAGTCTTTTATAGGCTTGAATCACAAACGTAGGAACGCGAACGGTCAGGATTCAGGTCAGAAAAACAAGCAAATTCATGAATGAGGCTTGATTGCGAAATTCCATAATTTAATTCGTTCTTTTTATGATTTTAAAGTACATACTGTTATCATTAATTAAAACACTTATAACTACAATCCGTTTCCCTTTGCACGAATGTGACCTACGGAATAATACTATTTACTGGGTGTGTGATAACATGAGCAACACGATGGGTGCCAGGATCTGCTTAACCTTCCGGAGCACCTGAGATCACCCCAGTTTTTGGTGGGGTTCGTGTTGCTTAGTCTTTAGTTTTTAATGTTGTGTATTGTTTGTCGGTTTGATTTTTTTCTTCTTTTTTTAAGCAATGGCGTTGTCAGTTTATTTTTTATCTATGAGTTTGACTGTCCCTCTGGTATCGTTTGCCCTTCTTTTATTACATTGCATGTATTTATTTTTTAAAGAAACAGGAAATAAATCTGGAAAGAAAATTTTATATAGTTGTCGTTAAGCATATTATATGAAGTTCTTTCGTGTTGAATACGGTATATATACATGGAACTAAATATGTTAGTTAATGTAGCTTCGTGATGATCTATTTTTATTTTAGAACAGACCTCTTTCAGAGCAACATTAAACATGACGACGCACCAAAATCTATTAGTTGTTTCTATGTAATACCTCGATGCATTTCGTTAAAGTTCCGACGCGAACTCTCATTTTTACTGATCTTACCTTTCAAAATTTCAGCTAATAACTCACCATTGCATTCCCAAAAAATAATGAACAATTGTAATAGAACGTGCATGGCTTCCAAGAAGAAGTATTTTTTCGTGGATATTCTTATCGTTTAATCTACAGATCCGTGTAAATTGCTTCTTATTTAATTATAAAGATCGATTTTAAATATTACGCCTATTTGTCTGTTCAGCGACCCACCAAAATTATATCATTCATAATGTTCTAATACCAATTAACAAATAGAACTGAAATAGGTAACTCGATACTCTTCGATAAAAAAAAGTGCAAATCTTTACATTCTTTCATAAAGTCGTACTCCTTTCATTTCGTATTTACTAGAATTCATAATATAAAAACTTCTTAGATCTAAGCATATTTTTTAATAGTTTCTTCCAATAAATAGTATTCCTTGTTTAAAAGATGATTGTTAGTACAAAAATGTAGATATCAAAATATGATTCAACTTCAAATCTGTCGAACAATTTTTATTTTAAAACAAATTTATTCTGTCAAAAGAATTCTTATTACTGACTTTCTGAAGGTAAATGTTTAAAGGCAATTCTGGTCACATACCAATATACCAATATATAGCATACAACATTCAAAGCGTTAGATATAAGCACAGATTCCAAAGAAATGAAACTATACATTTTTATAACCTAAACAATAGAAAATGCAAAATCAAATTTCATAAATGTTATAAACTTCATAAATTTGGCTACTGTAAAGTGTGGAGGTTCTTGAAACCACTCTTTGTAAAAAAAAAAAGCAACATTGAATAAATCCAGAAGTGCCAATACCAATCGATCAAGAGTCATGAAAAGCTGTCCAGATAGGTTGACATTTCTTCCTATTAACTGTTTCCTTATAAACTAGCATCTCTAAAATATATTTTAAAGCAGGGTTCATATTCATATAAAATGAGGGAGGAAATATACCAATTGAACAGCAATCACCTTTATCAAAGAAATTATGGAAACAAAACAATCAAGCGCTTTAATATCGTATCAACTGATATATACTCCAAAAGCAGGCGTTGCTGGACTGTTGCGACAGAAAAATTGAAAGTGAACACTTTTGAAGCTGAAATAATCTCTGTTATCGTAAATTTTTGTTTTCAACTGACCCTTATTGTTATTTCTTTTTTATGTTATTCAAAATATGACCCGTATTTTACAGTTCCTGTTGTATCTGTTATCTTAAGTTCAATGGGATATATGAGTTCAACATAGCCATCAACTTTGAACTATCAGTGAGAAAATAAAGGCAACAGTAGAATACCGCTGTTCAAAATTTATAAATCGATTGAGAACAAGAATGTGTCCAAAGTACACGGATGCTCCACTCGCACTATCCTTTTCCATGTTCCATGGACCGTGAAATTGGGTAATTATCTAATTTGGCATTAAAATTAGAAAGATCATATCATAAGCAACAAGTGTACTAAGTTTCAAGTTGATTGGACTTCAGCTTCATCAAAAACTACCTTGACCAAAAACTTTAACCTGGACGGACTGACAGACGGACGGACGAACGGGGCCACAGACCAGAAAACATAATGCCCCTCTACTATCGTAGGTGGGGCATAAAAAAACTAATCCGGGTTACAAACTAAAACTGAGGGAAACGCTTCACATATTAAATAAAGGAGAACTACGACACAACAGAAACACAACATTAAAATGTAACACAGAGAAGCGAAATATAATATAACAATGGCTATTTCCTGACTTGGAACAGGACATTTAAGAAAAAAATGGTGGTTTGAACCTAGATTTGTTACATGCCAAACCTCCCGCATTTATGGCAATGTTAAATATAACATTAAAATGACAACATTACATGACAGGACTACAATACAATTACATGGGAGAACATATAGTACAGAGAAACACAGTAATAATAGCTAACAAAAGGTACCAGGTTTTCAATGTTAATACGCAAGATGTGCGTTTCGTCCACACAATAAAATATGACTTTCATTTTCAATGACATTGGGTAAATTTAACATTGTCATATAAACAGGGGTTTGACTAGCCATAAAACTAGGTTCAACCCACCATTATTTCTTAAAATGTCCAGTACAAAGTCAGGAATATAACTCTCGTTTTCAAATAGCTCGTTTCTATGTATGTTGCATAAGTATTTTTTTTATTGTTGCATTTTACTGTCATTGTTCTTTTAGTTGTTATGTTTCCTTTGATTTTAGATTGTAACTCGGATTTGTTTTCTCTTAATCGATTTATGACTTTTGAACAGCGGAATACTACTGCTGCCTTTATTTATTAACTATCAATGTGTTCCTCGCAATTAATTGTCAAAGTTTGCCATTTTGTTGTTATCTGTGTTTATGTTTTCTTGTGAGGACAGTTTTCCAAGGAATGTGCGTACATGTCTGTAACATTAAAAATGGAAATGAGGAATGTGTGAAAGAGAAAACAAACCGACTAAAGTGAAAACAGCCGAATTTATCTGTTTATATATCATGTAAACAGTCTTAAATTGTTGAACGTTAATAATTGTATTATTCGTACATAGAATATTTATAATCAAATACACATAAAATCTCTGTTAACCTCTTACATAGACTAGTAGAAATTTTATCATTTTTTTTTTGTTTACTTATATAGAAATTGTGTGAAGATACACCAAAAACTAGCAGCTGGTTCTGGTTGCTGTATACTGGTTGCCAACAGGTCTGAAAATAAATAATATAGATTATGAAATTATTCATTTGGTAAAATGTCACAATCCATTTTGACTTAAAAAGCTTGAATGACTTTAAACGACCCAAATCACATATAAAAATATCTCGCTATAAATGTAATGCGTCATACATCGATTCTTGATTCATTTCATCAGGAACTATCAAAGTGGAGTATTTGAAATCCAAAGATGTATAAGAACCGAAACAGTTGAAAAGAAATACTACCTAAAGGATTGTAAAATAAAGCTAAAACGTTACAAGGTCAACTTAGCCTCCAGGATATGAAACCTTAGTTTCTGAATATTTAAAACGTTATAAATCATACCTGAAACGAAGTACTAACTATGTTACAGAGCTCATGATACCATGTTGGACTTTTGAATCAAATTTTGCAGGAATAACCAATTCTGAATCGAACTAACTTAGTTAAAAATAACTAAATATGGATACATTATGAACAAGAACATTTCACATGTTCGAACTTTTGTACAACTTTGGTGAATATATTAATCATATCATAATGCTGTAATTTTAAATTATTTTTTAAAAAGTTCCGGTCCTATTTTCGGTTTGTTTTGCTCGCCAGGTTTCTTTTATGTTATAACACCATATCTTCGCGGATAAGATAAACTTGATGTATTGTCATGTATGTAAAATATTGTTGAACATAATAAAATGAAAAATATTTGATAGGTGTTTTTCTAAGCTTGGACATGTTTGCTATGACTGACATTGCATTTATATAACGCTTTGATGATATCTTCAAATACTTAAATATGATTGAATATAGGAAGATGTGGTGTGAGTGCCAATGAGACAACTCTCCATCCAAATAACAATTAAACAAAGTTAACCATTATAGGTCAATGTACGGTCTTCAACACGGAGCCTTGGCTCACACCGAACAACAAGCTATAAAGGGCCCCAAAATAACTAGTGTAAAACCATTCAAACGGGAAAACCAACGGTCTAATATATATAAAATAAAAAAAACGAGAAAAACATATAAATTACATAAACAAACAACAACTTCTGTTCATTTGAATAAGTTTCCTTGGTTCACACTTCGGTAGACCGTGTTGCCGAAACTTACCTTCTTTTTACAAACTTACTTTTGTTTTATAAACCAAACGCAGCCAATTATCACAAAAGCAATAAATAGGAAAATTGATGCTGCAAAACCTGAGATTAATCCAATTGCGACTTCTTTTTGTCCCGCTGAAAAGACAAATACTGTTCATATCATATCTTTTACATTTTCTTTATTTTCTATTAACAGACCTTTTAAGATAGTTTTAAAATTGATTAAAAATATTGACTGATGAGTTGCTGTTTCATCGGCATATATTTCACATTCTGTTTTATTCATAATTAACTGTTTACAATCCGATTAAATGCTTTTGCGCTCACATATTTATCCTGATGTACTGTTTCATGGAAACATGCTTAAATGTTTATAACACAATGTTATACCGAATCAATGAAAATCATGCTCTTCAACCATTTAGTAAAATTTTTATTACACTAAGGAACATAATTGCATCCAAAAGCTAAACATAAACTATTTAACATACCAGATTTAATTAATTATCTTATTGATAACGCATCTACACGAGTGGTTGCACTACATAAATCTTACCAGAAGCACTCATTTCAGAAGATCAAAGGCAAAAATAATTAGGGATAGAAGAGAATAAAAAATAAAAATTATCAAAACGAAGAGATTTTAATCGGCTTAAGTCTAGAAAAGTATTTAACAGTAATATATATAAACGGCTTCGCTTCGAAATATCTTTGCCAGCAGGTCATAACTTAGTGGTTGAACAGAAGACTTACTTTCTTTGTCATCAAATATTATTTCTGGGTCTATCATTTCACAGCGCCTTCCTATATATTTACTATAACATCTAGAAAATAAACAACAATCAGAAAACGAAGATAATATATTGATACATTTGACATTAAACTTGAAAAAAAAATATTTAGGATTTCGTTTTACATACTATTTGGCAATAGATAGATATCCTTGCCCATTAATGGTTTCCGTACACACGAATATCATGCTTTGCTTTGTTTTGTTTGCTGGTTATTTGTTAGTTCCACCAAGGATTTGTATAGTAAGTCTTATTATACAAATCCTTGGTTCCACGTTGTATTCTGTATTGTTATTGTTTCATAAAAGCATTTTATTCAAGTATATAGTTTTCCAAAATACCTGGCTTATAATCTGATACGCCAGACGCGCGTTTCGTCTACAAAAGAGTCATCAGTGACGCTCAAATAATATTTTTTATTAAAGATACTCACGCACATTGCACTGTTCTGTCTTCTACATATACGGCAAAGCAAGATCCTCCATTTAAACAGGCTACCGTTTTTGTCTCATTATCTGAACAACTAAGTCTATGATTTTCAGGAATCATTTGGCTATTCACTTCTATGAAAATACGAAAATCGTTATATACCACTAGCCTTGTAAAGATATTAAACACTTTCAATCAATCTTTACACTTTTAACAAGTTGTCTCACATGTTACTGAATTTGTATATCAAATGAATATCCATAATAAAGACTTTACTGTCTCAGTTACTTATGTCGAACTGGGACCGATATATTTATAGGGATTATGTGCTATATATTTTGTACACATTTTGTCATCCATTATTATTTTCATAAAAAAAAAAAGAAAAAAAAGTGTGATTCAAGCAGAGTTCTTCTACATGGTAAATATAGTACAAAATTGCTTTACGATGACGACTTCAAATAATAATTTAAATTTTTCATCGGATGAACACCATTTGTTTTGGTTCAACACCAGAATGTTTGTTTATTAAAGCGTAAACTTTTTCAAGGAAAAGCTACTTATTGACAACTTTTTAAATCTTAGTGTTTTATTTTTTGTACATCTCTTTTCTTTTCGAACATTGTCTAAACATGATTTTGATGAGAACGGCTTGATCATGCATATTTTCGTTCTTTCATTGTATCGTAACCTATTTCTTGGTTAATAGTCTAAATTCATGAGATGAACACTGTAGCTTTTTCTTCCATTTCTAAGTCGGTAAAATTGATTTGGATATGTTTGCTGATTCGCTTTCAAGCTGATACATTTTGACAAGTGTTGTAAATATTTCGGAGTGTGATATAATTTGTGTGTTTAATTTTTTTTCATTGTGTGATTCGGTTATAGCACTAAACAAAAATATTTTCACACATATATCTATTCTAAAAATACAGTTCTATACAAACATTAAACTACTCAAAAGTTAGTTATCGTTATTGAATGGTCTGCTGCTGTTCAACAATACATAAATTGCTAAGCTTAGTCAGTTATTTAAAAAAGGATACCATCGCCATTAGAATTTCGTTTTGCATTCACTATTTGTGTTCATCTTTTTGAGATGTATTATGGATATTAGCACATCTACGTCGTTTGTACAATACATTTGTTTATATTTATTAACATCTTATCTATCAGATTTTATTTGTTTTGGTTTTCGGAATAAAGTATTTTTATTATTGTGAATGAAAAAGAGCCTATATTTTTTATTTAATTCATTGAATGTTTTGTTGTCGAAAAAGCGATATAAATAAGTTCTTACTTTGAATAAAAAAAAGTTTCTTATGTAAATTTACCTGTATACACATACAGCAGACTAAAGCATGAAAACGATAGGCTCACTAATAACATGTTGCTTTCCTAGGAAAGCTAGACAATCTATAACAAAAATAAGACAAGATCAAAGCTAAGATTCAAAAGTGTACATATTGCCAAGCAAGTACAAAAATGAGACTTAAACTAAGAAATTCCATAATTTTATTCATTCTTTTTTTTTATTATTTATACAAGTACAGACATATTTCCATTGATTAAAACACATATACCAAGGAATAAATCTGGTAAGAATAATTTATATAGATGTCGTTAAGTCCCAGTCTCACTAGACCACGATCGCACCACGCTCACCGTGATCTAAAATAAATTCAGATCGTCGTGAGGTCGCAGTATGAGGGGCATGAAAATGTTAATTTTCGTTAATTTCAGGATGCTACTACATCCTCATTACGCTTCTACAACGCTCCCGCTACGATTATACCACGTTCTAACCATGCTTTCTCTACGATGATCGTGATCTTACTACGCTCATTACGTTATCACTACGACCATACCACGAGTTATCTCAATGCAACACGATCTTACCATGCTTTTTATGCGATTAAAGCACGTTCTTACCACGATTATACCACGTGTATACCGCGATCTTTCTACGTTCTCAGCAATAACGTAAAATAGTGTTCCATATAATACTGTTCGTTTCCTTATATTTCTGATTAATAAGTAGATTTCTCGGATATAACACAGTCAGGCCACCAAAATTTACCAGAACATGTGGGCGTGATGGTAGGAGTAGGTGTAGAGGTAGAGGGAGCTCTGATACTAACGAATCCTGATCTAGCAGAGACGTCGGACCGACCAATACAACCTAAATCACAACCTATTGCTGGTCCATCAAGCTCAAATGACGATGTTTAAGTGAACACCAGCAGAGATGACACATAGGTGTCAAGCATGATTGAGCTGTAGCAGAAAAAGGACAAGAAGTCCAAATTGCATTCAGACAAACAAAACCTGGAGGGTTTTTATATATTTCATGTGAAAATGACAATGAGCATGATGGTCGTAGTATGAACTTATTCAGGTCGTTCGAAGAGCGCGATGAGGACGGCATGCATGGCGTGCTAGAATCGTACTATGGTCTTGAACAGCGTGGTGTAAACGTAGTATAGTCGTAGTGGAAGCGTAGATGGGTCGTGGTGAGAACGTGATGGTCGTAGTGAGGTCGTAGTTACGTCGCTGTGATATCATAGCACAGTCTCTCCGAAAAGAAGCACGATTTCGCTACGCTCTCGCTACGATGGTACAGCGACCTTTACTATCTTACCACGACTTAAATTCGCTCTCACTACGCTTCTACTACGACCTGATTTCGCCACGACCATACCACGATTGTTTTGAACATGTTCAAAGATGTCCACGCTCATCACGATCTTGAAGACCTCACCATTACCGTATTATGACCTTACTGCAATCTTCACGATCGCACTACGATCGCCAAATTTTGCATTTTTTTCACAAATCATAGTGCGATCATGGCCTAGTGGGACTGCGGTATTAGGCATATACTAGTAAGTTCTGTCGCGTTCAACAAGGTATATGTACATGGAACTGTTTATGTTAAGCTAGGTTCACACTTCCGATCAGACCAACTCGACCAATGCCGATCAAGACAAATTAAACGATCTTGAGACTGGTCTGACTCAATTGACAAAAATGTTCGGGGTGGTCTACCTTGGATCTGACTTTCCTGCCGAGAGTTTTTGAAATGTCAAAAACATTCGAGTAAGGACCCAGAAGCCGTTCACTCGAGAAAAGATCGAGAATTTGTCGACTAGTGGTCGAATTGATCGAGAAAGAATCGTGTAGAGATCGAGTTTGGTCGGAATACAAATAGTTTACCGATCAGCACTCGATCATTTCGATCTTTGCTCGACTTATTTCCGATCATTTCCCGATCAAAACCAACCTGTTCGATATGTGGTCCAGATTAACTCGATCAATGCCCGATCGCTTTATAATCACTGCGACTTCTGTATTTTTTTCATCCTATACCAACTAGACCAACACCCGATCTCTACGCAACCACATTCGATCGACCACTCTTCGATCTCTACTCGGCCAAACACGATTCTCTAAATATGTGTGAGCTCTGATTAACTCCCGTAACTTCGTTTCTGCAAAACTATGTTGTCTCTATTTATTTCTAAACTATACACAAATGCCTCCATGTACAGTACGCGTCTGTACTTTTGCAAGGAGGCGTACAATTTTAAAAGACAGACAAAAGATACTAAAGGGACAATCAAACTCAAAGGTCGAAACCGACACAGCCAAAGCGAAAAATGAAAGCAGATGAGAAGACAAACAGCAGTCTACATAACACAACCTAGCAACACGAAACCCAATAAAGCCTGGAATGATCTCAGGTGTTCCGGAAGGAAAGTAGATCCTGCATTTTGAGCCAAGAGAATTTTTCAAATATGAAAGTAATTGTGCATTTAAACTCACTAACAGACAACTGATGACTAATTTAGCTTTCAAAGGTAGTTTTTAAGAACATCAATATTATTTTTAACCTGTCTAATAGGCAATTTTTGTTTGGCTGTCCGTATTTTCCGTATGTCCATAAAACTTTTGTAGTATAAAAATAAGAAAATGTGGTATAATTGCAAATGAGACAACTCTCCACAGGAGACTAAATGAAACATAAATTAACAGCTATGTGTAACCGTACGGTCGAATGTTCACAAACACTTTTTTCATACGGTTTTTGACGCAATTTTATAAAAAAACAATGAGACGAAAGACAAATACTTTTTATTTAAATTCGTGAAAGATATATGTAAACAGCTTCAGAAACAGTATCCTCCAAGAGATTAAAATTTTATATTTGGCCAAATTAAGTGAAAACATGCGACATCTTTACCCCTTTTTTGCAATATTATTAGTAAAAACAAGCAGGTTGTTGCCATGGATACACCAAAAAGGAATAGCGTGAACCATTCAACTACTGGGTATCAGATCTATGGAAATAACTGATTACATACATTCAAGTATGCACACATATGGCACAAACAGTAGGCTTAATTTGTAAGAAAGTAAAAATAGGGGATGGAACAATTGATGTTTAGATGTTTATTTCTACATGTATCTAACATGTATTTTACACCAGTACTTATCGAGTGCCAAATAGCAAGAAAAGAGCAGTTAAACTCCCATAACAAATCAGCGTCTCCTCTCTGTTGAGCTTCTGCAAATCTCTCCTACTTTTGATTTTTCCATTTGATTAGGGACATTCCAGTTTCCTCGGAGATCAGTATTTTTGTGATTACAATTGATACTGCCCACATAGTGGTCGCTGTGTCAACAACTGCATCATCCGTCAAAGCCATTAACCTGTCTATCTGAGCTCTAGCCACCTTGCCCAATAATCCAACTGCTTTATTTCCATGTAGATACTTTAAATGTATAATAATTTTTCTCAGACATTCTGTGAACTACTGAATCAAACCAAATAAACGGAAAATGGAACACAGATAATGCCCCAGCCTGCATATAACGCTATAAAGAGTGACTTACTTGACTTAATCCACTTCGTCCCATGGGGGACATAGGGCGACCACTGTAGCTTTCCATCTTTTCCTGTCCTTTGCCAGTTTCTTTGCTTCACCCCATGTTTTCCCAATTTTCTGAAGATCAGATGTTAAATCTCTGCGCCAGGTGGATTTTGGTCGCCCTCTTTTACGATGGCCCTGAGGATTCCAATCTAGTGCCTGTCTTGTTACATTTGTGTTGCTTTTACGAAGAGTGTGTCCAATCCATTTCCATCTTCGTGTTGTTATCGTTCTTTCTATTGGCTCTTGCCTTGTCCTTTTCCATAACTCTTTGTTGCTGATTGTGTTTGGCCACTTGATTCCAATGATGTTTCTTAGGCATCTGTTCATGAAAACTTGTAATGTTTTTGTAGATGCAGCTGTCAGTCTCCAAGTTTCTGACCCATAAAGAAGAATAGATTTTACATTTGAATTGAAGATCCTAATTTTGGTGTTTGTTCTGAGCGCTTTGCTTCTCCAGACTGGTTTTAGGATAGCAAAGGCTTGTTGAGCTTTTCTTTTTCTTGATTGGATGTCTTCATCTGTCCCACCTGATGTACTTATGACACTTCCAAGATATGTAAACTCATTGACATCTTCAACTTCAGCATCTCTCACTTTGGTTTTGTTAAGTTGGTTTGTGTTTACCCTCATAGATTTTGTCTTTTTTGCATTTATGTAAAGTCCTACTTGTTTTGCAGTTGTTTCAAGGTTGGTTGCTTGCTTTTGTGAGTCTTCATGGCGATGGGAAAGCTGGCAGATATCGTCTGCAAAGTCCAGGTCTTCAAGGCATGACTGTAATGTCCATTTAATACCTAATGGAGTATTGTACGATTTCCGACTCACCCAATCTATCACTATTAGAAAAAGGAGAGGGGAAAGTAAACATCCTTGTCTGACACCCGTTGATACAGGAAATGGATCTTTCAGAGTCTCTGCATGGCTCACTTGACATGTAAAACCGTCATAGAGCTGTTGGATGACGGTTATGATTTTTTCGGGTATTCCATAATGTCTAAGGATGTTCCATAGTACTTGATGGTCTATACTATCAAAGGCCCTCTCGAAATCTAGAAATGTTAAGTATAGGGATGTCTGCCATTCAATGGTTTGCTCGATGATGATTCTTAATGTGGCAATTTGGTCAATGCATGATCTCTCTTGTCTGAAACCGGCCTGTTAGTCTCTTAGTAACTTATCAACTTCTTTCTTTAACCTCTGTAGGATGATGTGACATAAGACTTTGCTAGGAATGGAAAGCAAAATAATTCCTCTCCAGTTGCTACAGATTGATTTGTCGCCTTTCTTTGGTACTTTAATGAGGATTCCTTTACGCCAGTCATCAGGTATATGTTCGTCATTCCATATTTTGTTAAGTAGTTGGTGAAGTTTATCAATACATATGTTATCCATTGCCTTTATAGCTTCAGGGGGTATGTTGTCGATCCCTCCTGCTTTCCCATTCTTTAGTTGTCTTATTGCAGTGTTTACCTCTGTTTTAGTTATATCTCCTGTCTTGATGTTCAGGACCTGTCTCCCTTCAATGTTAGGTGGGTCTGTTGGAGGGGGTCTGTTTAGCACTTCTTCAAAATGATCTTTCCATCGTTTTAATTGCTCTTCAATTTTTGTTATCACATTGCCATTTTTATCTTTAACTGTAGCATTTGAGTTCGATCTTCTTCCACTTAGTTGTTTAGTTGTGTTGTAGAGAGATTTTATGTCTCCTTTGCTACATGCAATTTCTGCTTCTTGTGCTAATTGTTCAACATAGTTTCTTTTATCCTGTTTACAGTTCTCCTTACTTCTTTGTCTTTCTCTCTATAAAGGTCTTGTGTTTGTCTTTTTTGTTGTCTTGTGGTGGCATTTAAGACTTTTTCTTTGGCTTTTCTCCGTTCTTCAACCTTAACCCATGTATTATCTGACATCCAGTTTTTGAGGTTATACTGCATGTATCCTAATGTTTCCTCACATGTTTCTAGTATTACATTTTTTGTCTGCTCCCATGTGTTGTTAATATCATTCTCCTCTATATCCAGGTCACTTATAGCTGAGAATCTATTTTGAAGAGATATTTGGAATTCTTCTCTTATGTTTGGTATTTTCAGATTCCCAACGTTGAACTTTCTTCTTTTGACAACTGATTTTTTTGGGGCTAAAAGTTTCATCTTTATTGACCCTATAACTAAATGATGGTCTGATGCTGCATCTGCTCCCCTTTTTACCCTTACATCTTGCAGTGAAGACCTCCATCTCTGAGAAATAGTTATGTGGTCTATTTGGTTTTCTGCATTTCCTGCTGGTGACACCCAGGTTACCTTATGGCAGTTCTTGTGTTTGAAGAGTGTTCCTCCTATGACAAGGTTGTTGGTAGCACAGAAGTCTGCAAACAGTTCACCGTTTTCGTTCATTTTTCCTATCCCATGGGGCCGATTTCTCTATCCCATCCCTTTCTTTCTGATCCAACCTTAGCATTTAGGTCACCCATAAGTACCAATAGGTCTCTTTTTGGCACTTTTTCTATAGTTGTTTGTAATGAGTGGTAGAAGTCTTCCTTTTCACAGTCATCTGCACCATTGGTTGGGGCGTAAACTTGTATCAGGGTGTTTTTTTGGAAACGTGAGTTAAAGCGTGCTGTGATAATTCTTGGTGAGATGGGATTCCACTCCAGCAAAGCTGTTTTAGATCTTTTCGTTATTAGAAATCCAACTCCCTTTTCGTGTGGGTCATTTTGTTTGGTGTTTCCGGAATATATGATGGTGTGGCCTGTATTCAAATTTGTCATGCCTGATGTGTTCCATCTAACTTCACTTAGTCCTAGAATTTCGATCTTGTATCTATCCATCTCTTTTGTTACTTGTGCACATTTACCACTTTGGTATAGTGTTCTTACAATCCATGTGCCTATTCTGGTGGTGAGTTTGTTTGAAAACAGCTCCATCGGCCTTCGCGTCATCTACTGTTTTCGATTAAAAACATGTTCTTCCTCCAGTCTGTGACGAGAAAGAGTATTGGCTATTGTAGTCGTTTCTGTAATCAATATTTTTTTCCAAGGCAGGGTGATTAACCCTACGCTTAACCCCCTGTGCCCGGAGGACCGGCAGCTTTTCTGTAGGGGTTCCATCCCTTAGACGATTGTTGTTGCTATCGAGTTCCATCTACCCGGATTTTCTGTCTGGATTTACTTCCATAGCCTTTGAATCAAGAATCCAATCACAAGGCAGTGATACTATTTGACCCATAGCTGGGGCAAGTATGATGAGTGCTAGGGCGTGTCCACACGCCGGTGGGCCTACACACTGCATCTCTGGGGCCCTTGCTGCTCCGAGATCCTCTACAGATGACGCCTAGGATAATAAAACCTAGTTACCGTGTGCTGTCGCGAGGAGGCACTGTAGAAGTCTTGGATAGTGTAGAGGCTGTGTACTGGCAGGAAAGATTTACACACTCGACTTTCTTTTCACCCACCAGTGAGTTAGCCAGCGGCAGTGATATAGTATTAACTCTACCACTGCACTAGACGCATACACAACCCCTGTGGTAAAAACCACCAGCATACGCTATAAAGAGTCATTACCCAAGAATGATAAAAGTGACACCACCCAAATACGCACTTGATCTGTGTTTCATGGTAGTAAGCATTGTCCAAACGTTTCATAGAATTTGATCGAGACAAAATGAAATTAGAGAACGGAAACTAATTGTTCGGACGTACGTATACGTTCTTACGGACGGACAAGGGTAACATTTAATGCCTCCTCCGCTGCATTGGGTGATATAAAAAAAGAATCAGACGTTTTATACTGATATTGTACATACCAGACTAATACCCGACTATCCCTACGACCCCTATACAATCAAGTCGATCTGATCTGCCCGAGATCAGACTGAGATCGAGTATAGTTAATTTGGTCTAGCTAGTCGAGTAAAGACCGTGTAGAGATCGTGAATTGGTCGGTATCATCGAATATATATTAAATTAGTGGTCAGGTTGGAATCGTGACGGAGTCGTCAAGGAGTCGTGAATGATCGAGTTAAGTTCGTGTACAGTCGGATAGTAGTCGGTTAGGAGTCGTCAACAGGCCTGATCAAGAATTTGGTTTCGCTCGGTCGTGGAAATTTGGACAATCGGGATCATCGAGTTTATCTGATCGGCAGTATGAACCTAGCTTTAGTTAATAACTACTAGTATGAAATATCACTTCAAGATGTTTACGATATTTGTATTTCATAGCCAAAAATGTGCAAAACAGACATAAATGCCTTATATTTTATATCTTAACATTTTTTTATTATTCTTTTAAGCTCATCTGGCCAGAAGAGCCAAGTGAGTTTTTTTCATCACTTGGCGTCCGTCATCCGTCGTCGTTAACTTTTATAAAAATCTTCTTTTCTGAAAATACTGAGCCAATTTAACAAAACATGGCCACGATCATCATAAGGTTGTCTAGTGAAAAAAAATGTGTCCGATAATCCCTCCTGCCAACCAATATGGCCGACAAGGCTGAAATAGAACATAAGGATAACATGCAGTTTTTGGCTTATATCTCTGAAACCAAATCTGAGCAAATCTGCTTGGAATAAAATTGTCCTAAGGTTATGATCCATCTCCCTTCAAATTTTGAGACGATTCAGACAACCCCTTGATGGGTTTCTGTCCCTGAATTGGAAATTTTCAGGCAATTTTACTTTTTGGTTTTTATCTTGAATACTATTATAGATAAACTGTAAACAGCAATAATATTCAACAAAGTAAGATCTACAAATAAGTCAACATTATTAAAATGGTCAGTTGACCCCTTAAGGACGTATTGCTCTTTATAGTAAATTTTTAACAATTTTTCTTACATTTTTGTAATCTTTTACAAAAACCTTCTCCTCTGAAACTACTGAGCCAAAGTTACCCAGTCTCGTCCACAATCATCATTGGGGTATTTAGTTTCTTTCAAAACTGTGTTTGGTAAACTGGCCAACTGACCTAGATGGCTACCATGACTAAAAATAGAACAAAGGGGTAAAATGTAGATTTTGGAACATATCTCTGAAACCAAAGCATTTAGAGCACATTTAACAGAGTAAAATTGTTTATCAGGTCAAAATCTATCTGCCCTGATATTGTCAGACGATTCAGACAACCTGTTGTTGGGTTGCTGCCCCTGAATTGGTAATTTGCAGAAAATTTTATAGCTTTTGGTTAATATCTTGAATATTATTATAGATGGAGATAAACTGTAAACAGTTAAATGTACATCAAAGTAAGACCTTCAAATAAGTCAACGAGACCAAAATGGTCAATTGACCCATCAAGGAGTTACTGCCCTTTATAGTATATTTTTACAATTTTCATAAATTTTGTAAATTTTTGTAAATTTTTTACAAAAAATTTCCACTGTAACTACTGGGGCAAGTTTATTATAGATAGAGATATTTGTAAGCAGCAGGAATTTTCAGTAAAGTGAGATCTATAAACACATCACCATCACAAAAACACTATTTTGTTATGAATCTTTCTGTGTCTATTTTTATTATGCACATTCACAAAGGTGAGGGAAACAGTCTCTTAAGAGCCTCTAGTTACTGCTAATTGTTATTTATTGGTTGGATTTGATAAATATTTCATTGCTTACAGTAATTTATACTAAACATAAAATACCATTAAGCCGACAAATATAGCTTCTGTTGATATATCATTGATGTATTTATCGTAATTTTAAACCAGATTTTTCAGAGTAACATTAAACATGACGACGCGACAAGATTTATGTATTGTTTCTGTGTAATTCCTCGATGCATAACGTTTATGTTCCTACGCAAACTCTCATTTTTACTGAACTTACCTTACAAAATGTCAGCTAATAACTGACCATTGCATTCAGAAAAGCTAATGAACAATTCTAATAGAACATGCATGACTTCCAAGAAAAAGTATTTTTTCATGGATATTCCGATCATTTAATCTACAGATCCGTGTACATTGAATTAATTTCAAAACAAAAGTTTTAAATGTCTACAATGACTATCTAATCCTAATATCGATTTTAAATACCCCGCATATTTACCTTTTCAGTGACCCACCAAAATTATATCATTCATAATGTTCAAATACCAATTAACAAATAAAGCTGAAATAGGTAACTCGATACTCTTCGATAAAAAAAAGTGCAAATCTTTACATTCTTTCATAAAGTCGTATGTACTCCTGTCCGTCAGTAAATTGTACTTTGGCTAATTTTAAAACATCATTCCGTTTTTACTAGAATTCATGATATAAAAACTTCTAGCTTCTTAGATCATTTAATAGTTTCTTCTAATTAAAAGTATTCCCTATATAAAAGATGATTGTTGGTACAAAAACTTCAAATCTGTCGAACAATTATTGTATTTAAAACAAATTTATTATGTCAGAAGAATTCTTCGTACCGACTTTCTGAAGGTAAATATTTAAAGGCAATTCTGGTCCCATACCAATATACCAATATAGGGCATACAACTTTTGAACCTTTATCGTAAAAGTGTTAGATATCAGCACAGATAATCACAGATTCCAAAGACATGAAATTATACATTTGTATAACCTAAACAACAGAAAATGCAAAATAACATTCCATAAGTGTTATAAACTTGGCTACTGTAAAGTTTTATTTTGAGATTTTTTTCCTCAGAAAAATGTTTATATTTATAAAGAAAATGTAGATCTTTGCTTTTGCCTCGAGTATGTGGAGGTTCTTGAAACCAACCCTTGTAAACAAAATAAACATTGAATGCATCCAGAAGTGCCAATACCGGTCGATCAAAAGTCATCAAAAGGAGTCCAGGTAGGTTGATATTTCTTCTTATTGATTTTTTACCTTGTAAACTAGCACTTTTAAAATCTATTGTAAAGCAGTGTTTCATATTCATATTAAATGAGGGAGGAACTATACCAAATGACCAGTAACCACCTTTATCAAAGGAGTCAAAATAAGAAAATCAAGCCCTGGAATATCGTATCGACTGAGAGATATATACTCCATAAGCAGGCGTTGCTGGACTGTTGCGACCGAAAAATTGAAAGTGAACACTTAAGAAGCTAAAATAATCTCTTGTGTCGTAAATTTTTGTTTTCAACCGACCCTTATTGTTATTTTTTTATGTAATTCAAATATGACCCAGATTTTACAGTATCTGTTGTATCTTTTATCTCAAGTTCAATTGGATAGATGAGTTCAACATAGCCAAAATTTTTGAACTATTTAGTGAGAAAACATTCTCAATTGCAATATAGAAGAAAGCGAAGTTTAACGACATTGTTAATTTCTGTTTTCAATGCTCTTCAACTTTGTACTTGTTTGGCTTTATAAATATTTTCATATGAGCGTCACTGATGAGTCTTATGTAGACGAAACGCGCGTCTGGCGTACAAAATTATAATCCTGGTACCTTTGATAATTATTTTTAATAAGAAGCTGTTTATGATGTAAGACTTAGACGAAAAAATAACAAGTAGGTAAGAAGAGAAGCTCAGTTGGTGTCGATGGGAATGTCGTTTTTTGTTTGTTTTTTTTTTTAAATTCAAACGTCCTCCAAACGTAACAAATATGTTGTCAAACAAAAAAATCATAATCAATTTATTATCGACTTTCCTCCAAACGTAACAAATATGTTGCCAACAAAAAATCATCATCTTCATAATGTCAGTTTCAGAGAATTGTAAACGAATGTAGATAATATCTCCCTTTATAGCGTAAACCTACCGGTCCCTTTTTGTGGTGTAAAATATATAATTGATTTCATTGTGTCAGAATAAATATTCCGAAAATATATTTCACCGTTCAGTAATTGAACTGATTTTGCTTTAAATATTTGTCACTGGACGTTATCAAATCACGATAATTTAACATTCAAAATTGATTTTAATAAAGATTCCTTTATCATAACTCTCCTGAAAATAATTGTCTTTAAAATCAAGTAACTACAAATACTATGAACATGATTAAAATATTTCCCCAAAAATTGTCGGGAACATAATATTCTTCCATAATGTATAAGCCTAATGTATAATGCATACTTGATTGACATTTTCATAACAACACATTAATTTTAAGCATTGAAATGTAAAAACCTCCTGAAAACACCTGCTGGCATCTATACACAAAATAAGATGTTTACAAATATAGTTTTAAAGGGAACAATTATCAAATCTAAAAAACAGTTCTATTAAGAAATTAAATGCTGCTAAACTTCACTTCACTAACATACACAAAGCTTCACTTCAACATAAATATAAATGAAATGGCATTTATCAATGTTATCTAGAATTCAATAATTAGTAACATGATGATATATCTTGTATAATCGGTTTTGCATTGTACATGTATGTGATCTATGTTTTATGGACGGGTCCCACATGTGCAGCAGGATCTGCTTACCCTACCAGAGCACCTGAGATCACCCCCAGTTTTTGATGGGGTTCGTGTTGCTTATTCATTAGTTTTGTTTTTCGTGTTTTATGTACTGTTATTTGTCTGTTTGTCTGTTTCTTTTTTGTACGTTTTCAATTTATGATATTGACTGTCCTTTTGATATCTTTCGCCCTTCTTTTATTCTCCAAACTATAATAGAATCTGATCCACTTGAACGGAACCCGTTTACATCTATTCTTGAGAGGGAAAATGTTAAGTCTTCAATTATCATATGCTTCGATTAAAAATTTCAACCGACTGATACTTTGTGATTGAGGTGAAGGTATATTCAGATAGTTGGGATTAGTGTTAAAACCCAAAACTGACATAAAACAACTCAAGATTTTGCAAGATTTTTCTTTAGTCATATAAATGTAGGTGTACGGATGTTCTATTTAGTGAATTGTAAAAATAACTTCCATCCTTTACTAAGCAGCTAGTATAGTGTTATGTTCAAACAAGAACGTTATTTTTAAAGGACAACTACAGATTTGTCAGTGGTGTTGGTCCTTAGAACAAATTTTTTAAAAATATTTATACATTGAAGATATGTTACACGAGTATACATGAACGAAGATTCCTTTTTATGGCAATTTGCTTCTACGATGTCACAGCCTTTGCCTATTCAAAAGAAGTATCTACGTCTCCTGTTCACGTGTTATCCTTTGTCTGGAATAGTTTAATCTAAAAAGCGCGGTTTTCATGTTAATTCAGAGTTTTAACGCCCGTTTAATGTTTGTGTCTTTGATAATTTTGCATTAAACGCATAACGTGACGTTTACATGAAATGCACATGAGGTTACGCCGAATTAACTTTTTCCAGCTGTTTTCACGTTACGCTTATTCTGCACCCAACTGCACAGCTACGGGAATCATATCTCGTTACAGACACACAGTAATCGTTAGATTAATGATGTCTCTTTAATCGCTTTCTGTGTTCTTTGTTTATCATCGTATGGGTTCAAAGGTGTTGCTGATTGGTCGCGGTTATGTACATCATCACTGAATAAGAAAAGAAAATACAAGGAATAATAAGGAGCATGTACCACTTTCCTAGCATTACTTTATAAAAAAAATTATTTCTAGATATGAATCGTGATCGTGATATGATTTAATGAAGTTGGTTCAAATAAATGCAACAGGTGTATAGCGCTGTTAAATTGTCATGAATCGATAAAAAGCGATAACAAATCCGGGTTACAAACGGAAACACATCAAGTATAAGAGGAAAACTACAGAACAACAGAAACACTGTACTGCGACAAAACAAAACCCCTACATCCATTGATAAATGTTCGGAAGGATGACGTTATAATTTGAATCTATGATGATTAAACAAGCTAAATAAAATGTAATTTAGATTGTCTATGATTTGTTGCGTGTGTTTTAATTTTGAAAAAATTTCATCTCATTAAATATTGTACATTTCATTAATAACTATGATGCAAATAAAGAAAAAAGATGGTACTGATGGTTTTGGTTTTATTTATGGTTTGGTTTGATTAACTATAGCAAACTATCCATTGACTCCGAATTCTCAGCGTTGTAGATGTTACATGTGTGTTCTATTACTAGATCAAAGCCTGTAACATTGATACCAAAGCAAAAACATGTCTTTCAACTAAAAAAACAAATAACATTTTGGCCTTTGACATAATCTTTTTCATCTAAGCAGATGCAGTTTGCAGGGAACATTTTCATCCGAACGAAAAAAGTATTGGCTATTCCTATAATCAGACTATTTCTGTTTATCAAATTGCACCTCTCAAAATTTGTTCTCTTTTGATTTTATTTTACTTTTTTTATTTGTTCCCCACTTAGCATCTTTGATGCATGTAATTTGAAGGTACGAATTCTTCACAGCACTAATGCAAACGACGTGCCTATTCTTTATATTGATGAAGAAAGATATTTTATGGTGTTTAAATGTTTCACCTCTCTTTTATGATTCTTCACGAGATATAGATAGTAGATCAAAATGTATTATAATCTTCTTACCATACTTGAAGAGTTTGCAAGATGCTTCATACCATTAAAATCATTGCAAAAATATATTAGAAATTGATAAATGGTTCTCGATGAAAGTTTTAATGTTTAGAATTATTCAATTTCCACACCTTTGAGGATTTGATGAGTAAACAGTTGATATATCAAAAAGTTTCCTCAATGTTAGTACTTCATGTTTGGATAGGAAAAGGGTATAGTACGACAAATCAATGTTGGTAGTCCTTTAAGACTTGAATTAACAGTGTACATGATTACAACAATGAAAATTATTACTTCTGTTGCTTAAACAGTTGCTTGAAGGATGTTCTCACCATTAACTATCATTGATGCACTTTAATCGAGGTTTTGTTTGGAGATCAGATCCATTATATCAACATATGGTTTTATATGATTGCCAAAGCCATGATATTTCATATTTTTTCAGACCAAGATTATATTCACTCTGAAGTGTGTTTATCAAGATGCATTTGTTTATCTATTTATAGAATAACTAATCGAAGAATTTCAATAAAGACAAATATTTAACGAGTAACAGAACGAATTTTCGAATGACAACGCCCATTGTTGTGTGACGTCACAAGAGAGTGAAATAACCACGTTTATTTCACATGTGAATTTATCGGATTTTATTTCACTTGGAAATCAATGTAATAAATATATGTATTTACGTTTTTTGATTGAGTTCAGCCTTCCAATTGATAATTTATCGTGTGTTTTTCTATGTTGTGATGTTATTCTATTGTTTCAGAAAAAGGGAGAAGGTTTGGTACCATTAAAACGTTAAATCCCGCTGCAAATGTTTGCCCCCTGTCCTAAGTCAGGAATCTGATGCACAGTAGTTGCCGTTTGTTTATGTAATTTATACGTTTTTCTCGTTTCCCGTTTTTAATATAGATTAGACCGTTGGTTTTCCCGTTTGAATGGTTTTACACTAGTAATTTTGGGGCCCTTGATAGCTTATTGTTCGGTGTGAGCCACGTCTCCGTGTTGAAGGCCGTACGTTGACCTATAATTGTTTATTTTTATAAATTGTTATTCCTATATCTATGTCTTGTCGTTTCATACGTTATGAAGTTTATGCCATTAACGAGATCATGAGTAGATTTAACAGTGGTATGTTCTTCTTAAAGTGAAAATGCTGCAGGGATATATATGAAGATGTAAAAAAGTTTTTCTATTGAAAGTAAGAACGAGTAAGGTATTTTGTAAGTTTCATTGAGAAACCAAACTTACCTCTTCTTTGTACATATTTTGTAAACAATTGCTAAAACAATAATAAGTAAAACGTAGCCTAATCCACCAAAACCTGAAATGCAGGCAATTTTGACTTTTCTTTGTCTCGCTAAAAATATAAAAACAAATGTAAAATAGTAAAAATAGCAAGATTCAAAACGGAAAGTCCCTAATCAAATTCGAAAATCTAAAGCTCAAACACATCAAACGAATGTCCTCCCATTATGAGTGTATGTCGACATCTATATGTATTTTGTCTGTTAATGTCGTTTAGTCAGTGTTTCATTAACAAATACATAAATGTGTATTTGTGTTTATGAATACGAAACTGCTTGCTATATTTTTTAATGAATTATTGCCGATTTGTTTCTTGCAATACATTACTGAATGGTTGAACATCATAACAAAATAACATGTTTCAAAATTATACAGTATACAAGGCGTCGAATAAACATAGCACTAGAATCCAACCGTTAAAAATGACAAACCAATTATTAAGTTGAAATGCAGTAAAGTTCACAAATTAATTCAATGAAATTGTTGATTATATTTATAAGTGAATTTAAAACAAAATTACTGCTGGGCTTGGATAAATAATTCAGATCTTTACCGTCTTGCTATGGAATACAACTGACAAGACAACGCAGTATATATTTATATAAATTGTTACAGTTTTTTTTTTTTTCGTTCTTCGTTTTTCGTTTTTTATGCTGTTTGTAGATTTTATTCTCAAACTTTGGAATTAAATCAATTAGTCAAAAAGCTTACTTTCATATTGCTCAAATATAATTTCAGGATCTATCATTTCGCATTGACTACCAATATATTTAGTTAAACATCTGAAAGAGAAATATGAATGAAAACCAATCATATATTACATTTGTATATTTCAATAGTTCAATTAATTGGGAAACAAAACCTTAAACTGGTTTACATTACTTTGACTTGACTGTATTAGTAGTTCTCCACCTGTTGCAACTTATTCAAAATTATGACCAAATTGCATTTTTTTTATAAAACCAAACTGTTTAACTGGTCAGAAATGTCAATAAATTGCTGTTGAAAACCACATTCAAGTTGTGAAATTGCCAGGTGATAAAATAAAGCATACAATCCTATACTACTTTAATTCCATTTCAATGTTATTATGTAAAATCAGTTTAACAGTTTGTATATAAATTTATTGTTATTGTCATGCGGAAGGTAATAGGTAGTAATTTTGAATGGCTATACAAAAGTATACACTAAGCTTTCATACAATTGTTGTTCGATAGTCTTTTATTTCATAAGAATCAGACATCATTTGAGTTAAAACATTTTATATTCAGTAAAATATGTCTGCAATAACAACACGTTTTTATAAAGTGTTCATGAGATATAATAAATTTTTACTAGACTAAGTTATCAAAAAAAAATAATGTTTTAGGTTATATCCCATGGAAACTTATCAACAACGTACTGTAACTTCAACACGAACCTCATTTTTTTTTAAACAAATTGCAAATTGGTAAGAATTATGAATAAGCAGCAAGGTAGAGAGCAACACAAACAGTCAAGTCACAGTAATTGACGTAAAAGTAGGTTTTGCTAATTTCTTTTTGATATTAACATTCATATGTGCACAATATGTGCACAATCAATGCTATCTCATGAGCTGTAACTTCTTCTGATTTCACACTTGAACTCGAGTTCATCTTAATTTCATCTTCTACTAAACTTTCTCATTTACATTTTAGATTTGGTGTTGTATCGATTTATGGAATGAACTTAATACAAATATAATATAGATACTCACGCACATTGCACTGTTCTGTCTTCTACATACACAGCAAAGCATGATCCTCCATTCAAACAGGCTACATCTTGTGTCTCATTATCTGTACAATGTAGTCTATGATTTTCTGGGATGGTTTCGTTATCTACTCTGAAGATTATTCTGTTTGAATTGTCGGAACGTCTCCTACAACCATCTATAAAATATATAAAACTGTAATTTAAAAATTGACCATTACAGATTTAAGTTGCAGTACATCTTCCAAACATAGATACAATAGAAAAAAAACAATAACTTTTTATTACCCTGGTAACAGCAACCAGATGGAGGACCCTTAGGACGCTGAAACAAGACTTGGAAGGTTTTTGTCATGCACAGTATATATCAAATTAAACATTTTTATTAATGGAAAAAACCCTTTGTTGTTCAGAAAAAATAATTCGGGGTATATCATACATGAAGTAATCATGACTAAGAATGTGAAGATAGTTTGTCGATGTATCATTTGAAGCCTAACATCCATTAAACCGAAGAAACCGAAAGTAAATTACAGAATCCAATCAATTATTTATGAAGTTCAGGATTTGTTTTTATACTGTTTGCATGTTAGTGAATATAAACACAAAGTGTATCAGATTTTTGAATTGTCGAAAGTTTTTTTGTCGAAAAAGCGATAAAGGTAGCATATTAAATAAAATATGAATAAATACATTATTGGCTTAACGCAAATTTACCTGTACACACAAACAGCATACTGTACCATGACAACAGTAAGCTCCATAATGGCATATTCCCTCCCTGAAATATTTTAAGTAGAGAGGTATACATACATGTAGAAGTTTTAAAATTTCAAGTGCATAAAGCTGTGTGATTAAAACTGTTCATATCTTCATTTTAAAACGTGACCTGTATTTACAATATATCATAAAAAATCACAAAACAATGATCGAATACTTAATGTCATACTGTAAACCAACTAATTTTCGCGAGCGATTTATTTTCGCGACTTTCGCGAGTAGAAAAATAACGCGAATAGAAATCGTCGCGATTATGTCAAGCTTGTATTTTTTCGTAGTTAACTTGTATTTTTTCGTACTTAACTACATCAAGTAAATTTGATAATCGTGAAATTAAATCGCCGCGAGATGTGCAAGAAATGGTCAAACGCGAAATAATGTTTCCGCGAAAATAAGTTTGTTTACTGTATATTATAAAAGTCAATAACAATAAGCTGCTTTAATTTTAAAAAGCAATCACCTCTTTAGTTTTTAGAACCAGCATAGTATCCTTTAAAAACTTTTGATAGCTAAAAATTGTAACTGATGTCTTACTATAAACTACAGCTTATTTCATTTTTTAAACTATTTTAGATAGGACGGGATTCTTTTGAATCTTCCTAAATTGTAATAAATATATTTCTTTGATCAGACTGTTAAATCAAACACGCGAACATTACTACTATACAATTTTTGGTGCTAATAGCTTTTTATCAAATCAAATAAAAAAAAAAAATACTTGTGTTGATTCAAAGTCTAAAAACCAAAGTAAATGAGAGGATATGACTCAGATACTATACTTAATAAAATAGCTGTGAATTTATCTTTTTTATAAGTTGGCTCTAAATTTTGGGACACCATCTTTCTTTTAATAAATTAATTGTCTTAAATCATTTAATGAGATCACAATTATTTTCTCATGAGGTTCTTGTTGCTCAGTCTTTGTTTTCAAAGCAGCGTTTTGTGCTTTCATTCTGTTGTTTTTCTCATTGTAATTGGTCGTTTTGCCATGGCATTATGCGTTTGAATATTCATTTGGCATGTAAACACATCTTTAACACGGGTTTTCATCTTTAATCAATTTCAAAAGTCTTTCATTTCGTTTTCCTATGATTGCAAAATATGGTTTTCCCATACTATCATCATGCCATCCTTACAACGTATGGGAATTCAATAAAAACTGTAGCCTAAAAAGAATTGAAGAAGTATATCTTTATTGTATTTTCTAAAATGTCCTTAATCAACTCAATTTTACATGGTAGAAAGAATCCTTTGTTTGATTATATACGCCCATGTGATATTTAAATGTCAAATGTATGCATCAAAGTGTATATAGTGTAGTACATTGTTTACCAACTTCTGAACATTCAATAAAGTTCATTTGACATATTACGTTTGTCAATACGTTGATCGATACAAAGATATTTAAAATAGATTTCTGTTTGTAGATAAATATATAAAAACAGGCATAACATAAACATGATAAACCAAACATAAATGAATAGTATTTACCCATTGCAAGATCTGACTTATTGTTTGTTTATTCATACACTTCGTCGTTATCTCTTAAATAGTTTAGCTATGTTGATATTTCTATGACATTGTTACTCTATATAAAATTTGTAGAAAAATTTGCAATAAAAAATATGTATGTATCGTCGCATCTTTTCCACGTCCCTCTTTTATGTTTACTGCATTTCATACACATATATGCAACAACCACTTTCATCGCTAACTCGCGTCCCTCATCAAAATTAACAATAAACCTCTTTACCTTAACAATTTCGGTTGAGCCAACCCTACTATGCCAATCAGTTAAAATTCTAATCACAGGTGTATGACATCCATGGTGAAGTATTTTGATTGTTATTCCACCGTTTCTGCTTACAAATCCGTCTTTAATCTAATTAAGGAAGTATGTAGGATATTTAAAATTACCTTTGTAATGTCAACGTAGATTATATTCAGCAATACATATCAATTAAAATACTACAAATATGTTCCCTTTAACCTTCACACGAAAATTATTTCATTCATAAAGCTCACATACCAGGTAACAAATAAAGGTGAAATTGGTCAATCTATAGTCTTTTATATATTGTGTGTTCATCCGGAAAACACATATGAACTGTTCCGATTATTAACTTTTAGTACTTCAGCTAACTCTGAAAATCTTTCTACTTTTTGAATTTTAGATAGCCTTTCATTATTTTAAATTTTTTGTATGAGAAAATGTTAACCAAACCTCCGATCGGTCGCTAATGAAATCCAATTAAAATTCATAATATCGTGAGCAAATAATTTGTTCATAAAACTAAAACAAATTTATTAATTTTCTGTGAAATTATTCTTATTTCTCAATCATGATGTACACTAGTATTGCAGAATATTGCAGTACATATACGTGGTGAAAATACACAAAAAATAAAGCATAACCCTATAAGTGTTCCTGTTGATATAGAAAATTATGTGTTTTATCATATTAACGGCTGTATTTTCTATAAAAGACAATACTTATGTTTGATTCATTTTTTTTCAACTTTTTCCTCATAAGGGGAGGTAACTCTAATTGTAGGGTATAATTTTATAATAGAGAGTGTTGGGGAGTTACGTATTTTGATATGAAGAAAGAAAACAAGCCGGCTGACCTTATTTTGTCTTTTTTTTATCTGGTAGCACATTTGATCTTATCAAAATTCTATAGTATAGTTTTCTTTTTATCACATAAAATTGGGTTTTCCATGCATTATCATTCAAAATTTTACAATGTTGAACAAGCTGTAGACTGAATAAAAAAAGTTCGGTGACCACATTTTTTGTTATATTTGATAAAAAGCATGATAAAAACTACATTTTGACGAATTATCCAAAAATGTTATGGCTTTAAATTCAAAGAGGTGTTTTCATCTTTATGGTCTACTTCGTGTTTCTTCCATCTTTTTTTAGAGCAGCGGGGAGGTAGAAGACCTTCTTTTTTATATGATTTTTAACGATTTATATGTGTGGAAGGTGAACTAAACGGGAGATGTAGTTGACCAAGGGTCAATCTAATCATAAAAATAGGTCAAACAAAAAACCAACACCATGGTAGAAGAAAAGACGACACTTACACAAAATAAACGCATTTACCCCTACTGCTGAAATCGACAATGCTGAAAATGTCATTGTTACTATATATTTGGTAGATAAAGATAACAGAACGAACACTAGCTGTTATATATATGCACTTAGTTTTTTTCTTCTAACATATAGTTAACTGTATACGTATACAAAAACATTCAGTCTTGAAAAGTCTTAAATTCAGCAAATATGTATAAAAAGTAAAATTACAAAAATAATGAACACCGAGGAAAATTCAAAACAGAAAGTCATTATTCACGTGGCAACATTAATAGTTCCAAGACATCAAACGAATCGATAACAACTGGCATATTTCTGACCTGGTACAGACATTATCTTATGAAAATGGAAGATTAAACCAGGCCTTAAAGCTAGCCAAAACTTTCACTCGTATGAAAGTCTCATCAAATTCAATTATATTAAAAACGATGTGTGAATAAAACAACCAAACACAATGTATAAAAATGCCGCAAATAGGGGTTCAACAGCAACTCGAACCCCACCAAAAACTGGGTGGATTTCATGTGCACTGGAAGAAAAACTGATCCTGATCTACATGTGGCACCCATCGTGCTGCTCATGTTGTTACAAAGCCGGTAAATAGTCTGATTCGGTAGGTCACATTCGTGAAAAGGGAACGGGATTGTAGTTAAGTCATAGGGAACATATCCGATATCATCTGTGAAAGGGATATTTTTCTTTTAAGGTTCACTAATAACATTATTTAATTAACGAAAATACAATCTGTTGTCTGGAAAATTCACGCTGGTTCAGTCACAAAACATCATTAACTTTATTAACTATATAACTATAACACAATGTTGCCCATTTTTGCGTATTACCTTTTATGTGTGTTTGTTTTGTTCATAAAGTATTGTCAATTTGATGCAATTATTGCGACTTTAATACAAAGTTTGGCTGGCTTTAATACTATATATAATCCAGCTTTTCTACATTGAAACATGCATGTGCCAGGTTGGGTTTGTGACTGTTTTTTGTCCATTCGTTTGATGTTTTTAACCCTTTTGCTATTTGGTTCGGGTCTTTCCTTTTTAAATTGTCCTCGGAGTTCAGTATTTTAGTTATTTTACTTTTTATTAACTATGGCATTTGTATTCATTCAGCTTTCGTAGAAACTGCACTATCAAAAAGTTGCATTTCATAATTTTAATTAAAAACAATCTTATAAAAACTATAATCGCTTCATAGATGATCCAACATCTGTAAAAAATTTCAACAACAGTTATACCATAGAAAAAGAGAAATAATCAAGGGTGCAATCAAAATGTATAAGTAAAAAAGGAGACAACATCCTAGCTTAAACACTACATATAACAAAAACGATTGCGAAACACAAACTCTTCCAAAATAGGGATAATCTTTGTAACTCTGGAAAGAACATGTTCCCCTTTTTGCAGATAACTTTATTATCTCATTATAAATTATTGCTAGACACACTTATATTGTCACATTGTTCTTAACTGTGCATTTTCAATCGTCTATGAAAATTGTCGCCATGTTTAACTTTTAATTCTACTCTTAGATCACGTTAAAGGTTGTCGCATAACATCAGTAAATACACAAACTTTTATAATTTTATTATCTAAAAAATAACAAAGATAATGACACATACATAGTCTGATTATTATTCAACAAAAAAATATATGATTGTCAAAAATGAACACAATATTTGCTCTTGATGTTTTTTACCGTTTGGGTGTTCTTAACATTATATTTAAGAGTACCGGTGTTCAAAAGTCATAAATCAATTGAGATAAAAAAAAAAATGGATTGATAAAAAAGAGCACATTTAGGTGAGACGATCAGCTTTGTTTTGTGTATGTTATTCTTTATCAATATATTGCGTTACGTTGTAATTGACAATGTGTTAGAGTTTATTTCGACTATACTTACTCGATAACGTGAAAGTTTATAAACCACTCCTATTACTGCAATAATTGGCGATCTAATCAAAGTTATTAACGGTTAAAGATAATGAAAATAAACTTGTGTTGCACTCAAAGCGCCTTTCTATATTTAACTTCAATAGGAAAGCCACATATGTATAAGTATCCTGAACACGCAAAGAGCTATATGACCTGAGCTCGACTTTTCCTGAATAAGTTTATCAATGAATATGTAATAGATTGTTAGTACATTAAAAACTTGTGTACATTAACAGTTCATTTAGTATTTATGTGACGTTAATTCCTGAAAATTAAGCATCAATTGCAATAACATCACCTTTATTGGTTTGTTTCTACTTGTCAATCTCTCCATTTATAGAAACATTGTGCAAGATATATTAATTAGACACAAGTTAATGTCAGCGTGAAGTTTAATTGTAAATAGACTGTTTACCTCAGCTTTTATCTATTAATTTAGAAAACTACATATAGGTCATCTTTTATAATATACACATGCAAATGGATATTGAATAAATAACAAAATGAATAGATAAACAACAAAATGAATAAATAAGTAACAATATGAATAAATAAGTAACAAAATGAATGAAAAATAATTGAATAAATAAATAGAAATGACATTGACCAATCATACATCAGTGAAGCATATTCATAACATTGCAGTCTGTATTTACAAAACTGTTCCTCGAAATTCAGTTCTCACTATTATTGATTTCAAAATAATGTATAAGAAGTATAAGATTTACGTAAATGTAACGCAACAATATAGAACACTGGACCTTTATGTCACTTTGCTGCATGGAGTTTTACATAAAACTTAAATTTTCGATTTTTATAGAACATTTTGTATATTGAAGCGTTTGTCAAAGAAAAAGATTAGGGCATTTCAACAAAATCTGCATTTTTTAGATTGAGAATGTTTTGGGTTTTTTTAAAATTCAGACTTCAACAAATTTTCTTCGATAATGTACTGCTAGTAATCACTTATAATTGTATGTCCATGATACGTGTATAATTAGTTTTATATTCTTTAATATTCTGCAGCCTGTTTATTGTCGTCTGTGTTGAATAGAGAATTAAATAATATTTTTCAAAAGGGAAGTTTTGTTGGGGTTATTTAATGGGGACATAAGGGATCCAATTAAATTTACGAAAATAACAATGCAGTGAACCTGGGGTTTTAGGCTCTCAAAATAAAAGGAGTGAACTTGGGTCTTTAGGCTCTTAAAATAAAAGGTCTATATCAACACGATGTAAACCAACGGCATTGCAACTTTGATATAAATGTTCCATATTTCATAAATTTGTTTTTTTCTTCCAGGAAGTGAGGAGAATACGTTAGATTTATTATCAGATTTTACTGATCTATTACATTATTATAGTCAACTGTCATGCTTAAAGTATCTGATGTAGCTTATTGTTTAAGTTTAAGCTTTTTGAGTACGATTAAATGTTTATGAAAAAGATACCAGAGCAAGTATAATCATCTTCACGAAAACAGTCGTGCATTTTATATAAATGTATTCATTAGTACAAAACAACGCTAAGATGATAAAATAAATGTATATGTTATCACAACATACACACATCATTGCTCATAGTAATTCTTTCATACCAAAAATTGTTGCATAATACATCAAAATATTGCTTCACATACATGTGTAAACCAAATTAAGATACAGTTTTGAAATTAAACATTGGGCGTACAATGAATACAGGCTTGATGCTGACCTCAAGATTTAATAACTCATAATTGCAATATATAGAATTTAATGTTTTCTTATATTTATGCTTTTCTTCCACTCCACAAAACTTCAGTTTTGATATTCCAACAAAAGCTGTCTCATTTAAAGATAGCGAATTAACACTTGCTATGAGTACAAAGCAATCGTAATGAAATCAAATTAATGAAAAGTGAATGAATACAGTCATTTGTCTATTATCATAAGTTGTTTTTGTGGAAGTGATTCAAATTATTTTCGTTGTTGGTAGTGATTCCAACCATTTTTGTTGTTGGTAGTGATTCAAACCATTTGTGTGTTGGTAGTGATTCAAACCATGTTTGTTGTTTCTGATCCATTACCCTCACTACCAAAAAAAATTAGAATATGTAATTATTTTTCTACAAAACAAAATTCTGTGAAACGTCAGTGGTATGCTAATTGGTTATCAAAGGTACCAGGATTATAATTTAGTACGCCAGACGCGCGTTTCGTCTTTATAAGGCTCATCAGTGACGCTCAAATCAACGTATTTATTAAGCCAAACAAGTACAAAGTTGAAGAGGATTGAGGATCCAAAATTCCAAAAAGTTGTGCCAAATACGGCTTATGTAATCTATGCCTGTTCCTCAATGCCCCAGTTCAGAAGAGAGACGCATTGACTTTCTAGATCTTTCTAGATAGCAAATACATAAATCACACTTTACAGTTAGGTTAATACAAGTATAGGACGTTTAATACATTTTCAAAGGGTGATGAAACATTGTTTTGTTTCAAAGTTTATCTTTTTCTGTAGTAATTTTATAACAAATCGTATATATCACATCATTTTTTACGGCGATAATCTTAGAGCTTGCAAATTTAGATCCGTTAAATGTTAGTTTACTTTTCTTTTAGAACAAATCTATCATTCAAGATTATCAAATTACTGGGAGGTCTTTGAAAATCGACACTAACATTGGCGTTAAGTTTAACAGTTTTCCCATGTTTAAATATATGTATTCTGCAATGTGTCATTTATTATATTTCGTCATTGCACAAGGTAGTCCTTCATCTGAACGTGTTTGTACTATTCTTAAAAACCGAAGGTGCTGCACTTGTGTTTACTCCTAATATGTAAATATATGTTGTATTTAGTGATATTACTTACTATACATAAAAGATGACATAGAACACGAATGTAGCCACTTCCATTTGAGACGATTTATGGCACATTTTATAGATTTTTGATAATTAAGCATGAATTTGAGCGTCCTTTATTATCAGATCAGTTAAAATCTTGAAATTACGAAATAATTCAATCGACTGAAGTTAACAATTTAGTGTTTAAAAATTGTAAAAAATCTTTCATCAGATGAAATTATAAATTTAGAACAAATTTAACTTAACGGTCTGTCCTTCAAACGTCTGTCTAATGTTGAGGTGCATGAAATTAATCTGGTTTTTTTTGGTGAAAAATCTGACAAACTCTGCTGAAATCTTACAAAAGACGTCCGAATCGAATTATATAATCAACAAAACAAAACTTGTATTCTTCAGTTTTAGAACATCATGGCCGAACGAGATTTATACATTTTTTTTTATTTTAGGTGAATATGAAGGATAAAACGCCAAACAATGTACCTTAATCTTTACGAATTCAATGCACATTTCAGTTGAAAGTAAACGTGACAAAGGTGTCCTTGTTTTACAAAAAAAAACACTAACCTACTCTTTCTTTCAATTCTTCGTATGAGTATAATTGCCAAAACAACAATAAATACAGCGACCACTCCTGCTGTTATACCTGGAATATGTCTATTTTCGATGTCTTTCTCTTCTAATAAAAAACAAAACGCAATTTATATAGTAACAAAATGTAAATACATATATTCAAGTATATTTCGATTTATATTATAATTTATATACAGCGAGAAATTTATTTATATCCATTTATTCTAAAAAATATTTACAGTAACAACTGAAAAAAAATCTTACCGGTACTTTCAGATGATTTTAACGTAATATTCCGGTCTATCATCTCACAACGGTAACCAATATACTGTGTGTAACATCTGAAACAAGAAATGTAACTTATATATGATCAATAAATATTAAGTATAGAATACATACTTGTTGATAAACTTCCCAAATCCGAAACTGATATGTACTTTTTTAGTGTTTTTTTTTTTAATTTTGCGGTATTTAAAAAAAATGTATAACATTAATAGCGGACATAAAACATTGAATGTTCATGAATAAGTTCTTTATTTGCTTAACATTATGAAACAATATAAACAAAGTTTATTTAGTAATCATATCGGTCATCTGTTCGATGGCTGTAATTATCCGATTTAGTTGTTAGTTACGCAATAAACGAATCCTATTTTTGATGTTTTGGCTTAGTTTGAAGTTGTTCTCGTTAATCTCTTTTTTTTCAATGTTTCTGTGTGGATATGTAGTGTTGTTTTAACAATTTCACAGTTCAATTGAAGTTATGTAAGGTAACCATAGTGAACATGCATATTATATTTTTTTAATGGGTTTTCTACATAAGAAAATGCCTGTTCCAAAAGAGGGACGAAAGATACCAAAGGGACAGTCAAACTCATAAATCTAAAATAAACTGACAACGCCATGGCTAAAAATAAAAAAGACAAACAGAAAAACAATAATACACACGACACAACATAGAAAACTAAAGAATAAACAACACGAACCCCACCAAAAACTAGGGGTGATCTCAGGTGCTCCGGAAGGGTAAGCAGATCCTGCTCCACATGTGGCACCCGTCGTGTTGCTTATGTGATTACAAATCCGGTAAATAGTCTAATTCGGTAGGTCATATTCATGAAAGGGAAGGGGATTGTAGTTACGACGTAAGGAACATATCCGATATCATTTGTGAAACGGTTATTCCATAACGGTCAACCAACTCGTGATGGCGTCCGTAAAATTTACGAAGGGATGATTTCAACTTCACCATCCACTTCCAAGTCAGGAATGTGATAGTTGTTTTCCATTCGTTTGGTGTGTTTGATGTTTTTGAGCTTTTGATTTTGCAATTTGATATGGGACTTTCCATTTTGAATTTTCCTTGGAGTTCAGTATTTTTGTGATTTTCCTTTTGTATATGCCTTTAATCAATATTTATATTCGCGTGTATTTATTTATGCGAAAATAACCTACCATGATATTTGTGAATGCACTAAAACGTTAGCTACAGGGCGAGTTTTTTTTTTTTTTTTTTTTTTGACTCACTTCTTCGTATGCTTAATATTTTTATAAATTAGAAAAATAAGATATATTAGTGTAATTGGAAAACTAAAAAAAGTATACTGAAATATATATTTAAGATACTCACGCACATTGCACTGTTCTGTCATCTATGTATACAACAAAACAAGATCCTCCATTCAAACATGATAATGTTTTTATTTCATTTTCTGTACAGCCAAGTGTATGATTTTGGAGAATCGTTTGGTTAAAAACTATTTTAGACATGGTTGAACTGTCGGAACTTCCGTAAACGCCCACTATGAAAAGAAAAGATATCTTTACAACGATTTTCATATGTTAAGCATTTCCGAATTTATAACCCCTGTATGCTGAATCACATGTCATTTTCAGAGTATTCAAAGAATGTAAATCGTACTTTTGACTGATTCACCCCTAGGCCTGTAACAATTGCAATGCGATGATTTCCAGATTTTGGTAAGGCAAAGGCATTTTTACAAATATAACTTCACATTTTACAAATTGCACATTAAAACATTGTTTGATGTAGTAAACAGGCTATTCTCTTTCAACTGAAGCTGATGAAAGGATAATGTTTATATGTACATAAGTTCATTATAATTTTTGATCGGTAAATACTATTTTTAAACCCCATTTAACGATAAATGTGGAATGAACCTACCATGTTGATTTATTGGCAGATCCAACAAGCATGACAAATTAGACCATAGTTAAAAACCTGTAATTGCAACAAAGGTTTTCTACAGAAGTCCATTTTTTTAGATAAAGACAGCATTTACCAAAATGACGAGTAATACGAGATATAGTGCGGTTTCGATTTCCGTCACAGTTATTTATATATTCTGTTAAACAAATTGAAAAATTAATATTTTAACATGTTAAGAATAGGTTGTAGTAAAGATATGTAATGCACATTATGAAATCAGAATTGCAGGTCTAAACCTAACTTGCTTATTAATATTCACACCGTAAATACAGCAGTAAGGAAAACTTAAGCAAAAGCAAGCTTTTAGAATCAAATATTTTCAACTTTTGAAAATACTTCGACTCAAAATTTTTAAATATGTATCCCTTTTTCTTCAAGTGTTCTACTTTAAGTTCATTAACAGTTGTAATGGAGAAAGTTTTTTATTTTCTGAGACCATTTTACCATCTAGGAACTAACAGAATAATACCATTGCAATTACATGATATCATTGTTTAAATGTTATTTGTATGTATTGTCATATAATTAGGGTTCGGCTTGCCATAAAATTTCGAAAAATGCTTGCCTTGATGTCCCCTTGATAGCTATAGATAGCGTTTAGTCTTGTCTGTTTTATGTATTGTCCCTTTTTTAAATTTCGTTTGAATATTCCTTTTTTTTTTTATTATGCATTCGAAATAGCGAGCAACTGATCATTGATGGTCTTTCAGACAAGAGACAGTTTGCGGCAATTCTTATTTCAGGACGCCTTTATAGCCTTAGAGATAGTATAACTTGAAATTAATGAAATTACTACTATTGTTTGCTTAACTTTTCATGTAATATATCAATAAAAGATTTGATGAAAAATACTTGAATGTACAAGATGTCTGCATGTTGATTTATATTTACATGTGATGTCCTTACACCGATAAGAATTTTTAGTAATTTTATACACTTTTTGAAGATTCTTTTTATCGTAAAATAAGTTGGAAATAAAATACAACTCTTACATATATCCCATATCAGATTAATAATTTAAATTTACCTCTATATACAAATAGCAGACTATAAAACAGATATGATAGGCTCAATATATGCATGATTGATACTCTGAAAATAAAACAAATATTTTTTTTCAAATTTCTTCCATCATTATTTTCATTTAAAGATGACTTCGTAAGGTAAAGTAGACTATTAAAATATAACGTAGATTCAATAACTGCATGCTAAACAGCCTGAAATAATACAAATATTTGTATTAATTCTTAAATCATTTTTTTCATTTAAACATGTCTTTGTAAAGTAAAAAAAAGCAAGCAAAATATAATACCAACGTCTAAAGATCATTTTAAAGATCAAAAAAGTTTGATAGCATATGGGAATGTAGAATATCTTAGCTTGTTTATTTTCTCTATTTGTTATGAATATACTTTAGTGATTGGTTTTTCAGATAATATACAAGAGTCATGTCTCAATTTCTCAAGTTATCTACATTTTATAAATAAAAGTCTTGATGCTCCTGTGGTTATTGAAATCATTTAGTTAATAATTAAAAAGGGCAACTAAGGGACAATAGATATCACAAGGACATTCAAACTCAAATGTAAAAAATAAACAGACAACGACCTGGCAAAAAACGATGGCAGAACAGCCGCGGAAAAGTCATGCTTTATCTATGCATTATATGTTATAATGGTAAATAAGTGAGAAAAAAATAACAAAATCTTAACATGTATGCCAAATAAGACTTTTTCATGCTTTCTTGTAATTTTACGATTTCATGGGACCTCTTAACACAAAAAAATGCAAGGTTCTTAAATCAACAACCAAATAAATGCCAGTATAATTTGGAAAATGATGTTATATTCTTCATAATGCAACAAAAACTTTCATTTTACGTACCTTAAATTATGTCATCAAAATACTGGTATGCAAATTAGAAATATATCTGCATTTGTTTAATCAATAGAGCATCCATTATTTGTTTAAATTGAGCTTTATTCCTGTACATATATTACGCGAAGTCTTATTACATTACTTTTGGTCCAACAATCAGCTGAAAAGTATGTTTACAACCTTTGAGTTGAGGAAATTAATAAGGACATTTTTAATCGAAACTAAAATGTAACCGGAAGTTGAATTTTTTCCTTTCTTCACCAAACACTATTAATTCTTGCTGGTTTTATAGATATGCAGTTAACATTTACATTGTCTCTATTTAAACTCTGAATAACTTTTAATTTTTTTTAAATATAAAAAAAATATATTTAAGACCTTTGATGTTAAAATGAAATCAACACTAGATAAATGTTGTGTGTGCATAGAGGTTTTCTTGATCTACTATCATCAGGGAACTTATTTTAACCATGCTTCTTAATGACCCAGTAGGAGTAACTAATGTGGAACCTAACTGTTTTTAGCTGTCCAGCTAAAGAGAAATTAAACGTTATGAACAATGTTCTATGTCTTTTACGTGGATCAGAGTATGCTTACCATACAGTAGCACATGATTTCAGCGCTATATTTGATTGGGTTCGTTTTGCTCAGTCTTCTGTTTATATAAAAAGGAAATGTTGTATGATTTCCAATGAGACAACTCTCCACAGGAGACAACAATGACACAGAAATTAACAACTATAGGTCACCGTACGGCCTTCAACAATGAGCAAAGTCCATACCGCATATTCAGTAATAAAAGGCCCCGATATGACAATGTAAAACAATTCAAACGAAAAATCTAACGGCCTTATTTATATTAAAAAAAAATGATCGAAAAACAAATATGTAATACATAAGCAACCACTGAATTACAGGCTCCTGACTTGGGACAGGCACATACATACATAATGTGGCGGGGTTAAACATGTTAGCGGGATCATAAACCTCCCCCTAACGTGGGACAGTGGTATAACAGTTCACCATAAGAACAAACTATAAAATCGGTTGAAAAAGGCTTAACTAATCAGATGGACAAGAATACAAGTGGACGTGGCCGGGTTTCATTGACTTGCGATGGAGACCAACATTTATCATAATCCTTAAGGCTTAAGTCATGAAATACAAACTCACCAAAAATACAAAGCTCTTAGTAAAAAGACAAAAAAAGACAGACAATCCCAAGGGAGCATACAAAACTTACAAGTTGCAGTTTAAAAAAAAAGTTCTACTCGGATTTAAATTGGGTTGGTGCGAGTCCGTCTTAAGTTATCGATGTTGTGTAACTTGTGTTATATGGACTAGTTATTGTGTTCGTCGTTTTTGTATTTGTCATTGTGTTGCCATCAAAGCACATACGGCATTTGTTGTGTTCATTTTGGAATTATACATCCGGTGATAAGTCTTTTTTATGAGGTCACAATCGAGGCAGAAAAAACAGGATTGGGGTTACGACAATTGGAACATATATTAATAGTACACAAGCAATTATACAGAATTGCTATAACAGTAAATTAATTCTAAAAAACTCGAGCTCTAGAATATCGAGTTCGATAAGAAAGAAACCTTAAACATAGTTTCCAAGCTTTAGATTATTTAGTTAGATGACACCATTTAAACAGCGGAACAACAACAATAACAATACTTTATTTTAAGAGGGTTAAACAGTTAGCTATATAACTTATCCTCCTTGTTGCCCTCATCATAGAAAAGCATAAAAAGAAAAAAATCGTTGTAAAAACCACAATGCAAACAGTGATATACATGACATACATGAGTATAAACGCCAAATAAAAGTCAAGAATAAGGACAAATCTACAATCTTATTGTATAAATTGATATGAAAAAAATAATCATTATAAAACAATATTGATATTTCATATTCTTTCAATTGATTGCTTCCAATAAATGATATGTTTATTTTTAACAGGTTAACTTGAAGTTGAAGATTATACTAGGTTATTATATTATTCATGAGAAGCTCATGTATGGCAATTAAAGCACATTACGTCAACACAAGTGTATTTAAAAATACAAACAAATTACGGAATTAAAAGTAAAACTTCAACAAACGTGTGTTTTGAATGATCCTAAAATTTATCAATACTTTTGAGTATATTTTCAGAAAATGACTATATCATCTATATTTTATGCACGAAAAGAATTGATGTACCCTTTTGTACACATGAAACTTCCCTTACAAACATCATTATTCATGATGAAATTACGAAACAAAAAGTTATGAAGTATCTCCTACATATTTTGCTTCATATGCCTGAATTGATATTCTCTAATTGGGTTGTACAATCTCTGAAATCTTTTTTACTCGATTGATTTTGATGAGGCTTTTATTTAAGAACAAATATAAAATGTACTATTAAAACTCTGATAAGATGATTTATCAAATCTGAAAACACATTTTTTATTGTGAGGCTTTATTATCGAAAACCTTCATTCATAGTTTTAAAATTCATAAATACTCTACGACTTTGATTTGACGCCATTGATGAATCTGATTTTCATTGAAACCATCAAGGAGTTTTTGTTTTAACTTTAATTCAATCACAAAAAGTATATGAAGACATAACATCCACACGTGTTACTTAAAGATATTTACCTATTAATTTTTCACTTTAAGTGCAACATACATCCAAAAGGGCTACCCAGTGTCCTTAAATCATTTAGTTTCTTTTTCAATTTCCGAAACAAAATATAAGTAAATTACCACATTTTATATTTAGGTGATTGCGTCTTGCCTAAATATATGAATAGGATGTAATAATAGCATATTAATGATAAAATTTCCGGATGATTTTTTTTTCTATTGTCTCTGAAGGATAAATCTATACATGTATTATATTGTTATCTATTCTTATATGTATATCATTGTCATAATTTAATTTGTAATCCTCACACGTAACATATCACACTTTTTTATATATACATATTTAGACATATATTCATATGTTATAAGATGCAAATAAATAAGCACACAGTATCAGCAAATCATCCGGATAATACCATTGTATCAATAAGGGAAATATTGTTTTACGTTCTATCTAACATCATTAAGGAAATTAAAACTAAGATGAAAGCATGCTACTAAAAAGTAGCTACCTGATGTTTTTGTTGAGTTGATATGAAAAGTTTTCAATAAAAGTACAACATACATTAAAGTGAGCTTTCAAGTGTTCTTTTAGCATCGTGATTTCTTAAAGGAATTAAAAGATTGAATGTAACATGATTATTTTACTATTTAAGTGTCACCCAATTGAGATTTGATATGTATTGTCCTTCAAAAGTATCAGACCGTTTAAAAGTCTAGCTTAAACAATAACAATTTGACCCATATTTGTATTTTATGTTTAATAATTGTAATGTTGACTATTGTCGTGCAAAGAATCATATATTGTTCACATATGGGATATCTATTTCGAAGTCATCATTTAATAAACGTCATAATTTCAGTCGAATAGACGTTAGTTCTCTGCAATGCATCTTCATTTATGAGTGTAAAATTGTTGTTCAAAGTTACTCAGCAAAAACAATTATAATTTATATATGATTGGTCAATAAATGACATTACTTTTTTCAACCATGTTATTACTGAATGCGCGGCATCATCAACTCATCAAAAAAACTATCCAAAACAAGTGCCGTAGGAACACCTGATAAGTCCGCGTTACTGAATTAGTTCGTTTTTTTATTCTATTTTGTGTTCTTCTTGTTCTGGTTTTGTATCCTTTATTTTCTCTTTTTGGTTATTTGCAGTGAGAGGGATATTTAAGGGTCATGTTAATAGTCTGTACCGATATATACATTGTTGTTGTATTTAAAAAAATATATGAAATTCATGTCACATCAGTTCTACATAGTGCATACTATGTACCGGATTCGTTGGTAGAAATTATGTTTAGTATTTCATGTACAGTGTTTTGTAGACTGAATTCCGCATTAGGTTTTGAAAGCAACTATTGTATGTTCCGCCTCTTTCTTTATTCGAATGCTTTCTACAAACCTCTTTTACCAAGCGCCATTCTAATCAATACAACCTATTACCTGATACTAAATGGACATTAAAACTCATAAATCGAAAATAAATTGACAACGACATTGCAAAAAAATAGAAAAAGACAAACAGACAAACAGACAAACAAAAGTATATTCGCCCAACAAAGAAAGCTAAAAAAAAAACGAGGAACACTTACCTACCAATAGAAAATGGGGCGACATCGAGCGTTCCGGAAGGGTAAATATCTGTTGCAAATGTTACATTTCTATATCACCCAGGACATCGCCGATCGTATACATTTTGTTCATTTGGCCATTATAAAGATGACATGGAAAAATGCTCTATTCAAATATTTCCCTTTTCAAAAATACACTTAAAATATATTAATGCGATAAATGCTTAAATTTTGACCCTTCATGTTACGTCTATTTATGATACAATTCATATATAATCTGGCCTCGTTATGATGGTAATTTTTTGTTTGTACTCTACATTTATGTACGATATAAAAAAAAAACGAGTGCTTAAATACTATAAGGCTTGTATAATATAAAATAGATTTCACCAGATAAATATCGGTACTAGACACAGTTACTCTTTCTAGCTTGTGTAAAGGGCCATTTGATTGAAAGTTATTATGAAGACCCATACCTTGAAATCCTTCATGTCACACTTATGAAAGTTTCTCTGTTTTAATGTTTTGTGTGACTAATGCTGCTCATGTTTAATAAGAACTTTATGAGATAATAATTATCATCTGCCGGACAACGCTAAATGTATACTAGATGAAAATAGGGTATCGCAACAATTTGAATGAAGAAAGGGACAAATAATTCTAGATTTACAATAAAGACCAAATGACCATATGTATTATCATTTTTATAGATTGATAGGGTTTTTTATGATATATCTATTTGTAGATTGCAGTTATACATATGAAGGCCGTACGGTTACCTTTAGCTGCTAATTGTTATTTGATCTCTCGTCTCGCATCTTCTTATTTGTATATAACACACCTTTGTTGGATAAGACTGTTGTTTTATGGTCCATCTTTGTCATAAAGCTCTACGCATGTTTCGTTTTTTATAATCATTGGGTTTGAAATATTTGGCCTTGAGCGTTCTTGGGAATAAAAATCAAAAAACGCATTGGACATCTTTATTCAGCTCGGTTGTCAGTAGTTTGATTAATACCAGAAAAGCGCGTCGTACGCTTGAAATTTATAGTGTTGTTTCCATTTGTTTAGTACTTTTTTGTTGTGTGTTAATTTATAAATGATTAAATCCCGGTATCTGTGAAGAGTTCATTGTTACTTTTCTCGATTCCTGTATTATTAATAGAGATACGTCAAAGTTACCAAAAAACCCACTTAATTCAAACTATTTTTGATTTTTCATAGTGTTGTTTCTGTCATGTTCAATGCATGAAGTATGTTTGTTGATTTACATTTCCTAACTTTTATATTCACTAAATGGGAAAGTTTAAAGAAAGAACTGTAAACAGTGTATTTTTGGTAGAGACTAAATGTTTTTGATTTCCATCTTTATCCACATTAAAACTATGATTATCAACTAGCTATAGAAACAAAGCAATCTTTATAAATCTAAGTGTCAAAACTTTATGTTCTTTCCATTCATTGAAACACCAGTTTATATAGCATTCTATTGATATAGTAAACTAACGGATTCTACCGGAATAATTTGATCTGGTTGTTTTATTATTTTGTTCCCGTCAGACTCTCTTTCTCAAGCGATTCTTGATCTGATGTTTTATTACTTTTACTTGTGTTATCTTTTGATTTCTTGCTCCTGTTAAAATAAAACAAAATGTTATCCGTTGTTTGCTTCTCTCACCTTTTTTAATTTCAGCAAGAAGTTATAACTATTTGACTAATTACACTCCAGCTCCTGCTATGACATTTTATTTCGGACAAGAATGATTCGGGGTATATTTGACTCGTGTAGCTTTGTTGATAACTTTCGTTTCAATTATTATTGGATGATTGACTTAAGTTGAAAAATATGCGGATCACAAAATATTTATAAGTTCTTTCATAAATGATAACTCTCTAACCAAAATTGATTTTGTTTAAAAGAATGATGGTTTGGATAACTTTCTTGGTACCACTTGATATTACAACAAATAGGCCCCAAAGTTCCGGATAAAGGTAGATACACAACATGAACGAAAAGGAGGGAAAATTCGTATCAAAGATCTTCATTGAAGGTAAAAATATCATTGTAACTGAGCAACCATGAATCACCATTCCCCTCAAAGATATTTTTAAAATTTAACGATTTCCACTATTTCAGAAGTTTTATATATATTATTGGTTGTTGTAAATATTCGAAAATGAAAAGGTAATGTACACTAAAGAATCGTCGATTTTATATCTTGTGTGAGACTATGTAACAAAACAAAATAGATAAAATTGAAAATATAATGGGGAATATGTCAATGAGACAACATCCAAACCAAGGAACAAAACACAACAGAAGGCCACCAATGGGTCTTCAACACAGCGAGAAAATCCCGCACCCGAAGGCGTGCTTTGGGTTGCTCATAAACAAAAAAGTTTATTTCGATTTTTTTAATGTTAAAAAAGAGCGGTTCGTATGACATACCGAAAGTAAATGACTGCATTTTATCAAAATAATAAACCACACACATTGTTAGGAAAATAATCAACCAGTTCCGTCCCAGTAATCGCTCTATTACACCAAGATATGAAGTAAGCATTTAGAACTTGACGACGTTCATTCCGTTTAGTTTCAAAAGTTAAATAAAACTTAGGCGCTTTGTAGGTTCAAAAGCTTCCGTCTGTATGCTCTCTGTCAGTATGTTATTCTGCTTGCATACAAGTGTGCGTGGATGTCGTATCCGATTTAGAATTTAGGAATGCTTTGAAGTCTGTTAAGAGACTAGAAGATGTGTTATTAATAAGTTTAGAATGTCAGCGTGGTTAAGGTCACAAACTAGCTTCAATTTTAATACAAAATATTTAATGTTGCTCCCATTTTATATATCCAGAATTTTTTATAATTATTTTCTGGTCCCATTATACTTTAAAAGTCATAAGTATGAGGGAAGAATAATAATTTTTCTGAGTTGAACAAATTTGAGATTGTATTGGGTATTCTGCATATATTCTAAGAATATGAACAAATATATATGAACAAAGTTGCTCAGGTGAATATGATAGATGTTAACTACGAATTAGTTTTTGTTAGATTTTAACATGCAATTTTCAGTTAATCATAAGTATGATTAAGGGGGTTCGCGGGTCTAAATCATTTATATAGGATTTCTCTATAGTTTTCTATAAATGAACTTTATCTTATAGTTAATAGAAAAATAAAATAAAAAAGTGGGGTCACCGTTCATTTGCGCTCACAATTTGCCTTCGAAAGCAGCATACATTTTTGTAAAGGCGTTTTTTTTCTGTTGAAGTAATAGGAGGGATAAAGGTAATATCGAGAGAAAAAAAAAAGAAATTTATTACAGAAATCGCTAAAATTTCACAATAGTTTAGTTTAAGTACAGCTTATATGGAAATTATATTAAAAAAGATAGGTCACCGATGAGTTGAAAAAGATATTTCAATTTTAGAGCCAAGAAATTGCATTTTTCCACCAAAGGGAGATAATTTGGAACTTTTTCAATGATGTATACATTTTGAAAGTCATCTGGGGCCAACACGAATTGATTGTTTTGAATGATTTTTGTACCATATGATAAAGTAACAACTACAAAAGGAAATTAATAGAATTTGTAATGAAAAACAATTGTTTGATTTTTTTCTGAAATTTTTATACCCTCGAGCCTCCTTAAGGAGAAAAAATACTTTAGCTGAGTCCAGCAAGTTTAATATTATTAGTATAATAATAAATAAGTCCGTAAGTTTGTTAAGGTGTCAATGATAGTGGGACATTACGAGCAGGTTTAAGATTGTATATGTGCATCCATCGGTATGTCATACGTATGATAAAGGGGCGAAACAGACACTTCCTGTCGGTGTGACCCAAGCCTCCGTGTTGAAGACCGTACTTCGAGCTATAATGGTTTACTTTTACAAATTGTGACTTTGATTGAAAGTTGTCTCATTGGCACTCATACCACATCTTCTTATATATTTTTGTTGAGTTGAGCAATTTTTAGTTTTCAATGTGTATTCTTGATATATTCTAATCATAAAGAAAGAGTCAAAAGTGAGACAGAGGACAAAATGACAGTTGCTAATCGATCAAGTTTTAGATTTTGAATATGACTGTATATACCAGTTTAGATATATATAATTAAGTGTTGTGGCAGTGTCTATAAGTGTACAAAGAAGAAGTTTTACAATAAAAAGATTTTCCAGAGAAGCTGATTAATTTATAACGGATAAGGGATTATTCACCTCAAGAGGATCTCTCAACTAAAGTGCTTCATCTGAAAAAGTTGGAATTAAAAGAATAGGTAATATGTAACATTCAAAACATTTCTTTCTTCCGAATGTCTGATCATTCAAAATACATGCTAGCCGGTTTCGAATTAACTTGATGAGGAGATTTCACGAAACATGAAGGAAGTATTCCTTTTGGGGCTTTTGTGTCAAATGAATGTTAATAAAGTCTATATGATATCTGTCTCATATTTCATCTAATGTAGTTTTGATAGTGAAAGGAAACGTTAAAATATTTGCAGCAGGTAATTTAAAAGACACGCAACTAAATGTGTACATGTTTGACATGTTTTAATATAGCAATGATCTAATTACCAAACTTAAAAACACAAACTTACCTCCTTATTTTACACCATATAAGTATCAGAATAACGATAACTAATAAGATGATTAATGCTGTAAAACCTGAAATGAATCCAATTCTGACTACTTTCTCTCCTGTTTAAAAGAAAAACATGTATTTAAAAAAACAAATGATCATATACATGGAAGACTTGTCTGATAATTTCTTTTTAGTATGTAAACTTAACTTTTACACACATTAGTCGTTTGAAATCAAAATATATTTTGTGAACTTTTAACTTGGCGGATTGTTTAAGATCTCTCGATTGATTATGTAGTTGGGTAACTGACACATACACAGCATATCCTTTTATTCATAAATGGTATGCAATCCGACATAAATGGTATTCAATCCGATTCAGTTTGATGTGCGCTAAGAAGTTTGGTTTTATCTTCTGTATCATTGATTAAATATTGTAAAAGTCGTAAATCTTACTTCACCGAACGATTGAAAATGAACACATGCATAGCAATACTGAAAATGATTTAAACAGAATTAGCTCTGTCATCTGATCATCCTAACGATTAAGCTATTTTGCCATTAAACGTAAATAGAACTATTACCCGAATTTCATGGGCGAGGACATTACCACACTAAATATAATTATGTCCTCGTTTTTTATCATTCGTATTCAAAGTGTTTGATATTCTTTTTAATCTACATACGCATTATTTATCAGATGTGTGATATAAAGCTTACTTGCTGATTGGTCAAATATTATTTCCGGGTCTATCATTTCACAACGTTTACCAATATATTTATTTAAACATCTGAAAAAAGAAAATTGATTAACTATCAATTAAAAAAAAGCAAGTACTTTTCACATTGGTTTGCAAAATAGTTAACTGGTTTTGACTAAGTACGATTTACAACTTCTTTGTGCATAAATCTTCCTACAACACATGATTGCAAATTAGATTAAACTTATCATTTACTAACAATGTTTTTTTAAGATCAACTCGGTTTCATCTTTAAATTTGATAATCAAGCTCCTTTATATTTAGAATTTTTTTTTTTTTTTTTTTTTTGGAGGGGGTATAGAAAACACACATATACATAACTATGGTGAGCATATTCATGTACTTACGCACATTCTACTACTCTGTCTGCTACATATACAGCAAAGCATGACCCTCCATTCAAACAGGCTAAAGCTTGTGTCTCATTATCTGTACAATCTAGTCGATGATTTTCAGGATCTGTTTGGTTATTTACTTTGTATGTAAGTTTGTCTGGGTTTGAATTTCCAGAACTTCTAATGCAACCTTCTACAAAATTAATACTCTTCAACTTAATACTTGTCTGGATTTTTAACAATTTAAATCTGAGAGTCGTTGGTGAGTCTAATGTAGACAAAAAGTGCGTCTGGCGTATAAAATTATAAGCCTGGTACCTTTGATAACAAAGAATTTGTATGGGTATTTTCGTGATTTGTTAACAAGCAGTTAAATAAATTGTTGGTGGTCAATCTAAAATTTGTATTAACAGGTATTTTACATCAGTTGAAAACAACTATATAGCTAAATTAGGGCAACAGTAGTTTATCATTGTTGAAATCGTGTAAATTGATGAGGGAAAGACAAATCAAGATAATAAGCGAACACTGATGGACAAGCATGACAACACAAGACAACTAGAAGTTGAAGAATGAAAAAATGATTGCGGATTGAAATCGAAGACATATGAAGATCTGGATATATTTTTTTCTCTTATTTGATATTAGCAACACGTTTTTTTTTAAATGCAAATGATTTTTATGTTAAAGACCGCATGCATGGAATGAATTTATATGTTAAACTTCAATCCTTGTTCGGTACATCTTCATAAAATTGAAAGCGAACTGGGGACTTTTTTTATACCTCTTATAATTGCTGTTAAAAAATCAGTAGGGTGAAATCTTCCTCCGAATATAAATAAATGTCCTACTGACTTATTAACGTTACGTTACCTGTATATACAAGCAGCAGACTAAAGAAGGAAAACAGAAGTGTCGCTAATGACATATTCGCTTTGCTGAAAATATAAGTATGTAATGTATGTAATGTAAGGTCAAGTTGGAAATAATCAAAATACAAAACAAGATAACCATCATGAATAAATTCCCCAAAAATATATTACCTGTAACAAAAATTCTTAAAATTTACAAAATTTCGCTTTTAAAGTGCTTATTATAACTTATTTTACTTTTAGTCCAACCATCTAATTACCATAATACTGACTCGTTTAGCAAGCGTGAATATTCCTTTGGTATAATCAATTTAAGCAAACATGCAGAACAACTTGGGAAAACAAAGTTATGTACGTCGAAGGAAGAACTATACCATTTTTTCTGTGTCACTCTTCGTTCAATTGCATTTAATGCGTATCGAAAAATAATTGAAATAATTTTGTTTCTGTATTACTTACATTTAAAATCTCAGTTAGCTACCATCCCTTCCATACCCAATAACTAGCTGGTTAATAAGTGTAATCGAAAGAGCGTTACTTTCAACAAGAAGTATTTTTCAGGTAATTCCACCTTTTCTGTTAACACATCCGTGTATAATTAGAAAGGAGCTTTGAATAGGCCAAAAATAATTTAAAACGTCAACAATAGCCATTGTAGGTCACATTCTTATTTTTAGTAACACATATCTGTTTAAAATACCACAAATATTTCCCTTCACCTACGCTCATAATTTCATTCATAAAAAGGTTCGCAAAAAAAATGACAAAAGGAGAACTGAAATCGGTAAACCGATAAAGACTTCTATATTCCAGTGATGATATAGAATTTTGTTTCTGTTCACGAAGCATATGGTGAATTACCCAGAAATTATTTTGGTTTATATATATATTCTATACTCACATTCATAATTTGAAAAAAAAATCATATATGAGTATTTTTTAGAATCAATGTCATTAAGTCTGTGTTAAAAAAGCAACTGTAGTAAAAGCGTCATACGGCAAATCGAGACAAATAATCGTGATAATCTTGAAAAGTAAATACCTGTGGTCAAGTAATCAAGACTCTTGCCTGCACATTCGTTTTTATGTTCATATTAAATAACTATGAAAGTGCCACTTTACGATTATCATCTATCCATCGTATATATTTTCGTCTTTGAATGACCGATGAATGGTGCTACATATATACTTGGGTTCTGGCTTACGTGTCATGCCTAATGAAATTCAAGGACTATATACCATCAGTGCGTGCTTAATACAATGTGTAAAATTGAGAATGGAAATGGGGAATGTGCCAAAGAGACAACAACCCGACCATAGAAAAAAACAACAGCAGAGGGTCACCAACAGGTCTTCAATGTAGCGAGAAATTCCCGCACCCGGAGGCGTCCTTCAACTGGCCCCTAAACAAATATATACTAGTTTAGTGATAATGAACGCCATACTAATTTCCAAATTGTACACAAGAAACTAAAATTAAAATAATACAAGACTAACAAAGGCCAGAGGCTCCTGACTTGGGACAGGCGCAAAAATGCGGCGGGGTTAAACATGTTTGTGAGATCTCAACCCTCCCCCTATACCAATGTAGAAAAGTAAACGCATAACAATACGCACATTAAAATTCAGCTCAAGAGAAGTCCGAGTCTGATGTCAGAAGATGTAACCAAAGAAAATAAACAAAATGACAATAATACATAAATAAAAACAGACTACTAGCAGTTAACTGACATGCCAGCTCCAGACTTCAATTAAACTGACTGAAAGATTATGATTTCATCATATGAACATCAGGCACAATCCTTCCCGTTAGGGGTTTAGTATACCATCATAACATATATGAGAAGAACATAACCCGTGTCATGTCAACAACTGGTTTTGTCTTCACATCTAAAGCATGGGTGACGATGCAAACCGTGAGCAAAAAGAAGTACGGGTTTATATGTGATATTGCTTACATAGAATATCTAGATTCACACTATGAAAATTCTACCAAAATGTTGTAAGTGTATTTATAAAAATGTTGGCATTATTCAGTAACTTGCTTTAGTGTTTTGAAACGGGTTGTATGCCAGATTTCGAAAATAAAAAATACTTGAGATATCGTTTTCACGATTTCTCCCATAAACATGGTAAAGACGGTACCCTTGTAAACGTTATTTTGTAACCTATTACTTGTTAGTCTCTGATTTATTTCACTCGAGGTGGAAAGAATTTTGCATAAAGTTTTTGTGTTTTTTAAATAAGGTATATATAATTTCTGCGTCAAGATGATTATAAAAACATTGCCAAGTAGTGGGGTAAATAGTCCGTACTGACATATTGACTGTTTGATATATAAATCTACCAAACTAAATTAATTAATAGATCTTTGTTTTTGGAATCAGTTCTTTACAAAGGAAGATTTTCAATGACAAGAATTATGTTTAAAGAACACGCACGATGTTTTGATTTTTAAAATTACCTTTGAAAATAGAATGGGAAACGTAAAACAAATCAAAAAGTTCGCTATTTCCTCAAAAATGTATAAATTGTGCCTTCAGATTGCAGTTGGTCTTTAGAACTGTTTATAAATCACATCTAATTAAAATCCTTGTTGAAAAACACCGTCAAAATCTTTCTAAATGCCATCTCTTACTATAGATCAAATAGTGGTTAGAATGATATAAATAAGCCATATTTTTTATAAGGTGTAGGCATGAAATATATTTGAACTACTCCATGTAAAAAAATTAAAAGAATGTATTGATAAAAGGACACCTTAAAAGTAGTTTAAAACGATTTCATCCTTAAATTTGATTTGAATGTTAACATTTATAAAATGGTCAATTCTGTCTCGAATTTTTTAGTTAAAATTAAAAAAGACGAAAAAATACCTGATTTTTGCACTAAGGCAAGCAAGAGTCATATTGATTGTTACAGGGGAAAATGAGCCGAAATCAAATTATTAACAACGCCACAGATAGAAAAGGACAGCAGTTTTCATCCTCTCTACACAAACATACAATACGTTATCAAATGACAAAGCATGTTATATATACACAGGAAAACAGTATTGCAACACCAAATTGAAATTCAAATTAAAAAATAGTCTATATTGTTTTGTGATATAATTTGTTGAAATAGAACTAGTTAAACATTATTTAAATATCACCCGAGTTTAATCAATAAATATCGACTCGATAAGTTCTTATCTGCACATGCAGCACTGTACTCGTAAACAATAAAACAGATGTTTGTATCCTCATTGTTTTCAACACTTTAAATAACCAAGTTTATAAATTTATGTGATTGATACCTTGTCAATAGTCATCCACAACTCATAACTGTAGCAAGATGGCAGATAATCAGCATGAGAGAAGCAGGTATGTCGCTGTAACAATTGCACGTATTGTTGGTCATCACCATTCTACTATAAGTCGTTTTGAGAATAAAAATCATGCAAAACCGATGTTCAAGACCTTCCGAGATCAAGAAGACCCCCTATAACATCTGCTAGGGGAAATCAAGCATAATGAAGGTTGGTCAGAAGGAAACCCATTGCAAACCAAACAATCCTAAAAAAAAAAAGGAGAGTAATGACCATACAGGAGCCTTTAAACAAGAACTGTTCGAGATCGGCTCATCGGTACAGGTTATCGTGCGATAAGACAATTTCGGGGACCTTTGCCTACGAACAGACACACAATTTCCCGTATCCAATATAGTGCAGAGCTCGCCAAAGTTGGAAATTAGCATCGTGGAGGAAGATGCATTGTTCCAATGGAATTCGGTTTATCTTCCTTGGCCCGATCGTAGCCCGAATTTGAACCATATCGAGTATATATGGGACACTATTGGGCCTAAAGTGCACAAAAGGACACCCCAGTCCAAACACGTCATGAAATAAACAATACCCTTCGTCAGTAATGTTTGCTGGTACCTTAGCAACAAATAAGTCGACTTATGGCAGGAATCAGAAGACGTTAAAATGCGGCAATCCGTTTGAATGGAGGCTGCTCACAAAGTACTAATTCTTTGGCGTATAACGATCAACCATGATGTGAACAATCATCTGAAGATTAATTTTGAAATGTCAGACATTGTAAAGTTCGACTACAGTAAAAGTTGTAAAATGCATTTTTTTGTACAAAATACACTTCATTTTGTTATAAAAATTTTGGTTAGATAAAACATTTTTTTTCATACATTTTTTGTTCGTTTTAATGCCAATGTTATCATAAACTACTTTTCAATATTATTTTGCAAATATTTTATCATATTCCATCCAAAATAAGAGCTTTAAAAAATCAAAATGTTGCAATACTCTTTTCCATGTGTATACATGATATAATTCACTGTATTTAAATTAGACGGTTAGCGTAATCTTAGACACAAAAAACCTTCAAACTGAACCGATGAAATCTTTACTGTACTAGTTTTATAATAATAATGCAAATTTAGATATACATTGGTACATTTTTTGTAATTTACCACATGAGGAACCTTAAGCTTGTATATTTTTAGGTGCAGTTATGATGTTATGTCCTTTAGGGCATTTGATATTGATGGCATATGTCGTCTATGTTTGATTTGTACTGAACTTATGTTGGTTCAGGCGACTAAGTCTGACCTGATATTTAAAAAGAAGTCAATTGTTGAGGACCGTATGATGACTTCAATCTAAGTGATAGTGTGTGTTCCAATACACTTCATATAAAAAAGAAGATGTGATATGATTGCCAATGAGACAACTATCCACAAAAGACCAAAATGACACAAACATCAACAACTATAGGTCACCGTACGGCCTTCAACAAGTTTAGCTTACTTAAAATATATTATACTGATACCTAAGGAAAAAAGATCAAAGACAATAAAATGCAAGAGGCTTTCAATAGTTATCAAAAGTACCAGGATTATAATTTAGTACGCCAGACGCGCGTTTCGTCTACATAAGACTCATCAGTGACGCTCATATCAAAATATTTAAAAAGCCAAACAAGTACAAAGATTAAGAGGATTGAGGATCCAAAATTCCAAAAAATTGTGCCAAATACAGCTAAGGTAATGGTATTGTCTATCTTTCGATTAACAGAATATACTCAGAAAGCGACCAATTTCATCTATGCTGCTGTATTTAAATTTATCATGTGAAGATATTTTTATTAATTGTCGTGTTTAATTCGAATAAGAAATATGAACAATTCGATCTGTTTCTTAACAGCTTTTGGAAACTGTTTCATTATTTGAAAATCACTTAAAAGTAGTCTTTTAATAATTACAGACCATACGGTATAAAATCCAAGGAAATATGCTATGTATATGAAAATAATTGAATGTGTTTTAATCAGACGGTTAACATGGTATATCAATGCTCTTCAACTTCGTACTTTATTTGGGCTTTTTTATTTTTATATGAGCGTCGCTGGTGAGTCTTTTGTAAACGAAACGCGCGTCTGGCGTAAATGTAAAAATTCCAATCCTGGTATCTATGATGAGTTTGTTTTTACACGACAACCTTGAAAACTGACTTGAATAAAAACAAATCTATGATTCCTCATTTCGATTTCATTTCGCAAACAATAATGAATGACATAAAAATTAAGTGAACATCTAAAACCATGTGAGTGGATTGGAAATAGCCATATGATTAACATTCACAAGATAAATCAGGCTACACGCAATGTGAATATGTTGTAATGGTATTGTTTATTAAATGTAAGAATCAAACATGAATTTACATTTGTGATTTCTGTCCTTTCGTGATGTCTTTGGTTGAATTTATCCTCCATTTTGGTACCCTGATTTTAGATTCTTCCTTCGATCAGATGTTTTTGTCTGCTCTGGACATGCAAGTACCTAATTTCAACATGCATTTATGTACGAGTTTGGCTACTAAGCATTTAATTAAACATTTATATATTTTGTATTTTCCCTTTTGCAATTTTTCAATTCAACTTTGAACATCATTTAGCTCTTCACATGTCTCGGTTGTTAACCATCTGTGGCATTAACATATTTGGCTTTGAGTTTCCGATAAAATCGAGAAAAACGCCTCAGACGCTATATATATCAATATCGTGTTCATATCCTTTTTATTATTGTGTCGTACCATTCCTGGTAAATTATTAGTTCGTGATAGAATTATCAGTTTATAAGTCATTGCTTCGATATGTAACATACCTTTCGTAATGTTTCTGTTATTAGAAATAAGGTTTCAACGACCTCAAGAAAGGTTTCATAGGAGGGGTTAGGCTGTTGTTTCTATGTCTATTTTGATAATATAACTCATTACTTGTTTCAGTTTGTTGTACATCATTTGATGACCTCAGGGAAGGTTTTCGTCGTAGGGATTAAGCTGTTTGCTTCTGTGTCTCTTGATAATATAACTCTTCACTTGTTTCAGTTTGTTGTACATCATTTGCTTTTAAATATAATGGCTTTGATCGTTTCTGACGAAGGTAAATCCAGAAAAATCTTCCAACGCATCACATGTGAAAAAGTGTTTTTTTTTTCATTTTCAAAGCGGAGATTGGCTTTAGCAGTAATTGTATCTTATGTCTCGGAAAGCATGTAAATCCTGTGTGATTCAAATACTTTTTAACCTTTCATTACACTTAACATTTACATAAAATGAACACATCAATGACATTTTCCGTCAACACAAAAGTGTTGATTACTGGACATGGAATACCTTCGGGATTACACGTTTAGCCTCACTGACAATGACCTACTGGTTGCTAAAACCTCTTCAAAGATACAAGGATTATAATTTGGCACTCCATTCTCTTTTACAATCTTCTTGAGATTAGTCAATGGCGCTCGAATAAAAAACTATAAGGCTTACCAAAACGAAGTTGCAGAGCATTGACAGCCCATCATTACGAATAGATGTGACAAATACAATAGGCAATTCATGTATGTGAGTTTATGCGTTAATGTTTGCGTCATTTTTATTACAAATTTCATATTAAAGCTAGAATTATCAATACACGATATGGAAACAAAGCAACATTTTTCGATATCAACATCAAGGTGAAATGTTAGTTCTATCTGTTGAATGGGTTTCTGCAGAATCTTTTAATGGAATACAAATTTCCGATTCTGGAGGGCTGTCTTTTTCCTTTTTATCGCATCTGTAAAAACAAAACAAAAACAATCACAAAGTATACGAAGTAGGTCTTTTTCTATTATATGAACCAAAAATAATTTGTGTATGTGACCTCAGCATGATGAGTTATCACCGCTCCAGCCTGTTTTGTTCTTTTTTTTATTTAAAAAAAAACAGGGAGAAGATTGTATGTGTTATTAACAATGCAATTGAAAGAATCATTAAGATTTTTTTTAAATTCAGTTAATACAGCACTAAAATATAAGTATAGCCTTCATGAATAAGGACATTTAGATAAATTAGGGTAGACTGGCTATATAAAGTCGAATTTTGGCTAAGTTTTGGTTTAATTCCATTCTCCCATAAGTATCAACTAATTTTCAAAATGTCATAATTTTCTTTAAGTTTATATTTGGAATTGAATAATTATTGTTCACTCATAAAACACTTTCATCTCGTGTAAGATTATGTCAAAAGTAAGAAAAAAGCTTATTTAAATTTTTTTATTGTTTTTTTTTTCTGTGTGTGATTTTTTCAGCAAAAAAAAACTGGATTTTTCGTTAATCTTGTAAATATCTTTCTCATCTGTGATTCTCACTGTCTTTCTGTGCAAGTCATATTTGAATCAGAACTTAATACTCTTGAAATAGCCAACATCAATAGGATGTGTCACCAATACCGTTTGAATGTTTGTAAGGTCAATGTTACGAATTTCTGATAACACTAAACCAAAATATTGAATATTGCACAAATACTAAATGTAATCTTATTGATATAGAATGACGAGATTGAAACTACAATATAGAAGAAAAGAAGTGATTGTTATTTTGCCATCTTCAACCTACCATTGACATGGCCATGTTCATCTTACCATACACGATGGCGTGTACATTTTAAAGCGTTAAAAAGCGGAATTAAATGCATTTAAAATCATATCAACACATAAGTTAGTTTTGGAGGGAAACAGGAGGCACATAGTTCTTTAATGCTTTTAAAACAACTTATAGGCATTGTCATTATCTGTAAAGTATTTTTTAGATAGTAACAGTATTCCTCGTGTGGTTATGACTTTATAGGTCACTTAATTTACTTTAGTCCCGCTCTTTTGCCTGTGATATGTAATCTGAAAAGCTATGTCTCTCTATTCTTCTGCAGTATTGAAAACGTTTCAGAAATGCCAGGTCAGAATTCTGTGTTTGACATAAGCATCTGAGAAATTGTATATATATTTTTTTGTCATTGAAATAATGGCTCTGTGTGCAGTTTTCCTCCATTCGAATATAAACTCAGTCAAAATGTCATCTTACGGAAAAGGACACAGTTGGTAATATAATAGATAAAGGCAACAGTAGTATACCGATGTTCGAAACTCATAAATCGATAGAGAGAAAAAAATTCGGGTTACAAACTAAAACTGAGGGAAACGCATTAAATATAAGAGGAGAACAACGACACAAAAGAAACACAACATTAAAATGTAACGCACACAGAAACGAACTATAATATGACAATGGCCATTTTCCTGACTTGGTACAAGACATTTTAAGACGAGACAACTTTTCTGGTATGATCTTCTAATGAGAAAATATATCGCTAAAAGATTCACAGATATATCATAGTGGTCAACCAATTTTTTATGGTAACTTTGTGTAAGGAGTAGACCCCTGCTAACCAAGTGTAACATGCAACATGCCCATTATTGAAAGACAACGTAACACAATGGGACAAGACGGTGCGCTACTGCTCATATATTCGAAGTTGACAAAACGTTAAACTAATCAAGTTTATCGCAGAATTTAGTTTAAAGTCGTTTGTCTACGCGAATATCGAGGAACGGATCAAGATACGACGCTGATAGTTTCTTTAATCCTAAATTCGCCAGTATATATTTACTGATGCAAATATATTCAATTGTATTCAATTAACTACACAGCATTTATACACACAAACACACACACATACACACATATATATATGTATATATATATATACGAGTCTAAATTGAAAACTACGTTCAAACCTATGATTGCGTTGGATAAAAACCGCAATTTTTATACGTGTGCATGTAAAACAAATTTCGTTGTAGAAGGGTCTAAAAACAGCACAAACAACATTTTCCAAAAGACCAAAAAAGTGAAAAAGTATATTTAAACAAAACGCATTTGACTAACAGGTCAAACAACTGATGTTCTTTAACCCTGCTGACTGCCATTGGCGATTGCCAAATAAAATTGATCACAAGATGTAACAAAATGGATCTTAATATAAATTTAATACTAAACAGAAAAACATTTTTTAACTTGTGGCCACGATGTTATGCCACAATCATACGGTGTCAATATGTTTTTAGTACACATATATATATAGCAAAAGTAAATAAATACGGTGTACAGAATGTATATATTATTTTTTTTCAAATTCGCAAACTACATTTCACATCAAATAATAACAGTTCGTTAAAATATTGTCACTAGCGCAACAGACAGAAGGCATGAAAGCCCTAGTGACAATATTTCAACGAACTGCAGTTATTATTTGATGTGAAATGTAGTTTGCGAATTTAAACAAAAATAATATATTATATACATATATATACATATAAATGGATGATGTAAAGATATTTACCCTATTACTTTATTGCAGTGTTTCTTTAATCTAAATAAGAAAAAGAAATGAAATAATATAACTTTTATACGGCTATTTTATGAAGATGTGTAAATAATTTCCTTTTGGGCTTTTTTTAAACTGTGTTTTTTGTACCAATCCTATTAAATCAGTGTAAGGTATGAGATTATATCGTATAATTTAGAAGTTTGATTAAAAGTGAATATACAGATGATGAACGTAATACCCATGGGTACGAAACGTGGCACATATTGATGTTTACAATATTATGATGTCGTCATTTTTTTCAAACGTTTACCATGTGATCTTTAATTTGAGGCGAAGCTAAGACAATGCCACAATAGCAACTTTCATTTTTGTTGATATGTTTTCTTGCCACACAATGTTATTACGTAAGACTTGTGGAATTTGCAGTTGGGGTACGTACTATAGAAAATTTATCAGAATTATTTTTTTTTTCAGTTTTCAGAGCTCATTTTACTTGGCAATCTGAGGCAACAGTAGTTTATTTGGTTTTGATGTTATATTTGTTATTCTCGTGGGATTTTGTCTGATGCTTGGTCCGTTTCTGTGTGTGTTAGTTACATTATAGTGTTGTGTCGTTGTTCTCCTCTTATATTTATGCATTTCCCTCAGTTTTAGTTTGTTACCCCGATTTTGTGTTTTGTCCATAGATTTATGAGTTTGAACAGCGGTATACTACTGTTGCCTTTATTTACCAATGTTTAAATCTCGTAGACCACCCGTTTTACAAGGTTGGACTCCAATTTACGTATTATGACAGTGTAAATGAAAGTAAGTAATGAACTTTTCATATCCTTTTATATCCTCGAAATATTTCTAGATTCAGACTTCTACTAATCTTCAGTTTGTTCGGGTTATTTTATAAACTATAGTTGCTGTTTTGAAGAAAAAACTTCAATCCTTTACAATATATAATTCAAAATTACTTGTGAATAAACTTGTATATGTTTGTCATTTTCAGGCATTGAAGTGATGACGATCCAGATATCAAAATACATTCCTATTGGAAATTAATTTACCGGTATCAGACTTACCTGTCCTTGTTAAGACATATAAGTATCAGAAGAGCAATTAGTAATAAGATGATTATTACTATAAAACCAATAATGAATCCATTTCTGGTGTCATTCCCTTCTGCTAAAAAGATAAAATGATCTTAGATAACAAATCATGGCGTTCATGGCAGATTTTGTTGGTAGTTCCTGTTTAATATATTCAACACTGCCGTGGTTAACATGGGACGCCATATTTTATTGATTGAGTAATTGTTTGTTGCTAAACAAAAGTGGCAAATATTTTGTACATGTTGAGGAAGGAACAAATTAACAATAAATTCAATGGGTAGGTCCTGTATTATACACCGTCCGGACTGAAGGCCAGATACATTCGGACTGGCACTGGGCATGGGACAATGAGGGTATATTTGGTATGGATAGACATTTTGACTTACAACAGGGCCGTATACTGACCCCTAAAACAGTTGTTGAACTGTTTTTAAATAAAAGGCAGTATGGCATTCCCTTACACGCTGCATTAGATTCAACACTCCTATTCTTATGACGTATCTACAATTTGTCCACAATTAAACGGACGTCTCACTTTGGCAAGGGTTTAACTGCCGGTTGGAAGAAGACCTGCGTGACCATATACTTTTCACAAGTTTACCCATATTTCTTTTATTAACACATATCTATTGTTGTGCACTGTACGTTTGTTGGTAGTTTATTTTCGCTGAGAAGCTGACATAGACCTAACATATCTTTTAATGCATAAATAATATCAATCATATACAGATTGGCTCTTCGGGGTTATTCTAGTGATCTACTGTATACTGGTTAATTGTGATATTGTCCTTTACATTATAAAATTGAGAAAGGAAATGGGGAATGTGTCTAAGCGACAACAACCCGACCATATAGCAGACAACAGCCGAAGGCCACTAATGGGTCTTCAATGTAGCGAGAATTCCCGCACCCGTAGGTGTCCTTCAGCTGGCCCCTAAAAATATGTATACTAGTACAGTGATAATGGACATCATACTCAACTCCGAATTATACACAAGAAACTAAAATTAAAAATCATACAAGACCAGGCCAGAGGCTCCTGACTTGGACAGGTGCAAAATTGCGGCGGGGTTAAACATGTTTATGAGATCTCAACCCTCCCCCTATACCTCTAGCCAATGTAGAAAAGTAAACGCATATCAATACGCACATTAAAATTCAGTTCAAGAGAAGTCCGAGTCCGATGTCAAAAGATGTAACAAAAGAAAATAAATAAAATGACAATAATACATATATAACAACAGACTACTAGCAGTTAACTGACATGCCAGCTCCAGACCTCAATTAAACTGATTGAAAGATTATGTCTTCATCATATGAATATCAGGCACAATCCCTCCCGTTAGGGGTTTAGTATCACACCATCATAAAATATATGAGAAGAACATAACCCGTGTCATGCCAATAACTGTTTTTTTTTTAAATAAATGTGTTTAGTTCCGATGCAAAGACCCTATAAGTGAATCAATATTAAAGCCAACATATGCAATCTTTAATGACCTGACAACAGTATCGTAACTATATCCCTTCTTAATAAGTCTGTTTAAAGGTTTTGTAAGCTTTTGAGGTGAATATTGACATTTTTGTGCTTTGTAAAGAATATTACCATAAAAAATTGGATGTGAAATACCTGAACGTATAAGATGATTATACTTCTCTGAATGATGCTTATACTAGTAATTAGTAATTGCATACAAATGCTGAAACTAATTTTCACTAAATGTTATTCTCAACACATTCTTGTGTTTAGCAAGTAAAGTGTGTTTCTTTGAAGGATATGTGATAATGTGACCCGAATGACATGGGAGATAATCAGAAAACCCAAAATAAATATTGCCGTGTTTTTCAGAGTTCATTTTAAAAACTTTATGTTGATATATACACGACATTTACTGCCAGATTGCTGCTAACAAGGAAGCTATCCAACCAAGAGTTTCAAATGTAAAGTTGAAATCATATCGTCGTAAATTTTACGGAAGGGTTGGTTAATCGTTATTGATTATCCGATTCACAGATGATAGCGGATATATTCCAAATGTCGTAACTACAATCCCGTCTACTTTTCACGAATGTGACCTACCGAATTACACTTATCAGGTTTATACTAACATGAGACACAGGATGGGTGCTAAATGTGCAGCAGGATCTGCCTACCCTTCAAGGGCACTTGAGATCACCCCCAGTTTTTGTATCGAGTTTGTGTTGCTTAGTGTTTAGTTTTGTATGCTGTGTTTTGTTTACTATCGCTTATCTGTTTGTTTTTTTTTTATGTCCTTCTGGTATCTTTCGCCTCTCTTTAAAAAAGAAATCAAGTATAAAGCTTACTTTCTGATTGACGAAATATGATTTCCGGGTCTATCATTTCACATCGCTTACCAATATATTTATTTGAACACCTGAAACAAGAAACATGGCTTTAACATAGGTCATTACAAACAGATAATACATGTATATAAACCTCACATTGGTATTCATACCCATAAATATGTGGGTTTATACACATCTATGGCATAACAGAGAACCCGATTTATTCATTTACGATAAACAATTTAGTTTGGCCTACTTATAATTGACAAGGCATGAAATCTAACGATGCTCTATGCTGGCAAATGAGTTAAATCTTATCCTGACCATACACCGTATTTCATGTTCACCTTTGTTTCATTCTGTTACTACATCATTACATTTTAGATTAAGATTCGAAATTGTATTGGTTTGTGGACAGATTTTATACTAATACACATAAGATACTCACGCACATTTCACTATTCTGTCTTCTACATATACAACAAAACATGATCCTCCATTTAAACATGCCAACGCTTTTGTCTCATTATCCGAACAACTAAGTCTATAATTTTCAAGAATAATTTGGGTTTTTATTTTGTTGTCTATTTTGGCACGGTTTGAATTGTCAGACTTTCTAATGCAGCCGACTATCACACCTATAATACACAATATTATTTAAGACAATCATGTAGTTTAAGCATTATATTAATCATATAAGTTAATCACATGTTACAGTATGTAACATAGAGAGTTTTAGATATAAAAAAAAACGCGATGCATTTTATTGCCTAAGTTTCACTTATAAAATGGAGTAAAGATGTATTCGTAGGGGACTAAAACAGGATTCGTATGGATTTTGTTATGCATTGTTTACATATCAGTTTAAAAATTATAATAAATGATACAGTACCAAAATGTGTTTTAAACAGATTTCTTGTACAAGATATCTTAAAATCCAGGTTATTATTAAAAACTGAAAGCAATAAAGATTATTTATATGATGTTCGATTTTCCCACTTGACATCCAGCAATTGAAGAAATAAAAGAAAATTGCAGATTTAAATCAAATTTAAATGAAGATCCGGATACATCATGTACATCCCTCTTATTCAACATAAATACCATATTCTCGAAGCTGTTTGAGTCTGTTTGCAAATTTAAAAATATCAAAATGTTAATGAACTGTCTAGAATTGTGAAGATGAAAGAAGTTGTAATGTTTAACGGCAATTGTCTTTTAGAGTCTTTACATGAAATTGAATATAAACTCGAAGTGTTTTAGACTTTTTGACTCAACGATTGTTTTGCTACCGACATACAAACGTAAAGTTACCTGTATATACAAACAGCAGACTATAGACTGTGAAAAGGTTGATCAATAAAGACATTTTTGCTTCTCTAAAAAGTAAAAAACAATTGTTTTAGATAATTAAAGATACAAGTTCTGAATCGTTCAAAAACGTAAAGCTGAAAAGTAAAATCACATAAATACTGAACTTCGAGGAAAATCCAAAAAAAAAGTCTCTAATCAAATGGCAAAATCAAAATCTCACTTGTCGTACAAAACTTTAAGCATGGTTATTGATAGTCTTCCAAGTGACAAAACGAACCGATTAGTGACAACAGATGACCAGATGTTTTATTCTAGGTTTTTTGATGAAAAAAAACTTTGAACGTATAGATCAGGCCAGATATAGATTCACACTCGTATGCATTACAAATTAACCCAAGGGTCAACAGTAAGAAAAAACACAAACCTACCCCGCTGCTGTCACTTGTTTCTAAAAAGTTAAATTACAAAAATACTGAACTCCGAGGAAAATTCAAAACGTAAAGTCCAAAATCAAATGGCAAAACCAAAAGCTTATCACATCTAATGTCGAAGTACCACTTGTCATACAAATTTTTAGCATGGTAATTGATAGTCTTCCAAATAACAAAACAAACTAAAATGCGCACAGATCCGTTCAGAAATGATGAAATATTATTCATTTGAATTATTTCCTTAAGTAAATATGTTAATCGCTTCCAAAAAAATTAAAAGGAATGCTTGCTTGTAGAATAATTATACTATTGTTCAATACTACACCCTCTTAATTCGTAGAGGATTAGAATCAGATAGCCAAAAAAACTAATGAAATATTTAACATATTTTAAATAACAAAGAATTCTTTCAGAGCTCAGATTTCAACAACATATTTAATTAATCAGATTTATAGCGTGTGAATAAACATTTAAACCCAATTAAACAGCGATTTCTTTTTTTGTTTCTTTTTTTTTTTTCATTGTTATGTCGCTTCAACAAATACATATACACGTATCTGTATGTGAAGTAAAACTTTATCATAAAGAAGACAACAATAATAAAAATGCAAAAATATAACCATCATATATAAATCAAATTATTTTATTATATGTAATCAAGCAATACGAGTAATATTCAAATGTTTCTCTCTTTTCAATGTTAAGTGTTGAACGTGATTTATCAGTTAAGATTTTCCTGAAAATTTAATTTTCATCCACCTATATGCTAATTCGTCTAGCTACTTTTCTGGAGTGGTCGCTTTTATCTTTTGAACAGGTATGTATATTGTAATGCATTTATCGTATTATATCATAATGACTTGATCGATCTTAAAGTGATATACAGGCGTCACTCATCAGCGTATAGTACTTTCGTATGCCTGGCGTGGTCAAATACCATGTGCACTGCCAACACGATAGTAATTCTGGATGCATTCAGCTTGTCAATCATATCTGTATCGTATGCACAAGCGATTAATGTTCCGGACGTACGAGAAGCATACATACGCGTTTATCTGGCGTTCTAGTAACGTATGTATGCGTATGTCTGGCGTTCAAAGGAAAAACGTCCTTTGAACGTATTTGAGACGCACCCCTGTCGTACCTGGGGCAATTATCCGTGCTTTTGGCGTGTCTGGGACATGTAGTTATGGGGTGTTTCACCGAGCTAGTACATATTTTATATAGAGATCAGCTGAGGTCCACCTACATCTCGCTGCATTGAAGACCCATAGGTTGCCTTCAGCCGTTATGTGCTCTTTGGTCGGGTTGTTGTCTCTTTGACATATTCCCCAGTTCCATTCTCAATTTTATTGTTTGTACTATTTCTGGATACGCATGGTCTTGTGAATAATCGGACTTTTGTAACTAAATTAATGTCAGAACAAGTATCGTTGAATATCTGAATACGTTTTTGATATGCCACTGTTGTGTTTAGTTTTCATTGAGCGCTGAAACTACGCCAGGCGTACATAGGCGGATCCAGGGGGCCCTGGGGGACCCGCCCCCCCCCCTTTTTCATGGGAAAATTTGGTTGATTATATAGGGAATCATTGAAGCATGACTGGAGCGCCCCCCCCCCTTAGGTCAGTCAGCGGGCCCCCCTTAGGAAAAGTTCTGGATCCGCCACTGGCGTATGTTTCAAATACGCCCTGCATACGTCCATGTAAAGGTCCAAGTAAAAGTCGAACGATGTCGAGGCGTATACAAACTCAAACTTATCTGTAGCGTTTTCCAACTTGTAACGTATGTATTTACGAGCGTGTAACGAAAAGTAAAAACACAAAAATACTGAACTCCGAGGAAAATTCAAAAAAGAAAGTCCCAAATCAAATGGCAAAATCAAACGCATACGCTTGGAACTTTCTAGAGTAAAAATTTCCTAGATTTAAAGCGTTCAATAAGCGTATACCTTTGCATTTCGATGTAGTTTAAACTTATGCAACGCGAGTCTGACGATTGCTTAACGTTCCCCTCACCTTACGTAAACGGACTTAAAAAGGCTTTGATTTTGTAAATATTGCCGGTATATTTAACGACCATTCTGTTAAAGAACAAATTCCTGGATATTTTGACAATACTGAGCTACCTCTTATTTGTTATATTTACAAGAAATCTACCCGGAAATTTGTGTTTAATTATAGTCAATTGTGTAAAGATGTTAATATCAGTGAAAATACACCTACTTCATGTAATTGCAGTAATTCCGAATATATTTATGGACCCATTTCCCATGTTATAACAGGAGATCTTAACATCGTTCAAGACCGAGAGTTAAAATCATTCCACAGTAAAGGACCTAAATATCGTCCCCCGTCAATTATTAATTGGAATGAGTGTCATAATATCATCCACGACTCACTCCATACTTACTGTATGAAATGGATAAAACGGGAAAAAGCTGACAAAAAATCTTTGGACTCTTTTTTTAATTCAGTAATGAAGATAGTTGATTTACGTATTCAACATTTTAAAGAACATTTTACTATAAACAATAACCACAATAAACCTATTTCTCGTATCAAACATAAACTAAAAGAACTAGCCAAGGAATTTGTTTTTGTCCCCGCAGATAAAGCTGCTAATAATATTATTATTGTTTGACGTAAATTTTACATTGAGGTTCTGAAAAAGGAAATCACCAATTCACCAACATTCCAACTGACTCCATTTTCAGAAAACGAAATCTGTAACAAACATAAACTTTTAGCCACCGCTTTACAAGCAGAGCCAAATACAATGAAAGTCCCAACTATGTATTGGCTTCCGAAGCTACACAAAACCCCTTACAAATATAGATTGATTTCGTCTTCAAGCCATTGTTCAACTACTAAATTGTCTATTCTTCTTACCAGCACACTTGGTACAATTAAAAACCTGATAATAAATTGTTCAAATAAGGCCTTCGAAAATAGTGGAATTAATTACTTTTGGAGTGTCAAGAACTCGTTGGAAGTACTTGATAAATTGCATGCTTATATTGGTGATTTTGAATCTGTTCAAAGTTTTGATTTTTCTACCCTGTATACCACATTGCCTCACATTCTCATTAAGAAAAAATTCACACACCTAATTAAATGGGCATTCAAAAAATCAGAATGTGAATATATATGTTCAAACTCTTTTAGGTCATTTTTTAGTAGCAATAAACAAAAAAACTATGTTAATTGGACATGCTTTGATACTATATATGCCCTTGAATTTTTACTAGATAACATTTTTGTTCGCTTTGGGGATTCCGTATATCGTCAGATTATCGAAATTCCAATGGGGACTAACTGTGCACCACTTATTGCGGACTTGTTTTTGTATTGTTATGAGTTACAATTTATGACAAAAATAAGCAAAGACCCATCGAAACAACATCTGATAAACAAATTTAATAATACTTTTAAATATTTGGATGATATTTTGGCTCTCAATAATGACGACTTCAGTATGTATATTTATGAAATTTATCCTGTTGAACTTACTTTAAATAAAGCTAATACTAACAATGACCACTGCCCTTTTCTCGATCTTGATATCTATATCACTAATGGAAAGCTGAATACTAAAATTTATGATAAAAGGGATGATTTTTCATTTCCTATCGTTAATTATCCGTTTTTAGATGGTGACGTTCCCTTGTCACCATCTTACGGTGTTTATATATCTCAACTTGTACGATTCGCTCGTGTATGTAACAATGTTTTAGATTTTAACGAGAGAAATTTATGTATTACTGAAAAATTATTACACCAGGGTTTTCGATATCACAAACTAGTCAAAACATTTACTAAATTTTATCATCGGTATAAAGACATTATTCGTAAATATAGCTCAACATGCAGACTTCTAATACGTTCAGGTATTTCACATCCAATTTTTTATGGTAATATTCTTTATAAAGCACAAAGGTGTCAGTATTCACCTCAGAAACTTACAAAACCTTTGAATAGACTTATTAAGAAGGGATATAATTACGATACTGTTGTCAAGTCATTAAAGATTGCATATTTTGGCGTTAATATTGAGTCACTGATAAGGTCTTTGCATCGGAACTAAACACATTATTTTTTAAAAACAGTTGTTGGCATGACACGGGTTATGTTCTTCTTATATATGTTATGATGGTATGATACTAAACCCCTAACGGGAAGGATTGTGCCTGATGTTCATATGATGAAATCATAATCTTTCAGTCAGTTTAATTGAAGTCTGGAGCTGGCATGTCAGTTAACTGCTAGTAGTCTGTTGTTATTCATGTATTATTGTCATTTTGTTTATTTTCTTTGGTTACATCTTCTGACATCAGACTCGGATTTCTCTTGAACTGAATTTTAATGTGCGTATTGTTATGCGTTTACTTTACTACATTGGTTAGAGGTATAGGGGGAGGGTTGAGATCTCACAAACATGTTTAACCCCGCCGCATTTTTGCGCCTGTCCCAAGTCAGGAGCCTCTGGCCTTTGTTAGTCTTGTATCATTTTAATTTTAGTTTCTTGTGTACAATTTGGAAATTAGTATGGCGTTCATTATCACTGGACTAGTATATATTTGTTTAGGGGCCAGCTGAAGGACGCCTCCGGGTGCGGGAATTTCTCGCTACATTGAAGACCTGTTGGTGACCCTCTGCTGTTGTTTTTTATTTGGTCGGGTTGTTGTCTCTTTGACACATTCCCCATTTCCATTCTCAATTTTATTAGTCAATTTTCTCTGTTCGTATGGTGCACGTCTATAAGCCAATGTGTGACGCCGGCATTACTTAACTTAAACAATTTGTGTCTTATTCTGTAGAATGCAATTTCACTCTTTCAATTTGTAGATATAAAATTACCAACCAAAAAAAAACATTTGCAGATTTCCTTTTTTAAGAAGTAATCATATGTGTCATTTCTATTGCACTTACCTTAAAAGTCTCGACCAGCAACAATCCCTATCCTCCCAAATAATAAAGGTAATCGGTAGTGCATGACTTTCAAGAAGAGATGTGCTTTTTCTAGTAATTCCAATCCTTCTGTTTAAAGATCCTTGTTTAATCATGCAAGATGTAAAAAAAAACCACGTATTTTAAAAGTCTATTATTACAAAAGTAGGTTAACTCTACATTTTTAGTAACACAATATGAATTTTAAATGCCGCATTATATTTCCTTTTATATACGATCGACAATTTATTATTTCATTCATATAAAGGAATACAAAACAGTCAACTAATAAAGTGGATTAAGACATCTATATTGCAGTGTAAGTCCGGATTTCGATTCAAATAGGTGAATAGCCAATTCTATATATTCACGAATTTCACAAATAGCCTAATTTTAAAAGGACTTTCAGTCAATTCATTTTACAATAGCTTTATATGAGCAGTTATATTTTTAAACCATTTAATCTGTGTTTAACATGCAATTTTAGTGTCAGTATCTAAGGTAAATCTTGGCTACAACGTCTGTTTCAAATTCATATACAACCAACGTGTCTTGTCTTAATATCTATGTAGTATGGGCAACTTGATTATTAACATTTATATGTCTCGTCTCACTTTGACAGGTGAATAGTGCGACTTCGTTTTCAAATACAAGGTAATGCTAAACAAAGATCCAAGATAACAATACCATCAAGGGATTGGTTCTTACATTTCAAAAGCATAGGCGACGGTGGTAACTATAAGAGGTTATGATATTTACTGAAAATATTCATAGTAAAAAAGGAACTCACTTTTTAGTAACGTGCCTAGACACCTACCCTATGATATCAGTTATTGTGTATATTGCGAACGTTTAAACATAAGTTGGGGGGGGGGGGGGGTTGGATCGAATCAGTTTTTTATTCAGATGCTAACCGTACACATTTAGTATAACATGTACGAGTAGAGTGATTTGTGTTGCTGCGAACTATTCATTATTTTCAGAACGCAGGGTAATTATTGGGTTTTGCTTGTCGGTTTAGGGCAAGTTAGACACGACTCAAATATCATATTATCTCACATGTTTATTATGCTAAAGACACTAATTAGCCCTGTAACTTATGGCTGAAAATAAACTTATATTAACAACCCGAAACTCCTCCATTGAAAATGTTCTCAAAGCATCTATAATAAAAATAAATATACATGCTTTTTTCTTCATTTTTTGCTTTACTTTTAAAAAAATTGTTCTTACGACTCAAAATTGACCATATTCTAGCAATTTCCAATAGGATGAATTATACGCATTCAAATAAGGATTGTGTGCTTAGAAATAAAGAAAACAGTGGATGGATCGATTTAGAAGACAAATCAAGGAAACAAACAGAAACTCAAGGGAAGACCATAAACCCTCAAAGGGAACCAGCGAACGTGTGTCGACAGGATGATAGGCATCTACTATGCCTGAATCGCTTGCTATTTGAATCCACACTCAGTCAAATTATCAATCAGGAATAGGATAGAATCTGTAAATTTGCACATTAAACTATTCTTGTATCTAAAGATCAAAAACTGGGGGTGCTCGGCTAGTGAGCTGAACAACAGACATATCGTATTGGGTTAACATTTCAAGTTTAGGAAGTATATTTAGTCGTAATTCACTGGAATATGAGATGCAAGCGCTCATTGTTATGCGGGTTTTAACAATCATCAGTATATTTGAAACTTAAAAGCTCAAACACATCAAACGAATGGAAACAACTATCGTTTTCCCGATTTTGTGCAGGCGCTAAGTCAATCAAAGAATTTTGAAAGTTGTTTGTCTTTTGGCCATGGAGGTTTTGCGTTATATGACTACAAAACTAGTCGGTCAGTAGGGGTGCACATTTAGTATATGAGGGGAAATAAAGTAAAAAGCCACGTCATTTTTTGTTTATATGACAAAATTGTAGATTGAGACTGTAAATTTTTCAGTAAATTTAAGAATCAACATGATTAACATAGTTGATTGAAAACACACCCTTACCCTGACGGTCGTTCTATTATATAGAAATAATGATGATTAAAATTCAAGACAGAAGTTAATCAGCAAGGGTTAACAATATGATTGTTTTGATTATGCAGACATGAAGCTGACACTGTAAACTTTTGTCAAGACTGTAACACTTTTATAAAATATGTAAATGAGCTACTGCCAATAGTTTTGGAAATTTCAGAAATTCATAACAAGGAATGTTATTCTTTTGCTACATTTTTATGTCCGAAATTGAAAAAATGATGAGCAAGCTTTTTTTCGATGTTAGTTGGTGTGTTTCTCTCAGTTTTTGTTTTATAACCCGGATTTTTTTTTCTCAATCGATTTATGAACTTTTTGGAATTTTGGATCCTCAATGATCTTCAACTTTGTACTTGTTTGGCTTTATAAATATTTTGATATGAGCGTCACTGATGAGTCTTATGTAGACGAAACGCGCGTCTGGCGTACTAAATTATAATCCTGGTACCTTTGATAACTATTTACACCACTGGGTCGATGCCACTGCTGGTGGACATTTCGTCCCCGAGGGTATCACCAGCCCAGTAGTCGACACTTCGGTGTTGACATGAATATTAATAATGTGGTAATTTTTATAAATTTCCTGTTTACAAAACTTTGAACTTTTCGAAAAACTAAGGATATTCTTATCCCAGGCATAGATTACCTTAGCCGTATTTGGCAAAACGTTTTGGAATTTTTTATCCTCAATGCTCTTCAACTTTGTACTTGTTTGGCTTTATAAATATTTTGATATGAGCGTCACTGATGAGTCTTATGTAGACGAAACGCGCGTCTGGCGTACTAAATTATAATCCTGGTACCTTTGATAACTATTTGAATACCGGTATACTACTGTTGCCTTATTCGTAAAATAGAGGATGTTTATCCTTTAACGGCACAAATGTTCGAAATTTTCCGTATGTTAATCATAAACAAATATGATTTGGTTTTCCAAATGTTTTGATTCGAGCATCACTGATGAATCTTGTGTACAAACGATTATCCGACGTATCAAAATATGAGACTGGTATCTTAAGTAAGTTTTTTTTTCTTGAACACATTTTATTCAACGTCTGATACAAGCGTCGGTGGTAGTAATTGGTCGGTGTTACCCTTCCCATTGCACCCTCTTATCTAAACAAATCGAATGAAGGCAGTGGCAAATCGTCAAACTTGTTAATTTTTTGTGTTTAGGAATAAAAAGAACATATCAAACAAATACTAAAATTATATATGAAAACAAGAATGTGTCCATAGTACACGGATGCCCCACTCGCACTATCATTTTCTATGTTCAGTGAACCATGAAATTGGGGTCAAAACTATAATTTGGCATTAAAATTAGAAAGATCATATCATGGGGAACATGTGTATCAAGTTTCAAGTTGATTGGACTTCAGCTTCATCAAAAACTACCTCGACCAAAAACTTCAACCTGAAGCGAACGGACGCACAGACGGACGGACGAACGAACGAACGGAGGCACAGACCAGAAAACATAATGCCCCTCTACTATCGTAGGTGGGGCATAAAAACTACTTTACTCCATATACCTCCTTATTAATTCCATTCCAGATGTCAATGATGCAAAAATGTGCAGGAAAGAAACTTGTTTTCAACAGCAAAGTTTGTTCTTATGTTGTGCTGTTATACCACTATCCCAGATAAGGGGTACAGAGCGCTCACAAATTTGTTGAACCCCTCAAGATTCTTTTTATGTCTGTCCCTAGATAGGAAACTGCAGTCTAGTGGTTGTCCTTAGTTGCTGTTCATCATTGCTTTACTAGCGAGAAAAGGGCTCCAAGTTTTCTCCTTTGAATGATTCCTCATTTTTATATGCCAGTGTCTGCTATATCTTACTATACAGAATAGGTTTTGCTTATTGTACAACAGTAAAGTGACCTTAAAAGAGAGGCGAAAGATACCAGAGACATTCATCTTGGTAATTTTACAGTGAACCATGATAAAAGGTGAAACGAATCATAAACGATGGACAAAAAGACCTAAAAATCATTAAATTCCCTAAAGGTCGCCCATGTTTGAAGGCAGGATTTTCATACATCTTTTTTTAACAAAATAAACCAAGGACAATTTTGACAATGTGTGGTACCAATCAGCCAAGTTATTTTTGAGTAGATTTTTGTCAAATTTACGAAAATGCCACAAGCTTTGTGATGAGGACAATAGGACAGCTCACTGGATACTTTGGGTACAGGAAGCCACATAAATACCACACAGTTAAACAGACTACATCAACAACCAAAACCTTATCCATAAAAAAAACATCCAGGTCAAGTTAAAGATCAACTCTTGCTATCTGAATCTGAGGAACATACCTGATCATAAATATTTCGTGCTGACATGAAAATGAGGTCAAAGCTTGTTGAATCCTGACTGACACAAATATTCTATACATCATATGTAGCTCATAGTTACTTATAAATATACCCAATCATTTCAAACATAATAAACATTGACCAATGAACCATGACACTATAATGTCACTATTGAGGTAAAAGCCAGATGAACACCTAACAATCCTTCTTTCCTGGCAAAGTTGACCTGTGACTAAATGTTTGTTTTCTGTATTGATTATAGATCGTCAGGCAAATTATGTGCTTTTTTGTTTTTTGGTCCAATTACATCAAAAAATATTTAATATTTATAAACATCTTCAAGAAATTTCTTTGATGTATGATTATTTGTTCTGTTATAAGAGGCCTCAATGTAACTTATATATGAAAAGCAGTAATACAGACTGCTTTGCTTTGACCAACTTAAAGTATCAAATTCATGTATTTTTCAAAGTTCAAGAATAAAACCTTTGCACAATATGTCACATGCTCACTCATATAGATTTGAACAAAATTCTGTAAACATCTTATAGGAACTCGTTAAAACTTACATTAGTATAGTTTAGACAAGGTCAAACATTCTTTGCTACAACTATTGAGTTGAGTCCCGAAAACTCCCCAAAAAAATGTATTCATGTCAAGTATTTAGATTAATATACTGTAACAGTTCTATATATTTTCATGTCTTTTAGCTGGTATTAAAGTTATTACACAGGCATCATCTGAAAGTTGTTACCATAAAAAATGTTATTTTCTTTTTGGAAAAATAGCGCAGCCAAAAACTGTTTGATTCATTGCTTGGACAATCAATTTTAGTAACACTTTTCAGCGGACATACCTGGAAAAAAAACATGAAATAAATGCTAAAATAATTTAATTATAAATGACTTTAATTCATTTACAGATCAACAAAAGATGACAGTGTATGTTTAAGATAGTCCATTTCTGTAACTTTCTGACAGCTAAACTGGATAAAGGGTAAACATCTTGTCTTTATGGTAGCAATTCCTGTATCTATTGTTTTCTCTGTGAAATCTGCAAAATAGTTCAAATTTGTTTACAAATATATATAAATTCAGTTTTTTTCTGTAAATGTATATCCAGCTTTACTCCAATTTTAGGAAGTTTTCGATTTTAATTTTTTTTTTTAAATAATAAATTTAAATGTTTTCAAAACAAATTTAATATTCAGCATTTTAAGTATGACATTGTTCTTTGGCATTTGAAAGGTTAAGATGAAAAAAAAAAAAACATTTGAAATGACATAGCCAGCCAAGTTGAACATATCAAATTTAAATTCTGTTATGTAATCTTTCAAATAATACCATTCAGCCATATATATATACCTTGTGCATATTTAAATGTCAAATATTGCTTTTGTTAAGATGACAATGATGCATGTATATATGTGTATATAAACATCAAGCTGTGATATGTGTTTACAACGTAGACAAATCTTTTCTTTTTTATATGGGTGTCATCTTCTGTCTCAAAATTAATATTAAGCAGAAATGGCAAAGCCTATGTTTAAAAGTTGACACAGCAAACATCACACAGATAAAAATCAGATTTGCAGATGTACAACTCTGTTAAGCTGTTTTCAAGACCTTCTGATTATCAAAGTGTGATGAGAATGACAAGGAAAAACCACAGAAGTGTTGGGTAAATGTAAAAACAGCTTTGTTATCAGGCCAAGAAACTCTCTTCAAAGCATTACTGATAATTATGACAAATAAACTTCTATTGTAAAAATTTACATGTTTAAGTGACCAATTAACACAAAGGTGCAAACACTGAATGTCTTATTAATATTAATGAAAATTTACTGCACCAAATGTGCATTTCCACAATTCTTCAGTGATGCACCAGGCCAAAATATTCGAAAATTAAAACCTAAAATAAATGTTGAAGAGATGATAAAACACAAAAAGGACCAAAAGTATAGCATAACTTGGACAAGGAATCAGAACTATGCTCCCTAGGGATGACATCAAAAGTTCAATGTAGGATAAACAAAAACTTAATTCATATAGTTTTTTCACTGACCCCCCAATCCCCCCCCCCTCCTCTTAACTTAATTTGGGAAAAATTGATTGACCAATAAGGATATATATAAAATCAATGTCAAGGATATATATAAAATCAATGTCAATTAAACAAAACTTGCAGCAATTTCTACCCCACCCCATCCCTAAACTATTTGAATTAAGTTTTTTATCCTTCATTGATCTTTTTTATGTCGTTCCCTACTCTTTATGAGACAAGGTAAAAATCTTTACAATTCTGAATGACCAACTTTTGAATATTTTTTTCTGTCACTGTGTCCACTAATAGGTCACGACTGTCAACTATGACCATTCTATACCCTTGAATATATACCATAGATTTTACTAGTTGGAATATTTTGTCAAGACAAACAAAATTGAGAATGGAAATGGGGAACGTGTCAAAAAGACAACAATATGACCAAAGAGCAGAAAACAGCCGAAGGCCATCAATGAGTCTTAAACACAGCAAGAAAATCCTGCACCTTGAGTTATAACTATAAGTACCTTCTAACCCCATGTTATTTAATAGATCACAGGGATGTAGATATGGTTCCTTTCCATTACAGCTGATAGGTTTACATGTTAAACACATGTTTACTGTCCTTTTAATCACTGAGCTCTCACATAACACATATACAAACTTCTCTAATGTTGACCCAAAATCTGGAAAACTCTGAAATTATAAGCAATTATTTTTATTTGTTTGTATGAATCAATCCAATTAAATGGTTCTTGTGTATTGCAAAATGGTCATTATTCATTTTATCTATAAATCTAATATGATCTACCAGCTAAAGGAGATATCCATGCTTCTATTTTATGTTTCTAACTATTTTGATCTGAGCGTCACTGACGAGTCTTATGAAGACAAAATGCACATCTGGCGTATCAAATACTAAGCCTAGTACCTTTGAAAACTATTATGTGCTTTACCATCATTAGCATTAAATAAATAGAAAAAGTTGGCTTTCATATATGGTTTGAATTGTCAAAACAAAATTCTTCATTATATATAAGTTATTTTTTTTCTAATTACCCATTCTTATATGATTATTACAAGTCTGTTCAATAGTAGAAGAAAGATCTCCGTCATAGCAGTCTAAATAGTTAGCTTACTGTATACCGATATCTAATATTTAAAATTTCATTTCAATTTTTAGTGATAGTTTGATAATCTCAAAGTGTATATAATTCAAGTGAAATTGCAACAAATCTACTGGATTTCATTTCTTAAAATACTTTCTAATAGTATTGACCTAATTTAATTGCCCCATTTTTTTAAAGTTCACAAAACTTTTTTGTAAACTATCAAAATCATTTAAGGCCAGAATTTTTTAATTTGTTGGTTTACGGATCCGCCGACCCGATTTTGTCGATTTCCAGAATAAAAATAAAATTGACTTTTCATGCTTTTTTATTCCCTCCGACCCTAACAAATGCATTATCCCTGAAAAATAATTAAAATATTCATTTTTTTTATGAAATGATTGCATTAATCACTAATAAAATTGATAACACTTTCTGTACAGTGAAAAAATAAAACTTCCAGTTGTCGTTTCTAAAAAAAGAGAAATCAATTTTAACTGACCTTGAAATGTCAATTGCGCAAATAATTTTGCAAAACGAAACCTGTGTTTAAAACCAATTACACAATAAGTTCGTTTCTCGTATTTGTCATTAGTCCGTAAGATGCATCATCTGATAGAAATAGACTTGTCCAAATGTGGACAGGTGGAAGACATCAAGTTAAAGTACTGAATATTAAATAATCATTTGGAATTTTCTTGTTTCATAGATAATAAAAAAATATTTTCCATTTGGATAAAAAAACGGGAATGCATGACAACAGATTAAGCCGATATTCTCGTTTTTCAAGTGGACGAGTCTATTACGTTTTTGACACGTGTGTTGAAACTTATTTTCATACGAAGTTTTTACATTTTTTTTCTTTATCAGTTTTCCTGCTGGAAGATCATTATTCACCAAGTTTTTGTAATTAATTAAGAGCTATGCGAATCTGTTTTTTTCTTTTTGTTATGAAATGACGATTTAATTTCGTCTTTGTCCGTGTACCCCCCTTTTTTTACAGGACATTATTATTATTAGAATGTCATGCATGTTTATGACATCTGAGCAATAAAATTTCATCGAACTAAAATCAAAGAAATGATGACAAAATAGCATAACAAACATATTGTTAGAAAGGTGAAATATATATTTATTTTGCATATAATTTTTTCTGTCTTGAATAATTTTTTTTCTTTTTTTTCCCGACCGACCGACCGGACTTTTTCATGGAGAAAATCCGTAAACCAACAAATTAAAAAACCCTGGCCTAATCTATTTATATCTGAATTATAATATCTATAAATAACCATTTCACAGGTAGATTTTAATATATATTGATTGATCAAAGTAACGTCAAGGTAAATTTCAAACAGTAAATAGAAAACAAATGTAAGTGTAAGGTAAAAAGTTAATATATTTCAATATCACAGTATTTTACAAAAATAAAAAAATGAATATTTTTTTTTAGAAAATTGCAATCAATGAAAGAACTTTATGTGAAATTTTATGATGAAATTTGAATCTAGTTTCTGACTACACATTAGTAATATCTATGGGTATATTTAACAGAAATAAATACTTGACGCTTGTTTGAATAGTAATCAATGAAATATTTGGATCTGTTATGAAATTTTATGATGAAATTTGAAAACAGTATCTGACCAAAAGTAAGATCTATTTTTAAATGTTTAAAATTTTTAACTAGCATATATTCACTTATCATAGCAATACAACTAAAACAAGTAATTTTCTTGATTTTGGGTTAAAGGTAAGACTTTTTCAAATTTAATCATTTTTTGAAATAAATCAATATTTTGTTTAATCAATACAAATTCAAAATAACCACAGTTGCAAAATTTGATGATGTTATTTGTATAATGATCCTAAAATATCACATAATTTATAAAGTTCCAATCATTGACTATCTGATTATCTATACAACTTTTTTTTAATTTCCAGATTTAAAAAAAAAAAAGCAATACATAATATTTACGTAAACATTCTATAAAAAGCTGTCATTTGTGAATGAATTTTGAGGACAACATGGCAACGCAGTCATATTCTTTAACAAGTTTACCAGATGAAGTTATAGTGAAGATACTTTCATTCATTTCACAGTATGAACTGATTTATACCATACAACACATCAATACAGACATGCACCAATTATGCTATGCACCGTTACTATGGAAATCTATCAACAGCATACAAGATCTTATTGAGGAGGAAGATGACAATACAAAGTTTAACATGTTTTTACGAACAATATTGCTGTACGTTGAGGAAATAAATATTGATATCGATCTGGATTTGTTCTTTACAATTCTTACTAACGATGAGAATATGATTTTACATAACTTGAGAAAAGCAGAAATTCAGTTTGTTATCAATTGTCCCGAAGAACTAGAGAAGACCTTTTTACATTTACCTAACATAAGAGAAATTAAAGTGATATTTTCTACAGCATACACTGATCGACTTCCTCAGTGTATTAAAGTTCTGTCTTCTTTGTCCAAATTAGAAAAGTTGAGACTCATTCGTCGAGGTAAAAGTCTATTTTACCAAAAACCTTATTTGAAAGATGTGACTAATGAATTGTACAATCTAATAGTAAATCATCCTGGGCTCCAGTTGTTTTCTATAGCAGGTCAAAGATTCTTCCGCTCCACTTTTAAAACACTGCTTACAACATGCAAAGACTTGGAATGTATAAAGCTGTACAACTGTATGTTAAAAATGGCTGATGGAATTGTGGTGCCTTTGAAAACATCATTAAAATCATTTATATCAATAGATTGCAAGATAGATGATAACTTGGTGAAAAATCTGACTACAAGTTGTCCAAATCTGAAAAAAATCTCCTTTGATCAATGTCAGACCATCAATGATCGATATTTACAACTTATTGGAGATAATTGTCCCTTATTAAAAGACCTTAATCTTAATCAATGAAACCCTGATATGCATATATCATTACCACCTGAGACCTCAATATCTGATGATGGTTTCGAAAAAATCGCAGAGGGATGTCCAAGATTAAAACGTTTACTTGTAAATTATTGTAATAATGTGAGTGATTCAGGTATTATGAGTATTGCCGAAAATTGTCCAATGCTTTTAGTTTTGGAAACCCAGGGATGTTCAAAAGTTACAGAAGATTCAGTAGAATGCATTGCATCTAAATGTAAATGGCTTCGAAAAGCGAATTTCAGCCATTGCAAATACATACGTTTTCAAAGTATAAACTATTTAATTAGGAAATGTAGTTATTTGGAAAAGTTAGATCTTAAATTATGTAGCGATAATCAACTTGAACAGACAGACAGTGTATATGAAAATCAAATAAATCCAAATCAAGTCCAAGATTTAAATGAAAACATAAGTTTAACTCAAAATAAACAAAAGGATGGTTCAAAAATAAGGACTGTGTTGTCATCAATTGAAAGTGTTAATGTTAGAAGAACCCATCCATTGTCAGAATTATATCTAAACTCAGCAAACATTGTTGATGAAACAGTATTTTTTATAGCAAACATCTGTTTAGATCTGCAAACTTTAAACTTGAATAATAACCCGCAAATTACTGATATAGCAATGAATACATTGATGCAAAACTGTAAATGTTTACAAGTCTTACATCTATCTGGAAGCATAAACCAAACGTGTAACTTAACAGATGATTCTCTTTCATCAATTTCTAAATATGGAGAAAATTCAAAAGTTCTAACAATAACCAGTAACAAACAATTCACCATAGAAGGAATAAAAGAGATCATCTGTTCATGTGATAGTTTGAAGCAGATTGAATTCACAGTTGGAAGCATTGTCAAAGTTTTGGAAACTCAAGTCACAAGTTTTATTGACAAATATGACCAAAAACGTATCTTCATGAGGACAGGAAGAGGCATGGGCCATGAATGTCAAGTTTATGCTATGAATCCAGACTTTTACCATGTTCAACTCTATATAAATAGACTACATTCAAGATTTACTATCTAAGAAATAAATATCATTCTAAAACATATATTTCAGGTCTGAATGAATCCAAATATGTTTTTTTTTTTCAAGGATCATCTTGGATCATCTGACATTAGTGTGAACAATGTCTAGTATATAATAAAACAAAATACATACAGTACTAATAAATACACATACAAAACAATGTGGATTCAGAAACAATTAAATAATGCTTAAATCTATATGAAAAAATAACAATTCTCTGTAAAATGTGAACTTGGAATTTTTGTTTAACCATTGAGTGGAGTAGATATCAAAAGATTAAAAGAGAAAATATGATTTCCCAATATTGTGGTTTAAATGAAACAGAAAATGAATCCCACAACTTTTTCTACCTCAAACTTGACGTCTTGATTTTAAAATACTGTTTATAATCATATTGCAAAATTTTAATAACGAAGATAAAAAAGTTAATAAAAATGTTATCTTTGTATCAATTAATGCATTTTGTCGATGCATGATGCATTCATAAAAATGTTCAAAGTACCATGACAACAGAACTCTATAACTATAGTTACAACACAACTATACAATTAAAAGTTTGAATTCTATTTTTATTGTGTTCTTGTATGTTAATTAGTGTACACCATCAATCCTTCAGGGTGTAAATGTTCATTAGAAATACATAACTTAATCTCTTATCTAGAACACATTTACAAATTGACATATTGAATCTCCATAAAAGTTTACCATAGAACAGAGCATATATAAGTAAGTGAGATTGACTTTTTTCACATTCACATATTTCAAGGTATCAAGTTTTTATTTGTGAAAATAATGTATGGTTGTTATATTCCAATAATTTGCAAGTATGGCTAGTACACGTTTTTTACTTAAGGCTAGCTGAGGCCCACTTTGGGTACAGGATTTTATCACTGCATTGAAGACCCCTTGGTGGCCTTTTGCTGTTATCTGCTCTTTAATCAGGTTGTTGTCTCTTTGACATATTCCTTATTTCCATTCTCAATTTTACTTTATATTTATAGATTATCGTTGATCATCTCAACGAGATTGATTTTCTCGCTTGAGCCGGGACGGGGAAAGCAAGAAAGGCAATCGAGTTGAGATGATCAATGGTCAATTTCATGTCAATTTCTTTAGCAACGCCACATGCCTGCTTAGTTTCTAGCAATAATTTTCCATCTCAAGCGAGTAGCATGATATGAAAATTATCACAAAAAAAGATCAAAGGAAAAATGCACAAAATAGCGATAATATAAAATATCTTTATCATCACAGAATAAAATATTCAAATACCTGTTGTAAAAACACTTCACCATGTTGCTTCACTGAAAGTTTCAAAGCTTCCCATTGATCATCAGACAACAACAGTAATATCTGAACCTCTTTATCAGAACAAGTAACCATAGCAACACTGGTTCCATCATCTATTATCAAACTGGAAAAAAAATAACTATAAACATTAAGATATTAAAATTCTTAGCTATGTTATAGATCATGCTTGCAGTATTTGACAGTTTATTTCTAGTTTGGGTTTATATCATTTCAGAAATTATAAAACAAACACAACTAAAAATGTACCTTTTTCAAAAAGGGTGATGCAATCTACATTATAGAAATCTTCCTTTTGTATATACATCACAAGTGAAACAAAATATATAATTTTGACATTGTCAGCAGTTGAGTAGATGAAACTTCAAGCAGGTCGAAAGAAGTCTCATACTAAAACTTTTGTTGGAATTGACATTATTAGTGATAGGACAGACAGAAACTATATGAAGAGCAGAAAAAGAAAGAACCTTTTTTACTGCTCGTTATCTTATATACCCATTCTCGCATTTGAGAAAACAGTACTTCATATATGAATTCATGTGGAAACAGACAATAGAAAATGAATAAGCATATGATTTACCAAAGCAATTCAAAGCTATTAAATATGTAAATGCTTAAAACATAATCCTATTAATGAATCAATGTGTAGCACATGTATATTTGTTGTAAACAGGGATTTGTTAAATTAATTAAAAGTATTTAAAAGAGTTTACCTTTCAGTTTTTTAATTTATGTATAATTGTCATTTTGCTTAGTTTCTTTTGTTTACTTTTTTGACATCAGACTCAGGCTCAGACTTGGCAAATAATCTTCAATAATTGACGGATCACTAGAAACTTAAAGAAGAAGAAGAGAACTTATTTTTAACGGGGTTTAACTGTGTTTATTGCTGTATGTTTCTTTATCCTTCATTGGCTAGAGGTATAGAGGAGGGTTGAGATCTCATTTTTCATGTTTAACCCCAACACATGTTTGTGTCTGTCCCAAGTCTGGAGCCTCTGGACTGATTTTTGTATGTTTTTAGTTCAATTATATGCTTTTGAGTTTAGTATAACATCTATTTTCACTGAACTAGTACACTTATTTAGGGGGCAGCTGAGTCATGCCTCCTTGGTATGGATTTTCTCACTGCATTGAAGACCCATTGATGGACTTCAGCTGTTATCTGCTCTTAGGTCAGGTTGTTGTTGTCTCTGGCATATTCCCCATTTCTGGTGGACTTCAGCTGTTATCTGCTCTTAGGTCAGGTTGTTGTCTCTGGCATATTCCCCATTTCTGGTGGACTTCAGCTGTTATCTGCTCTTAGGTCAGGTTGTTGTCTCTGGCATATTCCCCATTTCTGGTGGACTTCAGCTGTTATCTGCTCTTAGGTCAGGTTGTTGTCTCTGGCATATTCCCCATTTCTAGTGGACTTCAGCTGTTATCTGCTCTTAGGTCAGGTTGTTGTCTCTGGCATATTCCCCATTTCTGGTGGACTTCAGCTGTTATCTGCTCTTAGGTCAGGTTGTTGTCTCTGGCATATTCCCCATTTCTGGTAGACTTCAGCTGTTATCTGCTCTTAGGTCAGGTTGTTGGCTCTGGCATATTCCCCATTTCTGGTGGACTTCAGCTGTTATCAGCTCTTAGGTCAGGTTGTTGTCTCTGGCATACTCCCCATTTCTGGTGGACTTCAGCTGTTATCTGCTCTTAGGTCAGGTTGTTGTCTCTGGCATATTCCCCATTTCTGGTGGACTTCAGCTGTTATCTGCTCTTAGGTCAGGTTGTTGTCGCTGGCATATTCCCCATTTCTGGTGGACTTCAGCTGTTATCTGCTCTTAGGTCAGGTTGTTGTCTCTGGCATATTCCCCATTTCTGGTGGACTTCAGCTGTTATCAGCTCTTAGGTCAGGTTGTTGTCTCTGGCATATTCCCCATTTCTGGTGGACTTCAGCTGTTATCAGCTCTTAGGTCAGGTTGTTGTCTCTGGCATACTCCCCATTTCTGGTGGACTTCAGCTGTTATCTGCTCTTAGGTCAGGTTGTTGTCTCTGGCATATTCCCCATTTCTGGTGGACTTCAGCTGTTATCTGCTCTTAGGTCAGGTTGTTGTCTCTGGCATATTCACTATTTCAATTCTCAACTTACCACTTGCTTGGTACCAAATTTTTAAACACTTGTTTGTAGTACAAGACATGAGACAGAAATGTGTCAAAGATGGACGGACATAAGGAGAAATACCCCTCTTTAAGGGTATAATTTTAATAATCAGCTGTGTACTTTTACACCAACTACTTTAACATTGAATCAAACCACATGAATTGCATTGGATTGTATTATAATATAAAGATGAGCTTTATCAGTTGTTTTTCCTAATAAGGGGCTTCAGAAAGGAACCTTGCTTTGGTCATGTTTCAAATTGCCTCAAGTCATGACCAGGTCATTATTTTATTGGAGTCCTTACCAATTATACTCCTTAATAACTTTGAAATGAATTAGGCCTACATTAAAAATATCTTTGTTTCCCCTCCCCTGACTGAGGTTGTTAGGGTATGGGTAGGTAGGTAGGCAAATTATTTTATTTTATTCCTTGATGGTTTTCTATATTGAATTTGTACAAAATTCAACAGGTAAGGCTCAAGTCAAGAAAAATTGGGTATTCCCTTATTCTAATTCAGTTTACTCCCCAGTTTTCTGGTGTTAAAAAAAACCGGTAAACAGGGACCTCCTTATTTTCCTATTCATTTAATGTAATGAAATCTACAAAAGCACACATTCTACTTGTGGTAACAATGCTTAATGATAGCAAGTGTTTTTCTAGTTAAAAAATCAAGCTTATTTCAAGTCTAATTTGATGCATAACTCACAACAAAACAATTAACTTTCAAATGTGCCCTTTTGTAATTTTCATGCCATAAATTGAAAAAGGAAATCCCATTTAAACTGGGTTTTTTTTTTACACCAGAAAACAGGGACGTTCCCTGAAAGCAGGGAATACATGTATTCCACATTTCCTGACTTGGTGCCCAACCTGTTCAAAGACAAAGTAGATAGATTTTAAAGCATGATTCAGACCATTTTTACTCAAACTCTTTAAGATTATATCCTTTAAACAGGAACAGAGGTTAGACACAAAGCAAATCAAGATGCACTCAGTGGGTTGAAAGATGCTTCAGTTTTTTTTAATTTTCAAATCGTGTGGCAAAGCATTTTGTTTGTTTTCCTTGATTCCGAATCATGTAGACGCTTCAATGCAAAAATGCCTCGATTTAAAATGCTCGTTGACTATAGCATCAAAAAGGTTTCACCAAAAACTAATGCTTGTTGACTACAGCATCGGAAAGATATCACTAATAACCAACATAGCAAAAAAAAAATAGTGGACAAGAATTGCCAATAAAAATTTTCGGGTCGCAGTGATTTTACCGGGTCGGTCAGGGGAGGGGAAACAAACAATATTTTATGTTTGGCCTTACCTAATTCTAGCAACAAATTTAAACTCCTCAGAGTGACATAAGTTGTTGCCACATCGATCTACAAAAACACCACCACACATCTGACAGCAACATTTCAATGATATCTTGACAACCTTTTGAACAAAACAGACACAGGAGAACTGCAGTATTGAATTATCTCCCCAAACATCTGCTAAAAAACCTAAATTGTACTGTTCAGTAAGAGGTTGACTGTCATTACATTCTTCTGAGGTTTCTGCTTTTCTATAAGATAAAATTAAGTCATCTGAAATACTTGGCATACATGGTACATAGCATGCAAATGTTGTCGTTTCTAATTCATTTATATTTTCGTTATCAGATAAGGGTTATTTCAGAAAAAAATATATTTGAAGTTGTATAGAACTTGAATCTTTTTTGTATTGGTGAGTATTAAGGTCAGGAAGTTGAAATTGTATGTTTATGTATGCAAAGTAACATGCAATTGTATGGATGATTGCCATAAGAAAAATGTGCCTTCCAATCCCAAATATTGTTGCATTTGGAAAAATCTCAAAGTCTATATTTTTATCTACAAACATTATGTCTCATTAGAACATATAAAGTTTTATCTCCCACCCCTTAAAAGGATAAGAATTTCTAATTTTGTTTTTCGGGAGCTTTCTTCTTGAGGTTTACAACAAATCTACTTTTGCCATATCAAGAACAGTTAAACATTAACTTTTAGATTACTGTAAATTCCGAAATGTGTGCATTTATTATTACGATTAAGTCATTTTAGACTAAAATGCAATTTTAATTTTCGCGACATTCAAAATAATCCTGTTTGCTTCATATAAAATAATTTAAAATGCAATTTCGCAATAATAAAAACATCACAATAATTTCTGAATTATAGTGCATGGAAAAAAATTGCTTCTTTCCTTTATTACCTTGTTGTCAATTCTGACCATTTCTGATGCAGTACACTTAGTGATGATACAATACTGAACTGACAATACACAACACCCTTCCTTGAAACTCTTCTCTCTATTTTATCCATGTACACAACAGTTCCAGGAACCAGCCCCAGTGGATAGGTTATGTTGTCAAGTTTAAGATATACAGATATTTCTCTTTCTGATTTCATACACTTTATTTGAAGCTGTATCTGCCAGTTATCAAGAGTTGATATTCCATTATCTATAAATAAAAATAGCAAATAACATGTAAGTGGGTGTTAAGGTGATACCCAACACTTTCACTAAAATAAATTTGGCTCGTTTAATTTTCATAAAATTTTGTCAAAGTATTTATTTTGACACTTAAACAAAAATATAAAAATTTAAAAAACACAATGTAATTAAAACGTTAAGCTGACTTTACAGAGTTATCTACCTGTAGTGTTAGGTACCACCTAAACTGAATTATTTTTATGATGATTAGTATTGAGTTTTTCAATCGATTGATATAGTCGGATGTTTGGTTTTGTCAGTTTTAATGCAACTAGGTATTTAACATTATCAATGATCCATGAATATAGAGTAATAATCAAATCAGTCATAAGAAAGGATCCTTTCATCATGTTCATCATGAAAACCAATGATGATGATGGATGGCTGTTGAACATCCAAAAGCAAATTAAATGCAGTCTTTGCTCTTACTCATAGATGCCTCCTACTTAACAAACAAACATAAAATACAAGTTTTATAGTCTGATTTGACCTGGATGGGTTCTTGGCGAGCATACTACCACAAGACCATTAAGGAGGTTGGTTGACAAATGACTCATGCAGTAAAGTAGGTATGAATATGGTAAATATTAGATTAGACTGCATTACAATTTCAAAACACATGTTGATGTATGAGCTTGTATCTTCTGAAATGCCTTGCTATTTCTTAGGGCTGTCCCAAAAAATCCTTTTTTCCCCAGGGAAGGCAATTTTTTTTTAAATTTTAAGTGGGTGGTTGTATTTGAAATATCAAAATGCAAAGGAAGTGTTGTTCTAATTTGTTTTTATTTCTGTTGGTGGTGGGGGTTAAAAAAAAAGTGCCGTCCTTTAGTGGGGAGGAGACATTGTATCTTCTGGAGCAGCCCTTAATGCATTAAATTATATACCTGATGTAAGATGTTTGTTGTTAAATTTCAGTCTTTTAAGAACTAGACCAACATCATCAGGTTCATGATGAACTCTTCTCACAATTGTGCCAAATATACTAACATAATCTTTACAATGTCTGTAAAAAACAAGAATGTGTCCCTAGTACACCGATCCCCATCCACACTATCATTTTCTATGTTCAATGGACTGTGAAAATGGCGGGAAATCTCTAATTTGGCATTAAAATTAGAAAGATCATATCATAAGGAATATGTGTACTAAGTTTCAAGTTGATTGGACTTTAACTTCATCAAAAACTACCTTGACCACAAAAACGTTTAACCTGAAGCAGGACATACGGACGGACTAATGGACAAATGGACTGATGCACAGACCAGAAAACATAATGCCCATAAATTGGGCATAATAAAAAAACATTACAATATTGTTAATTCGTTATCATTTGTGAGATAACAATATTCCTGCATTTTGTGGGTACAGTTGAATCAAAAATTCAAATGTGTAGTCTACAGACTTGTATGCAGACTTTGGCAAACAACGAAATCAAACTTTGAAGTTTTCTTTTATCCACGAAACTAGAGGCTCTAAAGAGCCTGTGTCGCTCACCTTGGTCTTGTGCATATTAAACAATGGACACGGATAAATTCATGACATAATTGTGTTTTGGTGATAGTGATGTGTTTGTAGATCTTACTTTACTAAACATTCTTGTTGCTACAATTATCTCTATCTATAATGAACTTGGCCCAGTAATTACAGTGGAAAATATTTTCTACAAATTTACAAAAATTTATGAAAAATGTTAAAAATTAACTATAAAGGGCAATGACTCCTTAAGGGGTCAATTGACTATTTTGGTCATGTAAACTTATTTGTAGATCTTATTTTGCTGAACCTTATTGCTGTATACAGTTTATCTCTATCTATAATAATATTCAAGATAATAACAAAAAACAGCATTCCTTAAAATTACCAATTCAGGACAGTATCCTAACAACGGGTTGTCCGATCCATGTGAAAACATCAGGGCAGATAGATCTTGACCTGATAAACAATTAAACCCTGTCAGATTTTCTCTTAATGCTTCGGTTTTTGAGTTATAAGCCAAAAACTGCATTTTACCCCTATGTTCTATTATTAGCCGTGGCAGCCATTTTGGTTGATTGGCCAGGTCACGCCACACATTTTTTAAACAAATTACCCAAATGATGATTGTGGCCAAGTTTAGTTTAATTTGGCCCAGTAGTTTCAGAGGAGAAGATTTTTGTAAAAGATTACTAAGATTTACAAAAAAATGGTTAAAAATTGACTATAAAGGGCAATAACTCCTTCAGGGGTCAACTGACCATTTTGGTCATGCTGACTTATTTGTAAATCTTACTTTGCTGAACATTATTGCTGTTTACAGTTTATCTCTATCTATAATAATATTCAAGATAATAACCAGAAACAGCAAAATTTCCTTAAAATTACCAATTCAGGGGCAGCAAATCAACAACAGGTTGTCCGATTCATCTGAAAATTTCAGGACAGATAGATCCTGACCTGATAAACACTTTTACCACATGTCAGATTTGCTCTAAATGCTTTGGTTTTTGAGTTATAAGCCAAAAACTGCATTTTACCCCTATGTTCTATTTTTAGCCATGGCGGCCATCTTGGTTGGTTGGCCGGGTCACGCCACACATTTTTTAAACTAAATATCCCAAAGATGATTGTGGCCAAGTTTGGATTAATTTGGCCCAGAAGTTTCAGAGAAGAAGATTTTTGTAAAAGATTACTAAGATTTACGAAAAATGGTTAAAAATTGACTATAAAGGTCAATAACTCCTAAAAGGGTCAACTGACCATTTTGGTCATGTTGACTTATTTGTAAATCTTACTTTGCTGAACATTATTGCTGTTTACAGTTTATCTCTATCTATAATAATATTCAAGATAATAGCCAAAAACAGCAAAAATTCCCTAAAATTACCAGTTCAGGGGCAGCAACCCAATAACGGGTTGTCGGATTCATCTGAAAATTTGAGGGCAGATAGATCTTGACCTGATAAACAATTTTACCACATGTCAGATTTGCTCTAAATGCTTTGGTTTTTGAGTTATAAGCCAAAAACTGCATTTTACCCCTATGTTCTATTTTTAGCCATGGCGGCCATCTTGGTTGGTTGGCCGGGTCACGCCACAAATTTTTTAAACTACATACCCCAATGATGATTGTGGCCAAGTTTGGTTTAATTTGGCCCAGTAGTTTCAGAGGAGAAGATTTTTGTAAAAGTTAACGACGACGGACGACGGACGCCAAGTGATGGGAAAAGCTCAGCCAGGTGAGCTAAAAATGAATATGAATATCAGTACCATAGTTAAAAGAATGGTGGAATATGGCTATGCAACAAACAAAATAATTCTTCATAGTCATATGAAAAAGTCATAGAGATGCAACAAAATAATTGTTCATGGCACATCTAAATATGTATATTATAATTAGCATCCATGACATATTGTACAATTAATGCAAAATCCAGTGGTCAAAAAGAAATTTAGCCATTTTTGTTATAAATTGCTTTTTTTCAATCATTTAATCAAATCATTTCAAGCAGAAGATATTTTCATACCTGTCAGTTAGGATATGTTCTATACTTTCAACCCTTCCTTCCAACCAGCTTACAGCATTACTATTCTGAAATAAACAGAAATGTTTAACTGATCTTTAAAATCAAGCCATTATTCATGTTATTATGACAGTAAGGCTTTAGAAAGAGCAGAGGTTATGAAAACTATTTTCAATTTCAAAAAACTAAATTCATAAACTGTTAAAATGAAATATGCACATGTATCTTTACTTTGACATCTGATGTTAAATGTAAAACTACAGAAAACAGTCTATCTTTTCAACTTGGAATTATTTTTAGTTATGGAATTTGCATAATTTCTTGTGCTTGTAATTTTTAATGAATTCCATGTTTATTCTGTATTATAATGTTGTGAGTGGTGCATAACACTTTCCATACAATTGATTTTGTATAGATAATGTTGGGGACTGCACAATTCATTCTATTGAAAATGTGCTATCTTCTTTGTAATAGAAAGTGGTGTGTGCAACATTAAAATACAGAATAAACATGGAATTTATCAAAAACTTCTAGCACAAGAAATTATGCAAGTTCCATAAATAAAAATAATTCCAAATTGAAATAATAGCCTGTTAGATGCATTATGGGTACATAAGCAGTTGTGATTAACCTAGATTTGTAGAAGAAGAAATAGAATCAAGTATTTAGTACAAAGACTGGTAAGTTTGCTGACAATTTATGTAATGATCTGCTAATTAGGTCAAATGATGTTGTTCAGAAACAAAAAAGAAATCAGTAAATTCCAGTCTCATGAAAGATGTGCAGACCCATAAGACCTTAGACCATAAAGCACTAAAAAGAGGATTTCCCATTTCAATTTGGCAAATGGTAGACATATTGTTTAATAATATTATCCGTCAAGTTCCCTATTTACTGAAGATATCAAAATTTAATAGAAAAGTAGTAAAAGATTGCATCATAAGTTTTTGCTGTACATAATCTACTAAATTATGATTAGCAGGTTCATGCAATCGTAAATTCTTACTGGCAACCCAATGGTTGTTCCAATTTCAGTCTTTCAAAATTTGTGAAATGTGGGACATATAGTTCAAAATATCTTCAAGAAACTGAATTTTGACTTATTTGCACTGTGTTTGATTTCAATAATGAAAAAAAAATAATCTTATTTTAGATGTTCTTATCAAATAGATATGGGTGAAACTAGTTTAGAAAGAACTTTTGATGATACAGGAGCACCTAACTTCATAGCCTGTTTTTGCTGTGGTTCCTGTTGCTCAATGTTTAGTTATCTATGTGTAACTTTTTATATTGTGTGTTAGTTTGTCATTTTTCTTTTGACCAAAGTGTTGTTGTCATTCTTCTTAAAATTCCATGTTAGTATTTCTTTTTTCTTTTGTTTGTCAAAAAGAGGTTAAGTATTGAATGGTCTTGGATCTAAACTATTCCTACCTGATCATGAAATTCTCTTTCAACTATAAAATCATCTGGCAACACATAACACAGGTTGTCACCAGCTTTCTTTGCAGACTGCTTTAGTTGCCATGGTAACTTTCTTCTTTCTTTCATAACACCATCAAAACCAACAAACTTATACAAACATCCACTTTGTATGACATTATAATATTTGACATTGGAGTTCTCAAATAATATAAGCTGACATTTTGCACAAGACAGTTGTTTTACTTCAACATTAACATCTTTTTCAAGGTCATTCTGAGTTTGGGAAGTCAAACATTTCTTTTCTAGCATGTCTTCTCTTTGATGTAAATGGTCACATATATGAGCAATAAACAATAATCTGGCTTTGCTTTTGTTATTGTCATTCATATGCAAAGACTCCTTATGATTAACACACTGCCAGTGAATATCAGAAACTTTTAATTTATTATCTTTTTTGTCTTTTACAGAATTTTGAAATGTGCAATGGTTGCAGCTGATTGAATATTTAGGCTTGTGTATCAAAATTACATCTGATAAACTGAAAACCAAATACTTTATATGCAATTCTTTAGATTTGTTTGTCACAATATTGTCCTTTATTTTTATATTTGTGAAATTTCCTAGAAGAAATCTCTCCTTGACAACAGTGAATTTTGTTATGGCAACCAAGCAGCCACTGTGATGTGGATGGAGATGTGGACATTTGAACTTTGACCTCAGTGCTTGATAGCACATGCAACACTCAGCTGTACATTCATGGTATTGTTCATTTTCTGTTTGAGTTTCCATGACTACGCAGTCTATACACCCAGTTTGATCTCTAAGCTGAACTTTTCCAGATCTAGAGCTTGTATGAATTTCTCCTATTATTATCTGGAATAAGAAGAAAATAAAATATGTTTCAATTTTTTTTAACCCATATTCAAAGGGGAATACCAAATATAAACCTGTGAACAGTAAATCAGATTAAAAACACTATGATCAATCAAATGAGGCGAATTATAGGGAGAGTTAATCCTTTCTTATTCAGGAATACAGTTTGGACTACTATAGCAGCCAAGAGTCTGTTATTTCAGTTTCAATGAGTCCAGCAAAGAAGAAAATCTGTTTGTTGAAGATACTGTAAACAGATGCATTGCAAAAAGTGATAGTCATGAATATTTTATGGTTTTATCTCACAACACTACACGGATTACACGTTCATATTTTTGTCAAATCATAAATTGTCCTTTTATATTAATTTATAGGGTGATTCAAATATGAGGTCATAGAGACATTTATACTACAGTTTAAAATTGTCTTGATATCTATTTCAAAAGTGAACACTTTTCATGTGACAATTATATAGAGAATATCATATGGCTTTTTCAATATCGCATCCGTATCAACCCCAGACACCAATATAATCCCAAGAGCTCTGCTCGAGGGATTATATTGGTGGAAGGTTGATACGGTGTGTGATATTGAAAAAGCCGTATCATATACACTTTACTATATACATATACCTCAAGAAGAATTTTTTTATGTGACATGACGTCATACAGATAAGGAGGTTTGAAATGACATCATACAGATTATAGGTTTTACATGACGTCATACAGATTAGGGATTTGATAAAGCCTTTGCAACAGTGACTGCAATCGATGACGTGACGTCATACAGATTAAAGATGTGATAAAGCTTTTGCAACCGTGCTGATATCAATATCATCACGGGTGGCTGATACAGCACGCTTGCCATTGATTGTATTACATAAACAACTTATCTGTTTTTACTAATAAATATATAATAAAAGAAAATACTGAATGATATAAGCTTAAATCATGTATATGGAAATATTGATGAGGAGGAGTGTCAAAAACAATTTACTTGAATATTGAAATATAATAATTGAATTTTTAAAAGTACTAGACTTTACAAGCAATACTACAGTACTCAAGAAGTAGTTGCCATTCCTAGTACTTTCAAACAATTCATGAAATATAGTAACAATTTTATATAAACCTGTTGTACAGCTCCTTGTTGTATGACATAATTCCAATAAAGGACATGGTTCCAATCTTTACTCCCATCATGCTTAGCTATAGCTATATCATTCATTTTGTCGTCTGCATCATGAATGTCAACCTCAATCACTTGCGGAAAACTGTTTTTATATTCTGTCTGAGCAAAAAGATATTTCTGTTTAGTTTGATCAGTAATTACTGAATTTTCATTTTTATGTGTAAAATTCCAATTTCGCTTGTTTTCCTGGGTAAAGGTAAAACCATGAATTTAAATAATTCAATGGAATGCAATTTTCTATTTTTTTGTATGCATACTTGAGTAAAACCATGAAATCAAATATTCATGAAAGCACAAATCATCAATAACCCAAGAAAATAGTTGATCAACAGTATAACAAAGAGACTATAAGAAGTTGAAATCTCATTATCTACTATTAAGAGAATCAGCATAAACATATGTCTGTTTATAAGTTAAATGTGATGGGGAGTAAAAGTCAATGATACAGCAATATAACATAAGTAAACCAGGTTAGATTAAAGAACCTTAGTGAGCACACTCACATACCCCACGTCCCCACATTGTCATTGGAGAAATTAAATAAGTATAAGATAAAAAAATTGTATAAGAAAAAATACTGAATAATAATTTCCTGTCAATATACACATCTACATAGTATGTTCTTATTATCTACAAAATTTCATGAAATTCTGTTGTGTGTTTTCAGAGGAGTTGCGATGACAAACTGTTGCAGAAGTACATTGAAGCAAATAAGTTCAAAGGGGCATAACTCCTAGAAAAAAAATTGAATCGTAATTTCCTGTTGATATGCACATCTACGTAGTATGTCCTTATTATCTGAAAAGGTTTCGTGAAATTCTGTTGTGTGGTTTGAGAGGAGTTGCGATGACAAACTGTTGCAGTAGTACATTAAAGTAAATAAGTTCAAAGGGACGTAACTCCTAGAAAAAAAATTGAATCGCAATTTCCTGTCGATATGCACAACTACGTAGTATGTCCTTATCATCTGAAAAGGTTTTCGTGAAATTCTGTTGTGTGGTTTGAGAGGAGTTGCGATGACAAACTGTTGCAGTAGTACATTAAAGTAAATAAGTTCAAAGGGGCGTAACTCCTAGAAAAAAAATTGAATCGAAATTTCCCGTCGATATGCACAACTACATAGTATGTCCTTATTATCTGAAAAGGTTTCGTGAAATTCTGTTGTGTGGTTTGAGAGGAGTTGCGATGACAAGAAACAGGACTGACGGACGGACGGATCAAAAACATTATACCCTCCGCAACTTCGTTGCGTGGGGTATAAAAATGACAAGTTGTTATATTACTATCTTTGTTGATACACCAGCAGCAACACTATAAAATGCATCAAATCATCACACCAATCACTTCAATGTATGAAATACCTCACTGCATTTAGATAAACAATAACTCAATCAAAACCATACAAAACAAGAATGAGTCCAGAGTTCAAGGATGCCCAACTAGTACTATCATTTTCTATGTTCAGTGGACTGTGAACTTGGGCTCAAAACCCTATTTGGCATTAAAATTAGAAAGATCATATCATAGGGAACATGTGTACTAAGTTGATTGGACTTCAACTTCATCAAAAACTACATCGCCTTTATCCTTAAGCTGTGTAAGAACCCTCTTTGCAGATGAAAATTCACCTGCCATGTTCACGATTTTACAACTAGATGAAAACAACACAAGTTTAAAATCTAGCATGCTAGGATTGGCTTAATAATTTGATCATGAGAAATTTGATTGGCTAAACACGATTGTCTTACCTTGGGAACAAAATAAGGAACAGATGATTTTCACTAAATCCTGTTTTAGAGTTTTTTTAACGATACCCTTAATATTAATATTTTTTAATAAATGCAAGGACGTATTATAAAACATCCTTGATAAGAGTAAAGAGAATGAACGGACTAATGGCCAAAGAACTCAGGACGAACAGACCAAGAGCAACAAGTACACAGGGCGAGTTGACCCGATACCAAATTCACGCATGCGTACTACAAATATCTACATAAAAAACATCTGGTTACAAGTAAACAAATAACGTTCATGTAGATGAGATGATATCTTATAATTTACATAAATAAAAGGGTACATATTTACGATAGTGATTGTTTTTCAATCCTGATTTACTAATGAAATGATTCAGATGCTTAATCATGTGTAAAAATCGATGTCAAGAATTGGAAGTTGTTATGAAATTGTAATACATAGAACGGATGGGGCATACAGAGGTGATAACGGTTCAATGATTTTAAAGTGGGCCCCATAGGCCTTCAGAAGACTTGAAGTCTTCTTCCACCAAAAAGGGTCATTATTAACAAAATGCTTGCAATGAATTTTCTATGAGGAATAGTTCACCAATATTCACATATATACAATAAAACATATTTTTGTCACTGATGATGTTGATAATTTGAAGCTTGATTGTGCACTATCTTTCAATTCATTTCTGAGTGAAAAAAATATATTGCCAAACAAAAATTACTTGTAAACTTTCTCATGTCTTAATTTAACTGCCAAATTTCAAATATAATGAAAATATTTGACAGTATTTTCTTATAAACACTCTTCTATCAGCTGTCTTAATACTCACTTTATCTGAAATAAAACAACATGCAGTAGTCAGAACTTCTTGTAAATGATTTCTGGTCAAAGAAGTGTTTACTGAACACAGGTCTGATATAACAGGTAGGAATTTTCCAAATCTGAAAGAAAATAGCACATCTAAGAATTATTTTTAAAATATTTTATGCATTTGAAAAAAAAAGAAAAAAATTTCCTGCATTCATTCTGTTGTCTTCAGTTGAAAGTCATTAATATCACAAATAATTGAAGTCCTGATTTAAAAAATAGTTAGTTTTTGATATTTTTTCAGAACATAGCTAATTTCTTTTAAGAAACTGTAAGTTTTAGTTTTTATATGGTTTTGTAATGATGACACATCAATACCTTTACAGCATTAAAAATTACAAAAAGGTTATAAAATTTAAAGTAACCTAAATTTTACAATTATAAATATTTTATCAAATCTGTAAAAAAAAATTGACTTTTTCTATTAAAACTGTGTCTGATGAAACATACCTTTCATTTGAATAGTTGGTGAATTTCTGTCTCAAATGAAGCATAACATCCATCACAAAAGTAAAACCATTCAAACTATATTGTTGTTTCCACAAGCAAGCTTGAATAGATTTAGGAATCCTTACATTCTGAAAGACAATTTTTGTAACAAAGTTTAAACTATGAGGTTTTGAATAAACATTATACATTGGACATACTTTGATCATTAACTTATAAATTCATTCATTTTGTGTACGAGCTGACTTGTCTTTTTAATGACTCTAAAATTATGTATGTTCATAAGGCCATCAGCAAATACCCATTTAAAGGTCTTACTTTTACCTGGATGATGTTTGCATTCACAACTCCCTCACTTGTGTCGAGTGCACTACAACATGTCCATAGAAGCAATATCATTCACTTCAATTTGACAAGCTCTTATTTTACAAATAAATTTAAGGCTGTACATAGGTGAAATAAAAAAAAAAAAAATTAAAATTGATACTTTAAGTCAGAAGAGCATTAGTCAAAATAAGCTAAAAATATTGATAGCTAGGTTAATGGAGCTACTTTTTCAAGATATTTAATTTTTTAAAAAATGGCAGAAAAAAATCAGACTCAGACTTTTACCTTATTTTGGTATTATTTTGGTCTAATTCAAGTATAATTTTCTATCATACCTCTGCAGAAAGATTTGTAGTAGAAAACTCGAGAATCTTGATACAGCTAGACAAACACCCAACTATTCTGATTTTTTCATCCTAAAAAAAATAAACTTTAATTATTATGAATATTTATATGTGGCGTTAATGTCAATAAATAAACAACTACACAAATCAAGCAACCAACAATATAATTTCAAACATGTGAATTCAAATCAACCCATAATAGAAGGTGCAAATCTTCAATCTGTTTGCAATCAAGGTGTGTTTTTTGTTGGATGTATTTCTCTTGCATTACTGATTATCAATTATTTTATCTGTACCTTCTCAGATTTGTGTAGGTGTGCATTGTAAACCAGGATCTTGGTTCCAAGTCTCAGACTAACATAAGTCACAGGAATGTAGGATAAATATAACCTGTAAAAAACAAAATAGAGCTATCTTAATGTAGAGAATTTTATACTATAAAACTCATAGCTGAATGCATATTTTGTAGCTTCAGAAGTAGGTAAAACATGTTTGAATAGTTTTTGAAAGTTAATTGTACAAAAAGGATGACTATCACAATCCTTGACATCCCAACAAAAGGCTCTGTATAACGGATAGACACATGCATAATGTACTTCTCAATCATAACCATTAGAGCAAATACCCAAGAATAGGCCTTGCAAGTGTTCAACAGAAGTAAATTTTTTTACCTAGTACACATTTTTGTTTAGGGGCCAGCTGAAGCCCATCTCTGAGTGGGGGATTTTTTCTCTGTGTTAATTACCAACTGATGGCCTTGGAATGTTTTCAGATCTTTGGGCATGTTGTTGTCTCTTTGACACATTCCCTGTATTCATTCTTAATTTTATATGGGATGTTAATGAACTAATGCACATACCTGATCTTCTGATCCAGTTCAAATATACCTAAGTAAGCATCTTCATCACTTGTGATCACACCTTGATAAGAAATGTGATTGTTTTCTACTATTTTATCTGTAGCTCTGTAGTCTTTATTATCTATTGATACTTCAGTTATACCTGCTTTTGACATCCAGTCCTACAGTAAAGCAAATTGATAAAAATATGCCATTAAATTATCATTGTCAATATTTCATATTTCTTTGCCTGTCATTGAATCATACCAAAGTAAAACTTTGAAACAAAGAAAACTTTTGACACTATAGCATATTTGCTCCATACTGTACTTGGGCTATATAAGTTCTTTAGTAACTTATAAGTGCCTCAAGCTAATAGATATCCAAACACACTGTTCTTCCCTAAAGTTGTTATTCTTTTTTTATAAAACTGTTAAACATTTCACAATTTATTAATAAGCAAGTATGTTTTCATTCTGATTTGTGCATAAAAATACTGAATACATAAAAATATAATGCAGTTTTACATGGCCTACTATAAAAAGAAACAATAACTTATCTATGAATCAAATTATGCGGCATGGACAAGCAGTACAAAATTATCCATTGATATTTCTATTTATTTCATTTTATGTTCATTTACTGCAGAAAAGTTTCACATACCTTCAATGACAGTATACTGCTTCTTTCTGGTGTAGGACAATACACAATACTATTTTTAGATGGAACAAATAATCTCACAGGATGGCCAGCACCCTACAAAAAGTAAAGGAAGAAAGTTTAAACTTGTAATGTAATAATTGCTTAAGATATGCTAATTTTTTATAAAAGTGGTGTTTGTTGGTAAAAAACATGCAGTGTCTGATACAATTCAAATATTATGATAGGACATACTTTTTATTTGCATATGTTAGATGGGATCAAAGAGGATTTTTTTTTTTTGCACATAGTATCTAAACTGATGCCCTGATCATTTTTAAAATAATTTTTTTGGGATCAGTCTTCAAAAGGAAAAAAAATTCTTTAACTTGTATTCAAACTTTATCGCAAAATAATGCAGACAAAAGTCCTACTTGACATCTCAAGGGATACTGATTTTTTTTTTCAAAGTCATCAAAATTTTTTTTTTATTTTTTCTTGTTTGATTGGTTCATGAACTAATACAATTGATATTACCTTTTGTAATGTTGTTGGTTTCATATTGGAAAACAGATACTCTTTCTTTGGTGATAGAAATTTTTGCCAGTACAAAAACTCCTTTTTCTAAAAAAAAAATAAAAGGTTTGTGTAATAACGTATCACCTTTTATAAATTAGTCACATGGCACCTCAAATTTAAAACAAATGTTTTATACATTCTATATACTTGAATGGATAAGTTTTGCTATAAATCATGTCTACAATAAATCCCTTTATCCTATCCAAATCTACAACAATGTACCAATTAGGTTTAACCAAAGCATTTATTTAATGAACAAATAGTTTATAGATAGATACATGAAGGTGTGGTATGAGTGCTAATGAGACAACTCTCCATCCAAGTCACAATTTGTAAAATAGTTCAAGTCTGGTAAACAATAATAAATACCTTCTCAATCATTCAAACTAAATTTCTCCAACATCTTTCAAGATGATAGGTAACAATATGTGTCAGTCCTACTCTTTTCTATTCTTCATTTTCACACTTATTACATGTGTTAGGTAGTTAGTTTCTCTTTATCCAGTATTTCTCTATTAATTCATTTCAATAATATTAAAGTACATAATTACATATATATACCTTAATGAGTATGTTCACATCAGATTCCAGGCTCACACAAAACAAACTGTCATGTTTAACACTGAAATTTAAATATACTTCTATTGATCAAATAAAATGTATAACTTAACTTATCTTTCTCTTTAAAGATAATAATCAATGCAAATATTCACGAAAGATCAAATACTGTCAAACTCATTTAAAAGTCCTTTCCAAATATCTTTAAAATATCAATTTCACATTTGTCTTGTACTTATAAAGAAGCACTATTTATATGTAAATGAGTTATATTTCTTCAATGAGTCAATGTCATAATAATCAACAATTTTAGTGCCATTCAAAAGTAAATTATTTTCATAGATAGTCTTATTCATGATGTAACAAATTCAATATGACCCAATGATTTACATTTAAACAATACATGCATATCCAGAGGAAAACATGCTAATTTGGAATGAATATAAACCATGCTTTATACTACACTGACAAAATGATTCAAATTGTTCACAAAATATAAGTCTAAGGCAAGATTCTCCTACTAGACATATTATTCTAACTCAGAGCCAACCAGTTTTTGCTTTAACTTCTAAATGCCATGTCCTTAATGCAGAAGCACCAAGTACTAATTTCCAAGTCTTTTGGGTGGACCCCCCTTCCCTACATGGTTCAAACTCTCACTTTAGCCAAGCAAGTTTCCGCAAGGCCAATAAGGTGGTGATTTTTTATAGGCACATAAGCCACCCTACATGGAAAAGTAACAAATATCAATTTTAGTGTAAGTAGCTGGTCCAAATTATAACACCCTTCATTATTCCAGTTTAAACCTCTCTATAAACAGTAATTAACTATGAAATTCTCTTCTATCAGATTCATTTCATATTTTTGTCTACCCTCAACCATAACTGCCTCATCCTTGAATTTGTGAAGTTCAAAGCTTCTTACATATCTTACCTGAAAATTTCACTCACAACTAAAATTCGTCCAATGATATTTATAACTTCAGATTTCTTTGATACTTCCCTGAAAATAAATATCAAACTTATGTTTAATGCACATTATTCATAAATCTTTAAAAGAAAATCTAGAATGTTATTATTATGTGTACAATACCCTACAACATTAGGCATATATTAGATGGAACTGTTATAGTTGATAAATAAAACATCATTTTTTGATAAACAGAAGTCTTCAAAGTAAAGGAAAGACACATTAACACGTTCTGGTACTGCAAGGATATGAGGACCCGGATGTGTTGTGAGAAGGCTGTACGGAAATTTGCTCTCGTTAAAAATCCAAGTCTTACATGTATGAAGGAGAGTATCATATGAAAAAACTATGTAAACTTAACCAGCATTTCAATCTGAGTTAAAAGGTAAGACTGGTCCAGTCAAACACCGCACCAAAGCCATAATTTTTATAATATTCATTCAGCCTAGACTGTTGGAAAAAACAACGCAACGAATAACGTCGTCATAAAGGGGAACTGGATTGTTCCACTTAGTAACGCTATTGTTCAACAAAATGGTAGCCTAACTACGGAAACAAAGGGTGCAATCAACAGTTTTTTACGTGACGTCATTCTGTAACAGGGCATGTAATAGTGGACCCATCATGCAGAAGTCAGATTTCATAGTTATATAGATATCTATACATCAATGGAAAGATAATTCTATGAACTTTCTGAATAAATAAAAAAAAATCCAACATCTCTTGTTTAAACATGCAAATTGGTACAAGTTATCAGCTGGAAATTAGGCATTTTCCCCCTAAAAAACCTTAAAAACAGACCACCTTTGGACACACGGATCAGTAACCTGTGCATATATTTGAGATTTCTTATAATATGCATTTCGAAGAGCTTATCCGGCTGATTTAAGAAAATGTAGTTTCAGCCTACGTTCGCCTGCTCCGAAAGGAGCTATCTTACCTGACAAATCAAAGTGCTTTTTGCAACAGGTGAAAATCAGCTGTTTATGGAGTTGCCTCCCATATAGTAGGAAGTCACAAAAACATTTTTTTTTTTTTAAATCTTGACAAAAGTGGCATTTTAATTGAACTTCAATATATGTTTTTCACATTGAACATAAAAAACAATCAACTTTTTCATTTAGTGGTATATAAATAGCAGGGAATTCCATCAGTATGTAAATCTCACTGGGGAAATACCCCTAGTTTTTAGTACGAAACTGTTTATAGCACCCTTAAGCAAAACCTTGTATGCAATATATAAAAAATTCTCAGCTTTTCTGAATCTGTACACTATACCGATTAAAATGATGTCTTACTTTAAGAATTGTGACCACAAATAGTGAAACAACAGCTCTTTTTTTATGTCGTGCTGTAGTGGCATATTGGCCAGTGGCAAGCAGTTTAACTGGCAAATCCCAAACATTTCCTGTATCCCATTTTCATCAGTTTTACAAAGAAAATAAAATGAAATAGGGTTTCTTTTGAATAAATAGAATAAAAACTATGAAATAGGCATGAATAAAGTTACTTTAAATAGATTTTGTCCCTAGTATTATATGAACTAAGTTATAGCTGAGTTGAGAAAATATTGAAATAGTGTTTTTCTTAGGAATGGCATGTGTACCTTTTTGACTATAAAAAGTACCAAATATATATTATAATGAATAAAACTTTATGTAACACTGATCAGGAGTAAAAGTCAAAGTAGAAAAAATCTACACTTTTCATATGCAACTTTTGGTTCCAAATATATGAGAGATTGAATAAAAATATCATGACGTCGCAAAAAATTTAAAAACTTCAATATTTGCACAGAGTCTGGTTTTCCTATATCTGGTTGCTATGTACAAATCTGTAATATTTGCATTAAATATACCAAACTGATGCTTTTAAATTAATGTATACATGCCGTACAATATTTTTCAGAATTATTTTACTCCATTCGCAAACACATTTCTATGCTAAAACATCACTATATTTTGTATTTGTCTCTTAAGGGTGCAATCAACAGTTTTTTACGTGACGTCATTCTGTAACAGGGCATGTAATAGTGGACCCATCATGCAGAAGTCAGATTTCATAGTTATATAGATATCTATACATCAATGGAAAGATAATTCTATGAACTTTCTGAATAAATAAAAAAAAATCCAACATCTCTTGTTTAAACATGCAAATTGGTACAAGTTATCAGCTGGAAATTAGGCATTTTCCCCCTAAAAAACCTTAAAAACAGACCACCTTTGGACACACGGATCAGTAACCTGTGCATATATTTGAGATTTCTTATAATATGCATTTCGAAGAGCTTATCCGGCTGATTTAAGAAAATGTAGTTTCAGCCTAAGTTCGCCTGCTCCGAAAGGAGCTATCTTACCTGACAAATCAAAGTGCTTTTTGCAACAGGTGAAAATCAGCTGTTTATGGAGTTGCCTCCCATATAGTAGGAAGTCACAAAAACATTTTTTTTTTTTTAAATCTTGACAAAAGTGGCATTTTAATTGAACTTCAATATATGTTTTTCACATTGAACATAAAAAACAATCAACTTTTTCATTTAGTGGTATATAAATAGCAGGGAATTCCATCAGTATGTAAATCTCACTGGGGAAATACCCCTAGTTTTTAGTACGAAACTGTTTATAGCACCCAAAATAATGAATTCCGATAGCTCAAATGAAGAAGCTACAATTGCAGAACCTACCGTTCTTGTAGAAATATTAAAGACACTTACAAAAATGGAGGAAAGAATGGGTAAAATTGAGAGGAAATTTGACCAAATAGAACGAATTACCTTCAAGCTAGAAGAAATAGAGAACGCGGTAAAAACTATAAATGAAAGAAACGAACAGACTGAGAACAGTTTTGTAGGTTTAAGCACAGTGGTGGATGACGTTATCAACCAATGTACCGGGAATAAACAGGAAATTCAAGAGCTGAAATTGGAAATGGAAAAAATAGGATCGGAAGTGAAAAAATCAAACACCGCAAAAGTCACTGATCAATCTAACGTTATTCAAAAAATGGAAGAAAGTTTGATAGATTTAAAGTGTCGCTCTATGAAAAATAATCTGATATTTTCTGGTCTACAATACCAGAAGGATGAGCATGTTGAAGAAAAACTTAGAAATTTCTTACAAAACGAACTTAAAATAAACCATCGAATAGAGTTCGGAAATGCCCATCGGTTTGGAAAACAGGGCTTTAATGGAACGAGGCCAATAGTTGCAAGGTTTTTGTTCAGAAAAGAGATGGTGCTTTCTAGTGCTTACCACCTTAGAGGAAAACCTTTTGGGATTAAAGAGCAGTTTCCGTTTGAAATTGAACAAGCGCGGAAAAAGCTTTATCCTATCTTAAAGAAAGCCAAACAGGACGGCAAAATGGCAAGCCTGGTACGGGATAAACTATTTATAAACGGGAAATTATACATGGAAGAGAAAATAAAGACACATTCTCCAACACCGGCAAAAATGACACAACAGAAAATTGAGGCAACCAACCAGAGCCCGCCAATCCCACCGAGATCAAAACGAGCTAGGACTGAGTCAGATAACAGCCCTATAAGAAAAAATCTCAGAAACAGTGATTCCATACCTTCTCCATCAACACATGCGAACAACACACAACCAAACCAATATTAGAGTGGCCACGGAGAACAACCAGCTAGACAACATACAAAAACGAATATTGAAAATGATTTTAAAAGCAGTAATATATTCTCACTCCCGAATTCAGACATTTATAATGCTTCGACTTCAACCAGTAGCGATACATGTAACAGTCCTAGAAAAAATATTTCAGCTGGTAGTGATCTAAACATTTTATGCCTGAACTGCTGTGGAATAAAGTCTGTCGTGAATTATCCAGAATTTAAAGACATTATAGATAATCATGAAATAGTATGTCTTGTAGAAACTAAAACCGATGACATTGATGTGATAAATCTTCCCGGTTATGAATTCAAAATGAAAAACAGGAAAAAAATTACAAAAACGAGATCGGGTGGTATTACAGTTGGCTACAAAGAACATTTGAAGACAATGATAGAAATAATAGACACAGAATGTAAATATGTAATGTGGTTTCAAGTTAACGGTAAAGCATTTAATTTAGATAAACCCGTTGTTTTTGGAGTCGTTTACATACCTCCGGAATATACTAGGTATTCCTCAGATGAAGCTGTTAATGAGATTGAACAAGAATTTCTACGCTTTTCGAACATTTCAAATTACATATATGCCTCTTAGGGGATTTTAATGCCAGGACAGGTTGTGATGATGATTTTGTAATTATAAATGAAGATGAACATGGTGATAATAACTTGTCTGACTTTATCGAAAACCCTATTAATGCTCTAGAAGCTCTGTCTATTCCCACGAAGAGGGAAAGTATGGATAAAGGAAAAAATAGATATGGCAATATGCTGTTAAATTTTTGCAAAGGCAACGGGGTTTTTATACTAAATGGAAGATTGGGAAGGGATCAAAATATCGGGCGATTTACTTGTCGTAATGCCAGTGTAGTTGATTATTGTATAAGCACTCCTGAACTTTTGAAAACGTTTAAGGACTTTGAAGTTTTAGATTCAAGTAAGTTATTGTCAGATGTTCATAACCCACTCTCTATTACTTTTTTCTGTGATAAAAACTTGGCAATTGCCCATGCGGAAAATGTCGATTATTTTAGTAAAAAGAATACGTTTACGAAGATAAAAAGATGGAATTCTGAAAAGATAAAAGATTTTCAAAATAATATTGATGTAGAAAAAATAGCAGAACTTGAATACAAACTTAGAAATACTGATTTAACTGTAGTGAATAAGAACATCATTAATTCACTTATAGATGATCTGTGTAATATTTTTGTCAAGTCTGGGAAGACAACTTTTGGTACTTATACTGTAAAACAGACTAAGAAAAGGGGAGATTTTGGAAATAAGAATAAACCCTGGTTTGATGAGGAATGTAAATTTGCACGTCAAAATTACAGGAAATTAAAAAGACGTTTCAAGTCCAAAAATCATTCTAAAAACCATTCAGACATGTTAAATGCCGAAAAAGCGTATAAAAACATTCTCGATAGCAAATTTAGAAACTTTAGAAAAGATCTTTCAGATAAAATTCAAAATTTGCGTGGCAAAAATCCGAAAGAATATTGGAAAATTTTAAATCAGAATAAAAGAAAGAAACAACCCGATATTGACATTGGAAAATTACACGATTTTTTCAAAAATTTAAACGCTGCACCGGAAGATGAAAAAAATGTGCAACTTGCAGAGATCAATCCCATGCAATGTGAACAGATGAATGAACATATAAATTCGCCTTTTTCAAAAGATGAAATTCTCCAGTCTATTAAAAAACTGAAGAATGACAAAGCTTGTGGTGAAGACGAAATTATAAACGAATACATAAAATCCACATCAAACCAGTTTTTATGCATTTATGAGAAACTTTTTAATATTATATTTGATAAAGGTCTTATTCCACATAGGTGGCTTATAGGTACAATTAAACCAATTTATAAAAACAAAGGAAACTCCAAAGATCCAAAGAATTATAGACCAATTACTATCGTTAGCTGTGTGGGAAAACTATTTACAGCAGTTTTGAATAAAAGACTTAATGATTTTTCAGAATAGTTTACCTTAATACAAGAAAATCAAAGTGGTTTTCGGCAAAAATATTCTACTACAGATAATATTTTTACCTTGTATTCTTTTTTTGAATTATTGAAATGTAGGAAAAAGAAATTATATTGTGCCTTTATAGATTTTGAGAAGGCTTTTGACACTGTATGGCGAGATGGTTTGTTTTATAAAATGTTGTTAAATAATATAAATGGTAAGATGTATAAGGTTATATCTAATATGTACTGTGATACTAAATCTCGTATATCATACAATAATTGTAATTCAGAATACTTTGCTTGTGACAAAGGCGTACGACAAGGAGAAAACTTATCACCTTTCCTATTTTCTATATTTTTAAACGATTTAGAAGATTTCTTGGTTAGTAAAAATATTACAGGACTTAAAACCTTATCAGAAGACCTTGAAAGAGAATTAAAAATACATCTAAAACTTTTTATCATATTATACGCAGATGACACGGTGCTGTTGGCCGAAACAGCACAGGATCTGCAGACGCAACTCAATGCCTTTCATGAGTATTGTAAGGTTTGGAAACTGAAAGTAAATGTTGACAAAACTAAAACCCTAGTATTTGGTTTGGGACGTTTCCCAAAAAATCTCCAATTTACTTATAATGGCATAAGCATTGAGTTAGTAAAGCAGTTTAACTATTTGGGTATTGTTTTTACTAAAACAGGAAACTTTAATATGACTAAAAAATATTTATCCGATAAGGCCTTAAAAGCCATGTACGAAGTCCTGAGAATAGGAAGGATGTATCAGCTTTCTGTTAAATGTCAGCTTGACCTTTTTGACAAAATGATCAAGCCCATTCTATTGTATGGGTGCGAAATATGGGGCTTTGGTAATAATGATATCCTGGAAAAGATTCATTTAAAATTTTGTAAAATTCTTTTAAACTTGAAATCCTCAACGCCAAATTATATGGTTTACGGGGAACTAGGTCGTCATCCGATCGAAATAGATATTAAAGTTCGAACAGTACTATTCTGGGCAAATTTGATATCCGGTAAACAAGCAAAGTTTTCCTTCATATTATATCAACTTTCTCGTCATATGAACGAGCACCATAATGTCCAGATAAAATGGATCCTGTTTATACAAAAAATATTTCAAGATTGTGGTTTCTCATACATATGGGAGTCACAAAATTTTGTTAATAAAGAATGGTTAAAAACTGTTATAAAGCAGAGATTGCTAGATCAATATATTCAGAACTGGAATTCCCTCATTCAAAATTCACCAAAAGGTATTAACTACAAATTTTTTAAGAAAAACTTGGAATTCGAAGAATATTTTAATATTTTGGACTTCAAAGACGCTATTGTTTTTTGTCGATTTAGATTGACTAATACTAAGCTGCCGATTGAAACAGAGGAAGATGGCAAAACGTGACCAGAGAAAACCGCTTTTGCAGTCTATGTAACAATCGACAAATAGGTGACGAATATCATTTTATATTTGAATGCAATTTTTCTATCAAAAACGCAAAGAGTTTTTAACTGAATATTTTACAAAACGGCAAAATACAGTTAAATTCTCTGAACTTATGTCAAGTACAAGAAAACCAGTTCTGAAGAAGCTTTGTTCTTTTATAAAAAATATAAATACTAGTGTTTGTACTCCTGGCTTGTAACTTTTGTAACCTCTCTCGCTTGTTTTGTACATATTGTAAATATTTATTGTTGTATCTGTTATCTCTGTACCGATGTAATGCATTGGCTTTATGAGAATAAAGATATATAAGTGAGGCAAAACATATCAAGTGCATGCATGTTTTATTGTTGTTGATCTTAACTGTTTGGATATAATTAACAATTAACAATTCATGATATGAAGGGATTGGTGCTGACATTGTGAAACCAAACTATGGTGCACTTAAAAAAAAAGTCTTCTCATGGTAAATTTGGAATATATAAAGTTTAAGGGTGGAAATCCAAATCATTGTAATAACATTTAAACAGTAAATAATGAGCAGTAAATCATTAATTCCTTGAAATAAATGACTCAAGTATTACTTATTGAAGTTAAAAAGGCATCAAAACAATACAGCCGATATCCTTACTTGTTTTCTAATACAACCTTAGCATCAGCTGACATTAATGTTGTACATTTCTCATCATCTGCTTTCTGTAATGGTATAATTGGACCAGAAACTTCCACATACTTTTCACCTTAAATAAATGCCAGAAATATCTACCAAATATATAAAGAAATTTTTACTGTGTTCATATAAAGAGCTTAAATTGTAGTATGACATCATATAAGATTTTTAATAGAAGACAGATTAAGCAATACTATCAGATCATATTACAGCTGCATATCACATTACCAATAATTGCAATTACTCAAATGGTCAAAATATAAAATTACATCTTGTTAGGACTAGATTGATTGATTCAATCATTGATTTGTGTTCACCCCTAACTTTCAACACTATAGTGCTAGATCTTGGCAATCAAATTATAGGAAGCAATGGGGCTGTAAAATCATCATTACATTTGAAGCATAAAATAGAAAACTCTTATTTGGTTGTTTAAGATAGGAATACAATATTATAATTGAAATTATAAAATACCTGAAGAAGTCACAAATATATTATTCCTTGATGTTAGAGCACACCACTTGTTAATACTGGATATAGATTCTCCATGTTGCTCAGTCACCTAAAATAAGAATTTACAATATAAACATACTGCCCTTGATGAAGGTATTAGGATAAATAAACACACAAGGAGAAAATATATCATTTAAGACGATGACAAAACCCTAATTTATGGTATCTCCAATTGTATTGTTGGTCAATTTCACTAACCTTGAAATGCATTTTAGTAATTCCTGTCTTAAGGAGGCTCAAGGGTACAAAAAAGTCAGCAAAAATTGAAACATTTGTTTTTTTCATTACAAATTTTATTTATTACACTATTAGTTGTTACTTTATGATATGGTACAAAAATCAACCATAAAAATTTAAATAACTTTTTTAAATCATCGATGATCTTTATTTTTTATTACTTTTTTCAAATGAACTGTACTTTAACTAAACTATTGTAAATTTCAGCGATTTCTGTAATACACCAGTTTCACATTTAACTGCGCATGTCTAATCTAATTAGCAAAACTATGAAATCACGCGATAATTCTCGAGAGTTTATCAACTGGGGGCTAACGGTTGTAAGCAGTGACCATTAAGACTTGGAAAAACAAGCATCTGATTGAGTGTTTGCGTTTACATTTGGGTCATTTCTAACAACATGAGCATCATTTGAATCAAAATATAAAATGTATATTGACCAGACAACTTTAATTATTAACAATTGACACAATAAAAGATTTTAAAACGGACTACTGCTGTGTTGTTGATTGCAGTAATATACGATCTGATATGCCGCCTGGCTTTATATTAATTGTACCTTTAAATGTCACGAATTCACGCTGAGATCGTTCACCTAACGGGAAGAATAAATTAGATAAATAAGCGGGGCTCACTTCATATACATAGTATAAGGTCATAAATTAAGAAGACAATTAACACCTTGGCCATGTGGAATCCTCGTTTCACCTTGTATAATCTCACCAGGTGAAAATTGATAAAACGTACCCTTTTCTGTATATACAGTTACTGAAAAAGGGCGACCATTTGATAATTCATTTAACTTTTGTACACAATTATTTCCTGTAGTTTGTGTTGCAGATCATTCTTTTCCATCCTGCCTAGGTCATAATTATTTATTAGGAAATTAGTCTAAGAATATTATTTTTCTACCCCTCCTCCTGAAAATCAAATGGTCATCCCCTAGTACAGATGTTTAAAATGTTAACCCTGGTACCTTATTAACACTGAGATATCATGGCCAGTGTGGTTATTATAGTCCGATCTTTGAAAATTGAAGATGAACCTGTATTTCTGATACGTATTTTAAAACTGCCTTATATCTCACTTCATTTATATCATGGCCGTCTAAACATCATTGACACAGAAATATTTGAAACAAATGTACATACAAATAAGCAGATGTGGTATGAGTGCCAATGATTCAACTGTCGATCAGTCCATGTCACAATGTATCAAAAGTTTAACAACTATAGGTCAATGTACGGTCTTCAACACGGTACCAGGGCCCTGTCTACTACGTGTCTATTACAATCAATATATGAGGAAAGTGTTCTATTAATGTTATATGCCATGTACGCTAAACAGGATAACACGCATGGTGACTCCATTTTTTCTGTTGTTTTCTGAACGCATTTTATAAGAGCTATTTTCTCACATTTTACTTTGGAATTCTATCATTTGTTTTACCTTCAAATATTCATATAATGATACTTTTACCTTAAAAATGCATCTGTTTAATCCATACAAAATGCTTCAGCGTATAGCTTGAAAACAAACTCGGTGACCTATCATTGTGTTTTTCATATTGTTAGCATATCACAATAATTATGTACTACATCTTTGACAAGAGTATGTAAGGAAAAATTCTATCAATTTTCGTTGAACATTATATATTATACTCCCCTACATTGTACTACCATTATTGGAAATTTCGATTATTTAGTAGTGCCGGTATCATGTCCTTGTACCCATAAAATTTCATGCAAAAGTCACCATAACAGTAACCTGTATTTTTTTAAAAGAAAATTAAAAGTTCGAGTCTATGATACTAAACCTATATGTAGGCCGTAAAAACCCTTTACATGCATATGAAGAAGATGTAAAAAATATTTAAGAAAAACTGGAACAGAACTGAAATTAAATGAATTTCTGATCGCGTTTAGGCTGTTTTCTCTTTATCAAAATATTTTTCTCTTTTCACGAAAAATCAAACTGACATACAGCAATGTACATAACGCAGTAATTATAAGCGGTTGATTTATTATTGTGTTGCTAAATATCAGTAGCCCCCTGTCACGTATGATATCGTTAATTATCGCGAGATTTAAACTCAAACGCGCAGAAGATTTCGAGATCAGCGTTGATTAGTAGCTTATGTGAAACTGGTCTATTCAGTATTTTTTTCATTTTGATTTTACCTTTTTTTCTCCTATTAGTTCAACAGGAAAAAAGTACCTTAACAAAAATGCATACTTCTATCAAAGGCAGATTATGAGCTTAAATGAACGGTGACCCTATATTTTTTTCTAATTTTTCCATTAAGTATATACTTTAGAGAACAGCCCGGATTTTCTCTGATATTCTGCATTGAAACCGTGTAATTGATTGTTTATACAAGCAATTAAATGATTAGGTTAAGTGCTTCTCTCACAGTTGGTGTCCACTGATTTTATCAAATAAACACAGATGGTCAGTTGGTCAAGATTATTTAATTTCCACATCATTTACACTAAATACATTAGATAGGATAAAGTTTATTTATAGAAAAAATAGAAAAAGTAGAGAAATCCTTTTTTTTTTTTTAAATAAAAATTTAGACCTTAAGGCTTCTGTTTTATTAACATAAGTACAAATTCTCATTTTATTCATATAAATACCTCATTTTATTCATATAAATACCTATATAATAATAATTTTCTGTATCAAACTCTGATTTAAACATAAGAAAATGATTTCTTACATTGCATAAAACTGAATTTTGCTGATTGTCCATGATACAGAGGCTACCAACAGGAAATCCAGATGATATTAGTTTACAAATTACTAATGATCTGAAAAAAATAAACTAAACTTGGGTATTGCTATATATATATATATTGAGTATAAAGATAAGATAAAAATGGGGAAAAAAAAGTTTTCCATTACCCCCTATTGACTTTTAAAACATAGCTATGAAATCTTAAACATTCTTAGTGGTTAATCACAGGTCCATCATAACAGGCCTAATTGAGCATCAATATTTCATTTATTTATCTTAAAAAAATCATAATGATACTAAAGGCCTGTTTACACTTTGAGACATCTCTTTAACAATATGTTGTTTTAGTGGGAAACAAACAATCTCTGAACATGCAACATTTGTCAAAGTACATGTTCATAAGTCACTGTAGATATTTTAATCCATACAAAATGAGAGGGTCTGGACTCATTACTTCTGTATTCTATAAATAAATTATTTCTGTATTTTTTTTTCTCTATTTTACCTTTTATCTCTATTTTATTTATTCAAGCGCCCCATTATTCTCTATCCATTATGTTGTTGCCCATTATTCTCTATTCTTTATATTTTAGAGTCCCGTTGTTCTGGCACATTATCTCTTCTATATACCCTATTATTATTATCCAGCTTATACCTAAATGACAATATCATTAAGATGCAAAACAAATTTACAAAGATGATAAATATCTCTGATAACTATACACAAACTTTTACTGACCTCTTTTTAAATTCAGACAAATGTTATATGTCAGTTTGGTATGGTCAAGTCATTTGGTAAAGTTTACATACTTTTATGAGAGTTATCTCTCCTTAACCATTCTCTGGTGTATTGATATGCGGATTGCATTCCGTATTTGTATGATATGTTAGTTTATCTTGTTCTCTTGATTTATTGGTACCATACCATGTGGATGTGTTTTTGAAGAATAGAACATTATTGACTTGAACTTTATTTTATTACTTATGCCAGAGTAAAGCATAAAACAAAGACTTTCCTGTTTGCTTTTCATAAACATGATCAACTTCATGCCATATTTCTCTATTCCTTATATGTTTTTACTGTTATTACATTTAAGCACCCCATAATTCTCTTTTTTTATATTTTAAGTGCCCCATTATTTTCTGTTTTTCGCCTGCAATTATTCTCTTTCCTGTAAACCCCCAATCCAGACCCTCATACCTAAATGACATCTGATGTCAAAACATATTTACAAAGATTAAAAAATATCTCTGATAACTGCAAAGAATCTTTAGTCAGTAACTGTTACTGACCTCTTTTTAAATTCAGACAAAGAATTTCCTGTTTGCTTTTTATCAACATGATCAACTTCATCACACAAGGGAGATAACTTCAACAGGTTTGACAGAGACAACACTGGTAAACCTAAAACATCTTGCTCTTTGTGTAATATCTCCAGTATAAATTCAGGTGTGAGATATGAACAATCATCCTCAATGTTCAATGATTTAACATGTTTCAAAAATTCTTTCAACCAAACCTGAAAACATAATGTTGAAAGTTTGCTAATTATAACATAATTCTGACATTGTCAAATTATATATGCATTTTGTACTTTTACAATACTAAAGGTTACTAGAGAATTCTGAAGAGCTCAACATGTAAAAATATGCCAAGTTAGTAATTATTTTGAAAATAAAATCCAATTTCTTAGAGCCTAATTCACCCAATGGGGTGTATTCAATACAGTGCTTCTTTTCTGTATTTACCCTCAATGAAACAATACCACAAACAGTCCCTATGGATATTGTCACCAAAGCCAAGTTTTAATTATCCAGAGTCAAAATATTACAAAGATGGTTAAACATCTCAGATTAATGTTAATAAAATGCTATCAGGTACTGTTACAGTTGTTTCCTCAGATTTCTGTATTTTTGTTATTTTACTTTTTACTAACCTCGATTAACATTCAGACAATGAATTTTCTGTATGTTTTTATCCACATTATCACACACAGTACTTTCAGAAAAGAAATTGAAAATCTGACATTGTGGCTTTATTTTATAACATTTCGTTCTTTTTTCCATTCACATATTAAAATGTACAAGACAATTGATTGATTGATCGTTTAGTTACTTCAATTGACATACCTTTTCAACATTTTCATAACTTTCTAAAAGGTATTCTAAGCTTTCATCTCTAGACATCTCTATCTAAATCTACCATTTATGCTTATCCTGAATATAAAAATAAGAAGATTTACATGTGGTTTGATTGCCAATGAGACAACTCTCAACAACAGACCAAATGACATAGAAATTAACAATTATAGGTCACAGTACAGCCTTCAGAATGAGCAATACCAATACCTCATAGTCACCTATATAAATAGCCGCAAAGACTGTTATTCTGTTATGTAAATATTTCTATAGGTGCAATGACAATATTTAGAAGCAAAAATGCAATAACATATTTAACATATGTAAACAATGACATCATTTATATTTTTAGATATTAGATTCCTGCACCTTGCAAAAGTTATGTAATTTTCTTGACAGTTGTAACATTGTTTTGTGACTTAAATATCTGAGCATATATTTACATTGACAAATTTCTGTAAATGTTGAGTTCATGGATAGAATGTATAGAATGTTAAGTTCAATGTACTATATTTTGTGTTTCAAAAAGATAATGATCAGCCTTGAAATATTTAGATACCAAGTCAGTAACATAGGGTTTTGATTGCATTTCTTGCAATCTTACCCCAAAATATACAGAAAATATATGACTGGTAACTATAGTATCCAAAGGTTGTATACAAATCATATGCATGTACACATATAATTCACAATTTTGTACACATTCTTTCTAACTTAATATTCAAAAATATAATTATATTTAAAAAAAAGCCTGCCATCAAAAAAGATGATGTGATGTGATTTCCAATTCAATGTCAACTTTTCACAAGAGATCAAATGACACAGAAATCAACAACTATAAGTCACTGTATGGCCTCCAACAATGAGCAAAGCTCATGATGCATAATCAGTTATAATTTGCCCAGAAATGACTAAGGGAAAACTAACAACCTAATCTACATTGTAAGTACAAAAAATGAAAAATAATTAAAGAAAATATGTCACACGACAACCACTAAATTATTTATTATTAATAAAAATTAATTTAAGAAATAAAGTATATTTATTTACTCTTATTGGTTGTTTTGTAGATGAATATGTAAACAGGTCATAAATTTAACATGAAAGTGTCTTTCATACAAAATCTTCCCCTCAGCTGTCCGTGTCATAGCTGAGGGTGAGATCTCCCTCTTTGAAGGTTTCAGATGTTACAGGTATATATGTCATTTCAGTCAGCTACATGTAACGCAATGCTTTATAAAACAAAGGGTTCCAGTCACAGAGGAGACAAAGACAATTTTGAATGCAGAATCATGCTCTCTGCTTTCAATGGGGTGGGGATATACGGGGTCCATTAACATGTTAACAACACCTCGATTTTGACAAAAACAGTTAACAACAAATGCTGATAACAGTTAACACAGTGGGTTGAAAATAGTTAGCAGTTTAAATTCATCTCAGAATCTTGAAAAAGGCCAAAACGGGTTAAATATGAAACGGTATTGCATAACATAACCGGTGTCTGGGATGTAAATTTATTTTTCAAAATAAGTTAGTGCAAAACGTTTACAAAGATAACAAGGCAACAACAGGTATGTTGGGTGATTGTCCCAACCTTTGAACTAGCTACCATTTACGATTTATATGTCCTTGCTATCATTATCATCGTACAAAGTGGAAATTGGGAACATAAAATAGCAGAATTGTTGTTGTTTTCATTTTTGTTTTCCCGCGCTTTGCGGTAAAAAGTCGTAAAATTATTAAAATACTTAAAAATAACAATAATAAAAAACTTTGCATTAACTATTAAATAAAGTGATATTATCGATTGAATTATAATTTATTTTTAATAGACTTCTAGATTATAATGTTGTCGTAATTTCTTTCGGAACTCAATTTATTGGGTCTCACTAATTAGCGACAACAAGCGTCAAGAAGCGACAACAAGCGACAACAAGCGACAACAAGCGACAACAAGAATTATTTTAGCGACAACAAGCGACAATAAGACTATTTAGCGACAATAAAACATTTTTTTTTTATTAGATATAAAGAAATTTGTATTTAATGTTTTTTTTTAATATATGAGCAGATATGTCTAATTAAAATGTTTTATTATATAGATAGACGAAGAAAGGAAACATTTGTGAGGAAGAAAGAGATTGTGAAGTTTATATTAGTATATTGGTAGATGAAGAAATTAAATATTTGTGAAGAAGAAAGAGATTGAGCTTCTTTTTTTAATTTTTAAATATGAAGAATATGTATAAGATAATGTATGTATCTGTTTTCATCAAAGTCAAAGTATGAATAAACGAATGGAGATATATATGGAGCGGGCATAATGGAATATAATATTTTGATTCATTTGCTTAATACTATGCTCTAGTGTACTCTTGTTATGTCAATTCGATGCTTTATTTGTAGAACTCTCAGCCACGCTTTGCCATCTTTATTATTTAAGCGTGTTTCCAGACCCCATGACAACATTGTGTACATATGAAATCACAGCTTTTAGTCTGACTTAAGATCCGAAACTGATCTTTTGTTAATTTCTGGCATTTCTGGTGAAACCATGTTTCACATTTTTCACAAAACACACACATTCGAGTGCAGTTTTTTGAACAGTTACCACATGGGTGTGCCATTTTTAGAGTGTAAGACTAATATTGTAGGGTATAACTTCCCTTACTATTTCCTTTGCCCAAGAGGAAAACCCTTATCCCAAGGGATTCAGTTTGACACGGCGACGTGACAAAATAAGTGCGTTACAATATTTACCCTTGCCCAAAGGGATATCATGAACCAACGTGTCCACTATAGTATAATTATAATACTTCTAATATGCATTTATCGAAGTTCGAGTCGTAACCTTTTTTCCCTTGCCCAAAAGGAAATTGAAACCCTGTACCAAAGGGTTCATTTGATACCGCGCAGTATCAAAGACGTACAAAGTAACTGATTTATTAATCAAAGGTAAAGCGAGTTGCGTTTTAGATTCTAGCAATTGCACAGAGCACGTACTTTTGCGAGAATAATACTGAAATGCTGACAATTTACTTTATACTAAACATAAAAGTTGAATGGCTTCAGTCAGCTTGGTAGAGCAAAGGAAATGCACACTCTATAAAATTGAAACAAAAACAAAAAAAAGGTCAACTTTCCTTTGAAGGATTTATTGAAACAAAAACATGAAATATAATTTCCTTTCTAACAGTATAATTCATTGTTCTTGATAGGAACAACATTAGATGTGGCTTCACCCTAAGGTAATAACAGTACACACAATGTGGAACATCAAATGAGATTAACGAGGCGTGTGTCTCCTGTTTTATTGCTACAATAACATCCAATTAACACTTTCAACTTTGTACACGCGTCAGACTATACAATTACACGCGCCAGAATATACAATCATTGTAAATGTGAACACCTGTTGAAAACTCAAGATTGTCATTAATTTCCTTTCATCTTTAATCAATATGCATAAACATGATAAATATCGTTTAATGAGGCAATAATTAAGCAAATAAAAAGATGAAAACATTCACATTTCAATTTTCTATTCCTCTTGTTTGATTTCAGTTTTTTGTATTTCACAATTTGTGTCAATATTTTCAGGACAATGATGCACAAATAATTCATTTTGCGATATATATTGCACGAAAAGAGTTTAAAAAAACAAATTATAAGATAAATAATATGTTCTAAAACACAAGGAAAAGTAATCTATTAACACAATAAATAAACGTAATACTGGCTGTTATACATAATAGATGATAAAATATTTTTTTTCTATCAATTTTAGCTTTCTTGTCTCTAAAATTATTTTCTTTTGCACATTCTTTTAATATTTATTGCAATAATTAACTTTAATTAAAAAAAATATGTTTTCTTGTCGCTAAATAGTTTCTTGTCGCTTGTTGTCGCTAAAATAATTCTTGTTGTCGCTTCTTGTCGCTTGTTGTCGCTTGTTGTCGCTAAAATTCTTGTTGTCGCTAATTAGTGAGACCGAATTTATTTCCTTTCGTGATGCCTTTATACTCTACCTTCCGTTAAGCAAACGTGATGTGTACAAGTTGATTTGACGCATTTTGCCAGATTTTAGTTTTGTAATAAGAAAATGCTTCCAGGAAAATTCCAAACGTTTCTGTATTTCATGACACTAGTCGTTATTGTTTGTCATTTTAATGTGGTAAATGGGAAACCAGAAGAACAAAATGGTGTAAATAATACCATTGCAACCAGTCTGAAACCTTCCGAAACAAATTCAACAGGAGAATGCACAGGAACAAATTGTACAAAAGACAAATCAGATGGCAGTTTATTACATATGTTTAACAACAAACCAATGTTGATGAGAGCCTTTTATGTTCTTTTAGCAGTAACATCAATAGTGATAGTCTATTTTGTTGTCAGGGCTTTGAGGTTTGTATAAAATTAAAACGTTTATACATTTTGTACTTGTACATTTGCTATATCAAAAATTATTCTTTAAATGACAGTTCATATGAAAAAAAAAGATTTGGCATGATTGCCAATGAGACAACTCTTCACAAGACTTCAAATGACACAGAAAATGATAGCTATAGGGTCCTTATCTACATATCGACCCATCACTCAAGTATAGTTTAACTCTTGACGTCCTCCAACATGACAATAAACTTTCTATATTTACAACCAATGGTTCCAAAATTGTGCTAAAAATTTAAATACAGGTGCAGGTTAAAAACATTTTCTACCAGTATCGATTGTCTGTGTTGCTAGCCACTACAGAGGAGCTTGGTGAGTTTGGTCTTGAATTCCTCACTGCTCTCGATCTCTAATAGTTCATCTGGTAGTTTATTCCAGTCTCTGATGGTCCTAAGGAAAAAGCTGTATTTGTAGATATCTTTGTTTGGCCTGATTTGTACATATCTTTAAGTGTTCGTTTGATGGAGTCTCGACGTTCTTCTTGGTTTTATAATGTGCGTTGGAATAGGTATAGCAACTCTTTCATGGATGGCTTTATGAAAGAGCGTTATACGTGCTACTTTTCTTCTTATTTCTAGTGGTGTTAGATTTAATTCTTCTAGAAGAGTTGTTACTGTTCCAGGCTCTCTTGAGTAATTGCTTTTGATAAAGCGTGCTGCACGGTGTTGGACCATCTCAATCTGATAAATATGTTTTTGTAGGTGAGGGTCCCATGCGCTGCAAGCGTATTCAAGGTGCGGTCGAACAAGGGCAAGATAGGCTTGTTTTTTTACTTCCTCTGGACATGATCCAACATTTCTTCGTATGAAGCCTAGTGCTTTATTTCCTTTGGTGACAACTTTGTTAACTTGTTTGTCCCATGACATGGTGTTGGTGAGTTCAGCTCCTAGGTATGGGTTTGATACAACTGATTCCAGGATATGACCATTGATGTTGTAGTTGAAGTTGATGGTTTTCCTTTTTTTGGTTATTGTAAGGACATAGCATTTTGAAGGATTGAATATCATTTGCCAAATTTTTGTCCATTTTACCATTTTGTCGAGATCTTCTTGTAGATGTTTGCAGTCATCCTTTGACGAGATTGCTAGGTAGAGTAGGCTATCATCTGCAAACAGGCGAATTTTTGATGTTATGTCATTCCCGATGTTGTTTATGTATAGGAGAAACAGCAATGGTCCTAAAACTGTTCCCTGTGGTACGCCAGATGTTACTTTAGCAGTACTTGATCTTTCTCCTTCCAGTGTGACTTGTTGTTCTCTTTGTGTCAGCCAAGCTTCTAACCATGCAAGTATGTTTCCATCGATACCATATGATGCTAGTTTCTTCAACAATCGCTGGTGTGGTACTGTGTCGAATGCTTTACTAAAGTCTAATATGAGCATATCTACCTGTTGGTTATTGTCCAGATTTCTAGTTATTTCCTCTGCTGTTATGACTAGTTGTGACTCACACGATCTTTTGCTTCTGAAGCCATGCTGGAAGTCCACTTATACACCTTATCGCTATTTGTCCGCCATTACTGAATACAGGGAATTTCTATATTAGTATAGAAAGTCCCTGCTGGATATCACACAGGTTCCCGTAAAATTTTGACGTAAAAAACAAAATATCTGACACCACAATGGAAAAGTGATTGTTGTACAACGTCTAAAGTTCAAGGGAATAGCGATTAGGTGTATACTATACATGTAGGTCACTGTACAGCTTAGCTTCGTGAATAAAAGGCCCTGAAATCAAAAATGTAAAACTTTCAAACAAGCTAACGGCATAATTAATGTATAAAAAAGAAAAAAACACAAAAAATGTTACACAGCAACTATGACAACCATGGAATTACATGACTTGGCTAAAAGATAAAATGTATATAACAGAGTTCCTTAAACGCCAGTCCAGATCATTTAATTGTCACAAACTTTAAATGTTTGACATTAATGTTTTAATATCAAATGAGCTGACTATTTGATTGAGTTTAACAATTGAATTTTATGATTGGACTGAAGAAATTGTAGCATTTAGAGAGTCCTGTAAAAGGATGTGAAATACAAAAACTTGCATCAAACCAAATGACTAGTAAATACTTATACTGTTTGAAGCTGTCTAAACATTTCATCTGTATACATGACAATTTTAAATGATTCATATACATTATACTTCCTAATTTATTTATTTTAGAATAAGAAGGAAAAGAAGTAAATCAAGAAAATATGGATTGATTACAGCAAGAGGAACTGATATGGAGATGGCGCCACTGGACCAGGATGATGATGATGATGAAGATATGACAGTGTATGAAATGAATAGTCGGAAGAAATAATAATCTCGTAAGTATGATATTATGGTTGCCTGTGTAAAATCATGTAGATATAATGTGAAACAAGACATATGTTTACTTTGATCTACAATCACTTAATTATCTACATGTACATTTTTAGGTCTGTTGTTCTGTATTTGAAAGGCATTGCCATTTACAAAGTACCTATAGCTATTTGCTACAATGTTTTGCAATATTGAAATTAAGTTGCATTTTGGAATTCATCATTTGTTCATCCCTGCAAACTTATCAGATGGTGTTTAATTTTTATATAACCGCAAAACTTTAAAAAAATTTGGTTGTATATTGGTCAGGGATGGGGTAATTGAAAATGTAATGGTAATTAAGTGTAATGCATTACAATTTTCCATGTAATTGAATATAATGTGCAATTCAGCATTTTTTTAATTACATGTAATGGTTATTTAATTAATTACATTGAAAAAAGCATGTAATGTTCAATTACTTTTGAATTACATTTCAATTACATGTACTTTTGTGGTGTTAAAGATAAGGATTTGTGTTTAATAATGTAAATTGTAAAATTATATTTATTTTTCAAATATTGATATCACATACCTTTTTAATATATGAAGTCTGTAATTTATTCTGAAGTCTGATTATTGGTATCACATTGTTGTTGTCGTCAGCGTCGTCCGAAGATTGATGGTTTCCAGATAATAACTTAAGTACAAATTAACAAGTAAATAGAAATCTATAAAATGTTAACACAAGGTCTAGAACCACTAAAGGTAGGTTGGGATTGATTTTGGGGGTTATGGTCCCAACTGTTTAGGATTTAGGGGCCAAAAAAGGGGCCCAAATAAGCATTTTTGTAGTTTTCAGACAACAACTTGTGTTAAAGGGTATGAAACTCTCTGAAATTATACCACAAGTTACCATACAACAGAGGGATGGTTACAATTGACCATGGGTGTTATAGCTCTAACCATTTAGGAAATAGAGGCAAAAAAGGGGGAAAACAAGTTTTTTTCTGGTTAAAGGACAATTAAGACAATTTTAAAGCAGTCTAAGGGAGGTAATCCAATCCCAATTTAAAACAACAGTTTGATTACCTCCCTTACACTGCTTGTAAATTATGTATTAAGAAATGATGATTGTCTTGAGGTGGTTAGCTGTTAATTTATTTTTAAAAGAAACTATTCATTAATAATAATTTTAGCCATGACTATGTATGTCATTTTATATTTTAAGACTTGTATCATTTTTTTAAAAGGGTTATTATTGTTTCAAACTTTATTAAAATTAGAATTGAGATTATGACTATAACTTGAGGAAATGATTTTTGTCGAGCCTTTGACTTTAGTCCAAAAATGCGAGACATAGCGATCTTCCATTCCGACGGCACAAATATGCACTCTGTGGTTAAAGTTTATGAAATTTTAATAACTTTCTTAAACTATACTGGATTCCTACCAAATTTGGACAGAAGCTTGTTTATGATCATAAGATAGTATCCAGCAGTAAATTTTGTAAAAATAAAATTCCATTTTTTCTGTATTTTACTTCTAAATGGACTTAGTTTTTTCTGCAGGAAAACATTACATTCACTCTGTGGTTAAAGTTTTTAAAATTTTAATAACTTTCTTAAACTATCCTGGGTTTGTATCAAACTTGGACAGAAGCTTGTTTATGATCATAAGATAGTATCCAGCAGTAGATTTTGTAAAAAAATTAATTTGTTTTTCTGCCAGGAAACAACACATTCACTCTGTGATTCAAGTTTTTTAAATTTTAATAACTTTCTTATACTATTTTTTAATTTGTACCAAACTTGGACAGAAGCTTGTTTATGATCAAAGCTGGTATCTAGAAGGAAATTTTGTTAAAATTTTGTACCTGTGTTTTTGTATTTTACTTATAAATTGACTTAGTTTTTATTCCAGTTAACATTACATACAGGCTGCAGTTAAAGTTTTTAAAACATTTATTAGATTCATAAACTATATCCTGGATTTCTACCAAACTTGGACAGAAGCTTCTTACAATCAAAAGAGCAAAAACACATTTTATTTAGGGGGGGGGGGGGGGGGTCAAATCGCAATAGCATAGTATATTATTGCACAAAAGCAAACAATTGAATATAAAGTCAAATCATATAACCAATTTTTAAGTTCTTTGACTACAGTTATTTTGTGGCAGAAACGTATTATGTGTCAATTAAATATTTATTAAATTACAATCCAAATTCAAACCTGTATCAAGCGTGAATATTGTGTCATATTATAGGCAGTCAATCATTAGGATTGAACGGTAAATAGATGTAATGATTTGGTGTGTTTTGTGTCACATTACCATTACATCTTTTGCCATGCCGTTCCATCTACATTTTATTGTAAAGGCTGGGGTCATATACTAAGCTGTTAAATCAAATGAAGCCAGTCTTCTCAAAATGGCAGTTGCATGAAAATAGGAACTATACCTTTTTGAAGGTTATATGAAACTGTACAACTATGGTTTCTGCTGATCAAGTACCTAGAGCAAGCTGTCACACCTGGTCAAATACCTTTTAAAAGCAAACTTACACCTTGTGCAAATAGGTAAAGCAATATGTTACACTTAAGTATCTTAAGCAATATGTTGCACCTGATCAGCACCTGGTCAAGTACCTAGAGCAAACTATTTCACTTGGTCAATTACATGTACTCAAACTGTCCTGGAGCAATATGTTACACCTGATTAAGTAACATAGATCAAGCTGTTCAGGTGAAACAGTCTACTTCATGTAATGTTATATTACAATGTACATGATATAGTTTACCTGAGGCTAAGTTCCATCTAATCTATTTTTATATTGTTTAAAACAGATCTTCATCAACTAAAATGGAACTGACCAGTTGCAAGAAATTCATTGATATCAGTTTTGGTATAAAACAAATTTTAAATACTGGTTATTGTATTATTATACTAACCTAGTGGATGTGGTGCATTTATTACTTTTATACCAATCATATAACTGCCAGCCATTAGTAGACAAGTTTTATACAATGTATTGGATTTTAAACAATCATGAAAATGAAATGTCAAAGAAATTTTTTAAAAGAGTAGACTCAGTAGAGTAAAATCTTAAGATTCACTTAAAGTTTGTGTCCAGAAATTCAAGGATTCGTGAAAAATGTATCTCCAGTTAGGACATAAACAAAGATTATACAAAGCTTTATTATAATCAAATATATAAGTATTGCTTCCATTAATAAGTTATTTATTTTTCAGATTGAATTCAAAATGCTCACATTCCATAAAGACAAGAAGAAAACATCATGTGAATATGACTGAACATATAAATAAAATGTGTACTATCTAAGAATTTCATGTAAACAAAACAGGTTACTTAAGATATTAATGTAAAATCAGTTGAGAATTTATGGTGCTTTACACTGTGTAATGAGTGTAATTTATCTCTTAATTTTAATGCATATTTATAATCAAAGCTTATGATCAGCATTTAGATTCACTAGATTCATTTCCTTTAATTTCTTATATGCTAAATATTGCATTTTTTCACCAGTCTTCCAATCTCTGCAATATTGTCATGTTTTCTGACAACAAGAACAGTCACAATATAATCTATGTATATTGATTGTTCAAATTCTATTAAATTTGTGATTGATAATTCTAAAGCTTTTTAGTAAATACCTTATTGCATGCCAATAAGATCATGATACCAGAAAAAAATGTTCTCTCAATCATTTGAAACAATGCAAAATTATCCGATAGAGGTTTTTAAAGATAAGTTATTACTTTGTCTGTTTGTCTTGTATAGGGTTTAATGTCTTTTTCATAGTGAGGCAGATTTATATAAAAATGGTTCATTTTTGAGAATTTTTCATTTTATATATTGGAAAAGACATTTTATATGAACTAAGTATACATTTTGTGATTATAGATCTCTACTCTAGCTTGAATACTTTTATATATAAATACTCAAATTCATGTAAATGTAATTTATTTTGAGGAGTGTATAGAAATGATTATCATGTTTCTTGGTTTTTTTATTATTTGTAAGGGCCACATAAAACTAAGAATTTAAACAAGAGTAATTGAAACAATCTGCTTCTAACCTAGTTAAATAGTTTTGTACTAAAAAAAAAAAAATTTACAATTCCTCATTTAAGTAATCATAGACAAAATTGATATTAGTTGTGATCTTAAGAGATTCTGTTTATTTTGGTATAAAGTATATGCTGAGATTTTAAATCCAGAATATTTGATGATGAGCAAAGTGTTAAAAGTGATTTGAACAGTTGATTTGAGTATACTTATTTTTGTATGAAAAAAATGTTATTTTCCATCAATACATGACAAGCAATGGCAGTTGTCCATCATTCTCGATTATTGGTATTTATTTTTCATTGACAGTGCTGTTGTTTATATATAAGATCATGAAATCCATTGTTATATACATGTAATCAGTATGACTATTATGTGGTAGGTGCATGCTCTTTGAAGAATTCCATTTTCGTATGTCATTAATAGAATTATGTGTAGATACATGTACCTCTTTTACATCATAATAGGTGAGGTTTGTAAAAGAAAATATATAAATAATGAATGCAGGGTTGTTTTATAGTGCCTAATACATATGTATAGTAAAAATTGTTCTAGATGAATTGTTACTTATACCATGGAAGTATTATATCAATATAATACTTCCATGCTTATACAATTATGAAAGTCTATATGCCAATTACAGATTTGATTCTGTTATTACAAACTTTTAACACAGGTTCGTTGTACCCTTTCCTAATAATTTGTTTCTAAACATGAAAAACTAAGCGGTTGCCACTGCACATTTTGAAAGTGAAATATAGCTGTTTAAGCAATTTTCATTGAAAAATTACTATTTATATCAAAAGTTTTCAGATTTACAAAAGATTAACTGTTATCAAAAGATTAAGAAAATTTACAGCTTACACACAGATAAATTTACTCTCTCTGTGTTCTCTTCTTTGCCTATGAACATTTGTCTATCCTATTTAAGGGAAATAACTTGTGCAAATGGATCTCTAGTAACAAAGTCAATAATAGAATTGACAGATAGACTTATTTCATACACATGTGTATATGACTACAACTTGAGTACAAGTGTACAGTTTAAAGACATTTGACAAATTAAAATATGTTTATATATTAATGTTGTAGCTTTAAAAAATGAGGTGATTGTGAATCTTTTATTTAAAGGTTTAAAATTGTTATGTTTGTATTTTATTCTTATTTTCAGTTTGAAGAAAAAGCTTCCTTTTTGAAAAAATCCTGTCATTTTTAGAGTAATTGTACTTTAACTTTCAAATTTAAGGCATTCTTTCGATATCCTACACAGACTTTAGTATGCTGGAATGGTTGCCTTTTAATCTTAAAATTGTTGTTCAATATTGGGATTGGTATTAAGAAATATACATGCTTCCTTTTAATTTTGACAATTTTCCAGTTTGTCAGTAGAAAGTCTTTTACTGACTTCTGATGTAATGCCTTTTCACACATACATTAAAGTATGCATATTGAAGGTGTATCTTTCACTCCTGCCAAAGCTGCTTATTAATATCAATTGTCAAGACTACTGAGTCACCCCACCAAAACATTAGTAAATTGTAACCAGAGGCCCATTTAGAGGTTTTTTTAGGGGGCCCAGCCCCCTCTTTTGTGGAAATGATTTGGTTGATTATATACAGAATCACTGAAGCATAACTGGATTGGGGCCCCCTCTTATGAAAATTTCTAGATCCGCCACTGGTAACAAACATTTTAGTCAGTGTTAGTACGATAAGAAGCAGATTGTGTATAATATATATCAAATGGATGATGTAAGTGAAAGAAGAAAACAAAATCAAAAGTTTGTTTTGAAATCATCTATCAAACTAGTAAAAATAAATTTTAAAAAGAGATTATTATAACTTTTCATGCCCAAAAAATGATTGTTGAAAAATAGTAATACCTAGTACAATAAGCTTTTTGGGGACAAACACATTTTTTCATACTTTGTGTGCATTTTAAAAATATGTACAATTTACATGCTTTTGAACCTGCAGTTAAGTTACAGGTGCTTTATTTTTAATCTAAGCATGAGCAGGTGCTGTTTATATTACAAGCTACATGAAGTAGATACTCAGTTGGAAAGTAGATGATATGCTGCATAATTATGAGGAGCCTGATGGGGGGGGTCTCATCACGATTCACGAGTTGATGTTTTGTCAATCACGAATCACAGAAAATAAATTTCCATGATCAAGGATCACGAAAATATAAAAAAAAAATCATCTGTAGAAAAACGGATCATGAAGAATGCAAATAACCCATCAGGCCCCTCAATTATTAGTTTTATGAAGAAGTATAATTGATAATCATAATATTATGTATTGATATACAAATCACATGTGCAATATAGGGAAATACTGTAAATTCAGAAATTATTGCAATCATATATTATTGCAATTTTTGAAAAATAAACAAATATGCAAATTTTTTATTGCGATTTCAATAAAATCTGCATACAGATGAATGTATCCTATATCCAAATGCAAGTTCTTATTATTGCGATACTCATCTGGTTGTATTATTTACAATAATACAGGCCACTCAATAATTTCTGCATTTACAGTAATGTACTGTAACTAAAGAGAATATTTTTGTAAAGTTACAATGGGTTTTATGTAAATACTTTTTTGAATTTTTTTTATGGTTAGTTACTTCATTGTATACAATCTGTGATTTTCTTCTTTTTCTTCTTTTTTTTTTTTTTTTTTTTATCTGTGACTGCTTTATTACAAAAGATATAAATACTGTCTTTGCATTACTGTTGAATAATGAATTTTCATGGGGTGACAATTTAAAGGGTTTGCATAAAAACTTAGCAATGGGGGGATAAATTTTTGTGGCCTACAAGTTTCAGAATATTATTAAAAGGGGTACCTGTTGATAAGATACTTGTTGACTTAACGTATTATTGAAATTAAACCAACAAACCCTTTTCAGACAGTTTTGTGTCTTTTAAATTTTTATTCAAGGACAATGAATGCATAATTTAATAGATTTCATCTTTCAGTATTACAAACCCAGTTGCCTGTTGGGCGAAATTGCTAGACCATTTTCCAATTACCTTTAATCACTTAAAAGTACATCAGTGGATTATCTTTTATCCTTTCTATTTATTCATTAATATATATAGGAATACTTATTCTTTTTATTTGTGTTTATGTGTTTATGTCTTTTGTTATTTTTCAATGAAGATATGACTGACTTTAAAATAATCAGAAATTTGGACTTTATGGTTTAATTTTCGTTTTTAATAGTTTCTATCCAGGATATACAAAACTTCCTTCTTTTATAGTCTACATATTCTGCTAAAATGCAAGATACCTGTATTTTAAAATTAAGAAGATAAACAAATGTTAGATTTAAAGGGGCACTAGCTACGATAGATATAAAAAAATAAAGTATGATTTTTTTTTAGATCAATCATTAATCAAATTGGAATAATGAAATAATAATTTGCTTTTAGCGATCAATTTCCTTTAATTTTGTTGAAATAAGCGATTAAACATAATTTTTGACTGATTCACTTGCAAGTGAAAACGTCATCATCATTCTAACCGGTATTCATGTGAACTTCAAGTTAACCCCTAGCTAGAGATTGACAACGCATGCATTGTACGTGTACTGGTTATTTAAAGAAAAAGAATGTCAACAATGAAAGTGAAACTACGGTAAATCATTTAATTACTAATTCGATGCACATAAAATCATTCTTATATGGTTAAAAACAATGAGAAACATCTATTTTTAATCTATAAAATAAAATCAAACAGACCTATAAAAATGCAATTGCACGTGTTGGTTTAATCTATTCGTATCTTTATTTTTGTTTACATCGCTTATATGGTCATCTGAGGTCAAATCGATAGTTAATTAGATGGCGTCTGGACTAAAATACACACGAAACGAACCTATATATTATCTACCCCATGCTCTGTAAACTGTTTATTTTAGACTTTTGATAGTTTGGATAAATGTTTTACATTGTTATAAACCAAATATGAGAATTTGAGTCAAATCGGTTACAATGAATTTGACAGCTAGTGCCCCTTTAAAGATTAAATAGAATGAAACGATTAAAAAACAAACTTATTCATACAGAGATTTTGGGAAAGATACATATACATACAAAAGTAAGCCTCAGGCCAAGCTGTTGAAGGATTTAAAGTTATCTATTATAAAGAATCAGGTTGAAATGTTTAGAATAGGATTAAAATTATTTTAAATTTTGACTGGTTTATCAATATATTTATAATTACACAATATGTGACAAATAGAAGCTGAATTTTCACTTGTGCTTGGTACACTTTAACTATTTAGAAATAGAGAAGAGTTAAGGATGAGGCTACTTTTAAAGTAACAGTAAAGACGGAGAAAAAATTTATAACTTTTAAAAATTTAAAATGGAGCAGGTTTTTTTTCCCTATGCCTTCTCATCTCAGAAGTCATGTCTGGTACTTTCATTTTACAGAATTACAACAAAATCATTTGTTTATGGATATTAGAAATTAAATACCCTTTTAATAGATTAGTTTATCTTATTTTGTAACATCTGGACAATTTATAATATAAAGTTAATTATAGCTTCAGTTGTTTTGTATAATAAATATTTAAAATATATGTCTATCATTTCTTGCGTTTCTTGTCCATTGTCCAAAACCTCATTTAAATGGTTTTAAACACTGATATAAAGTGTTAACCTGTAGACTTGTCTTTTTTTTCCTTGTTCTGACCATGCATAAAATATTTGCCAAATGATGATCAATGATGTTATTAGAAAACGTCAATTAATCAACCATGAGAATACCTCACTTATACAGGTAATGAGTAATAGGATAACTATATATTTGGTATGTGCGTTCCATATAAGGCCCACATGCCAGCCAGACATGGTTCATCTGACCATGCCCTCATTGCATGGATCGAGGTTAAAGAAACATGATATGGTCATTTCTCAGATAATACAAGCAGACGGTCATATATAACTATATCTGGTGTATATGTAAGGAATGATTTTAAAATTCACATGTCTGTCTGGCAGCTGAAAGGTTCATCTGACCCGACCACTTTTTTTACCACGTCGTATATTGGTATAAAGTCATTGTTGTCCGAAGACACTTGGTTTCCAGATAATATTTTTAGTAAATGTAATAATAGAAATCTATGAAATTTAAACACAAGGTTTAAAACCACAAAAGCAAGGTTGAGATTGATTTTGAGGGTTATGGTCCCAAAAGTTTAAGAATTAGAGGCCAAAAAAGGGTCCAAATAAGCATTTTCTTGTTTCCAGACAACAACTGATGGAATGTTGTATGGATCTCTCTGAAAATATACCACAAGTTTCCATACCACAAAGGGATGGTTAGGTTTGGCTTTGGGGGGTTATGGCTCATACCGTTTAGGAATATGGGGAAAACAAGGGTTTCCTTGTTAATGAACAATTTAAAAAAAAAGTACAAATTATAAATTTGGACTACCTCCTTACAATGCTTTTAAATTATGTATAAAGAAATGTTGTATTGTCTTGAGGTGATTAGCTGCCAATTTATTTTAGAAGTTACTATTTTAAACCAGATGCTCCGCAGGGCACAGCTATATACGACCGCAGAGGTTGAACCCTGAACAGTTGGGGCAAGTATGGACACAACATTTAAGCTGGATTCAGCTCTAAATTTGGATTGTGATTAGTTGACACAGCATAGGTTTCTGACACAGAATGAATGTGGTCTAATGAACTTAAAATTTTTTTTTTTGCCTTTGAGCAATTCACTATGCTGTTGAATATTAATCCTCTCAAAAAAAGTTTGAAGAAATTTTCTTTTTATTTATGAAATCTGAAATGAGAAAAATTAACCCCCCCCCCCCCCATTTTTTTTTCACATCCCCCTTTCCCTTTTTCCAAAACTGATCTCAATTCAAATTCCTAATGGAGTTTGCAACAATAACTACTCATTTAAATACATCATAAAATATTAAAATGTAAAATAAAGTGCTTGTTATCACTGAATGGTAAAGATTGTTTTAATTTATCAGTTGGTAGTAAAAGTGAATATACATTGTATATTGTATAAAACAATGATTTAAGTTGATTCAACTACTATTCTGGACAAAGAAAGATAACTCCAATTAAAAATTTCTTGCTATTGCACAATATTGTGCAATTAGATATTTCTTGCTATTGCACAATACTGTGCAATTGAAAATTGCTTGCTATTGCACAATACTGTGCAATTGAAGATTTCTTGCTATTGCTGAATACTGTGCAATTGAAAATTTCTCGCTATTGCACAATACTTATATAATAATTTTGGATCCTGATTTGAACCAACTTGAAAACTGGGCCCATAATCAAAAATCTAAGTATATTTTTAGATTCAGCATATCAAAAAAGCCCAAGAATTTAATTTTTGTTAAAATCAAACTTAGTTTAATTTTGGACCCTTTGGACTTTAATGTAGACCAATTTGAAAACGGGACCAAAAACTAAGAATCTACATACACATTTAGATTTGGCATATCAAAGAACCCCAATTATTCAATTTTTTATGAAATCAAACAAAGTTTAATTTTGGACCCCGATTTGAACCAACTTGAAAACTGGGCCAATAATCAAAAAATTTAAGTACATTTTTAGATTCAGCATATCAAAGAACCCCAAGGATTCAATTTTTGTTAAAATCAAACTAAGTTTAATTTTGGACCCTTTGGACCTTAATGTAGACCAATTTGAAAACGGGACCAAAAATTAAGAATCTACATACACAGTTCGATTCGGCAAATCAAAGAACCCCAATTTTGGACCCTTTGGGCCCCTTATTCCTAAACTATTGGGACCAAAACTCCCAAAATCAAACCCAACCTTCCTTTTATGGTCATAAACCTTGTATTTAAATTTCATAGATTTCTATTTACTTATACTAAAGTTATGGTGCGAAAACCAAGAATAATGCTTATTTGGGCCCCTTATTCCTAAACTGTTGGGACCAAAACTCCCAAAATCAATCCCAACTTTCCTTTTGTAGTCATAAACCTTGTGTCAAAATTTCATAGATTTCAATTTACTTAAACTAAAGTTATAGTGCGAAAACCAAGAAAATGCTTATTTGGGCCCTTTTTGGCCCCTAATTCCTAAAATGTTGGGACCAAAATCAATCCCAACCTTCCTTTTGTGGTCATAAACCTTGTGTTAAAATTTCATAGATTTCTATTCACTTTTACTAAAGTTAGAGTGCGAAAACTAAAAGTATTCGGACTACGCAAGACGACGACGCCAACGTGATAGCAATATACGACGAAAAATTAAAATTTTTGCGGTCGTATAAAAATGCTGATTAAGAAATATTTATATTCAGCCATGAACATGTATGTCATTTTCTACTTTAAGACTTTTGTGATGTATTTAAATGAGTATTTATGGTTGCAAACTCCATTGGAAATTCGAATTGAGATTATGTTTTTTGCAAAAAAGACGGGGGGGTTAATTTATATTTGGGGGGGGAGGGGGCAATACGCAACAGCATAGTGTATTGCACAAAAACAGACTGATGCGTCTGCAGAGTTTGAACCCTGAACCGTTTGGACACAATATTCAAGCTTAGAACTGTCGGAATTTGGATTGTGATCAAATTTTTGACATAATATATATTTCTGACACAAAAAATGTGGTCAAAGTTCTTACAAATCTTTTGTGCAATTGAAGATTTCTTCTTGAAACTTTTCAAAAAATTTTGAAATTTGAAAAGTTTTGAAAAAAAATATGAATCCCTTAAAAAACTTGGGGAGAAAATCCCTCCACCCCCACTTTTTGAAACCCCCCTTGGAGCAAAACCCAAAACCCAGTTCCCACCTTTCCTTTTTAGTATGGAACCTTGTAGTACAATTTCAGAGAGATCCATACACTTAAACACAAGTTATTGTCTGGAAACTAAAAAATGCTTTTTGGGCCCTTTTTTTTTGGCCCCCAATTCCTACATGTTTAGGGTAATTAACCCAAAACTAAATCCCAGCCTTCCCTTTGTGATATGGAACCTTATGGTACAATGTCAAGAGAGATCCATACACTTACACACAAGTTATTGTCTGGAAACTAGAAAAATGCTTGTTTTTGGCCCTTAATTCCGAAACTGTTGGCCCCATAGGCCTTAAAATGAATCCCAACCTTCTACTTGTGGTTTTAAACATTGTGTCCATTTTTGCCCCAACTGTTCAGGGTTGGACTCTGCAGTAATATCCAGTTGCACTCAGCAAAGCAATTATTCATGTATTATAAGTCAATGTTAAGTTTCTTAAGTTTGCTCCTTTTCTCAAGATACTATAAGCAATAGCTAGACTATTTTGGTCTGGAATTATTGAAAGGTGTACATGTAACTTTATGGCTAGGTTTATCTTACTATGACCTCATTTTCATGGTTCATTGGTCAATGTTCAGTTTCTTGGTTAAGTCTATATTCTTCATCTTGGATACTATAAGCAATATGTGAACTACATGTGTTGCATAGAATGATTGTCAGGTGAACAGGTCTGTCTGTCATTTTGAAGGTTAATTGTTCGCGTCTAGAAATTAAGGCTTGTCATCTTCAGTGGCTGTATTTTTTCACATCTGTAATAAATTTTGTCTTGCTAAAGTTGTGTAGGCAGGACTCGAATGTCCTTTTTTCTGCGATGTTTGTGGTAGATAAATGTCAGTTTAAGTTGAATTTCTAAAGGGAAGTGAATGCTATCAGGTATGTAGATGCAAACTTTTGATGTCCTAAGACACATCTAGATCCATATACATGAAAACAGGACAGCCTACTCCATGAAAATGAGTAATGTCAAAGCCAAGCCAATACAATTCTATTTAAAACATTATTCAACTTTCTACAAGTGGTTCAGCATACCGTATATCAAATCATAACTTCAAACAAATTGGACAACCATTAAACACTTAACAGAAGTCTGGCCTCGATTATAATTTGCTGAGGCAACACAATCAAAGAGCTGAAAGCTCTGAAGAAAAATGACGCCACTGTCTCTAATATTGGGATAGTTTTTATGCAAGTCTTGATTTTCACATACCGTAATTAGTTTAACAATGCAACATGTATCGTGAGCATATAATTGATATTCGTATATGTGTGTGAAGTGAAGGTGACAACTGGCTAGTTTTTTAAGACAAATGAATAGGTCAAGACTAGCTGAATTGTACAAATAAATACCGTAGAAAGGCTTGTATATTTCTCACTGGTACATAGTCTGAATCTGGGTCCGTTCGCTTCCATTCACGTTTGCGCCCACTCATTTTCACCCCTGTCACTTTCACACCCTACATTGTTCGCACCCAATCTTAATTGGTTTTGTGTTTAATAACTCTGTAAGCAAGTGTTTTCTTATAAGTATAATTGTTGTCATTGTCTCAAAATAAAGTGAGACAGCAATTTTTTTTTGTGTTGAATAAATCTTAATCATGTTTTGGATAAGGTATTGCTAAAAATAATAATAATCCTTTCTAAATAAAGTGGTATTTTGTCAACGTTTTATTTTGTGTTGAATAACTCTTAATCATGTTTTGGTTAGTGTATTGCTATAACTTGTTTCATTGACTTGTTTCAAAATGAAGTGAGATTCTGACTATGTTTGTTTCTGCGTGTTGAATAAATTTTATCATGTTTTGGTTATATTAGTGGATTGCTATGTTTTATTGTTTCGTTGTTTCAGATCAATGGGACCAAGCTGTTAAAAACAATTATCTTTTGTGTTTTTTTCCTTTTAAATCTTCAATGTTTTACTCATACCAAGCTATAAATACATTCAGTATTTACACCAAAGCAATTTAAAACAACAACCATGATTTTCCAATTATTCAACTTGAATTTGAATTAAAATTGGGCGCGAATGAGTAGAGTGTGAATGTGCGAACGTGTAGGGTGCGAAAATGTATTGGGCAAAAACAGACCTGATACCACACAGTCTGAACCCCCTTCTCCCACAAAATATTAAGTAAATAATCTTTTTGTTACTGCTATCAAAGGTCTAATGAAACTCAGATAGTTTCAAACATTTGTCAAAGAATTCTAGTCAAACTGGCACCTAGTTAAATTGGCACCTGGACAAATCAGCACCTGGTTAAAATCGACACCTGATATAGTCAATTCGTCACCCATGTTAAATATATATTTTTAACAGTATTTTACGCAATAGGGTAAAAATAAGAAAGGGGTTGCCAGAATTTTTTTCAGTATTTAAGCAAAAAGAGTTAAATACTAACTTTCACATTTTTGGGTGTTCATGTACATTTTGTATATATTTATTTTTCTCAACTAATGACTTTTTTGGTGTATTTTTAATGATATATATATATATATGAATAGTCCAAATAATTATTACGTCTGGCAAGGCTTTTTAATTTTATTCTGGAACACCTTTCTATAACCGCAAGGCTATGTTAATTTTTTTTCTGGGACGCCTTCCTACGAACGTCGTATGAAGGCGTCCCAGAAAAATAATAAAATAGCCTTGCCAGACGTCATAATTATTTGGACTAATACATGAGATATTGTGTATTTTTCTGCATTATTTCAACCAGTTGAGCATTTTACAGGATTGTTGGTTTAATGCTGTTTAAACTTTACTGAAAGACAAACACCTTAAATTTGCTAATTATTTGGCATGAAAGTTTGATTTATTGAAAGGGACTCATAGTTTTCCATTTTATTTTAATAATTGACTTGTTTTTACAATTACACAAATTGTCTAATTGTTAAAACAACAGCTTTTGTAAGGGCTTCGTTGTTTACCTTTATACACTACATACATATGTATTCACTTTCGTTTCGTGGTTTACCAAAATACACAACAACATATTCACTATGTACTTGGTAACAGTAATTAATTAATTGAATAGAAAATATTATAACAAATATTATTGGATGCCGAGTTGACGTCGAATAGGTGCCGATTTGACTAGATGCCAATTTAACCAGGTGCCGACTTGACTTGTACGTTTCAATTCCTCTGCGATCGTTTGCGGTATTTTCTTGAGAAAACCTATTTTCCATCATCAAAGAGAAGAAGAAACTGCTTTAAAATGATTCTGGAACGCTTCATGATTGTTAAAATAAGTTTAATTCACTCAAAAACAATTTTAAAACTTGCGATTTAACAGGAAGTTTCCAAAGCACGTGTAAAAGAAGAAATTAACCGGTGAGAGTGGAAATCCGTATATGACAGATATCCCTATAGTACGACTTTGAAAGTAAAACAGTTCAATCCTTTTGTAAAACAATCTTTAATATACCTATCACATTAATGTTTGAAGGGTCTTAAGCTTATTCAAACCATATAAGTCGGTATGAAACACCAAAACGGAATGAACAATAACCGATTACGTTTTGTAGTTTACAAATTTTAAAACTGGTTCCCGTCAAACTACAACACTTTGTTCGAGTGTAGTGGAATACAAGCAAAAACCAGTGTAAACTGGGTCCTGGCTGAATTAATACTACACAATGATGCATAATGATAACACAAGCAGATTCCAGTTTGTATGGAAAATAGGAAATACGAAACCAAGCGCGGTAGGCAGAGAAATGTAATGAAGTTCAGGTCGGCAGTTATGGAACAATGACTGCGTCATTTTCCAAAAATGAGCCAGGAATTATTGCAGTGCAGTGATTAATTGGCCAGTTATAATAGCTTATGTCTCTCCATAGTTAGGTTTTTTGTTTAAAAGCTTGTTGCAGGTCCTGTAGATTTTTATAATCCTTGTCCTTTCATCTTTGGTAGATACTTGTCACAATGGCAATCATACCAAATCTCCATACATGTATTTTTATTATGATAAAATGGGGTAACAAGTTAAGTCTAATTGAAGTTTACCTTGTATCTCCTTTCATTATTAATGAAAAGAAACAACAGACAAAATACTAAATACTGAACAGACACATATACATGTGCTGATGTTAAGGTACTGGTATATTTGTAGCAATTTATTTCTTTGAGGACACATTTTTTGTGATGTTACTTCATCCAATAAATGAAATACAGGTTTACCATAAAATGAATAGCAGTATCACTGCCCAAGTTCAGTTTTACTACGTAGCCTGATGGCTTCAGAGATGCTTAATCAAGAAATAGCTTTATTGGTATTTTTCAAACAGAATTTCTAAAATCAATCAAGAGGCTTTTAAAATATACATTCCATGAATATGTTTCAAAGGCAAAGCATCAAGTCAACTAGCATAGCCTAGTCTTTTATCCAGGGAATAAAAATTTTATACCAATTCAAATTCAAATTATTGTCAAACAAGAGACTGCCCATAAAAATAATTTATCAAGTAAGACTCCATACCAACATCAAATCATCCATAAAACAGGAGAGTAAAAATGGAACAAAAATTTACAGATGGATATAGAGGCAGAGAAGGAAAATGCAGAACATACTGCCATTTCTGGTAGTGGTGGTACAAGTTTGGCTTATAAGTAAGAAGTATTGTGATCAGAGACTGAATTTATTTTATCAGTAGCACTAGTAAAGCCTGTAAAATGTCACTTTAGGTCTATTTTTTGGCCTTTCCTTTAGCTGCAGGCTTTCCTTTGGCTGCTGGCTTCTTTTTAACCTTGGATGGATCTTTAATCTAAAAGCAACAAAAAACATCATTACAATCCAAGAATACACAATTGTCAATGTAATCCAGCATCATAAAATGCTATAACCTGGTAACTGTGAATGAAGTATTATGCATAAAGGATTGTTGAAAAGTGTACTGAAATTAGCACCAGAAAGGGATCTGTATTTAATAGGCATAAAGCACAAGAAATTACTGAAATGTCTCAACTTTTTTGGGACCTTCATCGTCTTGAAATATTATAAAATTGACAAAAGGATCACTATTACAAATACAATATTTGATAAACTGCAAACTTCCCCAGCAGTTATGGTGTTCAATCTGAAGGACAAATAATCCATATGTTGGATGGTTGTAAAATGATTTACAAAATTAAAATCCAAGAAAATGCTGATTTAGTCATACATATGTCACAAATTATACCCAACTGATAAAACATGTAATAATATAGATCATCCATAACAAATAATACCTTTTCCTGAAATAATTATCAGACGATAAATAAATGTACACAAACTAAAAATACTATGAGTAACAAATAAAAAGAAAGGTTCATTCACTGCTCCTTTAAAATAAAAATATAGCTAAAGGGGAATGGGTGAGAGGGATTTTAAAGAAATGAATAAACTACAAGTTGATCAATATTTCAACTGTAAAATAAGTCAAACTAAAAACAATTTATGTTTAAATAAAAAAAAAAGTTATAAAAGAACCTGACTGCCCTGTAGAATAAGACAAACCAAAAATAACTTAAAAGTTTAAATAAATATTTAAATTATTATAGAACATGACTACCTTCTTTTCTACTTTTATCTGAAAGTCAATATTATAGGTGAGTACTTCCTTTTACCTAAATCATAGTCAAATATAATTTATTGTATTTTTGTGACCAATAAGAAAAGGTTTCAAAGTAACTAATTTGAACAAAGAACACAAACTGATTGTTGTTTAAACAACATTCTCATAAATTAATAATTTTCATCTTAAAATTAAAATTGCTCAGCTATTTGTATAGTGTATAAATCTTGTATAAATGAATTTCAGTTTATAGAATCATATCTATACCCCAACCTTGTTAAAACAAGAACTTGAAAGGGACAATCAATCTCCTATTATAAATACCAATTTGAAACAAAATCTTTCAAAGTCAGACTTCCCAGTTCATACTTTTTCAACCATTGCTTTAGGTATTTATTAAAAACCTAACAAGTATCAACAAGTTGTGGTTAAATTGCAAATAAGAAAACTTTCAATGAAAGCCCAAAGGACATTGTCAATGTACGACTAGTTTTCCTCTTATGTCGTTTTTTTCCCAATTATCAGAATTTATACTTACTCCTCGCTTCTCATTAACTACTCCAAGTCTTTTATCTCTCCTTTTTCTTTCTATATCTTTAGCAGCTTTATTCATAACTTTAGCATATGGATTAAGACGAATCATTACACGTTGGTTCTTCAGTGGATTTTTCTTTAATACTCTTCTTTTATTTTCAGTACGTCTTCAAAAATAAAACACAATTGCAATGATCAATACAAACCACATCAAATAAAACCAAGAATTAAATAAATTTTATATCTTAAGATGTTTAACAATCTAATACCAATAAAGAAGACATTTTTACTGAGTTAAAATAAATCTAGGACCCTGAAAGAAAAATCACTTTATTCACAATTGAAAGCATTTACACATAACATTTAGAAAGATCATGACTTTCATGACCTCCAGCTTTTTGCTGACCATTTGACAAATTATTTATCCTACAATAGAACATATGCATGTAGACATGAATTTAGATTCATGGAATTTAGAAGCTGTGTCATAACTATACACAAGTTTTACTTTTAATTTTTCGTCACTCTTCAATATGATTATAACTTACCTTGGTGCCCTAATAGCTGCCTGTATTTCATCACTCTTCAATAATCTTGATAAATCTGTTGTGGTCATTTTATGCATAGGTAAACTGCAACATAACAACAAATAATACATAAAACAACTCAAATTTCAAATTAAAACAAAGATATAAATATGTCAATAACAAGTATGTCAGTGAAGCCAATATTTGATCACAAGATGTCATAAACACGGACCAATGGCAGCTCATCATTTTCGACAGTACATATTAACTCTATATATATGTATCCTTCTAAAAAATTATATACAAATCAATTTGCATATCAAAGAATTCATTTATCATTCATTAATTAACACATTTCTATTTATCCGAGCATTCCTACACTTTTTGCTTTGTCTTCCAATACAGTACATAGAAACATATATTAATGTCCTACCAAGTCAAATACAAAATAAACAAAAAATATTTTAACAAGACATTCTTTTGTGTGCATCTGTCCAAAAACATTTACAAACTTGAAATCTTTTTTTTTATAATCAAAAACTTACTTGTAACCTGATTTTTCTTGTGAAACTTTTCTCCATGTACCATACAATTTATCTAATCTGGAAAATGCTGATTCGGTCCAAATACAGAATCGACCAACATGACCTCCAGGGGCTATTTTTAAAAGGTTTAATGCTTGAACATTAATCAATGTTATTCCTGAAATGGAAAAAGTACATGTATATGATACCTGTCAACAGATGTATTATTGGGTATATCATGGGCATATCCTCAAAGAATCCTTGGGCTGACAATGAATTATTTGATGAAACAACTGAAACGGCTATGGATATAATACAGTATCTTAAATTATTGCTAGCAAAGACAAATTGGTCAGTCGAGCCTATGTAAAGTCATTGTTTAATCAGAAACACGGACCAAGGCTAATCATCATTCCCAAAATATTCCATTGCTAAGCACTTTGTTATGTATGTAAATAAATCATGTATTCTAAGAATATTCAAAAATTTTAGAACCATCTTTTCAAATAGAAATTTAATTGGTTATGCTGTCTAGTCTGTAGACTTTCCAAGCATGTTTATTTACAACACTTATACGTGTATGACAGGAAATTCTACACAATAGATATCTACTATGAGAGAAATTTATTTAAGTTATTATTTCAGACATTTTAATGTCACAATAAAAGATTCAATGTGGTACAAATATGTATAGACAAAATAGACCTTGAAGCAAAGTGGTCAGTCAAGCCTATGTAAAGTCATAGTTCAATCAGAAACACGGACCAAAGGCTAATCATCATTCCCAAAAAAATCCAATGCTATGCATTTAGTTATCAGAATGATCATTTATTCAAACAAGTTTCTACCATGACCAGGGGTCAAAATTGGCGCTGGTCCGGTGGTCCGAGACCAGTAGAATTTGTGTCGGACCAGTAGATTTTGTCAGCTGGTGGTCTGGCGGACCAGTAGAAATTTTTCGTTAAAATCAATGATTGCATCTGTATCTCGGTTTGTTTACAAAAAAATAAACCTGAGAAATTATTTTTAGGGTGTTGGGGGTGCTATTTTTGGAATAAAGAAGAGGAAAGCAGCTGAGAAAAATAAAACTAAACATCTGTCATATCTTTTAGTGGTTATCAAATGAATGTCATTTTTGCAGGACCAGTAAATTTTTAGCCGGACCAGTAGATCTAAAGTCCACTGGTCTGGCTGGCCAGTACACTAAAAAGCTTAAATTCAACCCCTGACCATGACCCATATATTTTACAAGTTTTAATATCATAATACAAGATTCAATATGGTATAGACAAAACAGAACTTTGAAGAAAAGTGGTCAGTTCAGCCTATGTAAAGTCATTGTTCAATCAGAAACACGGACCAAAGGCTAATCATCATTCCCATAACATTTTATGTCCAAGTATTTGGTTATCAGAATGATATTCTTTTAATGAAATATGCAAAGAGTTACAAAAAATCAACACTTTTATTGGTTATCTTATGGTACAAATATGGTAAATGATACCCATGTTTAGTCAAAGTTCAATCAGAAACATAAAAGAAATGCTCATCAAATATCCAAAAATCTTGTGAGCACTGAAGCCCAGAGATTGCTTACATGGCACAATTATCAAATGATTTAGAAAACAGATGATATAGCAAAGTGGTCAGTCCAGCCTATGTAAAGTCATTGTTCTATCAGAAACACGGACCAAAGGCTAATCATCCTCCCCAAAAAAATCCAAATCTAAGCATTTAGCTATCTGATTAATCTTGTATTGTAAGAACATGAAGAACATACAATAAGTTTAAATTCATCCACTCAACCAGATCTTCTATTGGTTATCAGGACATTTTGGAATTTCAAGTATTTTATTGCTCAAGACAACAGTAGGCTGTTGGGCATGTCTCTACAAGCTAATTTACTAAGTAGATTATATTATGTATAGGTATAATAAGACATTTTACTTAAAAAAGACTTCTATGATGGCACACATTTTTAAGAAACAATTTCCCAGGGTTTAAGGTCAATATACAAGATTCAGTGTGATCAACTAATCAAGCACTGAAGCAAAGTGCCAGGTCAGTCAAGCCTATGTAAAGTCAGTGTTAAATCAGAAACACGGACCAAAGGCTAATCATCATCCCCATAAAATTCCATAGCAAGGCATTTTTCTTTTAGATAAATCTTGTATTCTAAGAACATGAAGAACATACAAAAAGTTTAAATTCATTCACTCAATCAGATCTTTTTTTGGTAATCAGGACATTTTTGCATTTTTGAACTTTTATTGGTCAAGACACCATTATGCTGAGGAGCCTGTCTCAATAAATTAGTTTACAATTATTGTATTCTATATATACATGATATAGGTATATATACATGATATAGGTATAATGTCTGCATAAAAAGGAATCTATGATGACCCAAATGTTAAAACAATAAGTTTCCAAGGGTTTCAAGTCAAGGTACAAGATTCAGTATTATCAACAAACAGGTACTGAAGCTAAGTGCCAGTGGTCAGTCCAGCCTATGAAAAGTCATTGTTCAATCAGAAACACGGACCAAAGGCTAATCATCATACCCATATCAATCCTTTTCTATTCATCAGAGAAGTTTTGATCCCTGGGAATATATGCACAAGTTTCAGGTAAACATTCATTTTTATTGGTTATCAAAATACTAGTATGCTGTCAGGCCAGCCTCTGCATGTTGGATCTTCTAAGGATTGCTTTAAGGACACACGATTTTATCAGGGTGTCTGCATGTAAATTTACCACCATTATTCTACATCAACTGGACCTTATATATATCAAGCATCTATCATGAGATAAATTAAAAGAAATAGTTCCCAAGAGTTTAATGTCACAATACCAGATTTAAATCCAACACGGGCATTGTAGCACAAGTGGTCAGTCAAGCCTATGTAAAGTCATTGTTCAATCAGAAACACGGACCAAAGGCTAATCATCATTCCCAAAAAATCCATTGCTAAGCATCAGAATATACAAGTTGAAGATCCTCATCTCGTTCGTATTCATTTTAGGGTTACAGGACATAAGTATGCTGTCCACCAGTCTCAGTATGAATATAATCATCTCACATAATAGGTATCTTCATGTAACCAGAGACAGGTTTTGAAAAAATACTTCCAAGGGTTTGAGGTCAGTCAAGTCTATGTAAAGTCATTGTTCAATCAGAAACACGGACCAAAGGCTAATCATCATTCCCAAAAAATCCTTTGCTAAGCATCAGAATATACAAGTTTAAGATCATCCACTCATTCATATTCATTTTTTGGTAACAGGACATAAGTATGCTGTCCACCAGTCTCAGTCTTGCATTATAGGTATCTAACTGGAGACAGTTTTTAAAGAAATATTTTTCAAGGGCTTGAGGTCAAAATATAAGATTCAATGCAGTATAGACAAAACAGCATGTTGAAGTAAAGTGGTCAGTCAAGCCTATGTAAAGTCATTGTTCAATCAGAAACACGGACCAAAGGCTAATCATCATTCCCAAAATAATCCAATGCTATTTTAAAGTATCAGAGTAGACAAGCTTAAGATCATCCACTCATTCATATTCAGTTCAGGGCGACAGGACACAAGTATGTTGTCCACCAGTCTCAGTGTGATTACAACCATTTTACAGGTATCTAACCAGAGAAGGTTTTGAAGAAATATTTTACAAAGGCTTGGGGTCACAATATAAGATTCAATGCAGTACAGACAAAACAGCATGTTGAAGTAAAGTGGTCAGTCCAGCCTATGTAAAGTCATTGTTCAATCAGAAACACGGACCAAAGGCTAATCATCATACCCATTAAAAATCACCATAGTATTTCAATAATCAATCACTGATTGAATGCACAGAATTCCATTATTTGATGTTTGCATATAAGGTAAAGATTAATTTTAAGTAATTAACCCAAATGACCAATAATCTTATGAAGTATGAATGATTCAGGGACACCTGTGTAAGATTAATGTGTTTTGGATTAAAGGAGTAGGTCCGGTAAGGACCGATTTTGGCCTCAAATTTCAGTTTTATCTGACGAAAGATTTTGACCACTTTTTAAACACTAAGTGTCTTTTTCATATGATTCTATTAATTTATGTGAAAGATTTTAACTTTATTAGTCATTAAAAACGATCCGATTAAAGCTCAAATATGAAAAATCTACCAAATATGCGAAAAAATGTCACTTTTCAGATGGTTTTTGTCAAAAACGAAAGTGGCCGCATCCGTGTTCATCCTCAATCTTTATATATGTTATGTATTATCATTAAATACAACTTCCATTTCAATATTTTGGATGAACACGAATGCGGCCACTTTCGTTTTACACGGAAACCGTCTAAAATTTAAGTAAAATGCTGGAATTGTTAAGATTTCAGTAATTTAGCATGACTTAATGGTGCTAGTACCCAATATATGTGCATTGTATTGTCAAAAACAGCCCATATTTATGTAGCAGCACCATTCTACTATCCAATAAATAACTAAAAGTTTACATTTTAACAATTTTGTAAAACTGCTATATTTTTGGGCCAAAAAGGGGTCTTACTGGACCTACTCCTTTGATACTGATTGCTGGGAGACAATATAAAAGTTATCACTGGTAAAATTCTTCCAATCTTATCTGACAGTAGAGTAAACTTACAAACAAATATGAAATGCATATCAATATATTTTTAGGACATGAATAGACAAAGAATTGAATACAATTTACTTAGTACTAAAAGACCTATCATCTATGAAAATTGTTATCTTAAGCAATAATATTGTCTTTTAATAGGGATTCACAACTAATTTCGCATATATTAAATTTTAAAATATTGAATAATGCTTTCTTCCATAAAATATTTCACTTATAAATATTCATCTGTACTAATTTTGTGGTCAGTGAAGCCTGTATAACGTCACTAGTTTATCAGAAACACGGACCAAGGCATATCATCATTCCACTAAATAGTAAGGAGAATATATGAAGATATTTAACATTCATCAACAAATAGCTATACATTTAGAGTCCATCAGCTTCAGAAATATGGACTATTTAACCTGTCATCATAGTATTACTAATTTTGTTCAATTCTTCAACCAGTGTATATTGGCAGGTGATCAACTTTGCCATGATACATCTACAAGTTCTTAAATCTATATCACTTTTTCAAAATTTACCTGGTATATTTCTAAAAGCTCTGGAAATTCCATTGTCTTTATTATAAATTATTAAGGGTCCTCTTTTCATTATTCTTCTTCTGTTCCTCATTTTACCTTTGCCTGCTCTGAATCTTTTGGAGTTTAAGACCTATTAATAAATAATTCCCAAGTTTGTCAACAGAAAGAATTATATAATTTATGAAATAAGTAAAGAGGGAATACAAAATGACTTATAATGATAAAGTACAATTTAAGGCCAAATAAAAATATATGTGTGGTTCCAGTAACCCTACCTTCCCTAATTTTTCGCCTCAAAAACAGCCTACCCTATATATTTTATTGTCTTTTCATTAAGCACTGTTAAAGTCAGAATGTTGCACCCATAGACTCAATGTAAAAAAAAAACATAAAATAAAAAGAAATCCTTACCTACCTACCCCAACTTTTTTTCAGATATAACTGGAACCACACATACTTTTTTATTTGGCCAAATGACCAAAATTTGGCACCAAAACATGTTACTTTATAAAAAATATTCTACATATTCTTTAGTGGTTTATTTGAAAACATTTTAATATACATATTTCAATTGTAATTCTTACAAAAGCAAAAAAAAAATCACTTCAGAGCAAACTGCCATAAAGCAACTGTTCAGACACTAAACCTAGATATTGTCGTGAAGATGTAAAATCTTCACGACGGTTGCCTTAAATGGTTTAATTTATGTTATGGTTATAGTTATAATTTAGATTATACATCAATATGACCCAAGAAACATATTTCCTTCTTTATGTAAATTTCTATACTGTTAATAATTATCATGCTAGAAAAAGATATAGACAAACAAAATTAAGATTGTCACTCTAGAAGTTACCTTCTGTATATCATTCCAGGCTTTAACTTTTTTAAGTAGTGCAACAGCCTCTTTTGTTTTCTTGTATTCTTCAACTTTGTCACTGACCACCAATGGGACCTCTGGAATCTCCTCAATTTTGTGTCCTACAGAATAAATACAGTCACAGATTAAATTCTCCCTCCTATGATCACATATTATAAAAGTTTGGCTTCGTACCATGCTGATATAAACTTCTTTTCAAGAATGTTGCTGGATCAATCTTATGTCACTAAGTTTCGTTCTGATAAGTTTTGTAGGTTTTATACTGCAGTGAAAACATTCAAATAGTTCTAGCATTATAGATATAAACTACCATGATTATGTATTGAACACTTACACAGTTGACTGCCACCAACTTTTTCTTATCAAAGCTGTGCCTGTCAAATGGATGGCTTTTTTCGGTTGATACTTTTAGTATGGTAATATTATATTATTTCCATCCACAAATTTCATTGGTATGTGTAAAGTAAAATGAATTTGTAATCTTTAATATATTAAGATTTTTAGGGCAATAATAGCATCTGCATTTAGTGCATAAAAGAAAGGATAAAACTCCAGGATAACATTACCTTTGGACATAACAAGAGCAGGTACTCCAGTGGCAGCAATGGCTGAGCAGATAGCGTATCTTTTTTGGTTAGTGTTTATTTTACGGTGCCATCTTCTCCATGTTTTTGTTGGTGCAAACATACGACCTCCACGACACATGTTTCCAAAAGCTCCCTGTCCAGATCTGTGAGTACCACCTCCTCTGACTCTGGGAATACGAGCTACAGCTCTTCCAGTTCCCCAAGATTCAGCTGAAGTCTGGTGACCTAAATTATACAAGATATTTATATATTAAAAATGTTACATTTTCTCCACTTTTAAAGTCCTATGTATTAATCTCTGTACCAAAGATGTGCAGAAGGTATTTGAGAATAAGGATATATACCTGTTATATATATATCGGAAACAAAACATTTTTCTTGCATGAAAAAATAAATGTTTATAACTTTATATCTTGGTTTATATTAATTATAGAAAGAAGTCATTACAAATCTTTCAGCTTTCTACACATGAAATATTTGAAAATTCATGTTAACAATCAATTCCAAATTTTCAATTTTAAGTAGACATTTCTAAACAGACATCCAAAATAGCTTTGATAATTCTTTTCAACTGGAACCTTCCCAAAGTCTTTTCAAATGGAACGTTTTGCAAAACTGACTTATTTGATTAGTCTTTGAAGTTTTATTTTTTACAATTGAAATTCATTCTTGGAAGATGCATCTAATTAATAAACCCTCACCAGCTTTCTCACTAACAGCATATGGCTGTCTGGAGTTGAATCTCATTTGTGCATGTACAAAGGTGACAATGTCTGGTCTGATTGGTGCTCTGAAGACAGCTGGAAGGGTGACATTTGTTCCCGATGCATCCCCCTTCTCACCGTACACCGATATCAATGGTCTCGCTGCGGCAGCCTAAAATAACAAGCAAGTATTGCATTCATATTGTATACAACATAAATAGATTAAAACAATGCCATACCAGTTAATCCCTTCTACAATATTAAACACAGTAAAGTGAGTAAAGCTAAATTTCAAACACATGTACAATGTATCTTATCATAATATGATAAACCAATAGTCTATTTACCAACTCCCATAATTGACCCTGTAATTAGAGACCTCTTTTTTTGTTGTCTCCCTTGTGAGGGACAAATTTTTATTGACAATGGAGAGCTTCTTAAGTCACAGATCACAATTAATTCCTCATCAGTTCCTTATAACGTTTTGTATCCTTAAAAAAAATTGCACCATGCACTTTTGTCAATTTTTTAGTGTGTGTAATGTATAGTACTAGTCCAAATATATATCCAAAATTCAGAAAGATTGAAGCAATCACTTTTACAAATTTAGCCAATACACATCCATACCCCTATTGACAAGTCAAGAGATGTAATTATTACCTTTTTGCACTTGGCATAATCACTCATTCTATATCAAAATCAGTTTAAATACAACATTCAAAAATTTAATTCACCTCTCTTCTTTCATTTCCACCCCAAAAACTCTAAGAAATGAGTGAGGAAGGGAAATGAAAAAAATTATGGAAAAATACACTCTAATTAAAAGGAACTATATTCGTGGAGAACGAAAAGCAGGGTCATTAATTGTGGTCTTGGGCAAGGGGAAAGAGCAAATTATCCTGTGCGTATAAATGTAATATTTATGTTTTTCTTATCTGCTTATATTAATTTGTTGAATAGTTAAATACATTGTATTTTTGTAACCAAAAGTTATTATTCATGAAAAATTAGATAAACTGCTGATTCATCACTTTTCATCTGATCATGCTTTGCATTGACAAAAGCGAATTTTGTCCGATATAGCATTGACAAAACCAAATTTTGTCCGATAAATGGCGATATAGAACCAGTCTACGATAAACAAAGGGAAGCTTAAAAAGGGTGTTAAAACAAAATCAAAGCAGTAATTGGCAAATGGACTACTCTAAAAAGGCTGAATATAACAATAAATGTATGAATCACTTGAACCCTTATACTTCACTACTTGTAGGGGTCTGGGCAATGTGTTTTATAATCTTAATCAAGTATAAATAATAGTTTTCAATATCAAAACTTTTATAAACATCAAATAACAGGTTAGGGACATAATAACCTAATATTGCAAAAATTGGATATCAAAATAAAAGTAACGGTCAAAATTCCATATGGTTCACCTACAGAACACTGTGCAATATAATATATGGTCAAGATGGATGACTGTGTATCATATACAATAACTCTGAACAGTTGCATGTTTAGTGCAAATGTGGTCAATTGAATGAGGACGATGTGACCCGATACGATGTATATCCCCCCTTTTTCATGCCGGTGTCCTTTATTACAGGAATTTGAAGAGATCGATTAGTATATTGCGTTTAAATGAAGACTATTTTGACATTTTAGACCAACAAGTTAATGTTATCATGTTAAATATAAAGTTTTCGTACCATGCTTAATAATATTTGTGAGAGCAGAAAAACGTGGTCGCTCTGCTCGAGATAACGTGTAAAAGGATGCGGATGGATATCTTCGGGACTATTTTCCCGTGCAACTAATAACCAAAATAATAAGGAATACAGCATTAAACAACTATCTTCGTAAAAGTAAAGATGTTTTTATTCAAAACTGGCTCTGCATATCCCCTCAGTTGCCAATGATGATATTATAGGATAGCGATGCTTTACTAAACATCGTCTACACAATAACTCGCAATATTTATAATGTCTAACCATGCTAACTTTAGCATACTGTTTTGTGGTTCTGCTTTATTGTACTGATTTTGAACAGTGTAAATTGTAACTTTATATTGTCATATATATGCACTATGCCCCTTGAGGGTACCTCTTATGGAAATAAAAGATATTCTATTCTATTCTATTCTATTCATCAATTTGTCAATATAAGCTCATAAATGAACTTGCAAGTCTATAATTCAATTTTATGTGAACCCGTATTAATGTGAACTTCAATTGAACCCCTTAGCTGGATATGGGTTACACATGTACTATACGTCAGTTCAATTATTTTAAGACAAAGAATGTCATCAATGAAAGTTAAACCTGGGAATAGTATATAGTTAAAATATATGTTCCTGGTTAAACAGGTTGGATTGTTTGCGGTTCACTATTTCCGGGGCAATCATAAAAAATCATGTATTTAAACATGTTACAGCGATGATTAACACATATTTTAACCTCTAACATAATATCAACAGACATATAAAAATCCAATTGCACGTGCTCACAATCTATTCCTAGTTTAAATTACGTTTATATCGGCCTCGGCCGCAGTCTTCAGAAGTCATCTCGATGGTTGTTGTCTTTTTGACACATTCCTCATTTTCATTCTCAATCTTTAAATATGTACACGAAATGGGGATACATATATTCTTCCTTACTGATATAAAAGATCTAAATTGTCTAGCCCAAGAACAAATTATATTATAAATTATAAATCCTTGTCTAGCCGAAAAGGAGTAAGATAGAACTTAGAATTGTGGTATCATTGAAACTATACCACATATATGTGTTATAGTCATATCACACACATATAAAAAATAATCAAAGATCAAATCTTGATATTAAATCAAATTATGTATAAGAAACATGACAAGTTCAGTTTTTTAAAGATACTTTATGATGATGAAAACTATGATACAATTTTTGTTTAAACATAGTTAAAAACAATTTCATAAATTTTCTAATATATCTTATCTCTGCATATAAATTTGCATTTGTTTTATAAAGGTGATTTTTGAAGAAGAAATAAAAACTTTTATACATTCAAAAAGTTAACTAAACAATTCGTTTGTAATTTTTCGTCCTGTGCATGACATTTCATCCTATCGGTGTTTTTTCCTTCTTTCATTTTTACCCTCTGATTGTATGCATAGTCGTTTGTATTCATGTCTGGTTTATCTATGTATGGATGTCATGGATGAGGAGCCCGCGGAAGATACCAAAATATCGCTTGTATGGATGTGGAGCCCGCGGAAGATACCATAATATCGCTAGTCTTCTAAAGCTTTACATGTCAGAAAGAATTAAGAAAAGTAATCTGTGATTCATTTCCTTTATGACTCAAATCGCATTGCAGTGAGGAGGATCTTTGGTTACTTTCTTTTAAAAATGTACGAGTGTTGTTGATCAGACGTACGATGTAACCAAAATTTTTACAGTAAGATTATAGAATTCATCAATAAGACGGAGAAGGTGTCATAGAAAAAAACAAAAGCATAAATTGAATAAACACTGTCACACTCCGGCTTAATTGTCAGAAAAGGGAATCGAGGAAAAGTCAAACAATAGTCTACAAAACACTTAGCAGAAATCTGAAGATTGAGCAATACGAAACCCACCATACTATTTAGTATACAGGTACTTTGGAAACCGTCTCAGTCTATTGAACTTTAAATTATATCATGTGGATATAACCTTGGTTCCGCAAGAAAAAGTTTGTGACTGCGGGATATGAGTTTTTCAGTATAGATCATATAAAAAGCAGTTGTGTTATCTCTGCATAATTATATAAAACAAGAGCTGTATATAATATGATATTTTTTTTAATGTCACTGATACTGGAATAGTATTGACAAATTTGACAATGAGAGATTCCTTCATGGTAAATTTGCTCCCATGTCGGTACTTAACAATTAACCAACTTTAACACTGTGTGATCTGAGACTACTATAACACATATGTGTTATAGTAGTCTCAGGTGTGAATTGATACATGATTTTCCCGAATATTTCTGTTTGATATATGATTTTCTGTAAAATAATTTATACACTGACTGTAAGTTAACAGATTATTCGCGAATTGACAGACACAAGATCTAGGATATATAATATGTTAGTTATAATCCATGATGACTTGAGTATACATTTTTTAGTTGTCTAAGAAAAATGTGACGGGTATAGTCAAACGCTTTGTATGTAGCTTTATATGTATGTAGGTATGTATTTCTTATATCTCGATAAATAAAATCAATGAGGATTTAGGGAGCTACCATTTGATTTTTATGGGGGGGGGGCTAGGATGAAATTTGAAAAAAATAGGCAGGACAGGAGTTTTGAGTAAAAAAAAAAGGCAGGATGAGCAACTTGGTAAAAAAAAGGCAGGATGACAATTTGTGTAAAAAAAGTCAGGATAAACTAGTAAAAAAAAAGGCAGGACCAAATAGAGTAAAAAATAAAAAGGCAGATTACAACTAAAAAAAAAAGCAGGACAAAATTTTTCATCCTAGCCCCCCACCCCCCCCCCCTCATAAAAATCAAATGGTAGCTCCCTTATTGGATTTAAGAATGGTGTTTTTTTGTTGCCTTTTATTTTGGCCGTTTTGAAATTATAAGCTTACATCGTTTTGTAAGTTTTTGGTATTTAGCTTTTTTTCTTGAAGTTCAAAACACATTTGAAAAGTGTAAAACTATGATACCACAACTAATAGGTATTTATTCACAAGCAAACATGTACTTTAATATACCATCAATCATATTTCTTCGTAAATTGTAAGAAACTATTTTTTACTAATTTTGAAACGGAACTGTGTGAGCAAAAATTCAAGTGGAGACAACTCGGTTCACTACCGCCAAACACAAAATGTTACATGAAGTTCTGTTCGCTCTTTCTGGTCACTCTGGTGGTGTATTTATTGACAAAGGCGACGGGATACAAGTACTGTATAATTTTCAAAAGCATTATTGATTACTTTCACGACATTTAGCACATGATAATGCCACTTAAGTTATCAACAGACTACACGTTTAAACATTTGTCATTTCTTATTTTATTTATATTTTTGTAAACAAATTGTATATTTTGGTACATTTTTGCACACTCAAATTGATTTGTCCCGAAAATATGGTGTTATATATGCTACTTGAAATAATATATATTAAGTATATAAGTTTAAGCTATGAGCCATGTTTTTCTCATTAAAAGTGCAATATAACTTCAGGAAATTGATATAAAGCACTTCTGTCATAGGAATTGTGATTAAGTACCTACAGAACAAACATTATTTCTAGTTTATCCTGCACTATGACGATCACTAAGATGCTTGATGAACATAAATAAAGCAGGGATATCGGTGATCCCCTCTATCAGAATAATCTGGAAAACAACGTCTTAACGGGGCACAATTGATGATTTGTTTTCTGGTGAAGGACAAACTCGAAAGTGGTCTATTAGATTGGCATTTTAAAATTTCATTTATAAGTTGACAATATTAATGAGCCCAGGATATTATCTTATCTTTATTTGCATGAACTCAAATTATTTCATTGATCAGTTTATTGTCATAATCAGGACATCTATATATGATGGAGGGCTAATTAGAAGATTTAAAGTTAACCAGATATATCCACTCTTCTCTTCATGCTGAGGCAGATGAGACATGTCTTTGTTCTAACTGATGTATTTTCATTATTGTAGGTGTTGAGTGATGTTCCTTTCATATCACCATCAGAGGTGGATCAACTGAACAAACTTTGTAAACTTGGAACATTCTACAGAGATTTTAATAACTTCATTAGACAATATGGAGGACATCTTAGTCTTCAACCAAATGGTAAGTTGCCTTTGCCTGGAGAAATTTAAATCTTATAAAACTATATGTCATTACTGGCACTTATCATGCTTATTATATATTGCAAGGATGGTTTGAAAAATTAAAGGGGTCCAGTAGAACATGACATCTCAAATTTGAAAAAGACAACTTTTTGCAATTTAATAAAAATCTTTATACAGTTATTTGTATCAGATATCAAAATGCGAGCTTGTTATTGCGATACTCATTTCATGGCTTGCAATAATTTATGAATTAACAGTTGTAGCTTTTGAAATGGTATTTAATAATTAAAACAACTTATGATTTCTTTGCAGACAAAAGAAAGTCTGAGATCCATGGTTTGTACCTGAAGTCTTTCTGTCATGGGTTAGATAAAGTTTTAGAGGATTACAGGGCATCCTTACAGAGACTCGAGATGGAAATACTAGCAGATCCAGACCTCACAATATCTCACCTTTACAGATCATTATTTCAAGTGTGTATTTATAGACCATGACGTGCTTATGTTGTTCATGATTGGAATGTTGTCCCTTTGACATAAACACCACATCTCTGTTTGTTTATAATACTTTAAAGCCTCTGGCCTTTGTTAGTCTTGTATTATTTTAAATTTAGTTTCTTGTGTACACTTTGGAAATTAGTATGGGGTTCATTATCACTGAACTAGTATATATTTTTTTAGGGGCCAGCTGAGGGACGCCTCCGGGTGCGGGAATTTCTTGCTACATTGAAGACCTGTTGGAGACCCTTTGCTGTTTTTTTTTCTATGGTCGGGTTGTTGTCTCTTTGACACATTCCCCATTTCCATTCTCAATTTTATTAAGATTACATATAAAACAACCATTCTAGTATATATACTACTTTCCCTTAACCAGAAACAAAATTAATAAAATGTTCTTCTAATTAAAAAAGTATCAAAACTTGAAGAAAAAAAATTGCACACATTATTTTTTGATATATATATATATATATATATATATATATATATATATATATATATATATATATATATATATATATATATATATATATATATATATATATAAAGTCTCTGAATGATTGTATAATAAAAACTATAACACAAATTCCCATACTTTTCGGACATTACGGCCTTCTTCATTGGAATAAATTACAACATTGAAACAACAATTACATTGCTTGAATACATTACGTTATAATAACTTTTATGACGTTCAATTGCCGCGTTTTTCGCTTTTTTAATATAAATATTTTTATTATCGTTCATACATTGTGTTGAGTCCTTCAGGTTCTAAAGTTTTTAATTTCTTTATCCAAAAGGCTTCTTTAGTTTTTCTGTAAGTTTCTGTCCCAAATACTCTTTCTATGGCGGTAACTTTTAAATTTGTCATTGAATGATTCTTCTGAATGAAATGGTCGGCTACTGGAGCTTCTGTTTTCCTTGTTCGTATTTTTGAAAAGTTTAATAGCATTCGTTGATATAGTTTGTCCTACATATATACATTTTTCACATTTTGTACAATTAATTGCATATACCACGCCTACGGTTTTACAATTTATTTGTCCCTGAATGGTATATTCTTTGCCGGTGTTGTCACAAAATACCTTGGTTTCATTTATATGTGAGCATAATGCACAATGTTTACCACATGGTCCACATCCATTAGTTTGTTTATAAAATAGTAAATTATGCTTTTTGTGCACTAAGATGTCTTTTATGTTGTTATCACGTTTAAATGCCACGATAGGCGGATCGGGGAATATTTTCTTTAGTCTTTCGGATTGATGGAGAATTTTAAGATTTTTTCTAAGAATTGAATGTACATTTGGAAGCGCTTTGGAAAAAGTAATTACTAAGGGTACCCTGTTGTTTTCTTTCTTCCGTTTGTACTGTAATAGATCTTCTCAGTTTAAATTGTCGACTTTTTTCAATTGAACTTCAGTGGACAAGTTATTGTATCCACGTTTTCTTAGGTGCGTTTTTATTTCTTCTCTTCTTATTTTGTAATTATGCCCCACCTACGATAGTAGAGGGGCATTATGTTTTCTGGTCTGTGCGTCCGTTCGTCCGTCCGTTCGTTCGTCCGTTCGTCCGTCTGTCCCGCTTCAGGTTAAAGTTTTTGGTCGAGGTAGTTTTTGATGAAGTTGAAGTCCAATCGACTTCAAACTTGGTACACATGTTCCCTATGATATGATCTTTCTAATTTAAATGCCAAATTAGAGTTTTGACCCCAATTTTACGGTTCACTGATAGAAAATGATAGTGCAAATTTCAGGTTAAAGTTTTTGGCTTCAGGTTAAAGTTTTTGGTCAAGGTAGTTTTTGATGAAGTTGAAGTCCAATCAACTTGAAACTTAGTATACATGTGCCCTATGATATGATCTTTCTAATTTAAATGCCAAATTAGAGTTTTGACCCCAATTTTACGGTTCACTGAACATAGAAAATGATAGTGCAAATTTCAGGTTAAAGTTTTTGGTCAAGGTAGTTTTTGATGAAGTTGAAGTCCAATCAACTTGAAACTTAGTATACATGTGCCCTATGATATGATCTTTCTAATTTAAATGCTAAATTAGAGTTTTGACCCCAATTTTACGGTTCACTGAACATAGAAAATGATAGTGCAAATTTCAGGTTAAAGTTTTTGGTCAAGGTAGTTTTTGATGAAGTTGAAGTCCAATCAACTTGAAACTTAGTATACATGTGCCCTATGATATGATCTTTCTAATTTAAATGCCAAATTAGAGTTTTGACCCTAATTTTACGGTTCACTGAACATAGAAAATGATAGTGCAAATTTCAGGTTAAAGTTTTTGGCTTCAGGTTAAAGTTTTTGGTCAAGGTAGTTTTTGATGAAGTTGAAGTCCAATCAACTTGAAACTTAGTATACATGTGCCCTATGATATGATCTTTCTAATTTAAATGCCAAATTAGAGTTTTGACCCCAATTTTACGGTTCACTGAACATAGAAAATGATAGTGCAAATTTCAGGTTAAAGTTTTTGGTCAAGGTAGTTTTTGATAAAGTAGAAGTCCAATCAACTTGAAACTTAGTATACATGTTCCCTTTGATAAGATCATTCTAATTTTAATGCCAAATTAGAGAATTTATTCCAATTTCACAGTCCTTTAAACATAGAAAATGATAGTGTGAGTGGGGCATCCGTGTACTGTGGACACATTCTTGTTTTCTTCTGTTTTTATTATATATATATATATATATATTATATACAAATCTCATTAAAAATTTGTATTTGTAAATGTAGTATGTTTATGACTTGGCAATTGGTTTGACTTTGAAGAATATATTAATATTAAGTATTGAACACTTTGCATTACACTGTAATAAATTGAAATTTATATGTGACATAGTTGGTACATTACCTTTCCTAATTGCTGGAGGACAATTAGACCAGTTTTTATGTGTATATGGTAAAAAAAAAATGTTTCTGTTTTCAGTATTTTTTGCTGTTTCCAGCCTTATCTGCAATGGTAGAACAGATCAAATCACACAAGGTATTTTTATAATGGTTACTTTGTACTGGTATTAAACCCAACACAACATTCAAGATAATTCTGATTAGTAACACACTATTATTATAATTCCTATAAAATCCTTGTAGCAACCAGACCACATCTTCTATTCATATTGTTATAAAGATCAGATGTGGTATGTGATTGCCAACAAGACAACTCTCCACAAGAAACCAAATGACAAAGAAATCAACAACTTGGGAGTAAAAACCTATACCCAAACTGTTTAAGTTCAGATTTGTCAGTTTCAGGAAAAAGCACTTTTTGTCTGCCTTTCTTTAGTCTCCCATAAAGACTGATATTTTATGTTTGTTAAATAATCACCATATTAGGCCAAAAATAAAATATTGTTTGTTTCCCCTCACACGACCGACCCGGTAAAATCACCGCGACCCGAAAAATTTTATTGGCCATTCTTGTTCGTAAATACTTATTAACAGTATTTTAGGAAATACAAAACATGAATATAAAGTGAAGCCGTGTTTCTTCTAGAACTCGAAAAAAAACATACAAATCTTTGTTTAGGAATCAATTGACCAAGCTGCATGATCCAGGTGTAACTGAACATAACTAAATTAATATGTTCACTTCTATTGGATTTTAATTCATTGAATTTTAATTCCCAAGTGATTAACATACATGTATCTTTTTGTCATCTCATAACTGATGATCAAGGAATGAATTGGTGAACAAAGGAATTGTTTTGTTGTGAGTTAGGCATCAAATTGACTTGAAATAAACTTGATTTTTTGGGATACGATTGCTTTCAAGCAATCTGTAGACTTTTACCGCTGACTCAGGGCTGCATTCCCTCACGTCAACCGTTTTATTCTAAACATTCAGCAACATCTCAGATTCTTATGAATGATTGTCTTGCTTTAAAAGGCAAAAACAGGCAAAAGGATTGAACATAAACAACTTTCCTGTAATGTTCTTTTCATAATCTTCATGTTTGATATTTCCCTTGACCTATATGCGTGTTTTTAGCAACACGGAAAATCAGAATTTAGCAGTATTCATATTTAGTGTTTTTATAAATTTAGAAACACGTCAGAGGTAATTCCCCAGTTTTGATAAATGCGAGAGTTTTCTGAATTCCGATAATTCTATTTCTGTCATATAAGAACTGAAGTAGAGTTTTTCCAGATTTTACCGTTATGAAACTGATATTTGATACTGTACATTGCGATAAAGAAATGGAGAACCATTCATCATATCATTTAATAAACGTTCTTGTTCCAAATCGCAAGTCGCGGGTTTGTTTATGTATTAATGCGCATGCGTATAGTTTTCTTGATTTCAATGAGTATCAGATTGAGTGGTTGCTCTGGATTCCCCGCTCCATTGATTAATTTGAAACTCATGGGATTCTTTCTATGTCTGTCTGCGAGATTCACGCATGTTCATGCTTTTTTGCGGCAGTATCCTTGGATCTATTTTTTTCCCTCTTTGATCTTTTCAATTTTGGCCAAATCTCACACATTTGCTTAATGAAAAGTTGGCAGAACTGCTCTACATGTGTCAATGAAAACTATGGCAATCGTATCCCTCAGAGCATTCTGCTCTTTGATTATTTAAAAAAACACTTGCTATCATTAAGCATTGTTATCACAAGTAGAATATGCACTTTTGTAGATTTCATTACATTAAATGAATAGGAAAAAAGGAGGTCCCTGTATACTGTTTTGTTTTAACACCAGACAAACTGAGGTGTACACTGAATTAGAATACAGGGAATACCCCACTTTTCTTGACTTTAACCTTACCTGTTGAATTTTATACAAATTCAATATAGAAAACCATATCAAGGAATAAAATAAAATAACTTGCCTACTTACCTACCTATACCCTAACAACCTCAGTCGGGTGAGGGGAAACAAAGATATTTTTAATGTTGGCCCTATGACAAGCTTTGCATGTGTTATTTCTGTAATATGCATCAATTTCTACAGGGTATATACTGTGACCTCTGTAAACCAAGTTTAAAGTCATGCAGGTTGTTGTGTATAGTATATAGCATTTTGATATAACATAAAAGTGGTCAGTAATTTACAAAAATATTTTGTGTCAGAATTAAATTACTTTAGTCTTGTGTATTTACATTATATTCAAATAGTATTATCATTTTATACGATTGTGAAGTTTCATACATCATGTACATCCTTTTATAGTGCTCTATGATTGGTTTAAATGTAAGAAGGATAATTATGTTTCCTTTGAATATTTTCAGGCACATGGCTGTTATATATTAGATATTGTACACAAACACTCTAACTGTGGACAGCCTAGTGTCAAGGAAGCAATGAATAAGTGAGTATATTTAATCATTCACAAAAAGATCCCGGGGGTGGGGATGGGGTTTCATGCCGATCTGAAATAATAAAGAGTTTGTTAAAGCCATTGTAACCCTGACTAATATATATATATCAGTCTAAAAATTTGCACAACGGTACTGATATATTGTTAAAACTTGTGACACTTGAAGAAGACCATTTGTTGAGCTGAAATATTTGTCAACACGATTTAATAAACATTTTCGTATTATAACATCTTATATCAGTACTGTTGTGCAAATTTTTAGACTGATATAATTTTTTCCTTATCTGCATAGTATCGCCTATTCTAGACGATCCGGTACGTAGTAAATTTGCTGGTTTGTATCACAGTAGGCTGATACAGAACAATCGTCATTCATTATAATGTACATACAATTTACTTTTTTTTATGCCCCACCTACGATACCCCACCTACGATAGTAGAGGGGCATTATGTTTTCTGGTCTGTGCGTCCGTTCGTCCGTCCGTCTGTCTGTTCGTTCGTCCGTTCGTTCGTCCGTCTGTCCCGCTTCAGGTTAAAAATTTGCACAACGGTACTGATATATTGTTAAAACTTGTGACACTTGAAGAAGACCATTTGTTGAGCCGAAATATTTGTCAACACGATTTAATAACAACATTTTCGTATTATAACATCTTATATCAGTACTGTTGTGCAAATTTTTAGACTGATATAATTTTTTCCTTATCTGCATAGTATCGCCTATTCTAGACGATCCGGTACGTAGTAAATTTGCTGGTTTGTATCACAGTAGGCTGATACAGAACAATCGTCATTCATTATAATGTACATACAATTTACTTTTTTTTATGCCCCACCTACGATAGTAGAGGGGCATTATGTTTTCTGGTCTGTGCGTCTGTTCGTCCGTCCGTCTGTCTGTGTTCGTTCGTCCGTTCGTTCGTCCGTCTGTCCCGCTTCAGGTTAAAGTTTTTGGTCAAGGTAGTTTTTGATGAAGTTGAAGTCCAATCAACTTGAAACTTAGTATACATGTGCCCTATGATATGATTTTTCTAATTTAAATGCCAAATTATAGTTTTGACCCCAATTTTATGGTTCACTGAACATAGAAAATGATAGTGCAAATTTCAGGTTAAAGTTTTTGGTCAAGGTAGTTTTTGAGAAAGTAGAAGTCCAATCAACTTGAAACTTAGTATACATGTTCCCTTTGATTAGATCATTCTTATTTTAATGCCGAATTAGAGAATTTATTCCAATTTCACGGTCCACTAAACATAGAAAATGATAGTGCGAGTGGGGCATCCGTGTACTGTGGACACATTCTTGTTTACCATTAAATATATAATAAAGCATGATGCAAGGCACAAAAAAGTCACATTTGGAAAGTCCTACCTCCTAACAGAATTGTTCTTTTATAACAACATTTTCATTGAACTTTGCAGAATTCTACATGTATGCCATGACGTGTTGTACAAACAGTTATGTTCATGGTTGTTACATGGGTCGTTGTTTGATCCTTACAAAGAATTCTTCATACAACATTCTACAGGACAGACAACAGGTGTCACCACCGAGACACAGGAAGAAGAAGATTATCTTGGAATTATGGGTGTGACAGGAAGACAGCTGCAGGTAAGGAATTAAAAATAAAAGGTATCGGGGTGACGGTAGAAAGACACTTACCAAATGCAATGACTAATCAATATATAGTAATAAAACCAAAATGCTATAATTTAGTATATTCAACAATAAAGCATTTTAGTATTTTATACCTACTTAAAATTAGCTGGTTTCCAAAATTTGTGGTAAACAGGAAGTACCTTAGACATAACTTTTAACACACTTTAAACATTCTTTAACCTGAATTGTGTTCTCACCAGTATGTTTAAATAGCACCATTCAATATGTTTACATCATTGTATCACTAAAATTAAAGCACTATTTTTATAAAACAATGTTTTATAAAATCTTAAACAGATAAAACCACACTCTTGAAAGAACAGTGCCAAAACACAACATTTGCTGCAAATTCTTTTGTTTTTGTAGAAAGCATTTTCTATGGCATTGTCAGACACACAAGGCTGCATGTTCTTTTGTATTTTGTAGAAAGCATTGAATATGACATTACCAGATACGGGCGGTGTCAGTCATCAGACATTCTCTATACAAGCAGACTTACTTCCAGTGTATATTCCTATACGTGTGGCTAACAAGATCCTCTTTGTGGGAGAGTCGATACAGATGTTTGAAACAGATAAGAAACCAGCTACACATAAAAAGGGTTAGTTATAATAATATAAATTATCAGATTGTATTTAGGTGCAATTTTTTTAATCAATTGTGTTTTTATCTTTGCTGGAAAGAATTATGTACATATTGTAGATAAAATATAATTGACACAAAGTATTTTGACAATTAAATATATGAATATGATCACATCAACTAAATTTAAACATTTTAAAGCATTTTTATTTATATCTATTCATTAAAAATAAGCAATATTAGATTTCTTTTTGCTAAATTTTTTTACTTGATGTTAGAAAAGTCTTCTTGTTGCTTAATTAGTGAGAACTGATTTAAGAAATGCATGTTGATATTTCGTTTTCGGCAGCTGAATATTTGCATATACTTTTCTAAAGCCTAACTGTATTATTTCAAAGGGAGGAATTAAATATTAATAGTTTCCTAGTCATGGATCATGTTTTAAGCATTTGAACTATTTTAGTAAACTGAAACAGAAAAGAGAAAGTAGCATTAGCTTTGGGTTATTTTTTTTACAGGTAGCATCCTGAAAAATCATGAAACAGAATTTGCCAAAGATCTATATAATTTATCTCTAGAGCCAGATTTTAATAACATGTCATTTGAGGCACTTATTGATAAAATAAGGACGCATGTTGCTGAGGTATATATAAATATACTTTTAGGATCAGATTTTTATTACATTTGTTTCTGTTCATGCATTGATGTGAAACTTTCCATTTATTATTATATTCAGATGATGCTATTTTGATTCCAAATGCTGCATAGCTATATATGGCAAACTGATTTTTAACCGGATTTTTGTGACAAAAATGTCGGTTATTGATTTGGGGATGTACGGCGGGCGGCAATCAAATGTTGTCCGTGCATTAACTCATGAACCGTTCAACCAAAGCTTTTAAAATTTTAATATGTTATTACTGACAACTATACGAAGGTCAAGTTCAATAATGGCGATTTTGACTTTTACCGTTCAGGAGTTATGGTTCTTGAAAGATTGAAAAATGGAGTTTCCCGTCGTGTCCGTGCATTTTCTCATGAACCATTCAACCAAAGCTTCCCAAATTTTAATATGTTGTTACTGATGACAGAATGGAGGTCAAGTTCAATAATGACGATTTTGACTTTTACCGTTCAGGAGTTATGGTTCTTGAAAGATTGAAAAATGGAGTTTCCTGTCATGTCCGTGCATTTATGCATGAACTGTTCTACCAAAGCTTCCAAAATTTTAATATGCTGTTACTGATGACAAAATGGAGGTCAAGTTCAATAATGACGATTTTGACTTTTACCGTTCAGGAGTAATGGTTCTTGAAAGATTGAAAAATGGTGTTTCCCGTCGTGTCCGTGCATTTTCTCATGAACCATTCAACCAAAGCTTTTGAAATTTTAATATGTTGTTACTGATGACAAAATAGAGGTCAAGTTCAATAATGACGATTTTGACTTTTACCATTCAGGAGTTATGGTTCTTGAAAGATCGTAAAATGGCGTTTCCATTCACGTTGTTGCATTTACTCATGAACCATTCAATCTAAGCTTTTCAAATTTTAATATGTTGATACTGATGACAAAATGGAGGACAAATTTGATATTGACGATTTTCACTTTCACCATTCATCAGTAATGGTTCTTGTGATATTGCCAGGACACAAATAAATGTTAATAAATCCGGTTTGTTGTCGTTGTGAAAGCCTCTTGTTTGCATTATAATGTAGTGAAAGATAAAGTTTGAATTACCAGTAATAAAATGAGTAAAGTTTTGACTGCTAACTAATTGATGTATTTATTTTAAAAATATCTTCTTTTTTTTTTTTACTATTTAGGGGTATTATTAGTTTTATTATGCAATGCTTTAACACAGTAATGTTTTCTCTTATCTAGCATTTGTGGATGTTAGTAGTGGAAGATTCAGATCTGGTTCCACATTTAAAGATCATCAAAGATTTTTACCTGTTAGGAAGAGGGGAGCTGTTTCTCACATTTATAGATCATGCACAAAATTTATTAAGGGGACCACCGATAGGCACAACAGAACATGGTAAGTACATAAAACTGTCAAATGTAAAAACAGAAAGATGAGTAAATCTAGCTTGATCTTTTGTTTCATAATTTAAAACTGTTCATATCAAACCTGTCTAATCCAAAGATCTGTATAAACTGGACAAACATTCTGTACTAGACTGGATCAAAAGAATTAAAACAAAATACACGATGAATAAGTTATATAATTTAAAACTGTTCATATCAAACCTGTCTAATCCAAAGATCTGTATAAACTGGACAAACATTCTATACTAGACTGAATCAAAAGAATCAAAACAAAATACACGATGAATAAGTTATATGTAAAATTTGTTTACTGTGTACACACTCCATTATGACCTATGACCTATTGACTATAATAGACCAGCACGGAAGATTGATTTTCAGAAAATATTGAGGATTTTATCAGTTAATTGGCCTAAAAATTATAAAAGTTATGTGAAGCAACTTATGACAAGATTTATAATGACCCATAGATAATAAATTCAATCTCACACATCCTGAACGAGCATGAAATATTTTCCACTAGACGTTAAGCAACCAACATTCAATCAATCAATCAATCAATCAATCATTCATTCAGTCTCTTGTGGAAAAAGAACTCATTGGCAACCATGCCACATTATCTTATTTTAATTTATTTAAGGAATGACTGTAATATTTTTTTTTGTCTATGAAGAAATAACATAAAAAAATTGGTGCACACTGAATAACGCGTGTAGCGGGTTATTTAACAGTGCACCACATTTATTATGTTCTTTCGAATAGACAGAAAAAATGTTACAGTCATTTCTTATAATTTAATTCTAAATTCCATTTTAAATCGTAGAAAACCTTGAAAAAACATTGATGACGTCACGGTCACATGACTAAATTATTTCTATGGGCTAATAACAAAATAACATCAGCCAATCAGAAGACGCATTACATCCAAAATTAAATTATTTTGATATGTTTGAGTATCTGGAGTAATTAATTATAATGATGATCTGTTACAGATATCAATACAGCATTCCAGCAGGCTGCCAGAAATGTTTTGTTTGATAATGAGAATTTGTTACAGAATTTCCATCTCACTGTAGCAGCACCAATCACAAACAGTAAGTTCATTCTGAATTCAATCTTCTAAAAGTGATAACCATGCAGTCTTATTTACTTTTTGATATATTTTTACAATTCCATTGACATCGATCTGATATAATTTAATTACACACAAAAGGTTTGATATGGTATAGAAAATAAAAGAACAACATGATTTCATTTGTTTCACCTTCTGATAAGAAAGAAAATTATATTTTTCATTTGATTTATAAAGATACGTATGCAAAACTGTCTAAAAATAATTGAATTTTGATACTGGATTTTTTGGACAACAATATTTAGGGCAATTAATTTGTTGCTTCATATGAAGACAAATGAATAAATCAGGGTTGGCAAAAACCCGGGTTTTATGAATATTGCCCAGCCCAGTGGGAAATACTGGGAAAACCCGGGTTTTACTGGGTAATACTGGGCAATACTGGGTAATATAAAATACTGGTTTGAATTTCAAAGAGGATTCAGTAATCAAACACAAATGCAATGCATTTAAGATATATATAAACCTATTTTGAATTATAAATAAGTTTGAGAGTCTTATGATACATACATGTACAAAAGTACAAGTGTATACATCTGAGAAAGAATTATTCTAACATTACTCTTATGAAAAAATATTTTTATCAAATATATAACTAGTATAAAGAATTTAAGGATTACATGTACATGTAAGGAAAATTACTTTGAAATAATTTATATATGTACAAATGTACAAAACTAATTAATAAGTAATTATTCAGATTAGAACACAGATATGTTTATATAACAATAATCAGTCTTCATTTCTATAACAGTTAATGACAAGACCCTGTAGGGTGTTTATTTAGCAATCATGATTGCGTATATAGCAATTTAATTTACAATTCACTTAAACACTGTAATAAAGTGTTAAGATTATTGAAACAATGCTTGGAAATTAACGAGGAATCCAAAATTGTGCATATATTGTATTTTTCCTACATAGAATTTATGTGGAAAAGAGAATGAAATTGAATTTTTAATCTTCTAGAAATGACTCTCAATGTTTATCTGTATAAAATGTATATATTTAGCTATAATACTATGAAACTACAACAAGTCTTTACTATTTTGTGTTGAAATAAGCTTAAAAAATCGTATTGCCCAGTATTCCCCATTTCAGGGAGTATTGCCCAGCCTAGGAAAACCCGGGTTTTCCCGCCCAGTAAAACCCGGGCGGGTAATACTTTGCCAACCCTGGAATAAATTGTAAAACTATTTACAGTACATATCTAGCACCATAGAATTTACATGTTTGCATCTTAAACATGAAAGCAGATACTGGCTGTTCTTAACTACATTTTGTTCATAATTAAAATACAGAAAATTGCAAAATGTTGAATCCACAGTGGAAAATCAGCTGAATTCTGTGTTTATTTCAGAATCCACAACAGATTCCACCAGTAGTAGCAGTAGTCAGCAGCCTGTGGAATCAGGGTGGAATTCTTTGAGTCTGACATACACTGTAGATTGGCCATTACATATACTGTTTACCCCATCAGTGTTAGAAAAGTATGTACTGGATATATTATGTTTGTACATACTATATATCTGTTTGCTATCACCAAATGTATATAGAATGTCCAATTAAATTTATGCTATAAAATTTGCAATGTACCAAATAGTGAAGAGCTATTATGGAGGTTTAAATTCAATACTTCAAAACTTATTGTCAATCAATTATTTAAGATTTGAGTAAATTGTGATTAGTATTCTAAATTTATGCATAAATGGTTTTCAAAAAATGTTTCAATCAAATTTAAATGTCAGAATAATGCCCAAAAGTATTGAATAAGAGGAAAGAAACTCCTTTTTTGGTGTCATTATAAATCCAATAATTATGTGTATTACAGATATAACAGAGTGTTTAGATTCCTTCTACTGGTTAAAAGAGCCCAGATAGACATACAGCAGTGCTGGGTATTACAAATGCAGTATAAACAGAAGGCTGTAAGTCGTGAAGAAATGACGAAATGGCAGCTACGAACACACATGGCCTTCCTTGTGGATAATTTACAGTATTACTTACAGGTAAAAATAAAAATTCATTGTCAGTCTGTTGAAAAGAGTCACTAAAAATTGAATGTAGTATGAAAATAAGGAGATGTGGTATGATTGCCAATGAGACAACTATCAACCAAAATTCAAATGAAGTGGATATAAGCAATTAAACATATAATAAATGTCATGGTTGAATCCTACAATTATGGCTTCATTTGTACATTTATAACATTAATTACAATTAAATATTGAATCATTATCTGAAGTGATGATTGTATGGTTGTGAAAATAGTTGGTCCTGAAGACACCATGCTTGTCGTCAATACATGTAGCGCTAAATAAAATAATATCTGTAATTTATGAGTGTTGTTATCATCAATGTCATTTTATTTATGACAAAGTACTGATTTGATATTACCAGATGTTACATTCTAGCTTGTGAATAAATGTTTCAAATTTAAATACCCTCATGGTGAAATTAGATCAATATGGAGTTATTATATACATATTAAAAAAAATATTGGTAAACAATAGGCCTGAAACCAACATTCCTTCAAAACAGTTTGAGATATTGGCTTTTTGTACTTGGAAATTGTAGCTTGGTGCTCAGGTGAAAAAAACTCTCAATGTTTGTTTATTTTTCTTTTGACTGTATTGGGATTTTACAATAAAATATTATTCTTTTGACAGAAAAGGAGATTTTAATGAAATAATTTTCTTTTGACCCTAAAGGAATGTTACAAGTAAATACATTTTTAGCTCACCTGGCCCGAAGGGCCAAGTGAGCTTTTCTCATCACTTTGCGTCCAGCGTCATCGTCCATTGTTGTCCATTGTCGTTAGCTTTTACAAAAATTTTCTCCTCTGAAACTGTTGGCCACAATTATCATTGGGGTATCTAGTTTAAAAAATGTGTGGAGTGACCCGGTCAACCAACCAAGATGGCCGCCATGGCTAAAAATAGAACATAGGGGTGAAATGTAGATTTTGGCTTATAATGAAACCAAAGCATTTAGAGCAAATCTGACATGGTGTTAAATTGTTTATCAGGTCAAGATCTATCTGCCCTGAAATTTTCAGACAAATTGGACAACCTGTTGTTTAGTTGCTGCTCCCGAAATTAGTAATTTTAAGGAAATTTTGCAGATTTTTAAGATAAACTGTAAACAGCAATAATGTTCAGCAAAATAAGATCTACGAATAAGTCAAAATGACCAAAATTGTCAATTGACCCCTTAAGTTAAGAGTTATTGCCCTTTATAGTCAATTGCTAACAATTTTCATAAATTTTTGTTAATTTTTGTAAATTTTTAGGAAATATTTTCCACTGTAATTCCTGAGCCAAGTTCATTATAGATAGAGATAATTGTAGCAACAAGAATGTTCAGTAAAGAAAGATCTACAAACACATTACCATCATCAAAACACCATTTTGTCATGAATTTATCTGTGTTAATTGTTAATATGCACATAGACCAAGGTGAGCGACACAGGCTCTTCAGAGCCTCTAGTTTTTGCTTATTACTGGTAGTCTTTGATATTATCAGGTTGTTATGGTTACTCAATACCTTACGTTATATGAGATATTTTGTGTTTTACAGGTAGATGTAATAGAATCCCAGTATGGTATTCTGGTAGATAAGATACAGTCAACAAGAGATTTTGAGGCAGTACGATTAGCACATGATCAGTTCCTCTCAGCATTGTTAGCACAAAGTTTTGTACATATGAAATCAGTAAGTAAATAAGTTTGATAAGCTTAAGTCCTTATTGGTCAGACATGTATATCTCATCAACTGTCATTTCTTACACATCATTGGCTTTCAAGTGTCCAGATTTGAGCGTTCCTGAGGAGGGACCAGATAAGCCCTTTGAATGCATGAAATTTTTAAAGTCTTGTTTTTAGTTTTTGATATCTCTGAATTTATTTACTTTGAATAGATGAATAGACATTTTATGAGGAAATTAAAATTGAGAAATGTGGAAAAAATAAGAAGGAAAGTAGATGTTCTCCGCTAAAGAGTTTGATACAATCACAAATTGATGTAAAAGAAAACATGTAGCAATTTGTGATAGTACTGCTGTAATGAAGTAGACAAAAAAACTTCTGTTGAGTCAATTTTCTTGCAAATGTTCTTGATATTTCAATTTTTACTTCTATGAAGAATAAATAGGATGGTAAAAGCAACCAAAATGTCATACTTATGAATGTTTTTTTAAAACATTTTGATATAAATTCTGGAATTTTTTTTCAGGTATCTCATTGTTTACATGAAATATTAGACCAATGTGGAGCTTTTAGTAAACTGTTGATGCATTGTGAATCTCCCATGGTACATAGAGAACTTAACCAATTAGAAAGTATAGCTAAAGTAAGTATTTGTATTTTATTTCAGTTTACATCACAAATTGGATATTTTGAACCAAATTGGTGACAACATTGAATTTACAACATGTATTAGGGATGACATCAAAAGATCAATGTAAGATAAAAAACTTAATTCAAATAGTTTGGGGGTGGGGGTTGAACTGCTGCAAGATGTGGTTTTTCGACATTGATTTTTACATATATCTATATGGGTCAATCAATTTTTCCCAAATTAATTTAAGAGGGGGTTGGGGGGAGAAAAAGTTAAGAGGGGGTTGGGTCAGAGAAAAAACTATGTGAATTTAGTTTTTTATCCTTCATTGAACTTTTGATGTCCTCCCTTATGGAAGTTATTATTAGATTTTATATTTTTATCATTTTACATGGAGACGAAATTTAATGGAGAAGATTTTAGACAGATGTTAATTTTTTTTTTCTTTTGGTATGTTTGGAGTGTACTTAATTGTCAAGCAAAATATAAAAACTTCAAGGTTCATATCAAATCATGAAATCGAGTTTTCATGTATTGTTAACCAACTAATTTTAGTGAATACTTAATTTGGCATTCTGTCCTGGAAGACCAATATGTTAAAGATGTATTTTTGCAATTGTATAAGTTAGTTGATGAATTCTTTTCAGAAAAGATTTTGTTCTGACATATTTTGTTTTTTTTCACTTAATTTTTAACTCATGACTTTAAAACCTCAGGAAAATTTGTTGGTTTATAGTTTATGGTACTAATACTGTTTTTTGTCTTTCTTTATTTCAGAATTTTCAAGGCCAGTCAAACTTATTATTTAAGATATTATCAAGTGTAAGAAGTCACAATGCCAGTCCCCATTTAGCACAGTTGTTACTAAGACTTGACTTCAACAGATACTTCAGTATAGCAGGGGGACAGCTTGGAAGGTAAGTTTTAATGTTTTAGGTTGTTGGATTGCTGCAACATTTTTATTTTTTTTTTAAATGAATTGAAGCAGAAACAAAAAGTGTCCACCTGTTCACCCTTGTCATGCTGAATTGTTTTCAGAAATTGTCTAAATTTCAAGTATTTGCAAAAATATGCAAATGATAAGCAAATGAGCTGTACCCTGATGCTGATGCATACTGAATTCATTAAATCTAAGATAGGGGATCACGGGGTCCTCATGTGCAAAAATCGTCAATTTTGACGTTTTTCCGTTCTTTTTTTCGACCTGGAAGTCGTGAGAGATGCTAATAGATGCATTCAAATGTAGTTTACATGTAGAGTGGACCTCAGTGAACACGTTTATCACAACAGTTGTTAGGTTGGAGAGAAACTGATCTGGGTTCATCACAGGGCTTCCAAAAAATATTTGAGCCAGCCGGACATTTCATATCTGATCCCGATCTTAATCCCTTAAGATTTAGTCACAAAAGGCAATTATGGTAATCAGATGGCCATTCCAATGATTGACATTACATTAAAAAAAAACGATCTTAAACTTTACTTTGATATGATATGAATTTGATGTTAGGATGTTACTGTTAAATTGGCAGAACATCATTCAAAGTGTGGACATCAGCGTGCTCATATCTGCCTTAGACTTTTTATTTGTACAAAATGACATTGTCAAAAACTTTACTTTCGTTTTCAACCGGATGTTGACTTGACAATGGTAAAACATGGACCATAAACGGATACGTAAAATCCGTGTACGTTTACAAAGCACGACTGAGAGAAGAAGCTCTTTCCACGTTATTTCTTCAACAAAATACTTGAATTGAATGTTAGATACAGGTATCATTGATAATTTTAGCATTTTTGAAGAAATGTAGGATGCATTATTAAATTTCCCACCTGTGCACATGCGCACACGTGTTCTAGTTCATACGACGTAGTTCTGACGATTTTTTATTTAAAACCTTTTTAAATTTTTCATCAAATCATGTTGATAAACTAATTTCTAATAATTTTAATCTTTTGGACTAAATCAATTAGATACAAACCGCTGAAATGTAAGAAAATAATTGTGAATAAACCGATCAATTTATACGATGTCCGGTACTGAACATAGTTCACCTGTCACCTGAACAGGTAGATTTCAGCTGTCCAACTACTAATTAGCCTTGATTAAAATTAGAAAGTATTGAAGTAGGTTTTGTTTTGATAGTAATTAATCATCATGTCACATTTATGATCGGAAATGTATTGATGTTAAAAAGGCAAAAGGTTGGGTCAAAAAGATCGTGAACTATGTAAAAATGACCGAAAAAGCCTTGAAAACTAAAAAGTATATGACCGTTTCATGCTTTGGCCAGCCGGACTTTTACCGGACATTATACAAATGACCGGAATATATGACCGTTTTGGAAGCCCTGGTTCATCAGTCTAAAGAAGATAATTTGTACCAAAATTAAAAAAAATTCTGATTTTTTCCGTTTTGAACTTAAACTGGACTTACAACCGGAAGTAGTCGTTACTTTGGCGTATTTTGATAATAAACACAATCAGTTGTTATACGCCTTTGTGGTAACAGTATTTTTCAAGGTTTCAGTCCTCATAACTCCGTGTTTCAGACCTTGAAGGTACGCCCACCCCTCCAAAAAACCCAATTTTGGCCAATTTCAATTTTTGAAGTTCTTATTTGAGCTCAAAATGAATATTAAAAGTGAGAAACATGACTAAAAAGATTGTTGCCAATCTTTAATTTAAAAACAATATCTTTGGTTTCTAAATATTAAATAATGACTAAACAACTATTTAAAGTATCAGAGATTATTATTATCAATAATAATAAATACAAGTAAATAAAGTACAATATTTTAAAATGGTTGAATGTGATTTCGTGTATGTGTTATTACCTCTTGGAATATTAGCGTACCTTATCCTTGTGTGTAAGAATATAGTTCGTTACCAGTCAATGTTTATCATGTAAATCACTGGTAGTACATACATAATATTGAATTTTAAATAAAACAAGCTCGATTTAGTACGTCTCGACACCCATTTAACAATATAAAGCATGTAAATACAAGTAACTAAAGAAATGTAAGATTCATAACAAGCTAGAAAACAAAGATGTTATTGGAACGCCACATGTTGGTGGAATTTCACAATGTTATATCGGCAACTGTCAAATTTGCCAGGAATGACGTAATGTTTACAAAAAGGTACTGCCGCAATATTTAATGTTCACAACAATGACAATCAAGTGTCAGATTGAGGAAACATGCACACACTAAGAATTAAATGGCATTACAATGACCTCTAAATGTATGGAGCGCCATTGATGCCAAACAACAGGTGTCTGGGTACAACCCCCACATCACAAGGGTTAAGACTTATTTGCTTTCCCTGTTTAAAGACACTCTTTGTTTCACATTTACTGTTCTAGAGTTATGCCCCCTTTATAATGTTATGTGCAAACAGAGGACCATATGTGTCGTATGGACATATTCTCCTTTTATTTTTATGAATAATAATCATATTTCTTTCTCTTTTTCAGTTATTGAGAGCAAACAGATTGCCAGTAAAGTTATAAACAGTGATGGATATCTCCTTTGATTGATGATGATGCAGTGTTACCAAGCAAAGCTTATCACTGGATTCAGCACTGAATTTCAGATGTAGTATTCAACCTATGATGACCAAATGGATCTTCTTTATACAAAGGCCCACTAAAAAAGTGTTACTAGACATTGGATATAGATTATACACAAAACAATTATGAAGAGTGCTGTTATTTGTTAATTTATAGAATTTTTAATGATTAAATAATATTAATAAATATACTGAGTGCCAATGAAAACGCAGTATATATAAAATGATTTTTAACCGGATTTTTGTGACAAAAATGTCGGTTATTGATTTGGGGATGTACGGCGGGCGGGCGGGCGGCAATCAAATGTTGTCCGTGCATTAACTCATGAACCGTTCAACCAAAGCTTTTAAAATTTTAATATGTTATTACTGACAACTATACGAAGGTCAAGTTCAATAATGGCGATTTTGACTTTTACCGTTCAGGAGTTATGGTTCTTGAAAGATTGAAAAATGGAGTTGTCCGTGCATTTACGCATGAACTGTTCTACCAAAGCTTCCCAAATTTTAATATGTTGTTACTTATGAAAGAATGGAGGTCAAGTTCAATAATGACGAATTTGACTTTTACCGTTCAGGAGTTATGGTTCTTGAAAGATTGAAAAATGGATGGATTTCTGAAACCTTCGGGATTCAACGGGGAATTCGACAAGGATGCTCTTTAAGCGCGTTACTGTTTGTTTTATCTGTTGAAATACTGGCTTGTAGAATAAGAAATAATAATGATCTGAAAGGGATACAAATAAAAATTGATAAAAAAACTCATAGCCTAAAAATCTCACAGCTAGCAGATGATACAACTCTCTTTTTATGCCCCACCTACGATAGTAGAGGGGCATTATGTTTTCTGGTCTGTGCGTCCGTTCGTTCGTTCATCCGTCCGTCTGTTCGTTCGTTCGTTCGTCTGTTCGTTCGTCCGTCTGTCCCGCTTCAGGTTAAAGTTTTTGGTCAAGGTAGTTTTTGATGAAGTTGAAGTCCAATCAACTTGAAACTTAGTACACATGTTCCTTATGATATGATCTTTCTAATTTTAAAGCCAAATTAAACTTTTGACCCCAATTTCACGGTCCACTGAACATAGAAAATGAAAGTGCATGTTTCAGGTTAAAGTTTTTGGTCAAGGTAGTTTTTGATGAAGTTGAAGTCCAATCAACTTGAAACTTAGTACACATGTTCCTTATGATATGATCTTTCTAATTTTAAAGCCAAATTAAACTTTTGACCCCAATTTCACGGTCCACTGAACATAGAAAATGAAAGTGCATGTTTCAGGTTAAAGTTTTTGGTCAAGGTAGTTTTTTGATGAAGTTGAAGTCCAATCAACTTGAAACTTAGTACAAATGTTCCCTTTGATATTATCTTTCTAATTTAAAGCCTAATTATATTTTTTATCCAATTTCACGGTCCATTGAACATGGAAAATGATAGTGGGAGTGGGGCATCCGTGTACTTTGGACACATTCTTGTTAAGATCTAAAAATGAAATAAAACATGCACTTAATTTAATAGAAACTTTTGGATCTTTTTCAGGACTTAAACTCAATAGAAACAAAACAGAAGGTATATGGTTAGGCAAACTAAAACACTGCAAAGACAAATTTGAAAGTATAAATTGGAAAGATAAGGTGAAAAGTCTTGGCATTTATTTTGGCCTTAACAAAAAAGAATGTGAAACACTTAATATAGATAGAAATTTGGAAAAATCAGAAAGGATACTAAATGATTGGAAGAAAAGAAAACTGAGTATGATAGGAAAAATAACTATAATTAAAACACTAGTTATTCCCAATATAACATATGTTGCTTCATTGATAAATCTAAGCAGTGAAATTATAAGTCAATTTAAAAAAATCTTATTTAATTTTTTATGGGAGGGTGGTAGCGAGAAATTAAACGCTTAGTGTTAAGAAAAGATTATATTGAAGGGGGATTAAAAATGACAGATATTGATGCATATATCGAAGCTATTAAAATAAATTGGGTTAAAAGATTAACTGATGAAACTTGCGCTAACTGGAAAATCATACCTACTTTTTATCTTAGAGAGTTTGGGGAAAATAATTTAATATTTAAAATGAATCTTAATTCTCATAAGTCACTAGAAAACCTTAAAAACTTACCTACATTTTACCTTGAAATTTTGAAATGTTGGATTAAAAATGGAGGAGGGAAGACAAAAGTACCTGATAATTATAGGGAAATAAGAAAGCAAGTTATTTGGGGAAACCAATATATAAAAACATGTGGCAAAAGTTTATATTATAGTCATTGGGTAAAGGAAAACATAATTTTTGTTAATGATGTTATTGACGATAAAGGAGAAATTTCTCATAAAATATTAGATAAACTTAAAAAGAAACAAAATTGGATCGCGGAATTAATTTCTCTTCGAAAAGCTTTACCCAAAATTTGGATCCAAAAATTAAAGAGCAATATATCAAAACATACTAAAATCAACATAACACAAGACATTAAAATGTTTTGTAATGGATTGTATTACAATCTAGATAAAATTAAGTTTAAAGAAATTTATAATATTATAATCAGGTCAAATAAAGAGCTTCCAGTAGGTTTTTGCTCATGGAAAAAACAACTTTCAGGCGAAAATGTCATATATTTCATTAAGAAAAATCTATCTTTTACCTTTCTTTTTTTAAAAGATAATAGATTAAAAATGTTTAGATGGAAACTACTGCATAATATTTTAGCTATTAACCATAATCTGTATCGCTGGAAGGTAATTAATAGTGAAAACTGTGAGCTATGTTTCAAATCTGATAGCTATAATCATTTTTTCTTTGAATGCACATGGGTAAAAAATTATTGAAAATTATTACACCAAATATTTATGGTCAACATGTTTTTTGTCTGAAAAATCTTGTAACAGGGTACAAAATTGAAGATGTGGAATATTATGTACTTAATCATATTATAACAATTGTTTGCTTTGTGATTTATAAATGCTTTTATTTATCAGAAAAGAGAACCAAATATGTGAATATGATGTCAGTTCTAAAAAACGAAATTAATACACAAATTTTATATCATCCGGAAAATTCCTTTTTGAGAAAACTTCAAAGAAAAATTTTAGAAATTTGATTTTCGGTCTGTCTTGTTTACATTTGATTGACCTAGATTTTTGAGAATCACAAAAATTTCATTGAAATAAAAAGAAGAAAAATTTCTAAACAAAATTGCTCTTTAATTTTTTGTTTGAATATCAGATATATTATATTATTCAATGTTAAGTGTATTTGAATGCTAAGATACTATCTAAAAAACAATCATAATTCGATTATACTGACCTCTTGATCGATCTGATCGAAACCATGCTCTCTCACTGTCGATTAATCAGAAACTAAAAGCTAAACAAAAAACGGTCAAAGTTCCGTTTTCTTTTTCATTGTTAAGTAAAGTAATGCACACATGTTGTAGACAGCTATTACTCTGTAAATTGTAACTAACACGCAATACTATGTAGAATTATAAAAAGTTTGCCAATAAAATCCCCTGGTTTTATTGGTAATTAACCATACAGGGCAGAACCTTAGTGCCATTGTTGTAACATTAAGGGGATTTGTTAACAACTATTATAGTGAAATAAAGTATCTGAAGTTGAAAAAAAAAAAAAAAAAAAAGAAGAAAAATGGAGTTTCCAGTCGTGTCCGTGCATTTATGCATGAACTGTTCTACCAAAGCTTACGAAATTTTAATATGCTGTTACTGATGACAAAATGGAGGTCAAGTTCAATAATGACGATTTTGACTTTTACCGTTCAGGAGTTATGGTTCTTGAAAGATTGAAAAATGGTTTTTCCCGTCGTGTCCGTGCATTTTCTCATGAACCATTCAACCAAAGCTTTTGAAATTTTAATATGTTGTTACTGATGACAAAATAGAGGTCAAGTTCAATAATGACGATTTTGACTTTTACCGTTCAGGAGTTATGGTTCTTGAAAGATCGTAAAATGGCGTTTCCATTCAGGTTGTTGCATTTACTCATGAACCATTCAATCTAAGCTTTTCAAATTTTAATATGTTGATACTGATGACAAAATGGAGGTCAAATTTGATATTGACGATTTTCACTTTCACCATTCATCAGTAATGGTTCTTGTGATATTGCCAGGACACAAATAAATGTTAATAAATCCGGTTTGCTGTCGTTGTGACAGCCTCTTGTTTTAATTATTACAAATTACCCATTTGAGAAATCATGTTTACCAGGATATATTTGCATGATTATAATCAGCTGTTACAGGCTAGAAACTAAAAAAATGTAGAGAACCACTCCAACAGGAAATTCCAAAGTAAAAAGTGAAAGCATGTCAATGAAAGCAAAATGTAAATTGACCTGTGATTCTCAGAATCAAAAGTAGATGTGAGGTATTTGTCATTGATTGTTGTTAAGAAAAGATGTGAGGTATTTGTCATTGATTGTTGTTAAGAAAAGATGTAAGGTATTTGTCATTGATTGTTGTTAAGAAAAGATGTAAGGTATTTGTCATTGATTGTTGTTAAGAAAAGATGTAAGGTATTTGTCATTGATTGTTGTTAAGAAAAGATGAGGTATTTGTCATTAATTGTTGTTAAGAAAAGATGTGAGGTATTTGTCATTGATTGTTGTTAAGAAAAGATGTAAGGTATTTGTCATTGATTGTTGTTAAGAAAAGATGTAAGGTATTTGTCATTGATTGTTGTTGAGAAAAGATGTAAGGTATTTGTCATTGATTGTTGTTAAGAAAAGATGTGAGGTATTTGTCATTGATTGTTGTTAAGAAAAGATGTGAGGTATTTGTCATTGATTGTTGTTAAGAAAAGATGTAAGGTATTTGTCATTGATTGTTGTTAAGAAAAGATGTGAGGTATTTGTCATTGATTGTTGTTAAGAAAAGATGTGAGGTATTTGTCATTGATTGTTGTTAAGAAAAGATGAGGTATTTGTCATTGATTGTTGTTAAGAAAAGATGTGAAGTATTTGTCATTGATTGTTGTTAAGAAAAGATGTGAGGTATTTGATAATGATTGATTGGTGATTTCTTTACCCTGCAACAGTACAAATATTTTTTCAATTAGACAACAACCCAGAAGCACAGGTTAAACATGTCTACCACATGACAAGCTCTAAACCTACCTGATCACAGATAATACAATTAAATTCAAGAAAGACTTTTCAACAGTAAAACTAGATAATTGATAGACCTTATTGCTATATGTCAGCCATAACTGGACATCACAGTCGTTCTTGTATAAGGTTGACATCACAAGAAAAAATGTCAGACGCCACACAATGATAGTGATTATTGTATGGCATCAAATTTAAGTGTTGCAATTTCCAAAAAATTATGGTCTATATTATTGCTTAATGTCCAATACTCCAGTGGCAACATTTCATACATATTCAGTCTTTTACACACAAAATGTTCTCCAGAAATAAAAAGGTGTAAATGAATCTCATTTAATTTTATTACCTATGTGGAATGTATCAAATCAATATTAAATTCATTTTGTAAGAACTTGGACAAAAATGACATAAAAGTATCACCCATACTATGGAATGCCTTTATTAATTGACATGCTTCTTTTGCACCTTCTTTTGCATATTCATTGTCCGTCTGTCCATGAAATTTATATTCACTTATAACATAATACTGACAAAGTGCTGTCATTATAGAAAAGTACAAAATATTCAGTTCATGTTGATTTAATTTTCTGCATTTCAAATAACCCGACAAAAACGTCACAGCCACACTATAACAATTATCTGGACATGTTGAAACCATTAAATCACGAATTATCTGTCCGACTTCATAAATATAACAGGAAACACACATATCACTGAAGTCTATTATTCCAAATAGATCTTTAACTGTGTAATTCCCAGAAGCTTTACAATGCGGCTGAAGTTGACCATCTTTCCAGTTCACAATTAGATTCATATCATGTAAATCTCCATGAACTATTCCTGTAAAAGTACAAGAAAATATAAATACATGACTACAGCAATATACCTTATGATAGTATACAATCTTTACAAATCTTCCACAAAATAGCAGCATTTTCAATTTTGAAATAAGCATGATTGAAAAGAAGGTAATGCATACGATCATCAAGTGTCATGTATTAACCAATCTTGAAGGTTGGGGGAGGGTTTAGCGCTTCCAAACATTTTTAACCACATCAAATTTGTGTCTGTCTCACGTTGGGAGTGGGTAATTAATTGGTTGTTATTGCTGTTTCTATCCAATGATTTTAATGTGAAAGGATAAGAAACCTGCTTTTAACTAGGCCACATGTTGACCTAGGTTTTCTATGTGATAGTTTACAGGGTAACAATTAGAATGCATTTCATCCTTCTAGGTTACATTACTGTGACTTCAAGCCATGAAGTCTTACCTCTTATTACTTATTTCTGTATGGTTAGCAGTGTTCAGAAACAGAAAATACCAATTCTTTGGTTTTACCCAGTCTGGGTTCAAAACTATGACCTTAATGTTAACTTGATAGCTCCAGACCAAGGTGGTTTAATAATCATAGATCAACCATACCAATAATTACTGTAAATTCAGAAATTATTGCGTGCATTTATTATTGCGATTTTGTAATAGACTAAAATTTATGCCATTTTAATTTTTGCTAAATTGAGAAAAATCCTGTTGAATTCATAAAAGAAAATTTGAAATGAGTGTTTAAATTATTGCAATTATTACTCTGTCACATTTTTCGGATTAATTTCTGAATTTACAGTAGATAACATGATTACCTCTTGTAAAATGTTCATCATTCTGCTCCATCATGTTAACAAACTGTTTAATTATTGACTCTATTATCTCCCTTTCATTTACATCCTAAAATAGAAAATTAAATTAAAAAAAATGTGCAAAAACTTTTTTTTGCAATCTCATTAAAATCGATGTAATAGGGTGGAATGAATTGTAAAGAAAGCTAACAGCAGATTTTAATGAGGTTGTTTTATTTGTAGTACAATTTTACAAACCTTTGTCTAAGGTAGCAAAATGTACTAAGAGAAAACCGTGTTTGCCATCTATGTAAAAATAGACAAATTAGTGACGAATATCCCTATATATTGGAATGTACTTTTTTCGATCAAAAACGTACAGAGTATTTATCCTCCTATATTGTACAACGACATGATACAATTAAATTTTCGGACCTAATGTCGAGTACACGAAAACCAGTCCTGAAGAAACTTTGTTTATTTATAAAAAATATAAATACTTGTGTTTGACCTCCTGGCTAGTGACTTCTGTAACCTCTCTCCTTGTTTTGTATATATTGTAAATAGTTATTGTTGTTATCTCTGTACTGATGTTATGCATTGGCTTTATGAGAATAAAGATATATATCTATAAAACTTCACAAATTCAGAATCAGCATATTCATCAATATGCAGTTCCATTCTAATTAGTCAAGTCAATATGCACAGGTACGTTTTGAAAAAGTCTAGTCAAACAATTAGTTTCCAAAGTAACATAATAAAGTCCCAGCCACTTATTGGGAAATAATATATATCTAGTTGATAAAGACCTTACTAGTAGTATAAATAAATTAAATAATTTAAAATGTGAGATAACTCTCCAGAAGGATGTTATAAGAAAACTTGTTACCTATGGTAGTACAAAATGTACCTTGATTGCAATTAAATATCCTAGCATAACTCTGGCATTTTCTAGGACCCATGCATCTTCTTTGTCTATCTCTACAGCCAACAATGAAGGATCTAAAGTCTAAAATATAAATCACAACTTGTACTGTAAAGAGTTGTTTTATACTAAAAGCATTAAAACACCAAGTAAGATTTTCATAATTAACACTTAATTCCATATTAAACAGAAACTTAAGCTTGTTAATTCAGAAAATAACTAGTTATACAATTCTCTTTCAATTCATTTAATCATAACTTTTTTAACCAAGCAAATATTGGGCAGTCATATTAGAAATTACAAAGGAGCTGTGAATGACTCGAACGTTCCCTGATTAACACACCTGTAATGTGTTGTGTAAATTAGCTACCATTTCTCCCACTTGTTCAATCACTGTAGTCTTATTTAATTTTGACCAATGGTACATCAATGGGCTTCCTGGTATGTAATTCAAAAGCAGTACTAAGAATTTTTTGCCTGAAATTATAAAACTAAATATATGTTTATGCACATACAAGATTTTAATTGATTAGTTTTATCATATCTTGAGTATTCTGAGTTAAAGTATGAGATGAAACTTCAAAAAACCATTTTCATATAAAGGACTTTTGAGTTTTGACTCTGGATTTTAAATCTTCAACAGTTTAATTCCTGCTCCAGCTTGATTTTACTCCTTTAAGTTGCTCCTACTTGACTGAGTACCCATATGTCCTACTGCATAGAAGGTAACTGTTATAAGTTCACCACACTTTATTACCGTCTCATCTGTTAGAGTAATTATAATTGACAGATCAGCAACTCTCACATGTCTGCACGTTTTTAAATAAGCATAATTAAATAGATCAATTGAAGTTCTTAAACACATGCAGGCCTCTACAATAACTTTTTTTCCAACTTGTCCTGTAGGACAAGTACATACCAAAATTTACTTGTCCGAATGAAATTGTTACTTGTCCAAAAAAATTCTATTAAAAATAATCTTTTTATATTTTTAGTTGATTAAAATGAGCAAAACGAATTTAAACAATATAACAGAATTTGATTTATTTCTTTTGAAATACTTTTCAAAAATATAAGTCAAGTACAACTGCGAAACTAGTCATGTCACAGGAATTAGGTTCTGGTTTTCATCAATGCCAGTCTCATCAGACTCTAAACATGAGGCACCATCTAATAGACCAATGTACACTCATTGGGTTTGTATCCTGTGTTTTTTTTAAGTTGAAAAAAGCTTATTCATTGCAATCAATAAAAAAAAGAAGATAAGCCATCATAAGGTCTGATTGCCATTGAGACAACTCTCTGCAAGAGACCAAATGACACAGAAATTAACAACTACAGGTCACCATATTGCAAGTATTGTTTTTTTCTACTTATGATCAAATATGATTTTGTGAATTTTATAATAAAAAAAAAAATTACCGGTATGGTATTTATTATAAGGAACAGAATAAGGTAGCAAAATGGGGTACTGTTTTGTCTTGGTCCCGAAATGTCTCCTGCCTTGACAAACTCTATCAATCATGTCTACTGAATATGTATCCTACGGTGCCAAACTGTCTATTAAACTTGGAGCCGAATCTTTCGAGGTGACGAACTGTCCTGTAAAGTTACCTTATCTACAAAGCGCATCATTGATTCGGATTAGTAAAAGAGGGACGAAAGATACCAAAGGGACAGTCAAACTTATAAATCTAAAACAAACTGACAAATAGTTAAAAAGTACCCGACAAAGAACCAGTTAAAAATTATCGATTGCAAGTAAACATGTTGAAGAAAAAGGCTTTGCATTTGAATAAACAGAATACAGAAACATGTCAAATTAATATTTGTTTTCTTGTTTTTTTTGTTTATAATAACTTTGTTCATCAAAGTTGGATTAAATTTATTTTCTGCAGAATAATAATGTACTTGTCCCGACGGACAAGCTTGATGCAGCTTTTACTTGTCCGACCTTTTTTCCCTCTGGTACCGGACAATCGGACAAGCGTTATTGTCGAGGCCTGACATGTTGTCATTCTGTAGTACATTTGTATGACCATCAAACGATGTACTTGTTAATAAATTAGTTATAAAAACTGGATTGTACTATTACATAGCAAATAAATTACAGTAACCTATTGAAAAATATAAATGCCAGAGTAGAAAGATTGTACATTTTATGAAAATAGTCTATTAAATGACTATTTATATGCATATTCATTGTTGTAGAAAAACTATATGGCTATCATTCAAAACTTAAATGTAAAAGCAAGATAAGAATGTCTTTTTGAAGACAGCATTTTACCCTAGGATGACTCCACTTAAAAAGTATCTCACTGGTGTATACAAATGCACCTTAGGCATCTTCTACGATAAATTTGATACAAGGAAATACCTGGGGCTAAAAGCTGCATACACATAATAAACAATAAAAAAGAGTTATTCCCCTTTTAACCTTTAAAATGAAAATTATTATACACAAAACATTGGGGATAACAAAAAACTTGTGGATAAAAGTATGCAATTTAATTAAAGAATTCAAATACAGAATGAGAAAAAATTGAGAATGGAAATGGGGATGTGTCAAAGAGAACTACCCGACCAAAGAGCAGAAAACAGATGCAAGGTAGCTGCAGTCCTAAGTTAATAATCACTGTACAATATTATATAAACCTACCATTCTTCTCTATCTTATATGAAGTTAATAACTTTGTGCAAGTAAAACCATTATGTAAAAGGCAGTTCAATATTTTCTTAATAGATTTCCACTTTAATTCACTCATTTCTTCACATTTTGTCACTTTAACTACAAACTCTGTTACATTCCCTATGTCATCCCACTGGTTATGTCCCCTTTCTACTATTCTAAAATAAAAATTCTTGTCTTCATATGCTTTTAGTTCTTCAACATGGGACACTGTACAAAAAAAATTTGTCTTCAGAAAAGATATCACATCATCAGCATTTGGTCGAGTATCTTTCAGAACATCCATATTGTCTCTGAAAAATGTTAAAAATAATCATATTTCTTAATGTATTTTGGGTTGCACTAATGACAGGACGATTGCCCGGATAGTGACAGGACGGTTGACCAGACATATAAATAGTCATAACTTTTTTGTTATTCAGTAGATTTGTTTAATACTTGTAGACATTAAAGATATTAAAATATATTTTATGAAAATCAAATAAAATAAGTGAAAAAATATGTTTGAGCAAATAAAGTTGACCGGACGGTATGCACACTCGCCGTTAAACGCTATACATATTTCAACAGTGAGTGAGTGAGTAGTCCGGCGGGCAACAAGTGTTAATATCTCTTTTGTTTTACAATATTTGTCTAAGAAATTCAGGAATCGATGAGATTTTTAAATAAATAATACGAAAAATATAAATTTATAGTAAACAAATATTTTTTTTTCTGCTAAAAAGGTTGACCGGATGGTATTCACATTCGCCGATATATATGCTTTAAATATATTGAAATGATCAACACAAGTGTTAATATCTCTTTTGTTTTACAATATTCGTCCATGAAATTCAGGAATCTATGAGATTAATAAATATATTATACGAAAATATAAACTTCATGATAAACAAAAATGTTTTTCTGCCAAAAAAATTAACTGGACGGTGTTCACATTCGCCGATGTACACGTTGATTATATATGTATGTTAATAAAAAAAAAAAAAGGATATGAAAGTATAAACTTTCTTGAAAAAAAAATGTTTTTCTTCAAAATAAAGTTGACCAGACTGAATTCACATTCGCCGATGTAATTTAACAGAGACATATGATACAAGAGATTCACAAATCTAATAGAGTCTATAGTTGTAATCCATGTGTCTGGTTTTAAATATATTAACAGGATCGACACTAGTGTTAATAACTCTTTTTTTCCATTAAACTTAGAAATCTTGTCAAGTTTTGCTTAATTCTTCGCCGAAGGTGGACTATCACTACTGAGTAAGAAGTATCTGATGATCTTGACTGTCATTAGCAGCATACCTCAATCTTAGTAGAATTTTGGTGTTGATACAGCCTTCTGTGTTGAAGGTGTTTTTTACTTGACTGGTGTTTTTGGAGCCTGAGGTTCCAAGAGCAGGGACACTTAAATAATTGTGCCTCCTAAGAGTCTGCGAAACTCTCAGGATTCACAATTTTGCTTAATATTTTTCATAGCTTCTGGGCCAGGGTCTTGAACGGCCGTCAGATCGCTCACGGAATGGCGAATATATTTTGCCTCACTTTTAAAAGAATCTAGTTAAGCCCCTGGATACAGTCGAAACGAATTCTATAGCAATCAAACTTCGAATGCTTTTGAAGAGAAACTGAATGACTATATATAAGGTGATTTTTTTATGACTGAATTTAAATATAGTGACAGACTATTTAGTGACAGTGCAGTATTATACTAAAGTAACTTTGTGTTCGATGCCCGTGCAAGGTTAATCCATGTTCCTTTATTTTCTATTATAAAGGGTTAGAACACGACTTAATACAAGTTTACTCCTTCAATGTTATAGGTCATATTGCAATACATTTTTGTTATTTTTAAAATAATTTGATACCGGGAGATTGGTGATCTCACTTTAATTTAATCCATGTCAGCTATTTGAGATTTTGTATTGTTTAATAAAAAGTGCATTGAATTTCAATTCACTGTAATCTTTGATTGGATTCTTATTGCCAACTGATTATATAAGTTAATTCAATCAAATGTATTTGATGTCTCAGGTGTGAAAACTTAAATGACATGATTATTGGCTTGATTGGTGATTACGACAGGTGTCAAAATTAGATAGTAATCTTAATTAAATAATAAATATTTTAAATATCAGGTCTTCTAGTGTGCTGGTGAACTTACTCAGGTCAACATTTTGGGCTCACGGTTTTTATTATATATCTATAAAGCTCACAGATTCCTTAGTTTCATGGATAGATATTTAAAGTCATAAGAAACCTAAAATTAAAAAAAATAATGCATATGTTTTTTTATAACTCAATGGAGTTTTCATTATAAAACTTATGTACATATACATTTTTTCTGAAGAAAATTATTTAATTTATTCATATTTAGAAGAAGTTTACTTTATTTGAATTGCTTCCTTCCAGGGAAGCAATTTCCCCGACATATTTTCCGTATGCAATGCAAAGTGACCTCAAGGGAACCGTCATTATTTATCAGCTGAGGGGGTCGGTGCATTTTAGAGGGGGTCAGTGCCAAAAATATACCACTGGGGGGGTTACCATCAAAAAATATTTTTACTAGGGGGGGGGGTCACACAATAAAGGTTTTTATGTCTGACTTGTATATAAATTGTTGACAAAATTGAAGTGAGTGTGCGATCTGTGAAATAATGTCTGTTTATTAAATCTTTGATAGTGTAAACTGTAAAGCACCATGCAGCAGGATATGCCTAATTTCTCAAGGGCAGTGAATCTGATCACTCCTTATCACAGTTTTGTAAATTTACATAAATAAATTAACAAATCTATGAAACGTTTCTCCCTAGTTTTGACCACAGGAAACAGTGAGTTGGAAAGGTTTCTGGACATGCATAATTAACTTTCTATAGTCATGATAGTGTTTGAATCATTTTGATGTGATTCTTGAGATGAAATGGGTGGGTATATATAATCATTTTGATGAAAGCAAGGATGTATGTTAGTAATATATGTCCGTTTCGTGGTAATAGGTATACTTATTTTATGAAATTATTACAAAGATATCGAATAAGAATAAAAGATGATCTCGATATTAAACAGTCGGAAACCCGCTTGAAATAGAACAAAAGAATCGAAGCTCTTTGTTAGAGAAGGCGATAAATGTTTACTATAGTGACAAAATTTTTAAAAGTTAATTGAAACAAACAAAATTACAATTTTCTTCTCAATTGCGAAGTGTTTCATTTTTAAAAACACCATTTGCATAAGTTTTCAATTTATTTAGTACATAGTTAAGCAGAACAATTCGATATCAAGTCGACGATATGGATATCTTTCAAGTTGGATGTAGGAAATGCATTAACCTCCTATTTTTTTTTAATTTACCACGGACGAAAAAAACATATCAATCTTTTTTTTTTAATTTATCATATTTATTGAAATCTGTACATTAGTTAAAAAAAAATGTACCGGTACCTTATCCCGGCCTCTTTAACATTAGTAAATAACATATTTATACAGCTGTTAGTTTTTGTTAGTATTTACATATCAATCTACTAGTTCAGTAATTTTCGTGTCTGCCCTTCCATTATGTGGTAGTACTTCATTTGACACAGCGGCTTAACCCGGGTTAGCCTGGTGGACGCTTCCGTTATAGGCACAGTCGCTTCAATTTGTATTGGTTACGATGATTAAGAACTATTTTCAACACATAATAAAACTCTGTAAGTATCCCAATTCCTTTTGAAACAATGACAAAGAAATATTTATAGCAATACACTAACCAAAACATGATTAAGATTTTATAAACACATAAAAAATGTTTTCATAATCTCCCTTTATTTAGAAACAAAGAAGAAAAATATATAGAGAGTTCATTTTTGTAATACACTAAACCTTTACTAATACCTAAACATGATTAAGATTTATCCAACACATAAAAAGAAATATTTATAGCAATACACTTACCATGCTTATCATTTATTCAAAACGTTGTCAGATTTGCACTTAATTGACTAGAAACATTGGGGAAAAAACATTTATTTCAATGCACTAACCAAAACATGATTAAGAATTTTGTAGCGGAGACGCATTTATTTTTTATAATTATCTCGACGTATTTGCCGGGAATTTCAAACCAAATATTTTTCAAAATAGACCGAGGTTACTTACTCTGTGTCCTGTCAATTTCCCGTTTCACTTTTATGAACATTAATTTATCCGGACATTGCTTGTCACTTTGTTATACTTTTTAAATAACTTATTAGCCATAATTTACTGTATTTTCATGAAATTATTTAGAAATTCTTCTCGTGTGTAAATGGCTGCTATTTAGAGAGGTTCCGAATGTCTCAAAATTTTACATAGGCTAAGCTTGATTCGACTTTTAGGAGTACGCCATTTTACATTTTAATAAAAAATAAGTAAAGGTAAATTTAATTGGTTTGATTTCTAAACTTAAATCCTATTGGATACTATTATGTTACTAAATTTAGGTGCTCTGGCACTATATATACAAACGTTTTACCCATTCAAATTGCTTAATCATTTAGAGAGCCACAGTCTGTTAAAGAGACTAACATTAGATGTAAGGGAGATAATTTTGTCCCATTTACTTAAGTTTTACCTTTTTGGCTTCGCCACACCTCGGAAATAAAACCTGTTTATTTAATATGTAGGATTTAATATACAAATAGGAATAGGATGTAACTTTACAATTAAATAAGGGTTAAGATCATAATTTTGCAAATATAACTTAGGGGAATTTATTTAAGGGAATAATTTATTGTGAATATTGTATGTTGTTTTGTGTAGATATACTTGCGCAAATATGTTTTAGTGTAAATTAAAATATGAAAACTTTATCGTCTCACTGATTTAAGAAACAGAGACTCAGGTCCTAGAACCCGGAAGTAGTTGTTGTTATGTGGTCTTGGTATCTCTTGGTTTGACCTCGAATCTGTACTACTATATTGGTATATTGAATTTATTTCAAATATATGGGCATTACTTAGGCATCGTCGTTCAAAGAATCAGTCGACATTAACGTACCAAACATAAAATCTAGTTCAAATATATCGAAACACAGATTGAAACCAACAAACATGATTGCCTCCGGTTACATTTTTGGTGGCCAATGTGGGGACCTGTTGTGAAACTTCTGTCCTTAAATCAAATAAAGATGTTAGTTTAAGTTTTACTAAGTCTTAAAATTTAATATTTGAAGTTTATAAACAATCAAATGTGAAGTTAATTAGACTTTGAATTATTTTTATACAATTTAATTAAATTTGAAGTTAATTAGACTTTGAATTAGTTTTTTTATACAATTCATTTAAATTTGAAGTTAATTAAGCTTTGAATTATTTTAAAGAATTTTATAGGGAAATAAAAAAAAATAGTATCTAAACAAATATGGCTGAGAAACTTCCTCCTGATGATTTACCTTACTATAAGAGCCAGTTAGATGAAATTTTTGAGCAGTGTAGAACAAAACTTGATACTTTACATGTAAATACGACAGATCAACATGATCAACCTTATATTCCATCCGAGAGATCCCTTGTTGTTTAGCCCTATAGGTAGAACTCATAAAACTGAATCATATGAGTCTAGAGCTTTGTTACAAGCACCTGAAAGTTCAACAATAAGGGGGGACTACTGCTTATATGAAAGAAGCGAAGTAGATCCCTTGAGGGTGTCCAGCAGATATGTTGATGAAAGCAACATTGAAGTTGGCCCTTTACGTGAACTTAAGCCAAATATAATAGAAGACAGATGGTTACGCAGCAAATCTTCTATTCCCAGAGTGTCTGAAGGAACGGCTGATTTAAGCAGTAGTGAATTCAGACCTCAATCACGTACACCTGGTCAATACCAAATATAAATTGACCGCGAAAATGACAATGACCAATCAAATACGTAATTTAAAGTAAGAACCTTTTGAATATTCATGAACTAAATATAAAAAGTAAAGTGTAGATTTTAACTTAAATAATAATATTCCTTTATCAAAATTCAAGATTTAAACGTTTATAATAAATACAACTAATTAAAGAACGTTAAAGATATTTTTACTATAATTAAAAAGGCGTAAAAATGACACTACAGTAACTACACTTACACAAGGCAACACTGGTTCAACCAATAGGAACATTGTGTTACCTCCCAAGGTGTCTGAAAGAATTGCTGAAGAAAGCAGCAAAGAAATCAGATCTCCTTTGTACTTAAATTTGCCAAAAAGAGAGTTTAATAATACAAATAAATCAGAAATTACAAACTTAAGTACAGCTCCTCTTAAGCAAGTTTCTTTTCGTAAACCAAACTCCATTATGCGTAAGGAAAAAGAACCAGCCTAAGTTTGATGGGAGAAATGTAGATTGGCAGGATTATATTGTCCATTTTGAACAAACAGCCCATTGGAATCAGTGGAGTGAATTAAGCCGATATGGCTCAACAACTGTGCATGAGTCTTCGAGGCACAGCTCAAAAGTTGTTAGGTGATGCTAGACCTGAAACTTTGCAAAGTTATTCTTTAATAAAAGAAATGTTAAGTAGGCGTTTTGCCCCAAAAGAGAGAATCACTGCATATAGAGTTGAGTTTAATTCTCGTATACGTAAGAAAAATGAAAGTCTTTCTGATTATGGCTATGCATTAAGAAGGCTATTGAGGTTGGCTTACCCAGACCATGATAAAACTTAAGATTTGGCAATTGATCAATTCATTAAAGGTCTTGAGAATTTCGAGCTTCAAAAGCGAGTACAGTTTTCGCATCCTCTAACATTAGAAAGTGCTATAGCTATAGCAATTGAATATGAGACTTTTGTAGGGTCAACTAGCATGACTAGTGAAATAAAAAAACCTAAAGAACCCCAGATAGATATTGGTGTTAATGCCGTTAAAAAAGTAGAAAATATAGGGTATACAAGGAAGAAAATAAAGATTTGACAGAGTTCACGAAATCAGTTATGAACTGTTTTCAAGAATTGAATAAAAGAATTGATGAATTAAGTAAAACAATCCCTGAAAAATGCACTAGATGCTCCAGATTTGGCCATAACAGCACAGAATGTAAAACTCCTTTCTGTAACAAATGTAAATCCATGGGTCAATTTTACCGCAAATTGTAGGTCAAATAGGGGGAAAACTGAACCAAACAGACAAAATAAAGACATTATCAAAACAGTAATGATTTAAACCCAAAGGGACAGGACTCGGGACCGGGATCCTAGCCCAAGATACTGAAACCAGGCCCACTATAAAGATAAATGAAATTAAACAGTGTGGTCTGTTTGCAAAGGTTCTTTTTGGAAATCAGAAATTTGATTTTTTAGGGAGCTACCATTTGATTTTTATGGGGGGCTAGGATGAAATTTGAAAAAAATAGGCAGGACAGGAGTTTTGAGTAAAAAAAAAAGGCAGGATGAGACACTTTGCAAAAAAAAAGGCAGGATGACAATTTAGGTAAAAAAAGTCAGGATAAACTAATAAAAAAAAAATGCAGGACCGAATAGAGTGAAAAATAAAAAGGCAGGACAGAGATTACAACTACAAAAAATGCAGGACAAAATATTTCATCCTACCCCCCCCCCCCCCCATAAAAATCAAATGGTAGCTCCCTTAGTAGATACAGGGTCAGCTGTCACATGTATTTCTAAATGCTCTTATGATAAACTTAAACTTAAAATAAAGTATGGACCCATATCTACCACTTTAATAGTAGCTAGTGGAGAAACTCTTTAAGTTTATGGCAAAGTTAAATTACCTTTCAAAATAGATGGTGTTTCATTTGAACATGACTTTGTTGTTGTAGAACTAGATAACATGTCAGGAATATTAAAAACATTTCAAAAGCCTTACTCATTATGCCAGATGAAACTGTGATAAAATTAAAGAAAATACAAAGCAATAGTTGCGCTTTGATTAGATTAAAAGAAAGAATGTTAGTACCCGCTAATACGGAAACAGCTTTTAAAATTACAGTTCCAACAAATATGAGGGAAAATATCATGTTAATAGAACCTAACGCACATCTAGCAAAGCAAGGAATTTTAATATCCAATGCATTAGTAAATGCCAAAGATAATAAAGTTGTCATTTCTGCCCTTAATTGTACAGATAGGGATATTACACTGAAAAAACTTAAAGTTGTAGGAAATATTCAGTTTGTTAGTAAAATTTCTGAGTCTTTAAGGTGTGACAAAGCAGATACTGAGGAGTTACCTGAACATTTAAAATGTATGCTTGAAAAAAAAAGGCTAATTTTTAATTTTCAAGATACTTTTCTGGGAACAGAAGGGAAATTAGGTCGCACTGAACTTGTTAAACATACTATTGACACTGGTGATGCCAGGCCCATTAGAATTCCTCCAAGGAGAGTTGCTCTGGCTCAAAAAGACATTATTAGTGAAGAAATTGAAAAAATGTTAAAAAATGACATAATAGAGCCCAGCAATAGTTCCTGGAGTTCCCCAGTCTTGCTCTGTAAGAAAAAGGACCAGACTTGGAGGTTCTGCATAGACTATAGAGGCCTTAACCTTTTGAACCGCAAGGATGCCTACCCTTTGCCCCGTATTGATACTTCTTTAGATTCATTGGGAGGGAATAAATGGTTTAGTACGATCGACCTAGCTTCCGGTTATTGGCAATGTTTAGTGGATGAAAAAGATAGACCAAAAACAGCCTTTTCTTGTCATCGTGGATTATTTCAATTTAAAGTAATGCCTTTTGGCCTGTGCAATGCACCTAGCTGTTTTGAGAGACTTATGGAAATTGTATTACAAGGCTATCAGTGGGAAAGATGTTTATGTTATTTAGACGATGTTATCATTTTTGGACCTACTTTTGAAAAAGCACTTGAAAATGTAGAATTTGTTTTTGAAAGATTTAGGCAAGCGAATTTAAAATTAAAACCCAACAAGTGTTCTTTATTTCAACATCAGAAGTTTTATTTTTGGGACATTTAATTACGGATGAAGGCATTGCTTGTGATCCCTCAAAAATTGAAGCTGTACGTGATTGGCCTACCCCTAGAAATATCAATGAGGTTCGTAGCTTCTTAGGATTAGCAGGATATTACAGACGTTTTATTCCTGAATTTTCTGAAATTGCCTCTACTCTCACCCATTTAACTAAAAAGGGGATACGGTTTGAATGGACCATGCAGTGTCAAGAGTCTTTTGAATGTCTTAAAAACAAATTAATATCTGCTCCTATTTTAAATTATCCCTCAGAAACTGGTCAGTTTATTTTAGATACTGACGCCTGAGTGGACATGCCATTGGTGCAGTTCTTTCACAAATTCAAAATGGTGAAGAAAAAGTTCTTGCATACGCCAGTAAAATGTTAAGTGATACCCAGAGAAATTATTGTACTACTTACAGGGAACTTTTGGCAGTATTAACCTTTGTGAAACATTTTAGACATTATCTGATAGGTCAAAATTTTAGAATAAGGAGTGATCATCATCATCACTCAGCTAATAATCCTCAAGATGGCTTAAGGCAGCAATCATTTCATTTTCTGGGGGGGGGGGGGGGGGGGCTATGGTTTTTTTTGGAAAAAAGTTTGTTTCCAGTTTTTGGAGAAAAAAATAATTTGTTTTTGATTCTGAGAAAAAAAAATTGTTTGTTTCACCCCCAGCTGCCACTATATGTAATGCTAAAATTGAAAGAAAAAAATTGTTTTCGACTTGTTGCGAAAAAAATAGATTGTTTTTCGCCGTAGGCGAAAAAAAAAGTTTGTACAGAAAAAAAAACCATAGCCCCCCCAGAAAATCAAATGGTTGCTGCCTAAGAATTTTAAAAATCCAGAGGGGATGGTGGCCCGTTGGATATCTGTTTTAGAATCCTATAATTTTATTATAGAACACAGAAAAGGCAGTCAACACACAAATGCTGATGCCTTATCTAGGAAACCTTATCGACTTTGTAAAAGGGATGATTGTCCTGCATGGGTGTGATAAAGATAAAGGTTGTGTAAAAGTTAACCCTTTAATGGCTGAAAATGATCAGGATTTAGACAATACAATTCCGTACGAGGACATTCTAGAACAAAATGAAACAATATCCCATACTGAGGACTCTGATGATATAAATGAAAGTCTAGATTTTTCAAATTGGTTAAGAATATGGTTTAATGAAGAAATTAAATCATGGCAAGAAAATGATTCAGATCAGTAATTAAAATAATTCAATTAAAAACTCAGTCTGATGAAAAACCTAGTCGTGAACAAGTGTCTGGTTCTTCATATGAAGTTAGGAAACTATGGAGTGGCTGGGAATTGCTAGAAATAGTAAATGGAATTTTGTATAAACAATATGAAAAATCTAGTATAAATAGTCTGGTTTTAGTAGTCCCCAAAGAATTAAGAGTTAAAATCATGAGTGAACTTCATTATGAACAATAGAATAGCTGGTCATTTAGGTAGAGACAGAACGTTAGAGTCCATTAGGCGAAGGTTCTATTGGCCTGGTATGTCTTCAGATGTAGGCTCATGGGTTAAGGAGTGTTCTATTTGTGCCCGAGCAAAGCGAGGTCCTGGGTTAGGTCGTTATCCGCTTCAGCAATCTCAAGTTGGATTTCCTCTTGATAGAATAGGCATTGATATTGTTGGTCCTTGTCCTATAACAGAAATGGAAATGAATATATAATAGTTGTTTCTGATTATTTTACTAAATGGTGTGAAGCATATGCCGTACCTAATCATCACGCACTTACAGTTGCAGATAAACTAGTCCCTGAATTTTTCACTAGGTTTGGGATGCCAAAACAAATACATTCTGATCAGAGGAGAGAATTTGAATCTCTATTATTTCAAGCTGTTTGTCAACTTTTAGGTATTGAGAAAACCAGAACAACCCCCTATAGACCCCAAAGTGATGGTTTAGTTGAGAGATTTAACAAAACTCTACAAATCATGTTATCCTCCTTTGTTAATAAAAACAGGAATGATTGGGATGACCATTTACCCTATCTTCTCATGGCGTATAGAGCAAGTGAGCATGATAGCACAGGGGTTACCCCTTATAAAATGATGTTCGGACGGGAAATGGCCTACCCTTTAGATATCTTAGCAGGAAATCCAAAGTCTCAAGAAAATTTATGTCCTATTGAGTACGTTATTTGGCTAAAACATAGTTTTGATATAACTTTTAATTTTGCAAAAGATAATTTGTCAAAAGCTGCCACTAGACAGAAAAATACTTATGATAGGGGCATTAAACCTAGAAACTATGAAATAGGAGATTTTGTGTGGAGATGGTATCCTCCTACTGCTCACATTAAATTGGGTTTAGGATGGATTGGGCCTTATAAAGTCCTTCATAAATTTTCTGAAGTTACTTATAAAATTAAAGAGAACCCAAACAGTAGGGAAATAATAGTCCATGTGGATCACCTAAAACCTTATCTAGGGACAGTTCCTTTAGCTTGGTCATTAATAAGGGAATCAGAATCTGAATCTGACGGTTGACTTTATAACATATAAATAAATCACAGTACTAAAAGATGAAATATATGGGTCAAGTGAAATACCTATCTAATGAATAACAAAAACAGAGTAGGTATGTTCGAATAGCTTTTTTTTTACTGAAAGTACTTGACGACAGTCTTTCAAGTTGGATGATGAAAATGCATATCTTCGAAAAATTATAATTTTTTGTATATGAAAACTAGGGTTTATAAGGGGGGGGCGAGGGGTTTAACTGTTATGCTGTTATGGGGCAATTTAATTCTTTGTTATCTGTTATTTTGAAAATATATTTGCTGATAGCTGTTATTGTCTTATTCTTTGTTAGCTGTTATTGGGCTTTTAGTTTTTTTGTTATCTGTTATTGTGATAATGTATTTGCTGTTAACTGTTATTGAAAATTGGAATGTTAGCATTTTTTTTTTTGACAGTCAATATTCGGAATAAATTGAAGATCATTGGGCATTGGGGTCTACCACTACTAATATGTTTGTCCCGTATTCAGAGAAGGATTCCATTAACATATACCCATCACAGAAGTGAGGTCCAGGACAATTCAAGTATATCTTATGATTATCCTTTGTAATAAATTCCATTTTTTTATGAATGTGTATTTAGAATTATCTTAATACTTTGTATGAGAATAATGTTCCTTGTTTTCCGTACGAACATATTAAATTAAAACAATTCTTTATATGACAAAAAGGAAAACATATGACCAGGAATATCTGACAAGGATCTCAATTAAGGACTAGGTCCTAACAACCACTTAACCTTTTATATAATACTAGAACACACCCGTATATCGCGGGTCCGTGACTGAATTAAAGTATATAACTATGCGCATGCCTTATTTTAGTATTAGTATTGTCATCTGATAAAGTCATGCTGATTATAAGATACACAGTTTTCTCTGCTTTCAAATCTTTCTGTTTGAACCCGTCGAACTGGAACTTATCAATTATTGATAATATTAATTATTTGGAAAACAAAAGGTCCTGGAATGGAGTATTTTTTAATCAACAGCATTGTATATTAGTTATAAATATTGAATTCTTTGATTCGCTGTTTTACGTCATGCCCGCTAACAAATTGAAAACTGTACCTATACGTCTTACTTTAGTCCAGATTTTTAGTATTCGTATTGTTATCTTAGAAAGTCTAACTGATTAAAATACTACAATAGGTAACAATTTGACAATTAAGTAGTGTCAACCCTGTGATTATGACCCGTGTAATACTATATAGCATATTAATCCTGAATACACCGTTTGGTGGTGCGCCTGTCAGATGCGGAACGTACAGATAAGGTAATCGGTAACAGGTGAATATACTATTGGTATCGGTATCGGACTTGACCCGGAACTTCTTAATTATTGGCAATATCAAAAGGGCCTTGAGTGGTGTAATTTTTAATCTACACCTTTGTACTATATTAGCTATATATAAAGTTGAATTCTTTGATTCGTCGTTTTTACGTGATGACGGCTGACAAATTGGACCTCGTAATTTTAGTATTATAGATGGTACATAGACTCAGCTCTAAGATTCTTTTCAAAGCAGAACCAAATGCATTGTACAATGAAAGTTCCAACCATGTACTTGGGTCCGAAGCTGCACATAAATCATTACAAACAAAGATTTATTTCGTTTCAAGCAATTGTTTCCAAACTATGTATTCTACTTACTAGTACACTTGGCCTTTGAAAATAGTGGAATAAATTGCTTTTAGAGTGTCAAAATTCGTTCGAAGTACTTGATAAATTGCATGCTTATAATTGGTGCTTTTGATTTTTCTACTCTATATACCACTTTGCCTCATAGTCTTATTAAGAAAAATTCACACACCTCATTAAATGGTCATTTAGAAAAAGTCAGAATATCCGGCAAACTCTTTTAGGTCATTTTTTTTATTAGCAACAAAGGGAGCTTCAGTCAATAAATATAAACAATACACCAACGTTTCATGAGAACTGCTGATAGCATTTTTGAGTTATTTTTGAAAACTAGAAAATATCACCTTTTTCTAATGAACAAATCCCTTAACTCAATAAAAAAATCAAAAATTAATAAAAATCGAAAGGGAGTTTACAACAATAGATATAAACATTTCAACAAAGTTTCATGAGAACTGAAAACATTTTTGTGTAATGTCTGAAAACTGGAAAATCCCCCTTTTTTACTCGGAAACGTAAAATCTAAAATTTATAAAAATTGAAAGTGACCTCATGGTAATAGATATAAACAATTCACCAAAATTCCTTGCTTTGTGAAAGCATGTTTGAGATATTATCAGAAAATAGAAAAAAAACCCACCAATTTTATTGAAAAAAAAGCCATTACCAAGAAACTTGAAATCTAAAATTTATAAAAAAAAAAAAAAAAAAAAACCCCAAAAGGGAGCTCACGTCAATAGATATAAACAATTTCCCAAAGTTTAATGCAAATTGGTTAAAGAGTTTTTGAGTTAATGAACGACATGTTGACAACAGACGGACAACAGTATACCATAATACGTTCCGTAAACGAGCGTATAAAAAATATTATAATATATTGAGCAGTATAATTTACACACATTCTGACGGCGTGCACAAAGCTGAGTCCACAAACGTAACGTCTTCAAATTACAAAAACCTTTTACGACGTTGGCATTTCCCCCAAGAAAACGTAAGCGTAACAAAAACACTGGACACTTAGTTTATGAAATAACTTTAAACATTCACATTCAACGTATTTATTTTTTTTTTCGAACAAAAAAGTGCAACAAATGTACATTCTGAAAATATAAATAAATATATGCTAAGAGCAGTATAATGGAAATAATTAGCGTCTATGTCGTGGACCCTTTTCGGAAAATAGCGTTAAAACGCCATTTTTTAGATTGTAACATAATAGCTGGACATTTAAAAAATTAAGGTGTTCAGTCTGGACTATCGAATCCTTCATATGTTGCAGATTATATTAAACCACTGGTTATGCACATTTGGAATACCAAGTTATTTTGAAAATAAAAAGATTGCAATTACATATTTTTCTTACCGATTCTCCATTTTGATAATTAATTACTTTCAAATTACTACTTCTTACACATAACGAAGATCATTCCAAACGTATCTACCATGGTCGTTTAACTTTTTGATTTTTTTGCGGTGAATTTCATATGATGTCCGAGTCCAAATCTGAACAATTCTGTTATACGAAAATGCGGGAAAATATGTTAAATTGTATAAGTTTTAGGTCAAAAACTTTATTTTATGCTAATTTAATGTTACAAGTTACACCGTATTTTTGCCGTTTTCTTTATGTCTGTTTCGTGCTTTATAGATTAAATTTTAATTTACCTTCCTAGTAATATAGATTCTAATTGCATGCGTTCATCATTTTATCATAAAAAAAATCTTCCTAAAAACATATTATAAACACAGTTGTATAAAACTACTTAAACCTCGCACTTTACAGTTTCCGTCAACTTTGTGCACGCCGTCAATAGATACATAAATTAGTACTTAAAACATAGTCATAGAAGATGGAATGCATTACAAAGGATATCGATTGTAATAAGAAATACTGATTTATCAAAGACCGAATTATTTTAATATTTCATTTACTGTTATCTGTTTTTGTCCATTTTAATTCCTTGTTATCTGTTATGAGCCAAATCAATTTGCTGTTTTGCTGTTATTGGGACCCCCCTTGCCCTCCCTCTTTATAGTCTTCAACCACTAAAAAAAATCTAGTCTGCCCTTCCACGAAATATTTAATTAGAATTTTTTTAAATGTTTATGAATTTTCGAAAATTCCACCTGACAACCGATCAGACAATAGTTTTAAGTTGAATCAATGCAGACTAGATCATTAACTGATGCTCATTAGCTAGTTGATACATTTGTCTTTTAAAATACAACTGACATATAAGGATCGTAATGGTGCAATGTGGATAAATTTATCGGTTTCCGAGAGCAAAATTGGCAGCTAGCGCGTCATCTCTACAATGGCTTCCATTTCTACGATTGTGAAAATGAACTTGCGTAATGGGGAGATAATTTTGACGAAGTAGAATCCTTACTGTATAGGTATATCCCTTCTGTATTCTTTAATGTTTAAGGTAATATTTTTCTATTCCTTAGTATTTTTTGCCCTTTTCTCCTTTCATTCATATTTGAACACCAGTACATGTTCTCTGTCCTTTTTTTTTTTTTAATATTTTTTTTTGGTCCATTTTTCTGTAAATTTTATCCATTCTCCGATATTCTTTCCTATCCAGATTTCAGACCTTAATAAAACAAAAAATACTTGATGGGCACCATGGTATTCACACACACTAAACAATACACTATATGATTTGGAAAAAGAACAAATATATTCAGCTGGGGCCCCTAAATAAAAATGTGTACTTGTTCAGAGAAAATTGATAACACACTCAACTCTTAAAACATTAGTCCGAGATTACTCTGACGTCCAACGGCTGTTTTGCCAGACAAGCTGGGGCCGTGGGACGTGCTTGTCTGGCAAAACAGCCGTTGGACGTCAGAGTAATCTCGGACTATTAAAACATACATCTGTATAAAAACAAAGAAAGGCCAGAGGTTCCTGGCTTGGTTGTATATTTCTTTATCTCAAATAAATCATTTACATATTTTATCAAGAAAGGACAAGAACCATTTAATTGGTGTTATTTTATTTGCACTTCCTAAATCATTGGATTCCAGGAATCCTGAACATCCCCCCCCCCCATTCATAATTAGATATTTTTAAGTTCAAAGGTTAAAAAAAATAAGATACAAAGGCCTGTGATTGGGATTAAAATTACAGTCAGTATTGAAAGTTTATCTACCAGTATACTGATAAAAATTTGTAGAATTATAGGTTGCAGTAAAATAAATTAATAAATTGGAACTGAGGTCAGGGTCAAGTGAAAAAAAATTGACAGGCATGATGACCTTTCTAGGTACACACATACCAAATATAGTTATCCTATATCTCATAATAAAAGACAAACTAGCATTACAAAAAACTTTAACTTTTTTTCAAGCAGTCACTGAACCATGAAAAAGAGCTCAAGGACAATGGACATGTAAAAGAGGGAAAATTCTTAACATAAGACATCTATAGTCTATATACAAAGTATAAAGCATCCAGGTCTTCCACCTTCGAAAATATAAAGCTATTTTAAAATAATTTAACTAACGCTACCCAGATCACTATCACTATGTCGAGCTTTCTGCTACAGAAGTCTACAAAAACCATAAATTTTTTTACCTTAAACTGCATTCGATGATCCACAATAGTGTATACAATTTCAAAGGATTGGGTCAAAAGTCAAATCACAAAAACCACAAGTGGGACTATAACTATCGCCCAGAAATATATGAAATACCATTTTCAAAGGCAAGCCACAACTCTTGAACAATTATTGTAAAAAAATCTGACTTGACCAGTATTTTTAAGCGCCTATTATAGCATTGCTGCATTTGTTTGCACCTGTCCATAGTCAGGAACCTGATGTTCATTGTTTGTTGATGTGGAAGTGTTTCTCATTTCTTGTTTTTTATATAAATTATACAGTTGGTTTTCCTGTTTGAATGGTTTTACAGTAGCCATCTTTGAGGCCCTTTATTGATGCTGTTGAGTGTGAGCCAAGGCTCTATGTTGAAGGCTGTACTTTGAGCTATAATAATGGTTTACTTTTACAAATTGTGACTTGGATGGAGCGTTGTCTCTTAGCATTCATACCACATCTTCTTATATCTAGTTACTATAACTTCTACACCTAAAATATTTAGGCTTAAACAAATCAAACAATATAATAAACAATCTTTATTGCCATATAAACAAATGAAACATGTTTGTGACAAACTAAAACAAAAAAAACTAACATACACTCATGCATATGTATATAGTATATATATATCAATTGTTGCAAGTATAAAATATAGTGACAAGTCAAAATACCAATTACAACATAATAATATAACACAAAACTTTTAACCCTGGTATATTAAGAGTCCCTTGTCCTCAGTTCCATTAACTGTTTTATAAAGGAACCTAAACTTTGTACATGTTGAAAATTTGATGGATTAAGTATATATTGTAGCTTTTTTTATCACAACTCATAAAGTTGAGAAGCATTTTCAGTGAAGTAATTATTTCTTAAACTTTTATTTATTGTGCAATGAAAAAAGAAGTGAAATTTGGCATCAATTATCTTTAATAGGGCAAACATTACATTATCTAAGATTTCATAGTACTTTTTTATGTCTATCTAATTCAAGTTACAGACTAGGATGGTAATAAGTTTACGAAATTCAAAGTTTGAATTTAACAAGTAAAATTCTGTCTCAGTATCTGTTTTGAGATCTTTGTAAAGAAAAAGTTTATTATGTTCACATAAATTTTCAATACTAGTTTTATACAGGCTTTTATATTTATATGAAATTCCTCCTTTGATAACATTTTTTTAGAGATTTGACTTCCTTTATAGTTTTACATGAAGACACAACTTATTGGGATCCTCTATCTCTTTATGTATAATATCTTTGGCATATGTATACCAGGAGTACACATTTTAAGAATCTAACATCTTACAAATTTCAAATGATTCTTTAAAAAGAGGATTAGTATCTTTAGTGTGTAGCCTAGCCAAATAAAGTAGACCCAGCCACATTATTTATGTATGTGCCTGTCCCAAGTCAGGAGCCTGTAATTCAGTGGTTGTTTTTGTTTATGTGTTCCATATTTGTTTTTCGTACATTTTTTTACATAAATAAGGCCGTTAGTTTTCTGGTTTGAATTGTTTTACATTGTCTTATTGGGACCTTTTATAGCTGAATATGCCGTATGGGCTTTGCTCATTGTTGAAGGCCGTACAGTGACCTATAGTTGTTAATGTTTGTGTCATTTTGGTCTTTTGTGGATAGTTGTCTCATTGGCAATCATACCACATCTTCTTTTTTTATATTTAATAAAATTTTCTATTGGTAACCTTTTATTCCAACTTTAAGATGAGTTGCCAAATTTGTTGAGCATTTTCTAACACCCAATATATATTTACAGAATGATAAATGAACCTTTTCAAAAGGTGATCTATCTATAAAACAAAATGGATCAAAAATTTTGTTACTATAGTTTGCACGAGTTTTTGCTCTTATGAATGGTAGGTATGAGTCCATCATACATACTTTAATACAGGTATAACTATTAAATGAATCAAAAAGCTAAATGCTACTTTGATTGGCACATTACAAATAGCTGAAAATCAGGAACATAAAGCAAATATAATCTTCATAGCTTTCTTGGCTAGATCATTAAAGCTATAGTTAAGGTTACCATTTCTTCTAAGAACAGACCCAAGAAATTTATATTCTTAAACATTGTCAATCATTTGAGTTTTATATTTAATAATTGGTTTTTCTAATTTACAGTTTTTGTTTCTGAAATAACATGCATTTTGTCTTCTTTATGTTTACTGTTAAGTGCCATTTATCACAGTATTGGGATAATTTATTCATACTATTTTGAAGTCCATCTTTAGTTTCTAAGAGTAAAATTATGTCATCTGTAAAGAGAAGACTATTTAAATTTGAATCTACTAGTTTAAGTGGTCTGCATTCTTCATTTAAAAATATATAATTTATATCATTAATGAAAATGTTAAACAATGTTAAACAATGTAGGACTGATTGTGTAGCCTTGGCGTTCTCCTCTCTGTTTTTAAACCAGGTGCTCCGCAAGGTGCATGCAGCTTTATACGACCGTAGAGGTCGAAACCTGAACAGTTGGGGTAAGGATGGACACAACATTGAAGCTTGATACAGCTCTGAATTTTGATTCTGATAAAAATTTTGACATAATATGTGTTTCTGACACACACAAAAATGTCAAGATCTTATAAATATATTGTGCAATATTGTGCAATTAAAGGTTTCTTCTTCAAACAATAAAATAAAAAAAATAATAAAAGTGAAAACTACTACCCTTTTTTTCCAATTAGTCCAAATCCTGATATTTCTTTATATATAATTTACAAGAAGTGTAAGGGAGGTGAATCCAATCATACCAAACATTGTATGATAAAAGTTTTTGAATTACCTCTCTTTCACTGCTTTTAAATTGTCTTAAATGTCCATTGACCAGATAAAACCTAGTTTTTCCCCTTTTTTTTGCCCCCAATTCCAAAACATTTCAAGCCATAACTCCCCAAAGTCAATACTAACCATCCCTTCACGGTATGAAAACTTGCGGTATGATTTCAGAGAGATTCATACACTTAAACATAAGTTATTGTTTGAAAACTAAAAAAATGCTTATTTTTGGCCCCTAATTCCTTAACTATTGGGACCATAACCCCCAAAATCAATCCCAACCCTTCCTTTAGTGGTATTGAATCTTCTTGTAAAAATTTATAGAGATCCATTCACTAAAACTAAAGTTATTGTCCTGACACTAAATGCGTCTTTGGACGACGACGCAGACGACATGATTGTATTATACTACGAAAAAAAAATTTGCAGTCGTATTAAAAAATGGAGTTGAGGCATTCTCAAATTTAAGTGAAGATTCTGTGCCTGAAAACTGTTTTTTTATTACTTGGTATCAATTTTTGCCAACCCCTAATTTAGCCAATTTGAACACAAGACAATCTCTCCAAACAGAGTCAAATGCTCCTTTTAAGTCCACAAAACATGCATATATACTTTTATTATTTTTATGCAGATATTCATTGATCAAAATTTTCAATATAAACAAACTGTCGGATATCCTATGGTTTTCCCTGAAATCAAACTGAGAGGCAGAAAATTTATTTATCATAAACATTTTTAGTCTATTATTCAGAACACTACTAAATATTTTATACAGACAGTTGATTAAAGAAATACCTCTGTAGTTGCCAGGATGGCATTTATCTCCAGATTTGAATAAAAGATGAGTTCCAGTGTTTGGGATAATGACCAGTTTTTAAAATAAGATTAAAAAGTTTAACATAAGATTTTAATGTAACTGGACTACTGTATTTAATGACTTCATATACTATTTTATCAGGACCAGAGGCTTTACCTTACTTAAGTTTTGATAAAGACTTCTTTAATTTCAGGGCATGTGATTGGTTTATCAGTTTCTAAAGTTACAGACATGTCTCTTTCTATAAATTTTAATTCTTCCTGTATCTTATTTTTAAAGCTTAATATTCCCTAAACAACACAACGTAATTTAAATGTTTAGCTGATTTTACAGAGTTATCTCCCTGTAGTGTCTTAGTATGGGTTACTTATGTGTTGAATGTATTGAGTTAAAAGAATATGTTAATAAAGTTGCAAAGTTTTCAAAATAATATAATTTAGAAATTAAAATATTATTGTCCATTGTTTTCCACTGGTGAAGATGTTATATATTCCTCATACTGTTACTTGTGTCATTCAATTATTCATCAATTATTACTCGTATTTTTTTATAACTACTGGTAGTCTGGTATGTATGTTATTCTTCCACTAAATAGCAGTAGTGGTTTGTACTGTATTTCTGCGATCCTGCGGTTTCAACACATATTACATCGTCATCTTAATCTTCAGGATTGCTGAGCTGTAAGTATTCTCTGTCAGTACATCTATGGTTATTTTTTCTGGTGTCTTTTGTGTGTTAACCAGAGTTGAGGCTGGGTATTTAGATGGTGCTGCTACGATTCTAAATTTTGGAGTTATTTCCTGTTTAGTGCTAGCTTCTACCGGTGGAATTCATTTGGCTATTGGTTCTGTTGTGGCTTTAGGTCAGAAGTGCCGTTTTCTCCATGAAGTCTGTTGTTGTGCATACACAAAAATTGTCTGAATTACATTGTATTTTTGTTATAGTTATCCAACACAAACCTTTTATGCAGCCACAGTAGAAGTTACCTGAAAAAGAAATATAGATTCTTAAACATATCTTAGTCAAAACTATATAATTGAAACACTATATATTTAATGCAAGAGAATAATTATCTAAAAATAACAATAAGAATTAAAAACCAATTGTTCAGAGAACAATTGAAAGTCTTTCCACACCAAAGAAATTTTGATAAGAAGATAGTTTCTTCATACTGATGAGATAAATAATGGTTTAATTATGTTTTTGAGTGATAAAAGGGAGATAATATGCTACTTCCGGTGAAATAAATGTCACTTCCGGTCTCATATGATAGCTTATTTCACACTGATTCCAAAAATATATAGTTTCTATATACTATTGTATGTAGAAGGGGAAATAATTAGCCACTTCCGGTTTGTTGGAAGTCATGTTTCGTCTCCAGTAATCAGTGTATGTATCTATATGACAAAATATATTGATTCTGGGTACTTTGAGATGAAAAAATTGCAAAAAAGGCTACTTCTGGTTTTCTCAAGGTCACTTCCGGTAGTCATTTTTCAAGGTCATTTGTCACCTAATCTTTTGTACAAGGTCAAATGCCTTTATAATGAACTTAGTTGAAGTCATAATCAAATAACCTCATATCAAGACATTTCAGGGGCAACAACTCCTATAAGATGCCATTAAATTGTATAAGACTAAATGTAGCATATCTTCATTACAATAAGGCTGACATTTTGCACTTGTTCTTTAGTATGTATCTTTCAAAGTGTCAGAGAAAATACAAAAAGAAGCAAAAGTCACAAATGAGAACTTGACCTTGACCTTTGACCTTGACCTCATTTTCTAAGTTAGGACATAGGGGACTCAAATAAAAACATTCCAGGGTTATACGGTTAACTGTTTATGAGTTAAATGAACATACCGACAAATTTATTTTGTAAAGGTAGATAACTCCTATAAAATGTCATCGAATCGATTCGATCCAAATGAGACAAAAATTCCTGAGGATGTAACGAACAATTTGTAAAAAGAATTTTGTCGCTATCTTTTTTTGTTACATAGGAGATGCACACAGAGGTTAAACAGTGAAAAGGGAGATAACTCTTACATAGAAAATGGATCGGCTTAGCAGGGTGAAATTTAAAAGCGCATAAACTATACGATACCATATGAGAAATATCTAAGCGACATAATGCGAAACAAACATTTATCACAAGAACAAAATTTGGCGGAAGAAAAAAAAAAAAAAATAATAATCAGAAGAAAAACAATAAGTCTTTCCACAGAAAAGTGGAAAGACTTAATAATATATATACACATAACTTTTATTTTACTTTTTTTTAAATAGGTTTGGTGGCATTATTAACTGTTAAAACACCAGTCTTTATTAGCAAAATAGGATGAACAACAAGTTATTTGATGTCTGACATTAAATATAATGTTTTTCTTTATAATTGATTTATCATTCATCAGGCCATTACGCTTCTCATTTTTTCATGTTGTGGACTTTTATAGTTAACAATACAGTATAGGTTTTTTCTCATTGTTGAAGGTGGTAAAGTGATATGAGTTGCTAAAATCTTTGTCATATGTGTCAATTGACTCATTGCATTGGCAATCACACTGCATCTCTTAATTTTATCATAGTGGTAAAAATCAACATTGACATTCTATTAGATAAATAGTTCATAAATCTGTCTCCTGATTCTCACCATAAAGGTCACCTCCAGTGGCTATTGCCAGCCTCTATCCTTATGGACAAGCTGTGATGCTAACCTAAAATATAAAATGCTTCATCATCAAAAATTGGTTTATAGTATATAAAGGTAATACATGTTTAGAATATATGGATTAGACAGCTATCCAGCAACACAGCAAATACTTATGCAATTAACAAATATCCTTTAATTTACTCATGTAATGGTACTGATAAATGACAGTAGACTTCTGATCAACTCTTATATTCCCTAGAGCAATAAAGAAATTTTACATAAAAATTGATATTTTTTTTTTTAACAAAATAACAGAATGGTACATACCTTTGTATAAGCTGTATAAGACAACCAAGTTTATTGACAACAACATGAAAACATCTCACTGAAAGAACCTAAAAATAAAATAAAATGGATACATGAAATATTTTACAAATCCATTTCACTTGTCAAGATAACATTTACTAAATATTGTTTTGATTTCTTACTACATAAATCAGATTAGTATTATATCAACACTTAAGTTTGTAAAATTCCTATAAAGATGTAATACAAAAAAGAAGTAAAAGAATAATGACTTGATTTCAACTGCACAAAAATCTCAATAATTTACTGAGTTATCTCTTATTGAATAAACAAATCTTGGTTGAAATTGTCTCCCCTTGGAAGTAATATTATCTGTAGGCTTACTTTTTATAATTTTAATAGTAAATCTTGTTGATTTATATTCTCCCTCACTACGTTCGTCCGAATATAAAGTAATTAATATTCTATGGCCTTAACAAAGAACAAACGACATAAAGTAGGTGTGCTACTCGCTATAACCTTTAATTCTATATAATACAACAATGTATGTACCACATACAAACATAACAACAATAATATCATAATTCCAATTACAAATTCACATTAAATCAACCGTGAATACACGTGTCTACTTTAGGCTATAGCGAGAGTCGATGGTCAGAAAAGTGACCGCACGGGTTTTAAGTGCGGACAAATGGTCACATGTCATGAATATTCATGAACTACTTACGTACGACGAACTAAATTTTATTTATATTCTCCCTCACTACGTTCGTCCGAATATAAAGTAATTAATATTCTATGGCCTTAACAAAGAACAAACGACATAAAGTAGGTGTGCTACTCGCTATAACCTCGAGACAAAGGGAAAAAATAGTAAATTCATAGCATAATTGAGCCGAATAATATCACCAAAATGGTTAAATATCTATAACCTGTTATATACCAAGATTTGACGAAACCGTTAGTTGCTTTTTAACAGAATCTTTGATATAACCATCTTTAGCAAAATCGGTACGCCACCTTCCATGCTCTTTGATTAAACGATCAGGAACGTCATTTCTTGCAGCAGCAGTTGCACCACCACTGCGCAAACTATGAAGACAAAAAAGTTTACAATCAAGACCGATCGCAGTTAATGTGCCCAAAAGTAATTCCCTAGCTCTAGTATAAGATAAAGGACGATTAACCTCTGCTAACTTATAAGAATTTACTGACTTAAAAAATCTAACTGAACGAAACACATATTGATTAGAATCCAAAGCCAATTTAGCTAAATTAATGTATGTCAATAACCAAACTACTGGACAAGTAGGCAAATTTGTTTTAGAAATTATAACATTATTACCCCTTCTATATACATCAGTTTTCCCAGTTTCAATATTCAAAGAAACATAAGTGTCAAAAAATTTTTATGTTACACATTTTTAAATTAGCTATCTCACTGTAGCGTAAAAATCCTGCATAACCAACTAACATCATAGCACAAATTCTAACATTCGGCAAATGAGCACGATCACTACCAATTTTGTCCACTATCTTCTGTAAATGATCTGCTGTAATTGGCTCTTTTTTCAATACTGGTTTACTTAAAATTCTCTTAGCTCCTTCAATCATCATCTGAATAAGCTTGTCTTCACACGGATTGCACACTAAACTGAAATCATGATACCACTTTATGCTATAAAAATGAGCTAATAAAACTGACTCAGATACGGATTGCTGCACAAGGCCACTAATATAAACTGCAACGGATGATACACTTGCAGGTAACGGAATAACTTTATGTGTAATACACCATTCTTTAAATTTTTTGAAATACACATCATACTTTTTATTTGTAGAAATTGCTTTACTGCTTCTCACAATATTGAAAATGCTTTTTTCACATCCGGTAAACTGTTGATTCGAATTCGCAAACTGAGAAATTTCCCTCCATGTTGCACTGTCCTGTAATAATGAAACATAAATAAAACTAAGTACAACTGAGCTTAATGCTAAATATAAATATATCACTTTAACAGAACAATCATGCAAAGTGCATCTTAAACACCTGTACAAGGTGCATATTTCATATTTTAAAGCGCATACGGTGCATTTCTTATCTTAAATCTTTTTGTACTGTAACCGCACAATGTAATTCTCAATTAGTCTGCACAAGGTGCATTTTTGCATTTAAACTGCACAAGGTGCTTTGTTATTTTATACCGCACAAGGTGCCTCTCAATTATAAACTGCACAAGGTGCTTCGCAATTATATATTGCACAAGGTGCTTTGCAATTACAAACTGCACAAGGTGCATCTCAATTATAAATTGCACAAGGTGCATCTCAATTATAAACTGCACAAAGTGCTTCTCAATGATATACTGCACAAGGTGCATCTCAAAAATAAACTGCACAAGGTGCATCTAAATTATATACTGCACAAGGTGCTTCTCAAATTATAACCGCACAAGGTGCATCTTAATTCTTTAAAGCTAATATACTCTGAACTAATAATGTATACATATGTAAGCGTGTGGGTACATTCCGTAGTAATTACCTATTTTGTGTACGTGTATTTTACCGTGTAGTAAAAATTTACACCCGATAGTAAAATTGTGCATTGAACCGTACAAAGGAATGTGACCTCCTACGATGAACAATCAAGTTTAAAAACAAGGACGCTACTGATGAATGGGGATTTAGCAAAAACACTGTCTCTGTCTGAACCAGATAAAAAGAAATGTTTAGGACGATCAAATTCAACAACATCTGTGATAAAATCGTTAAATTTATTTTCTGTGTTGTTCCAAACCATAGGCCAAAATAGAGCAGACTTCCATTTAGGAACTACCAATACACCTTTTGCACGACAAGTTAACATATGATTTAAAACTCGGCAAACTAAGCAGACTGGAGGCACAATCCAGTTGTTTTCTCCTGACCAGTCGAAAGCGAAAGCGTCGACTCCTGTAGTTCCTGGAACCCAAAACTTTGAATTAAACCGTGCAATTTTGTGATTTTTATCGTCTGCGAATCTGTCACACGTAAATTTCCCCCATCTGTTATTAAACATAAGAAAAACGCTGTCGTCCACAGCCCAATCATCAAAATCAAAAATTCTACTTAAGTAATCTGCTTGTACATTTTCGGATCGAGGGATCCACTCAACCTCAATCGTAATACTATTAACTATGCAAGTTGTATAAATATTCATAGCAAGTTCATGTAAATCAGGCTTCATGCTGCCAACTCGACAAATATGCACGACATTTTGATTGTCAGTATAAATTTTTACAAGTTTTCCTGCTAACTGTGCAAACATACTTTCTAATATAAACTCGACAGATTTCAACTCTCTCCATGTGGAGCTCTTAAGTCTTTCTTGTTCGCTAAACATATAATGAGCAATTTGTAAAACATTACCATCGACAAAACCTGCTCCAGCATACATACTGGCGTCGGAAAAAATAATACGTTCTGGAATTTTGTGTATAGGACATACCAATAAATTAGGTATAGATTTACAATTACTTTTCCAAAACTCAAGTTCGGTTTTGACTTGGGTGGAAATTTCAAAATATGAGTCCCAAGTATTTCTCTGACAAACAGACATGCATAAATTACGTGTCATCAATTGGCAAATCTGACCAAAAGCTGGGATCAAAGATATGATTTTCCCAAGAACACATGCCAAGTTTCTAGCAGTTGAACGATTATCTGAAAGAATTTTTTCAATTTTTAACTGTATTTTTTCAATTTTCTTTCTGGGAACTTCAATGACACCAGATACCAGATTCCATGAAAAACCTAACCAGTCTAATTTTTGCACTGGTGAAAAAATTGATTTCTCAAAATTTGGTAAAAACCCAGATTTCAATAAAGTATGTAAAACAGATTTGGACATGCGTACACATCTTTCCCTACTGTCACAAGCCCATCCGTCGTCCAAATACACAATAATCGGGAAACTTTGTGATCTCCAAAAGTTAACTAATGTACGAACAACTTTAGTAAAAATATGTCCAGCTGAAGTTAGCCCAAAAGGTAAAACTGAGAAAATAAAATATTTTTCTTGTCCATCCATTACCCAGGAAAAACCTAGAAATTTCTGATGTTCTGGATGTATATTAATATGATGATAACCATGACGTAAATCGAACTTAAGCATGAAAAAACCCTTTTTTGCGTATTGCTTGGCCTCTTTTACCCCTTCAAATTTTATTTTCTGTTTTTGTACATATTTGTTAACATGTCTCAGATCTAAAACTAATCTCTCTTTCTTCGAATCACTGATGGCTACAGTTAGAGGATTTATTACATAAGGTTTATTTGAAACTTCAGTAATACAACCATTCAGTTTTAATTCTGTAATAGCTTTCAAAACAAATGAGGAATTATTAAATGCTGATCTGTTATTATTCAAATAAACTGATGGAGGTTCTTGCATAAAAGGAATAACGTAACCAAATTTTACAGTGCTTAAAACTAATTCAGAGGGTTTTAAACTATCTTCCCAAAACTGAACGTGATCTTTTAATCGATTTTTTACAGTCTTATTTCCATCAGTATATTCATAACTATCAAATTCTATATCATACTCAACTTTTTCGTTAAGACAGGGATGGAGCACTTGTAATAGTGGCTGGTGCTGACTTGGAACTACTGAAGGCACGTGCTTTGAAGGGACAGAAACGGGCAGTGTGTCCTGGTCTTTTGCAGTAAAAGCACAGTCCGTCGTTGTACTGCTGCTGGGAGTTGTTTTGTTGACTGTAGTTGTCATTTCTGGGTCCAGATTCTTTGCTGAAGCCACGAAAAAATTCTCTAGCATTGAAACCTCCTCTGCCACCACCTCTGCTGTAAGGCTTGTTAGCTGTACGTTTACGGTTAGCTCTGAAAACGGCAGTGCGTAACTTTGAAGCATCTTCAACATTGTCAGCAAGAGGATCGTCCAGATATTCGTGGACGGTATCCCACCCATGGCGATCAGCGATTTTCAGAATTTTGTTTCGCTGGTTCAAAGTGTCAAGCTCAGATTTAACAATAGACTGTAGGTCAAGAGTTTGGTCAAGTGACTCGGAAGTTAGCAAATGTTCAATTCTTCTTAATGAAGAAATACGGTCGGTGTTAAAATTAAACTGTATTTTAATCCCTTCCTGTCTGAATTCAAATGACGGAGACTGGGAAGCAATTGTAGAGGGTTGACCACTGACTAACGTGTGTGTGTTTGTATTGACAGAGCTTACTTGGGTCTTTTTAAACTCCGACAAAATCTCACTTTTCTGTCTCTGAAGTGCCTTATTTAAAGAACTGTTAAATAAGGAAACTGCATCAGCTGTAGTAAGATCACTTTCGTCGTCTTTTAAGAGTTGACTTTCGTCCATTGGCTCCACGGCAGAAATTTCTTCTTCGGACATAATACACGTGTCTACTTTAGGCTATAGCGAGAGTCGATGGTCAGAAAAGTGACCGCACGGGTTTTCAGTGCGGATAAATGGTCACATGTCATGAATATTCATGAACTACTTACGTACGACGAACTAAATTTTATATACCTGGTACACGTATCTTTAAATATTTAACAGGTAAAATAATTCAGTGTTTTGCATGTAGAAAATAAAGTTTTGTTTCTTGTTCCCGGTAAGTTTTACACTCCTAACTAGGAGTCTTCTCCCCATAGGCAGATCCAGTGAGGGCCCTGCCCCCCCCCCCTTTTCGTGGGAAAAATTTGGTTGATTATATAGGGAATCATTGAAGCATGACTGGAGCGGGCCCCCCCCTTAGGTCAGTCAGCAGGCCCCCCCCCTCCCCCCCCCCTTAGGAAAAGTTCTGGATCCGCCACTGCTCCCGTATTCGGAAGAAGAATAAGAAGTTTCTTAATTTTTATCAAATATTACTAGAAAATGTATAGAAATTGTTAGGCTTAAATAAACTTGCCTTTCTTATTTTCTTGGTAAAGCTGCAGAATTTCTGACTTGGTTGAAGATTTCTTTAACCATCTTCCATGGAATAATGCTCTGCTGGCTGCGATATGGAAAAACTATTTGAGAAAAATAATTGAAACAATATTTAATGCAAAAGAATAGTTAACTGAGCATTACAATAATGATGTACAGTAAAAACATTTCTTTACTTTGCTTTAAATTGACATGTTAACATATCTTTTAAACTACCAGTCTTTGTTGGTACAAAACCATGGAAAGAGGGCAGCAGTCCTTTTGCGCCAATTACTGTTTTTCAGGGGTATCATTTGGGCCAAATTTTGTTTTCCAATTGTATCAATTGCGCCAATATTCGGAACTCATTTGAGCCAATTTACCTGTACACATATCTATCATAACTATTAATGATTAATATTTATTCTTATTTTTGGCTTAAAAAGTATCATAATATTTCACCATGAAGATGAGCATATGGAGAGAAATTACTTGAAATGCATTCGGACAGTCAATGTACAGAGAGAGAAGAAAACTTATTGATTTGCTGAATATTTAATACAAGATATGCCAAAAAGAGAATAAAATAGCTGATTATGTTTTAGCCACATATGTTGATGACACAGTGCTAACTCTATCTACCCCAAGACGTACCAGCCATGGAGCAGGAGCATTCCACATGAATTATTATGAACGGTTTTATGCATTTCATCCTTCAGTGTTTTGTCTTTTTGGACAATAAAGTGAAGATACAAGCTACTACATACATTAAATTGGGAAGTACCCATGCAGCAGCAGTAAGAAGAAAGTATGTTTCGTAAAAAGAAACAATTGTAGTGTAATCTGCCGGTTCCAAGTCCCAATAAAGGAGGAAGGAAGTAATTTTTCTTTTAATTGGCACAATCATATGTTTTATTTTTGGCGCAAATGATACCATGTAATTTTAAAACAGTGGTGCAAACGTAGTATTGGAGAAATAAAGTTGTGGCGCAAACAGATCTCTCCTGGAAAAAGTCATTGTTTGCTGTTTATCGTATTGGTTTTCATTTTATTACATCTCAAGCCATTGGAGTTTGGTATGAATTGTTTCATATCTTTGACATTCTGGGGACTTACTCAGCTAATACTATACTGTATAGATTTTGCTCACTGTTGACGACTGTTTTGATCTTTAGTTGCTAACATCCTTGCCATTTGGTCTCTGCTTGATAAATGTCAAATGCAATCATACCATACCTCTTAATTTCTATATATAAGGGAACAAATTAAGATGACAACAACAACAAAAATACCAAGATAATGTATCACTTATTTTTATCTTGATACCTCCTTCCAATTAATATATTGATTCTTACATTGATACCAGCAGATTATTGGATTTATCCAATCGAGATAGTTAAATTATCAATTTTAAAGTCCGAGCCTCGGCGATAAGATAAATCCGATAATGCATGAGTAACTATGTCATGTATGTAAGAATCTGTTTCTCTAATGATTTAAAAATAAGTTTTCTTTTTTTTTTGTTAAACAAAGATCCCCTTCGAGTGCCTTTCACATTGAATTTCCACGAAGTTGTCAATTTCATTAACACCTGTTAGTATATTTTGATTCATCCAGTTAGCTAAACAGATTATAACCCTTAAAATCATCCATAGATCATCGGCAATCACACGTTGATCAAATTTTTTTATACAATGGGTTTCGGAAAGGGATAAATTTCCATAGAATTAGAGAAATACAGTTATAACATGAAAATCTACAGTGGTACTATATGTTGAATCAGGAACATAGATGGGACTTGACACTACCCAATTGTTGCCGATTTTATAGTCAGGTCATAGCTAGTAAAGATACTTAAGGAAAAGGACATGTGTAAAAATGTACTCGCTATTATCCTAATCATTTCTGATGATATTAATTCAAATTGCATTCCCGTTATAAAACACTTCACACAAAATAAATTAAACTTATTTTGGTAATTTTATATGACCAAATATATCTACTTTATATTAAAACTTCCACATTTGTATTAATTTATAATTAGAATCATGTGGTTAATTTATTGAGCAGTTCCAATAGTTTTTCAGTCAGACCTGATCAAAATCCATAAATCTTGCGAAGTCTCAGGAAGTCTAGGGGAGTCCGAGATTTTATCAATTTTTTACTGAAAATTTTAAGCCTATCAGATTCATTTCTCGTTAGATATACTGTTCCCAGGTTGAATAGTTCAAAAATCTGACTGATACTTACCATATAAGTCAGCTCGGATGGCCATTATTCCATGCATCAATCCTAAAGACAAGCTGTGGATCTAATCTAAAATATAAAATGCGTCATCCTTAAAAACTGTTTAAAATGATAATTGTAATATACTAAATGTACAGTTTGTAAAAACCAGGGATTTAAATGTTCAATGAATAGCAAATTTTCTATATGTTTGTATGCAGACTTAGGCAAAACCACATAGGTAATCAAATATCCACGAAAATACATGAGGCCCCTCATGGGGGGTCCTAGTAATCACATAATCACCATTTTTTTGCCAATATAATCACATAATCATTAAATATTTGCTTATCTTTAGTAATCAAATAATCATAAACTAAAAATACAGTCCTAGGTAATCAAATAATCATGAAATATTTGGCTTAATAATCAAATAATCATTAAAAAAACGGCCAAGTAATCACATAATCAAAAACCCCATGAGGGCCCTCATACATGCATTCCACAATCCACAAAAATTGGTACCCACGAAAATAAATGATTCCACAGTATTCTTTTTAAAAATGGAACAAAATACTGGTACCTACCTTTGTAAAAGCTGTATTTGACCCACGGGGGGGTAACTTCGATATTTTCTTGGTAGGGGTGTGCCATTTTTGCCTCAAAAAACGTACCCATTTTAATATAACATTCACTGGAATTTAGTACCTATAGTTATATAAATATTTAAGAAAGAATGACCTATATTTATATACAATATTTAAAATATGACCCATGCTTATATAAGCACTAACTCACCGGGGTTCATTTGGGAACTTATTTGAAAGCACTTTGTTTGAAAGGTGAACTTTCAAATGAATTGATTTAATTTAATATAATAATTGACCATTAATAATGTATGATTGTCAATAGCATATTTATATATGATATGTAGATCATACCCCAAATCAATATATAGTTATCAAACGTAAATGCATTTTAATATAGGATTTCATTAAAAAGGAGGGTCATTTTTATATAAAATCTCGAAAAATTATGACCCATATTTTTGGCACATCCCCGTATACCCAATAATAGGAAGTTGACCCCCTGTGATTTGACCACCAAGTCTTATTCCCAATACCATAAAAACATGTCACAGAAAGAGCCTAAAAATTTTTTTAAATGGATACATTTTATATTTTACAAATCCATTTTCGCTGTCAATATAACATTTACTTAATATTTTTCTGATTTCTTACTGCATGTACACAGAAGTATAACATCAACACCAGTTTGTAGAATTAATTTAAAAGATGGAAAACATAATCCGAGTTTTATGATTTGAATTTCTCCTGCACAAAAATTATCTGCAAATATTACAGAGTATCTCCCCTTGAATGAATAAATATTGGTGTAATTAGTCCCCCTCACCCTTATAGTTTCTAGATTTCAATTTTAACTGCTCATAATTATCTGCATATGTAACAGTCAACTCCCATTGAATGAATAAATCTTGTTGTAATTTGTCCAACCTTGTCATTTCATGATTTCAATTTCAACTGCTCACAAGTTCTCCAATGGTGCTTGAACATGTCTCAATTTGAAATATTTATCAAATATTTCTAGAGAATGTATAGAAATTGTTAGGCTTAAATAAACTTGCCCTTATCATTTTTTTATGTATAGACTCCAGACTTAGTCAGGTTGAAGATTCATTTACCGGTAATCATTTTCCATGGAGCTCAGGTCTCCTGGCTACTTCAAAATGCTTTTCATGACGGGTTTTATGCTAATCTGTTCACTGAATCCATTTTATTTAATTAATGAAATATATCCTCTCCATTGTACATAATGTTTGTAATCAAAATTGAATTGGCAGTCACCAGAATATCCCAAACTATCTCCCAATATCTTTTTTATCCAACCATGGCAACTGGAGTAGTAAAATACAAAATTTAATTCAGACAAAAATACCATATGAGACAATATCTGAAAAAGTCTAATTTCCATGTCCCGCACTTCACCAGCAATTATTTTTTTATTCAACCATCTTTTTTGAAAATTTTAAGTTTCAGTATAAACTAAATTATATAATGCACCATGGCCTGCCAATTAAACACTCATTATTATATTTCTTCCAATAAAATATTGTAATTTAAATGTTCAACCCCCCCTAAAATCATGTTGTCCCCTGTGTTTTTTTGAAAACTAAATCATTCAAATAATATCCAAATTAATTGAACAGGCGTCCGATTTTCACATATATGATATATTATATAATAAACTTGCCCCTAATTTGTCTTTTTATATTATAACTATAGCATGTAATAAAATTTTGCAAATTTTAAGAGAAAAAAAATTTGTCCCCATGGGTGATTTCCCTCCTGTTACCACTGGGTTTTTTTCACCTGTGGAAACGTTTACAAGACCAAGAGTTATTTTCCCATTATGTATTGTGAAGAGCATCATTTCCTGAATGCATTAGTACAAAGAAATAGTTGGAAAGGCGGCCAGGTTTGAAAATTCAAGCCCATCCAAGGTAAGAATTTATAGAAAAATACTTATTGGTGTTCTATCCTGTTACAGCCTTTTCTTACACTTTCTGAGAATATTTTTAAGTGTGCACCACAGCATTAAGTGTGTTTTTATATCATCTTTTTAAAAGTTATATGTCACAGGAAATACACTTACATTTAATGTGATTAAAAGGACAAAAACTATCGCGTAATTCCTTTCTGTTACGTTCTGTCATGTTACCTGATAAAAAGTAACAGCATAACCATCATCAGTAACAGGAAGGATGTTCAAGACAATTTCACTGAAGAATCGAAAAGTTAATCTACTATATGCCAACCATTTTATTTAATATAAGTCATCACCACCATATTAAATAAATTTCTAAATAATATACAGTATATTTAATAAAAAAATAGGTTTTTTGCTTTTGATAACAGCAGAGAACATTGTGCAATTCTAGTTTAGTAGATAGTAACAGAAAGGAATTTATTTTAGAATTTTTCCTTACCTAGGCAGATTTTTCATCTTGCAAATACAGTTTCAAAGGATAAATGACATTGTTTGCTGTTATCTTCCAATTGTGACCAATTTAAAATGGTGTATTTTTCTTAAACTTTAAAATTAAGCAGAAAAATCCTTTCTGTTACCAACTCTGTCCTGTTACCGTTGTGCTGTTACTCAAGATTCTTTCATGTTACCGACATATCTGACTATATTTAAGTATATTTCTAAACCTTTTGTATTGCAAATGCTAAAATAAATAATTGGCATTTGATAAACTATTGCAGGATATACTAGTAAACCACAAATATTGTCTTAAACTTATTCCTTATTCCCATTAGAAACTTTTTAAAATTGATTCACTTTGGTAACAGGAAAGAACTGTATTTGTTTTGTACCATTTTTAAAATAGCCATTGTTTCCTTATTAAACAATTATTTGAATTACAGACAACAGTTCCTAGATCCCAAATGTGTGTTCTTCGATTTGTGCTATTAAAATACTGGGTCTAAAAAAAAATTTTTTGTTTTTTCTTATTTCCAAAAATTAGACTTTTTCAGATATTGTCTCATATATGATTTTAAACTTTCAAAAGAAGTAGGTCCGGTAAGGACCGATTTTGGCCTCAAATTTCAGGTTCATCTGACGAAAGATTTTGACCACTTTTTGAACACTTAAAAGTGTCTATTTTATTTGAATTAATTAGTTTATGACTATGTGAAAGATTTTAACAGATTTAGTCATTAAAAACGATCCGATTCAAGCTCAAATATGAAAAATCTACCTAATATGCCGAAAAATGTCACTTTTCAGATGGTTTTTGGTAAAAATGAAAGTGGCCGCATCCGTGTTCATCCTCAACCTTTATATATGTTATGTATTATCATAAAATACAACTTACATTTCAATATTAAGGATGAACACGAATGCGGCCACTTTCGTTTCACACGAAAACCGTCTACTCTAAAATTAAACTAAAATGCTAGAATTATGAGGATTTCAGTAATTTAGCATGACTTAATGGTGCTAGTACTGGATATAAGTGCATTGTATTGTCAAAAACAGCCCATATTTATGTAACAGAAGCATTCTACAGTCCAATAAATAACTAAAGGTTTACATTTTAACAATTTTGTAAAACTGCTATATTTTGGGGCCAAAAAGGGGTCTTACTGAACCTACTCCTTTACCAAAAGCGTAGCACCCCACAATTTCTACCACCCCTTACACTTTTATTAAGATGTACTAGAACACCCCTGCAATATCATGGGTTTGAGACTGAATTTCAGTATATAACTATGTACATGTATAGCCTTATTTTAGCCTGAACTTTTAGTATTTTTTTGGTATTGTCATCTGATAAAGTCATGCTGATTATAAGATGCAGTTTTCTTAGCTTTTAAAATATTTCGTAAAAACTGTGAATCAAAGAATTCAGCTTTATTTATAACTAACATAGGACAATGCCGTTGATTAAAAAATACTCAATTCTGGACCCTTTTATTTTGAATTAATTAATATTACTTGAGTGTTATGAATTAAGTTCCAAGTTGACGAGTTCAGTCTAGTAATGAGGGTGGTAATGCCTTTTGCCGTTAGACGTCAAATGGTCCTTTTCGGCTATCATAAGGGTAAAATTGGAAAGCATTTAACCATGATTCTTTAAATACTAGGATTATAATTTAGTACGCCAGACGTCTTTAAAATATTCTTAACGTGATCCTTCAGAAGTCTCAAAAGAGGGGCGAAAGATACCAGTGGGACAGTCAAAAACCAGCAGTGATAACGGTGCTCTGAAAGGATAAGCAGCTAGAAGGTCGTGTTGTTCATTAATATTTAAACCTGGTAATAGTTTAATTCGATAGGTCACATATGTAAAAAGGGAAGGGGATTGTAGTAATGACATAAGGAACATTTCCGATATCATCTGTAAAACGGTTATTCCATAAAAAAAGGTGAACCAAATTGTGATGGCATCCAGAAAATTTATGAAGGGATGATCTCAACTTCATTATTTGGAACTCTTATTTGATAGCTTCCTTGTGAGCACCAGCCCTCTATCAAGGCAATCATGATAGGAAATACAAGCCAGGGAATATGGCATCAATTGGAAGATGTACTCTGTATGCAGGCACTGCTGGAATGTTGCTACATAGAAATGGAAAGTTCACAATTGGGAAGCTGAAATCATCTCTTTTCATGCTTTTGTCGTAAAGTTTTGTTTTCAACCAACCCTCTTTGTCAATTTCTAGATGTAAGTCAAGATATGAGGCAGACGTAATTGTATCTGTTGTATCCTTTATCTCTAGTTCAATGGGATAGATGCTTTCAACTTAATCACCACATTTTGAGTTATTTAGTGTAAGATCATCATCAACTAACTCTTGAAATCCCCAGGTTCCTTAAAAGGATAACAGTCAAAACTAAACAAAATTTAAACTTAAATTTAAAACTACTTGGTTTAATAATTCTAATTGTTTGCAATTCTTGAAAACTGTTGGAAGTCTTAAAAGGAATCCCTGTAATCAATGAAAAGTTCAAAACTCAACCTACAGTTTTCAGAATTGCATCCTTGGCTGTCATAACATTACTATCCTACAAATGGATGAAAAAGAAAAGTTGTTACTACAAGAGATCTTGAGAATGAAGCTTAGCGAAGATGCAATTAGTAGTATGAAGCTTTACAACACCACCAACAAGAATGAAGCTGTGCACAGGTCTTTGAGTGTGAATTTACCTAAGAATGTATGTAATCTTCTCAAGAGGCATGGAGGCCAGATTGGCATCTGGAATTCACAGAAACAACAACTTGCCAGGAACCTCAGCAAAGCATGGATAAACAGTTTACCTAACAAGCAAGACTATGGAAAAAAACCGGAAGTTAAACATAGATGTCTTACACATTGTTACACAGAGTGGGGAAAAAATAGTGGAACATAGAGAGGCCAAGCTAAAAAGTAAAGAGCAAGATGTTTACAGAAAAGGACAGTTGGACCCAGTGCCTGCCTTTCTTACCCATAGTACTAACTGCAAGAGAAAACTACCACCAGCACCATAGATGAGACAGCAACCCAGCAACTCAACCAAAGGTCCTTTTAATGACCACCCAAATCCTTCAAAAAGATATGTGAAATTGGTGTTTACACCAATTATCTCAGATGGTGCCATTAAAACAAAATACATATATGGTTTGGCGATATCTGGCCACAGCTTTTATTCATAATATGATAGATTCATATAATATATAATATATATATATATATAGATAGATAGACCATAGATGTATATGTATATGTAGATAGATCTATGGTCGGTTACCCGAAGATAATATGGCAACCAGATAGATAGATAGATAGATATATATGAAAATGTAAAGATGCACCGTGGGATACACTGGTGCTTTAAATTTAGAAAACACCGTGGGATACACAAGTGTAGTCTGTATTATCCAAAAACCTAAAATTTCATAGTTAACATTAAGATTCTATGCAGCGAATTCTGTCATTTACGGGAATATATTTATGATGCTCAAAGTTCAAATAAAAGTCACTTTTCTCAACAGCAAACAAGTTAACATCATCAGTCAAATCTGTATCACCACTAGTACTGTCACCGACACAAACCTGAAAAATAAATACAAAAAAGCAGTATCTTGTACAATAAAAAGGAGTGGGAGGGCGGGTTTTCAAGTTTACCGCTTATGAAATTTAAACAGCTTGCTTGCTGCGATGAAATTCTAAAAAGGACTAAATGACGTCACAGAATATAACGTCACTCATGTTGGGTAAATCTAAAACATGAAACACAATCCGTGAGTGGCCCCGGCGATAACTGAATTTAAGTCTATTAACTTAAATTCCATTAAATAAAGTAAATGTTTAATTTAATATTACTTAGGGGCAGTTTTTTCTTGTAATTTTGCTCAATATTTTGGAATAAGTCCTTTAAATGAAATATTTCTTATCAGAAAGACAGAATGAGTAGGAATTTGCTCAAAACAGAAAAATTATGAGCCCCTGATTTGAGATTTGCCGCAAAAGTTTCAACATATAAACTTAACAAACCCAAAATATGGTAAAATAGGCATCACAAATTATTTCCCAATCATTTACTATAAATTAACAATAAAATATCTTTGCATTTCAAATTTGAAGCAAATGGTGCAAAATTCAGGGGACCATCGACGGCATCGTCCTCTTAGGCCGGAGAACAGTTATTTCCCCTTAATTGTCTATCAAAACATATTAATGACAATTTAAAAAAAAATACAACTGCTCTTTTCCAATAAGATTTGGTGTGCATAAAGTTTGACTTTTATCCCAAAACATACCAAAAATTCAGTAAACTCTAGCTGCTCATTTTCAAACATAAGGACACCGGTTAAACTGGACCCCTGTTGTGTTCACTTATCGCTACACTGACCTTCGGTGCAAAGCTATAGATAGAACGGCGGACCAGTTTAGACACCGGTAAAATCATTAAATAGTTTAAAATAAAATAAATAAATTTATTAAGTTACTATTAATCAAAAGTTTAAGGTTTAATATGACAATTAAATGTTAAGTAAGCCTTGTGTTCTGATATTTTTTTTTGCAATACTTAAATTTAAGTTTGTAAGGAAACTTAAGGGTTGATACAAATGGCTAAGGTGTTCTATTAAGTTAAGAAATTACTTTTCTATTAAGGTATAAGGAAATTATACTAGGATAATAAAAAAAAATTCCCAAATAGGTGATAAAGTAACTATTATGTAAGCAACTTAAATTGTTGTGTGTTTTTTTTCTAGTGAAGTAGGAGATATAAGGCTACTGGTGCAGTGTAAGGAAACTTGAGTGAAGTACCAATAAAGATGGCATATTGGTTTAATTTAGAATGAACAATAAAAAGCTGAGTTATATGCTGAGTAACAAATTGCCACAGTAACATTGATAATTTGGTGGTACATGAAGTAATTTTAGATTTTAGTATATGCCACAGTGCATGAACTTTTAAAGTAATAGACATTGATTAGTGTATATTTGATATAACATATGTGATTTATATGGAGTTCAAATGTATATACCCGGTAGTATGGGGATGGAACAGTTTCCTGCACGTTTACAAAAGTGATTTGACATTAAGTTATTTTAAAGTTTTATGTTTGAATTGAGCTCCTAGCTGGGATCGCAGCCTTAGCTCAATTTGGATAAGACCAACTGCTGTTGCGTTGTAAATTGGTGGTGGGTACGCCAGGCTGTGTTGACATCCATTACACCAGTATCTAGAACAATATATTTAGGCGAAATAATACTGGTTTTATATGCACCGATCATATACACTGTATAATATTCCTGCACATGCACACAGTTGCTTACAGTAAATCAGTTGCTAATCCGTGCTACACTACAAGAGTAGTGGTACTCCAGATAGTGGAGGAAAGAATAGAGAAGAAAAAGTATGGATAAAGTCAGAGAGCTTCCGAGAAGGGGAAATTCCACCTTTATTTCCATTAGGGCAAGGTTCCGGTGCAAAAAGTTGATATGCATTTTGTGTCCGGACTACCTCAATCTGCGTCGCGACCTGCTAGAAAAAAAGAAAAGGCGACATTAGACATACACAAAGGCCTTAACAGAAAACATACCTGCGAATCTCCAATCTGCGTCGCGCCCTGCCAGAAAAAAAGAAAAGACAACATTAGACATACACAAAGGTCTTAACAGAAAACATACCTGGAATACCTCAATCTGCTTCGCGACCTGCTAGAAAAAAAGAAAAGGCGACATTAGACATACACAAAGGCCTTAACAGAAAACATACCTGCGAATGTCCAATCTGCGTCGCGCCCTGCCAGAAAAAAAGAAAAGATAACATTAGACATACACAAAGGTCTTAACAGAAAACATACCTGGAATTCCTCAATCTGCGTCACGCCCTGCCAAAAAAAAAGAAAAGACAACATTAGACATACACAAAGGTCTTAACAGAAAACATACCTGGAATTCCTCAATCTGCGTCACGACCTGCTAGAAAAAAAGAAAAGGCGCCATTAGACATACACAAAGGTCTTAACAGAAAACATACCTGGAATACCTCAATCTGCATTGCGCCCTGCCAGAAAAAAAGAAAAGAAAACATTAGACATACACAAAGGTCTTAACAGAAAACATACCTGAAAATCCTCAATCTGCGTCTCGCCCTGCAAAAAAAAAGAAAGGCCACACGACCTAAAGTAAAAAAAAAGGAACCATTAGACATACACAAAGGTCTTTACAGAAAACATACCTGGAATACCTCAATCTGCGTCGCGACCTGCTAGAAAAAAAGAAAAGGCGACATTAGACATACACAAAGACCTTAACAGAAAACATACCTGCGAATCTCCAATCTGCGTCGCGCCCTGCCAGAAAAAAAGAAAAGACAACATTAGACATACACAAAGGTCTTCACAGAAAACATACCTGGAATACCTCAATCTCCATCGCGTCATGCTAGAAAAAAAGAAAAGGCGACATTAGACATACACAAAGGTCTTAACAGAAAACATACCTGGAATTCCTCAATCTGCATCACGACCTGCTAGAAAAAAAGAAAAGGCGACATTAGACATACACAAAGGTCTTAACAGAAAACATACCTGGAATTCCTCAATCTGCGTCACGACCTGCTAGAAAAAAAGAAAAGGCGACATTAGACATACACAAAGGTCTTAACAGAAAACATACCTGGAATACCTCAATCTGCTTCGCGACCTGCCAGAAAAAAAGAAAAGACAACATTAGACATACACAAAGGTCTTCACAGAAAACATACCTGGAATACCTCAATCTCCATCGCGTCATGCTAGAAAAAAGAAAAGGCGACATTAGACATACACAAAGACCTTAACAGAAAACATACCTGCGAATCTCCAATCTGCGTCGCACCCTGCCAGAAAAAAAGAAAAGACAACATTATACATACACAAAGGTCTTAACAGAAAACATACCTGGAATTCCTCAATCTGCGTCACGACCTGCTAGAAAAAAAGAAAAGGCGACATTAGACATACACAAAGGTCTTAACAGAAAACATACCTGGAATACCTCAATCTGCGTCGCGACATGCTAGAAAAAAAGAAAAGGCGACATTAGACATACACAAACGCCTTAACAGAAAACATACCTGCGAATCTCCAATCTGCGTCGCGCCCTGCCAGAAAAAAAGAAAAGACAACATTAGACATACACAAAGGTCTTAACAGAAAACATACCTGAAAATCCTCAATCTGCGTCGCGCCCTGCAAAAAAAAAAGAAAGGCCACACGACCTAAAGGAAAAAAAAAGGAACCATTAGACATACAGAAAGGTCTTAACAGAAAACATACCTGGAATACCTCAATCTACGTCGCACCCTGCCAGAAAAAAAAGAAAAGACAACATTAGACATACACAAAGGTCTTAACAGAAAACATACCTGGAATTCCTCAATCTGCGTCACGACCTGCTAGAAAAAAAGAAAAGGCGACATTAGACATACACAAAGGTCTTAACAGAAAACATACCTGGAATTCCTCAATCTGCGTCGCGACCTGCTAGAAAAAAAGAAAAGGTGACATTAGACATACACAAAGGCCTTAACAGAAAACATACCTGCGAATCTCCAATCTGCATCGCGCCCTGCCAGAAAAAAAGAAAAGACAACATTAGACATACACAAAGGTCTTCACAGAAAACATACCTGGAATACCTCAATCTGCGTCGCGTCATGCTAGAAAAAAAAGAAAAGGCGACATTAGACATACACAAAGGTCTTAACAGAAAACATACCTGGAATTCCTCAATCTGCGTGACGACCTGCTAGAAAAAAAGAAAAGGCGACATTAGACATACACAAAGGCCTTAACAGAAAACATACCTGGAATTCCTCAATCTGCGTCGCGACCTGCTAGAAAAAAAGAAAAGGCGACATTAGACATACACAAATGTCTTAACAGAAAACATACCTGGAATTCCTCAATCTGCATTGCCACCTGCTAGAAAGAAAAAAAAGGCGACATTAGACATACACAAAGGCCTTAACAGAAAACATACCTGCGAATCTCCAATCTGCGTCGCGCCCTGCCAGAAAAAAAGAAATGACAACATTAGACATACACAAAGGCCTTAACAGAAAATATACCTGCGAATCTTCAATCTGCGTCGCGCCCTGCCAGAAAAAAAGAAAAGACAACATTAGACATACACAAAGGTCTTAACAGAAAACATACCTGGAATTCCTCAATCTGCGTCGCGCCCTGCTAGAAAAAAAGAAAAGGCGACATTAGACATACACAAAGGACTTAACAGAAAACATACCTGCGAATCTCCAATATGCGTCGCGTCCTGCCAGAAAAAAAGAAAAGACAACATTAGATGTACACAAAGGTCTTAACAGAAAACATACCTGGAATTCCTCAATCTGCGTCGCGACCTACTAGAAAAAAAGAAAAGGCGACATTAGGCATACACAAAGGTCTTAACAGAAAACATACCTGGAATACCTCAATCTGCGTCGCGATCTGCTAGAAAAAAAGAAAAGGCGACATTAGACATACACAAAGGTCTTAACAGAAAACATACCTGGAATTCCTCAATCTGCGGCGCGACCTGCTAGAAAAAAAGAAAAGGCGACATTAGACATACACAAAGGTCTTAACAGAAAACATACCTGGAATACCTCAATCTGCGTCGCGACCTGCTAGAAAAAAAGAAAAGGCGAAATTAGACATACACAAAGGCCTTAACAGAAAACATACCTGCGAATCTCCAATCTGCGTCGTGCCCTGCCAGAAAAAAGAAAAGACAACATTAGACATACACAAAGGTCTTAACAGAAAACATACCTGGAATTCCTCAATCTGCGTGACGACCTGCTAGAAAAAAAGAAAAGGCGACATTAGACATACACAAACGCCTTAACAGAAAACATACCTGCGAATCTCCAATCTGCGTCGCGCCCTGCCAGAAAAAAAGAAAAGACAACATTAGACATACACAAAGGTCTTAACAGAAAACATACCTGGAATACCTCAATCTACGTCGCGACCTGCTAGAAAAAAAGAAAAGGCGACATTAGACATACACAAAGGCCTTAACAGAAAACATACCTGCGAATCTCCAATCTGCGTCGCGCCCTGCCAGAAAAAAAGAAAAGACAACATTAGACATACACAAAGGTCTTAACAGAAAACATACCTGGAATACCTCAATCTGCGTCGCGACCTGCTAGAAAAAAAGAAAAGGCGACATTAGACATACACAAAGGCCTTAACAGAAAACATACCTGTGAATCTCCAATCTGCGTCGAGCCCTGCCAGAAAAAAAGAAAAGACAACATTAGACATACACAAAGGTCTTAACAGAAAACATACCTGGAATACTTCAATCTGCTTCGCGACCTGCTAGAAAAAAAGAAAAGGCGACATTAGACATACACAAAGGCCTTAACAGAAAACATACCTGCGAATCTCCAATCTGCGTCGCGCCCTGCCAGAAAAAAAGAAAAGATAACATTAGACATACACAAAGGTCTTAACAGAAAACATACCTGGAATTCCTCAATCTGCGTCGCGCCCTGCCAGAAAAAAAGAAAAGACAACATTAGACATACACAAAGGTCTTAACAGAAAATATACCTGGAATTCCTCAATCTGCGTCACGACCTGCTAGAAAAAAAGAAAAGGCGCCATTAGACATACACAAAGGTCTTAACAGAAAACATACCTGGAATACCTCAATCTGCATTGCGCCCTGCCAGAAAAAAAGAAAAGACAACATTAGACATACACAAAGGTCTTAACAGAAAACATACCTGAAAATCCTCAATCTGCGTCTCGCCCTGCAAAAAAAAAAGAAAGGCCACACGACCTAAAGTAAAAAAAAAGCAACCATTAGACATACACAAAGGTCTTTACAGAAAACATACCTGGAATACCTCAATCTGCGTCGCGACCTGCTAGAAAAAAAGAAAAGGCGACATTAAACATACACAAAGACCTTAACAGAAAACATACCTGCGAATCTCCAATCTGCGTCGCGCCCTGCCAAAAAAAAAGAAAAGACAACATTAGACATACACAAAGGTCTTCACAGAAAACATACCTGGAATACCTCAATCTCCGTCGCGTCATGCTAGAAAAAAAGAAAAGGCGACATTAGACATACACAAAGGTCTTAACAGAAAACATACCTGGAATTCCTCAATCTGCGTCACGACCTGCTAGAAAAAAAGAAAAGGCGATATTAGACATACACAAAGGTCTTAACAGAAAACATACCTGGAATTCCTCAATCTGCGTCACGACCTGCTAGAAAAAAAGAAAAGGCGACATTAGACATACACAAAGGTCTTAACAGAAAACATACCTGGAATACCTCAATCTGCTTCGCGACCTGCCAGAAAAAAAGAAAAGACAACATTAGACATACACAAAGGTCTTCACAGAAAACATACCTGGAATACCTCAATCTCCGTCGCGTCATGCTAGAAAAATAGAAAAGGTGACATTAGACATACACAAAGGCCTTAACAGAAAACATACCTGCGAATCTCCAATCTGCGTCGCGCCCTGCCAGAAAAAAAGAAAAGACAACATTAGACATACACAAAGGTCTTAACAGAAAACATACCTGGAATACCTCAATCTGCGTCACGACCTGCTAGAAAAAAAGAAAAGGCATCATTAGACATACACAAAGGCCTTAACAGAAAACATACCTGCGAATCTCCAATCTGCGTCACGCCCTGCCAGAAAAAAAGAAAAGACAACATTAGACATACACAAAGGTCTTAACAGAAAACATACCTGGAATTCCTCAATCTGTGTCGCGACCTGCTAGAAAAAAAGAAAAGGCGACATTAGACATACACAAAGGCCTTAACAGAAAACATACCTGGAATACCTCAATCTGCGTCGCGACCTGCTAGAAAAAAAGAAAAGGCGACATTAGACATACACAAAGGTCTTAACAGAAAACATACCTGGAATACCTCAATCTGCGTCGCGACCTGCTAGAAAAAAAGAAAAGGCGACATTAGACATACACAAAGGCCTTAACAGAAAACATACCTGCGAATCTCCAATCTGCGTCGTGCCCTGCCAGAAAAAAGAAAAGACAACATTAGACATACACAAAGGTCTTAACAGAAAACATACCTGGAATTCCTCAATCTGCGTCACGACCTGCTAGAAAAAAAGAAAAGGCGACATTAGACATACACAAAGGTCTTAACAGAAAACATACCTGGAATACCTCAATCTGTGTCACGACCTGCTAGAAAAAAAGAAAAGGCATCATTAGACATACACAAAGGCCTTAACAGAAAACATACCTGCGAATCTCCAATCTGCGTCACGCCCTGCCAGAAAAAAAGAAAAGACAACATTAGACATACACAAAGGTCTTAACAGAAAACATACCTGGAATTCCTCAATCTGTGTCGCGACCTGCTAGAAAAAAAGAAAAGGCGACATTAGACATACACAAAGGCCTTAACAGAAAACATACCTGGAATACCTCAATCTGCGTCGCGACCTGCTAGAAAAAAAGAAAAGGCGACATTAGACATACACAAAGGTCTTAACAGAAAACATACCTGGAATACCTCAATCTGCGTCGCGACCTGCTAGAAAAAAAGAAAAGGCGACATTAGACATACACAAAGGCCTTAACAGAAAACATACCTGCGAATCTCCAATCTGCGTCGTGCCCTGCCAGAAAAAAGAAAAGACAACATTAGACATACACAAAGGTCTTAACAGAAAACATACCTGGAATTCCTCAATCTGCGTCACGACCTGCTAGAAAAAAAGAAAAGGCGACATTAGACATACACAAAGGTCTTAACAGAAAACATACCTGGAATTCCTCAATCTGCGTCGCGACCTGCTAGAAAAAAAGAAAAGGCGACATTAGACATACACAAAGGCCTTAACAGAAAACATACCTGGAATTCCTCAATCTGCGTCGCGACCTGCTAGAAAAAAAGAAAAGGCGACATTAGACATACACAAAGGTCTTAACAGAAAACATACCTGGAATTCCTCAATCTGCATTGCCACCTGCTAGAAAGAAAAAAAAGGCGACATTAGACATACACAAAGGCCTTAACAGAAAACATACCTGCGAATCTCCAATCTGCGTCGCGCCCTGCCAGAAAAAAAGAAATGACAACATTAGACATACACAAAGGCCTTAACAGAAAATATACCTGCGAATCTTCAATCTGCGTCGCGCCCTGCCAGAAAAAAAGAAAAGACAACATTAGACATACACAAAGGTCTTAACAGAAAACATACCTGGAATTCCTCAATCTGCGTCGCGCCCTGCTAGAAAAAAAGAAAAGGCGACATTAGACATACACAAAGGACTTAACAGAAAACATACCTGCGAATCTCCAATATGCGTCGCGTCCTGCCAGAAAAAAAGAAAAGACAACATTAGATGTACACAAAGGTCTTAACAAAAAACATACCTGGAATTCCTCAATCTGCGTCGCGACCTACTAGAAAAAAAGAAAAGGCGACATTAGGCATACACAAAGGTCTTAACAGAAAACATACCTGGAATACCTCAATCTGCGTCGCGATCTGCTAGAAAAAAAGAAAAGGCGACATTAGACATACACAAAGGTCTTAACAGAAAACATACCTGGAATTCCTCAATCTGCGGCGCGACCTGCTAGAAAAAAAGAAAAGGCGACATTAGACATACACAAAGGTCTTAACAGAAAACATACCTGGAATACCTCAATCTGCGTCGCGACCTGCTAGAAAAAAAGAAAAGGCGAAATTAGACATACACAAAGGCCTTAACAGAAAACATACCTGCGAATCTCCAATCTGCGTCGTGCCCTGCCAGAAAAAAGAAAAGACAACATTAGACATACACAAAGGTCTTAACAGAAAACATACCTGGAATTCCTCAATCTGCGTCACGACCTGCTAGAAAAAAAGAAAAGGCGACATTAGACATACACAAAGGTCTTAACAGAAAACATACCTGGAATTCCTCAATCTGCGTCGCGACCTGCAAGAAAAAAAAGAAAAGGCGACATTAGACATACACAAAGGCCTTAACAGAAAACATACCTGGAATTCCTCAATCTGCGTCGCGACCTGCTAGAAAAAAAGAAAAGGCGACATTAGACATACACAAAGGTCTTAACAGAAAACATACCTGGAATTCCTCAATCTGCATTGCCACCTGCTAGAAAGAAAAAAAAAGGCGACATTAGACATACACAAAGGCCTTAACAGAAAACATACCTGCGAATCTCCAATCTGCGTCGCGCCCTGCCAGAAAAAAAGAAAAGACAACATTAGACATACACAAAGGACTTAACAGAAAACATACCTGCGAATCTCCAATATGCGTCGCGTCCTGCCAGAAAAAAAGAAAAGACAACATTAGATGTACACAAAGGTCTTAACAGAAAACATACCTGGAATTCCTCAATCTGCGTCGCGACCTACTAGAAAAAAAGAAAAGGCGACATTAGGCATACACAAAGGTCTTAACAGAAAACATACCTGGAATACCTCAATCTGCGTCGCGATCTGCTAGAAAAAAAGAAAAGGCGACATTAGACATACACAAAGGTCTTAACAGAAAACATACCTGGAATTCCTCAATCTGCGTCGCGACCTGCTAGAAAAAAAGAAAAGGCGACATTAGACATACACAAAGGTCTTAACAGAAAACATACCTGGAATACCTCAATCTGCGTCGCGACCTGCTAGAAAAATAGAAAAGGTGACATTAGACATACACGAAGGTCTTAACAGAAAACATACCTGGAATACCTCAATCTGCGTCGCGACATGCTAGAAAAAAAGAAAAGGCGACATTAGACATACACAAACGCCTTAACAGAAAACATACCTGCGAATCTCCAATCTGCGTCGTGCCCTGCCAGAAAAAAAGAAAAGACAACATTAGACATACACAAAGGTCTTAACAGAAAACATACCTGAAAATCCTCAATCTGCGTCGCGCCCTGCAAAAAAAAAAGAAAGGCCACACGACCTAAAGGAAAAAAAAGGAACCATTAGACATACAGAAAGGTCTTAACAGAAAACATACCTGGAATACCTCAATCTGCGTCGCGACATGCTAGAAAAAAAGAAAAGGCGACATTAGACATACACAAAGGTCTTAACAGAAAACATACCTGCGAATCTCCAATCTGCGTCGCGCCCTGCCAGAAAAAAAGAAAAGACAACATTAGACATACACAAAGGTCTTAACAGAAAACATACCTGAAATACCTCAATCTGCGTCACGACCTGCTAGAAAAAAAAGAAAAGGCGTCATTAGACATACACAAAGGCCTTAACAGAAAACATACCTGGAATACCTCAATCTGCGTCACGACCTGCTAGAAAAAAAGAAAAGGCGTCATTAGACATACACAAAGGCCTTAACAGAAAACATACCTGCGAATCTCCAATCTGCGTCGCGCCCTGCCAGAAAAAAAGAAAAGACAACATTAGACATACACAAAGGTCTTAACAGAAAACATACCTGGAATTCCTCAATCTGCGTCGCGACCTGCTAGAAAAAAAGAAAAGGCGACATTAGACATACACAAAGGTCTTAACAGAAAACATACCTGGAATACCTCAATCTGCGTCGCGACCTGCTAGAAAAAAAAGAAAAGGCGACATTAGACATACACAAAGGTCTTAACAGAAAACATACCTGGAATACCTCAATCTGCGTCGCGACCTGCTAGAAAAAAAGAAAAGGCGACATTAGACATACACAAAGGCCTTAACAGAAAACATACCTGCGAATCTCCAATCTGCGTCGTGCCCTGCCAGAAAAAAAGAAAAGACAACATTAGACATACACAAAGGTCTTAACAGAAAACATACCTGGAATTCCTCAATCTGCGTCACGACCTGCTAGAAAAAAAGAAAAGGCGACATTAGACATACACAAAGGTCTTAACAGAAAACATACCTGGAATTCCTCAATCTGCGTCGCGACCTGCTAGAA